>NC_084607.1:25595940-26795940 GCF_033807715.1 Cololabis saira | reverse complement strand
GTATATTTTCTCTTAAAACAAATATAAATGAACACAAATACCAGTTTCTATAAGCAATGAACCAGAGGTTATAGAGTTGGGGATTTGCACGGCTGGGGTCACTCTGCACTTATGACACTGAAACCTTGTTTACACTTCTGCGTAGCAGTCCAGATTCTTTTCTTGCAGGACTGTAGTTTGCAGTGCCAAGTTTTCTACATAGACTGTAAAAAATACAGTGGACGCAGCATTGGCTCACGTCACGTGATCTGTTGGTTTGTTTGTTTTGATGCTCATTTTTCTCCATAGCTGCCGGCGGCCGTTTACAGTAGAATATACCATTAAACATCTTCTCTGCGGTGAAATCAAAAGTTACATCTGCATTTAGGTGACGCCTGATTAATACAATCAGCTGAATGTTTCACTAAGCGCGATAGCATGACGATTACGGATGAGGAAGTGGTAACAGCTAGCCATTGGCTGAGCCGACTGCCGATCAGTCATATTAGAAATAATATATTGCTTTGTTTAAACTCTCCTGGTGTGGTACAAAAAACTTCACTCCTCTCAGAGTTGTCATGGGTGTGAAATCAAATGATTGAAGCCAAAACTGTTTTTGGAACCAGGCTGTAAATATGTCAACTTTTGCTCTAAAGTTGGACATTTTAACACGGGAGTTAATGGAGACCGGCTCGCTTTTACAGCCAGCCTCTAGTGGCCAGTTTAGGAACTGCAACAAAACTCAGTTCCACATGAGCCTCAATCTAGAAATTAGATGGTTGGCGCTTGGTTTCCTTTTGTTTACTTTCCCTATGTAGCTCAGACATAACAAATGACGTATATTTCACGAGTTGCAGCTGCTAAAACAGGACAATGACCATAGAATTCACTGCTAATACATAATAATTCCTACCAGATGATGCATAGTGTGCAAACATTTGTTAGAATTTTCACTGTGGAAAAAGAAAAAGCATGGCAGCCCACTGCTCCTAGTTTGACTAGAAATGGGTTAAATGCAGATAATAAAATTCCCCCATTGTGGGATTACTAAGGGAAAAATAAAATACAAATAAAAAAACAGGAGCCAGTGAGAATACTGTGCTGATGGGTGCGAGCGGGTTGTGTTCTTCGTTAAGCCAGGAGTTCACGCGTGGATTTAGTATATGCTGCCCCCATGTGGTCAGATGTGGCAGCGACACCATCAACCATCAACAACAGCGAGCTGATTAACAGGCAGGTGCGTCTGCAGGCAGCGCTGCGTTGTTGAACACGTGACCCTGGATACTAGTTTAATTAGTTATTTGTCATTGGAATGGGGTTATATTTGTATTCAGTGTTTCAGAAAGTGTGCACCAAAATTTAAAAAAAATATTAAAAAAAAGTCAGGATGTTAAAAAATAATGACTGAACTTAATTCCCAGATAAAAATATGCAACTCGTTGAACCAAAGACTGGTCATCTTTAATTTTACTATTGATGCATAATTGATTGCGTTTTTTCTTTTTTATCAAAGTCAAATAAAAGATTATTGGCACATTTTTTAAATAATACGTATTTAATAATAATTTCAGTCTCTTCTGGTCTCTGTTAACTTTGTTTATTTGTTTATTTAATAAGGATCCCCATTAGTCTTCACCATTGTGAAGACTACTCTTCCTGGGGTCCACACAAAGACATACAAAAGAATACAACAATCACAACTCAAAAAGGGTGAAAACATTCACCAGAATTCCTAAAATAATAAATCTAAATAAAAACAAAAATCTAAATATCCAACCAAAAACATCCACATCTTAAGTAACAATATTTGCTACTATCACCAGATCTGTATCCACTTATGAACAAAATAGTTTGCAACGACTTTATAATTTATAATATACTCATACTACTATACTATATATACACTCATAGCCTACAGTAATTTAGAATGTATTTACTATTAAATTTATAATATACTTACAATTTGCAAAATAATCACAATATATACCTAGGACCGATCATAACTTCCTTCTGAACCACAGCCTGCTTCAGTCTCCTTTTAAAATTTGACACCTTGATTATTGCAACTAAACATGGGGGGAGATGGTTCCAGTGTGTGACTGCTTTATACATTACTGTTTTTTTCAATGCATTAGTTCTTTAAGATTAGATAAAGATTTTTCCTCCAGTGTCGTCTCGGTCGCCGGTTCCTTGCCGGTTCTTCTGGCCAACGAGCCAGAGGTCGTTCTCAGGTTGGTCCCGGTGGCAGCCTTCGGCCGCGGGTTAGGCCAGCTGCTGCCTGATGCTTAGTTAGGCTTCATCCTCGGACCCTAACCAACCTGAACATGACTGCGTTTGCTATAAAAGCTGTGTTCCTATTTATGCGTGAATGTGTGGTTTTATGAATTTTACCTAATGGGGAACATAAAAAGTCACTTCCTGTACAGTTCTCTTGAATTTGAAATCTTGTTACGGAGATTGAAACCCTTTTCTGTGCCAGATTATACCAATGTTTATTTCTTATTTCGTATGTGGACACTTCCCTGGTGGTGACAGTGTAAGAGTTAATCGAATGAAACAGTAAGAGTTCATAAACTGAGTACTTTTCCTTATGTTCTCTCCATCTTTCTTTCTTTTTACTCCAGCTGATGGAGGCCACTCTCTCGGACACTATCGGCACACAGATCATCAATAACAAAAGACATAAAGGTGGCAGCACATTTTCTCCGCTGTCTGGTCCGATGGCAAAGATCGCTGCGAAGCCGCTTCCACAACCGGCCACCATCATTCGTCCCAGTGGTGACTTTGCCTCAGCAGGCGGTCTGGAGTCTGTGGGGATGGCCGCCGGCCAGATCAGCAGCTGTGCTGCCAGTTCCTCGCTGAGCGCAGCCACCATCAGCCCCATAAACGCTCCAGAGCTCAAGCCTCTCATCCTCCTCAATGGCGACACCAGCATTCAGTCAGCCTCCATCGTTCCAACTCCGACTTATATTTCCTCACCTTGTTTTACAGAAACAGCTTCTACTTCTCCTTCTCTTGGCTCGGCGAGCAGCACCGACCTCAGTTCGTCAGGCTGCCCGAGCCGTAAAGGGTCGTCCTTTACATCAGGCGTCATACCTTTTCGGCTTAGCACAGCACCCCTCAGCCACAGTCAGAATGTCCTCGGGCTGTCTTCGTTCCAGCCGACTTCCTCCTGCCTCCCTTCTACTATTGCCACCTCGTTACCTGCGGCAACCATGCCAGGGGCCGAAGGGCAGAACCAGAAAGGGAGCAAAGAGCAAAGCAGCTTTCCTCTGTTTGAGGAGATCCTGAAGCGGCAGGAGGAGCAGGCCTACCTGGATCGAGTGGCCCGGCGCAGGGTTGAAGCCAGAGAGAAGAGGCGCGAGAGGAGGGAGGTGCGGATGTCCGAGTCCCTCGGAAGGATAGCCACGGCTATGGAGCTGCTCTCCTCCAAACAGGACACAATCATTGCTCTTCTCCAGAGACTGGCCGATCGGAAGTGAGGCTTTTAAGGCTGGAAAGCAAATCCACTTGAACATCGGATCATGCTTGTCAAAATATGTACCCCCTTTCAGTTCTAAGATGTATTTCAATACGATTAAATAAAAAAAAAATCATCAGATCCTTCGCTGGTCTGGAAAATGAGGTGCATACAGTCTGAGATGACCAAAGCAACACATAACATATTACACTGTATCATTAAAAAACAAGCCTTCCTGCTTCCAGAGGAATCAAGAGTTACAGCCACTGACCTTCATCAGACATTTTGGCAATTTGCTGATGTGAATCAATCAAATGTGGGTGAATACAATGCCAAGAAGGACAGACATCAGCTATTGGTTTAGAGAAGCAATTGTTATTGTTGACAGTCAGCCTCTGAAGGAGTCCATCATTATTTACTAAACATTCAAGACAGTCTTGCCAAGAGTTAATCCCAAGTAATAATTGGGAAATAACTATTTCTATATCTCCGACTCGGCGAGCCTCAGTCAGCATGGTACATTGAGCATTCGTGACACTCACATTAGAAAAGACTGAACAGAGAAGACGTATGTAGAGGCCTTGCCAGGAGGGAGACGTGTCCCTAACCAGAACACATCCTCGTGGCTTACGTTAGCGGTGTTCACACCGGTTTGGACAGAGGCCCCAGGGTGGGTCTGTTTAAAGAAATCTAAACAGCATAGCGGTACACTTCACGCCACCAGTCAAGCACGGTGGTGGAGGGATGATGATTCAGTAAGTTTGACTACACTGTGTCTAAATAATGACTTGGTGGAACAAAGTTCCAGTTTCCACAAGAGCAGGGCGGTCCCTGTCTACTTCCAAGAGCACCTCCTATCCTTAACGTTATCTAGGTAACGTTTTACCACACAGCTACATGCTCTCCTAACTACGCTCACTCTCCAGGTTACCACACTGACTGTGGCTCTGCTCAACATAATGTTCATCTGAGATCGCTCAACACGTCAAACTTTAGGATTGAAGAAAGTCAACTCCTGTTTTTATGAGGCAGTACATGATCCTTCAGTACATACATGTAATAGAACATAAACGGACGTAAAAGTGAATGAAAAATATTTACATCACAGGAAAACGAGATGTTTTGTTCTGTTACGTTTGTGTTTTACTCCCCTGCTGTGACATATCATGATAAAGACCTAAATGAACTGTTGAAAACATGTTATCAGACAAAAAGCAATATAAAAGACGTCAAATAAAGAGTTAAAGTCACTGTTTTAGATCTTTCTAAAATACAAGAAGTTGAACTTCGGCTAAAGTCAGCTGTGATTTTAACATTTTTGTGCATTTTCTTTCACTTTTTTGTTTTTTGGAACATTTTTTACAAAAGGCTTAAATAGTAACTACATTTGAATATGTTTTCCCATTTCATCGCCAGAGCTCAGCTGAATTGTCCATGAGACAAGTCCAGAAGTGAAGATGACAATTATTGATTATACGGGAATCGTAATATTCTAATTGTCTAGTAGTGGACAACAATAAATATGTTTTGCAGAAAAAGTCTAAATGAGACTGGAAAGCAATGCAAAAATGGTCTCAAACAGTACAGTCCTAAATGTGATGGGCCCTCAAGCATCGTTGCGGCTCCATTACAAGTAACGGCCCCACAATGAGTATTCCCTTCAGCTTCTAGAGCCTTACAGCAACTTTGACTTTGACCAGAAGCCGGTGGTTCATATCGGGATCTTAAACTGCAATGGAGATACAACAGCTGAAAGGGCCGAAGAGGAGGGTACAACTGACGGAAACCCGCCTAATGTTTCCCTCTGGGATGTTTAACAGAGGCCTATGCCGTCTAAAACAAATATTCAAGTTACTTCTTAAATATTGTATATTTAGAATATGCACTTAACTCTTTTGAGTGAGGAGGATCAAGCATGTGATCGACTCCTTATTCTCGCGTCACGCTGAAGTACAGGACGGAAATAGAAGGCTGGTTGAAAGCTTCTTCCTTTCCTCCCTAAACCGCCGGCCCCGGTGCAGCTTCGTGCCGTCAGGCCCTGGCTGGTGTGACCAGGCAGCGGCTGGTGTACCTTCACAGGAGTGCGGCCGCTTCCAGTACACCGGGAGGCCCTTCACCAGCCCCTGGGCGTCGCCCCCGGCCGCCTGGCCAGGGCGGCCGGCGCAGCTTTCAGCGGTCTGTGAGTCAGCCTGCTGGTGACTTTCGCCCCCCTGTGCGCGGACCGTCCCAGCGACGTCGAGGCGTTGATCCTGACCGTCGCCCCCCCGGGACGTCCAGAGCCCGGGGGAGACGGCGCTAAGGCCACGGGGCCGGTCGTCGGCTACTTTTCCGGCAGCAGCTCAGTTGGGCTGCCTTCTCATCGGGGCCCAGGTGGTTTCCACCCTAGCCCAGGGGTACGTATTGCAGTTCCGACACCGGCCTCCTACCTCCGGCCGGGTTGAGATGACCATCGTCAGAGACCCGGCATCAATGTCGCCACTCCCCAACCGTTGGGCGTGGTTCTACTCCCGGGTCCTTCTGCCCCTGGTCAGTGAGGTAAGTGACCAGGATTCTATGTGACATTGTTGGTATTCGTCATCCAGTGCTTACAGCACCGCCTGGCGGTCAGTAGGGACGAAATAGAACGAAAGTTACGCCTGTAACTACGGTTCTATGAGTCCCGGATGACCGCCAGGCCTGCCGGTCACTCCAAATCCTCGTGCTCTAGCGAGAAGATTCTAGGAGTCGATCCCATGCTTGACGCCGGAAGTTATACCCCTTCCGGGGGTCATGAAGGGGTCACGGGTGACGTAACATTGTTGGTATTGTACTCGACATGCGCATGCGCGAGGGGAGATATTCAGTGCTTACAGCACCGCCTGGCGGTAATCCAGGACTCATAGAACCGTAGTTACAGGCGTAACTTTCGTTCTGGTAACCTCCCTCCGGTTTTGGGTTAAGATGTTGACATTAGGGTTCAGAAATCATATATCCACTAATTTTTCAAAAGACAAAGTGTGACCATAAAATGTATATTTACATTGTGATATATATGTGTATATGTGATGGAAAAGATCAATATATGCATTTATTAGTGCTATTTTAACGTTTTGTCCTGCTGCCTATCTCGCCGACAGGAAGGGTTGTGTTCAATGCCGTAACGTATTAAGCAACGTTTCAAAACAGATCTTTCATACCTCATCCCTCGATCTATTTTGTTTCTATGAAGTGTTTATGTGTTTTATAATTTGTTTTAATAATGCGTGACTTCCAAACAAGAGCATTTAGTTCAGTATACCCGCAGTATTAACGTTTTGTCCTGCTGCTCTATTTCGCCGACAGAAAGAGTTGCGTTCAGTGGCGTAACGTATTAAGCAACGTTTCAAAACAGATCTTTCAGACTTCATCCCTCGATCTATTTTGTTTCTAGTGTTGATGTGGTTTAATTTAGGAGTACGCTTGAGTAAACAGTAATGTTTTTAATAGAAAATATACACTCACTGAAGAGAGATTGTGGGGAAAAATGCATATTTCTCGCAAGAAATGTCATCAAACCACACTTTTAAATTGAAGTATATGCATTTGATCACCTGCTGTGAGCGTCACATATAGCCGCAGACGCGATTACATTGGAATCCATAGTATTCCTCTTGTGGCGGAGAGAGACGCAGATGGATACTTTTTGCGTCGGTAGGTGTCGCCAAAGGCATCTGACCAAGCGTCGGATTTGGACGCGTCCGGAGTGAGAGTGTGTTGGGTAGACTGAATTGTTATACATCTGTTATTATTACTATTAATACTTACTATTAATACGAATACTACTCGTCACTCTATGACGTAGAGGGGACGCCCAGGGAATCCCCTGTGGTTGACGAAATGGGAGAAACTTTAAATATCGCCTGTCTCTTCTTAAAACAGCGTTAAAAACTTGCTTTTACAAACTGACAGTAAAAAACAGTACCTTGCGCAACAAAAACGCATAAATTAGCCACTATAACAAAGAATAATATATAAATAATAATGTCATAATCCGTGTATATATCACGACCACGGATCCCGTTGAATTTGCATAGTAGCCTACTATATCCGTGGTGCTCCCATTAAAACCTCAATTTAAACACTGCTAAAACAGCGTTAAAAACGTGCTTTACAAACTGACAGTAAAAAAACAGTACCTTGCATGACAAAAACGCATAATTAAGCCACTATAACAAAGAATAATAATATATAAATAATAATAATGTCATAATCCGTGTATATATCACGACCACGGATCCCATTGACTTTGCATGATACAATATCCGTGGTGCACACACGGAATTATACCACTTTCCGTGTTGTTACCACGGAAAATAGTGGTAAGAGATCGTGGGCATTTCACGGATTTTTGGAAGATCAGGTTGAGATTAAACTAGTTTGTTGAGGAAAAAAATATTAACTATTTGTAGCTGCAGAGGAAAAAAATAATCCCAAAAGGAAAACAAAAATATTGCTCATGACTCGGAGCCTCTTCTGCATAATATAGCGGTCAAAAAAAAGAAAAGAAAAAAGTAAGAGTAATACAAAACATGTACTTTATGTTGTACTATTATACTAATTTATTGAAACATTTACCAAAGCAGCTACCAAACACTCGCAAACAAGCTAGCCGAAGACGTCGGTTGTGCAGAACTCCGGCAGTAAGTCCTCGTCGGAGCTCCAATCTTTGATAGGGATTTCATATGGATCCAAACCGTTAATAAATTCTCCATATACCGGTCCCTGGCTTCCTTGTTTAAGATATCTTGATTCCAGATCCTTTCCGGCATTTTAACATTTTTTTTGCATTCCGTCTGTTCATTTGGTGCTACTACTCTGCTGTTTGTTTACACCATAGACATATAGGCTAGATGACTCATCCGCGCTGCTGCGACGTCGTCACACGGCGGCCATCTTGCCACAGGAGAGCTCGCTCACTCCGTCTTTAATGGTGCCTGTACTGCAAAACAACCTTAACTTGCTCAATTCTCAACAGATTTTCAAACAGTTTGGTTTGTTATGAACGTCAGAGATGTAGTTATGACACTGCATACTTGTGAATAATTATAAACATTGAAAAACGTACTTTTATATGAAAATAACCAGAAACAGATAGCTATGACATGGTATTTACATTAAATCAATATTTCTATAGTATTCTTAGTAATATTTATATTTACATTATAACATAAATACATATATATATATATATATATATATATATATATATATATATATATATACATATATATATATATATCAATCCATGGCCGTTTCCGAATTCGCATACTGTACTACAAGTATACAATGATTTGGCCAAAGTGTAGTAAGTAGTATGCTGTATGTGAACAGAAGGAAATCTGCAGTGTGCGAAAAATACCCGGATGTCTTACTGATTTGGAAAGAAATCCTCAGCATGCTTCAGACCAGCCTACCTCGCTTACTATATCCCAGAATGCAATGCGGCCTCGGCCGGGCAGCACTTTTTTCTTTGTTTGTTCAAAGCTTTATTGAGAAAACACGGCGACCGGACAGTGATGTGACGGCAGAAAGGACTAGTTGCACCGTGGAAAGGGAAAAGGAGGAATATAAATATAAGTAATATAAGTAACTTTAATATATAACTTTTTAAATTCAATTTAGTGTAAGGACAACGATTAAAAATTGTGACAAAGCTACGTTGCCCATTTGTAATGAATGTAGAACTTGGCATATTTGTCCTAATAACGTTAATATAATACAAAGCGATAACGTAACACTAAGTATGATGTAAAGTGATTTAAGTGTATGACAACGTTATATATCGGTAGTTCGTGGTATTTTCATGAAATAACTACTTTTCATTGCTGTGTTTTGACAGAGAATTTGTCCGGGAGCTGAAATAAATAAGAGATGCAGAGAGAGCGACTACAACTTTGTTAATAATAAAATAAAATGAAATTCAATAGACTGATATCTTCATTTGAATACATGTATTAAAACCCCTTTCCATCCCTTATGTCATTTCATCAATGAATGTGGTATCACTGCTATTACAACATTTAAGTGTTGAGACACTTTGCAATATTTTCAACCACTTTGAAATACTTTCAACCAATTTGATATATTTTCAAATGGATTGCTGGATTTTAAGACAGAATGGCCGGTTTTCAGTGCAGCCCCTCCAGAGCTTCCAGCGTGCCTCCATCCCCAGCTCTCGTCCTCAGCTCCGGGGGAGCCCCGCTTCCCGACTGGCAACCGCGGCCTGAAAAAGCGAGCCCGAGTCGCCCCAGGTTTCCCGCTATGGGGCCCGCCGCCGTGCAGGTCTGAACCTCCAGCTGTGGGCCCGCTGGTTGAATTAGCCGCGGCTCCAGCAACCCCCAATTACCCAGAACGGTGCGTCGGTGAATGGGGAGTCCGGTCGGACCCCTGTTCGTGGGGATCCACGTCTCCATCCACGGAGGACATCTCGCTTCCCCAACGCCCTCGCCAGAAAAATAACTTATTTGACAATTTTCACCTGTTTCAATTACATTTTCACTTGAAAAAGTAGGACAAATCTGCCGATGGGACAAGATTTATCTTCTCATTACAAGCAATAAAATCCTGTTCCACTGGCAGATTTTTCCACTTATTTTAAGTGAAAATCTACCTGAAACAGGTGAAAATTGTTGTTTTTTCCAGTGATGAGTCTTGTTTTAAGTGTAATGAGATTTTTGTTAATAAAATGAAACATTTTAACTAGAAATAAGACAAATATTCTTGTTAAGATTGTGAGTTTTTGCAGTGATCCATTTTACTTATCCTGTGAAGGACAGAGTCATATTGATAAGTTCATAAAACTGCTATTTATTGTTGTGTTTTGATGTATTTGATGTAAGCCCAGTGGATATTTAGAAGGCTGCATTTAACCCAGTGTTTCTCAATCCTGGTCCTCGTGGGCCCCTGTCCTTTATGTTTTAGAGATGGTACCCTGCTTCAGCACACCGTGATAAAAGTACCTGTGTCATCACCAGAGCTATAAATGCATTCTGGGATACACTGTAGCACACTGCTGTGTGAACGGTCTGCTGGAGCAGCGTACTGAATCCTTCATTCAGTAGCCAGTATTCAGTGCATACTTTGCAGTATGTAGGATGTAGTGCGGTAGTGTCCGAAATCGGAAACGGCCTATCTATGTTGTTATATGGTAATAATATATATATATATATGTATATATGTTATAATGTAAATATAAATATTACTAAGAATACTATAGAAATATTGATTTAATATAAATACCATGTCATAGCTATCTGTTTCTGGTTATTTTCATATAAAAGTACGTTTTTCAATGTTTAGAATTATTCACAAGTATGCAGTGTCATAACTACATTTCTGACGTTCATGAAAATCTGTTGAGAATTGAGCAAGTTAAGGTTGATTAAGCAGTACATGCACCATTAAACACAATGTTATGAGTGAGCGAGCTCTCCTGTGACAAGATGGCCACCGTGTGACGACGTCGCTCTGCATTGGCAGCAGCGCAGACGAGTCATCTAGCCTTTATATGGCCCAATCCCAATCTCCACCCTCGCAGACTCGTAGGCCCAATCCCAATCTCCACCCTCGCAGACTCGTAGACTTACGTGCGCGCTCCCGCACCTTGCGTAAGGGTTTAGGGCTGTCCCATTCCTCAAGTGGTCAAGTGCGCGAGGGCTCCCGGCAGCCATTTTGAGCCCTTACTAGCCCCTTCCAATACATCCATGGCCCCTTCCCGCAAGTCAGCATCCCAGCACACTCTGGGAAAGGGAATTACCCACAGTTCATTGCGTTGTGACATGAAAGGAGGTTACCAGGGAGAATGTAAACAAAACAGGGGGCGGAGGAAAAGGAACCATGTGCGACTGCGAGAAGAAAGTTCACCTGTAAATATAAATACATATCCCACTGGTGATTTAAATTCAGAAACTGTTGTCCCGTGATGATTTTTCAACGGCCCTATTATTTCCTTTACAAACAAGGAGCGACCAACAAACATATTATTTAACTATTGTTCTTTGGTTTAAATATATATATATATAGCCTATATATATATATATATTTTTTTTTTCTCTCTTTTCTTTTTTTTGAGCATGTTCGAAATAAAGTTTTTCATTCACTCATTCATTCATTCAAACGGAGGAAAGAAATCCAAAAAAAGGACAAATGACGTTTTGGACTTTCTTCAACACTAAAGACAGGAAAAGAGGCTGAGGGAGCTGGATGAAAAGGAGGAGGAGAGGGAAAAGAAGAGGGATGACCAGTTATCTAAGTTAATTGACATTTTTGGGAAGATGGAGGACAAAATGTTGTTTTCTTCATCATTTTTTCATTCATAATTTGAGGTTCAATTTCATTTGTTTTCATTTTATATTAGACCAGTGTTTTTCAATCCTGGTCCTCGTGGGCCCCAGTCCTGCATGTTTTAGATGCTACCCTGCTTCAGCACACCGTGATAAAAGTACCTGTGTCATCAACAGAACTGTGCAGACCTTGGTGACAAGCTAATGAGGACCTTTAATTAGAATCAGCTGTGTTGGTGCAGGGAAACATCTAAAACATGCAGGACAGGGGCCCACGAGGACCAGGGTTGAGAAACACTGTATTAGACAAATCCTCAGTTGACCAAAACAAGACTTGCTTTTCTTTGATCTGAGTACAGTGTTTGAATTAAGATTCCCTTTGTTAACAGAAATGCATACATGTAAATACTAGCAGGATAGTTTTAGATCCAACACAAACAAGTCAGGCAGTAATTTGGTTATTAATTTATTTATGACCACAAAATTTAAACAATTTCAGCAAGTTGAACAAAAACGTTGCAGTAAATAGTAATAAGATAACTGTAATATTTAGCTCAGGTTACCATCAATTTATACGCTCTCTTACAAAAATGAAATGACATCATGCTGAAAAATGGAAAGTAATATTAGATGGTCATAACACAGCTGGAATATTTAACTCAGTTTACACGCGCTTACAAAAAAGAAATTACTCGGCGATTGATCCTGGCATACTGGATGTGCTGGTATGGGTAGATTGAAAGAAAGACAATGTTAACAAGGAAATACATATTGTACTGTGCGCATGTTTAAATTGTGTTCTTTGTTGAATTTTATGCTCCTTTATATAGGCTACCACTTTGTTTTCAAACATCCGGATGATCATTCCCAAACTTATAATACCGGTAGGTAACATTTGGATCTGACTAGGAATTTTGTAAATTGAAATTTTAAATAAAGTTTATTGAAAAAAAACCCCCAAAAAACAGACGTTTTTATCTGACTTGTTTCCGGTTTCTGCTAAGTGTGTCCCATTCCTATTTATACCATTTGAAGCCCTCACACCCTCTCACACTTGATCACGTGACGCTGACGTCACTGAAAGTCTGTGAGGGCTCAGGGTTTGAGGGTTTAGGGTGGAGTTTGGGATTGGGCCTATATGTCTATGGTTTACACTCACAACGCTGCCAAAATGGCCACCACGTCCCAGAATGCAACTTGGCAACCAAGCCCTACTGAAGGTCAAGCCGCAACGGACAAAGTTACAGTGTTTATTACGCCACAGCGGCCACCCTTCCCACTTTTACTGTTGTTTCACTTTCATTGTACAAGCTGCAAAGGAGTTTCCTTCGGGGATCACAAACGGGAACATTAGGTAACTATCGGTGGGATAAACAACATTTACCAGCTAAGATGACAGGTAAACCTTTTGCTGCCAAGAAGTTCCACAAGATACGCCAGTTCTTCCTGGGGATAGACCCTCAGGGTAAGTATGACAAGTAAAAGTTTTTGTTTAGTTTGACTTCTGCTGGTCATTTTCAAGATCCACAACCAGTTTTTATCTTACTGTATTTCAAGACAAGGAAGTAACTGCTCTGGTATTCTCTGTCTTATCATTTCACATCTAAATATACCCAATATACATAAACATATATAATAACATGTAGATAAGAATGTATGTTAGAGGTCATGGTTTACGGGTAAAAATGGCTTTATGGTCAGTTTCACTTGAACTTGGCAAGGAAAGGCAAGTTTATTTATATAGTAAATTCAACACAAGGTAATTCAAAGTGCTTTACATCAACATTAAAAGCGGCAAGACACAATTAAACAGTAAATAACAAATACAAATAAAAATTGAGGGCAGTAAAGTACAGCAGGTAAGTATTTAATTTAAGAGTACATTTCAGTAAATAGTAATGTTTTTAGGCCTGATTTAAAGGATCTACAGTTGCAGCAGACTTCAGGTCTACAGGAAGATTGTTCCACCGGTGAGGAGCAGAATAACTGAACTGCCTCACCTTGCTTGGTTCTGGTTCTTGGGAACCACGACAAACCAGATCCAGATGAACCTCAGGGGTCTGGGAGCTTCATAGGAACTAACAGATCAACCATGTATTTTGGTCCAAGACCATTCAGGTCTTTGTAGACCAGCAGTAAGATTTAAACTCTATCCTTTGACTCACTGGAAGCCAGTGTAGTGATTTCATGACCGGTGTAATGTGGTCCAGTTTCCTGGTGTTTGTAAGGACTCTGGCGGCAGCGTTCTGGATCAGCTGCAGCTGCCTGGTTGATTTCTGGTAAGGCCTGTAAAGATGCAGTTGCAATAATCCAACCTACTACCGACAAAAGCTGTTAAATTGCTTCTTCTGGTCTATCAGGTTTTAACTTCAACTGTGTTATGACCCGGTAATGTTGAGAACCAAACGCAACCACACAGGAGGCAGAGAAGGGGTTCATGTCTTTAAGGCTTTATTTGCCAAAGAGTGAGAAAAACTGAAGGGCAGCCACAAGGACGGCTGGTATCCGAACTAGAAAGAACAAACAGTACTCCAACAGGAAACAGCACAGCAGGTCCGGGTGACAAGAAGTTATGGGAAGATCTGGCGAAGAGTAGATTGCTGAACCGGCTCTTCTAGGCAGTGGTGCTGATGGGAGGATTGGCTGCAGCTATGTGCTGTCCTGTGAGCTCGTTAATGACGGGAACGTAGATTGGGTCCAGTTTGTGCAGAGGTGTTCCTGCTAGAGGCAGATCTCTCAGCAGTGGGGGAGGGGGGACTGGGAGATGGTGCAGGCAGAGAAGCAGGAGCCGTAACAAACTGATACAAATAAAATGTTAAAAAGTCAGAACTTCAAGCCCAGAAAGCTAAGGACACCATGTTTTTTGGCCCCAGCAATTGGACAGACAGAGGCAGGTGTAGTGAGCTGGCAATGAGTCAGGCATCACGAGGCCCCTCATGTTCCTGTGGAGCATTAAACGGCTCATAAAAAAGCAGAGAAAAGCACTGATATTCTTATGAGCCTTAAGTAGCCTACTATGGAGGAACAAAACTGATATAATTAGAAATAATTGCAGACATATATAGTGTTTGTTTTCCCTTTTCCTTGTACATGCATTTTTTGTTTTTAGATGTCCTCGTCTCCTGACTTTCAAACTCACATCATAATATAGGAAAGTAAATGATGTTAGGAGATTAAAGTTTCTTCCTACTTGATCCAGAAGGATACAGTACCTCTGATGTCAGGTCCATCAGTGCTGCTGCAGTAGCGGCGTGTAGGAGGTCACTGGGTCAGCTTCAGCGGGTGGTGACTCCTGCAGATTACTCGGAGAAGCAGCAGCGTTGGCTCGTCTTGAGTGATAAAGTGGTAATGTGGCGAGTCAGGGTGGTCTCTGCCTCTCCAGTCGAACCCACTGGTTCAACTGGAGCTTGCTCTTGACTTGGCGATGCGTCTGCGCCGGGCACTCCGACAACGCTCCCTCTCTCACTCTGACGTGGTGTCTGACTTCTCCCTTTTGAGTTTTCAGTCAATCTTTGTTTCGCCTTCTCAGATTTTACACAGCTGTCTTTTTCATCACCGTTACATGTCTGTTACTGCCTGCCAAGGCGGAGAGGTGCAGAAAAACAAACTGGTCCACTTCTGTGTATTTCACACAACACAGCAAGCTGGGATTAAGGCGCTACAGAGGGAAAAACACACTGTCCGCGTGAATGGTGCTTTAGTTTTAAAGCCAATTAACAAAACAGTACAGGAAGATTCACTTAGAGACAGGAAGCAGATTTCCACTTCTTCTTCTCTAAATAGAGAGCAGAAGAAGACAAAAATAATACAATTGCTATATGTATTTTGCTCCCTTTTAGCTGCTTTTGAGTCTTTTTAACTATTTGCTGTCTTTGAACTGAGGTCTGAACTTGATTAATACTCCAGCGTGGACCGGGTCGACCTTTTTGGGTCACCGTTTTCCAGTTTGTGAAGAATGTTATATGAACTTTTCTGCCGTGAAATTTTAATAAAACCCACTCTCAGGTGGAGGACGGTTCCTTGAGTACATGGCTGGATCAGGTGGACACTTATAGGCTCAAAAAATCTATATACAGTAGATTGCTTTGTTAATTGGACCAAATCTAGTGTATATGTCTTTCACTATATTAATTTTAGCAGCAAAAGTTGAATATCTGAATTGGTTAGTTCTGAACAGTGTGTGGTGTTGGTGCACTTGATTGAATAAATCCATACTGGGTGGGAGGAGAAATCTATAACATTGTAAATGTGAAATCCTTGTGATCTAGTCCAAGGATGAAAGATGATGAATAGAACATAATTTATAAATAAAATGTCATCAATGTTATTTGTTGCATTCACAGAGCCCTTGAGGATCATGCTCATTGGGAAGAGTGGAGCCGGCAAGAGCTCTAGTGGGAACACCATCCTCAATAAAACTGTCTTCAAATCTGACATGAAGCTGAAAAGAGTCACTATCTACTGTGAAAAGGAAGATGGGAGGGTTGAAGATAGACGTGTCTCCATCATTGACACACCTGGGCTTTTTGAGGAAGGCCGTGACAAGGATGAAAAGGATGAAATTATTCGGGAGATCCTGATGCGAGTGAAGCTCCAGCAGCCAGGCCCTCACGTCTTCGTGTTTGTGATTCCTTTAGGAAGGATGACCCAGGCAGACCAAGACACCAAGAAACTGATTGAAGCTAAATTTGGCCCCAACGTGTGGGACTACACCATCGTGCTGTTCACACACGGCGATCGTCCGGAAGGGAAAACTATAAATGATGTCATCACTGAGAGTGACAACGACCTCCGCGACTTTGTCCGCAAGTGCAGCGGTGGTTTCCACGTCTTTAACAACAAGCACCCAGAGGACAAGACGCAGGTGACGCGCCTTATAGAGAAGATCGAGACCCTGGTGGCCCTGAATGGAGGCGGTCACTACCGCACAGAGTTCTATCCCTGGGAAGAGAGAAAGATCAGGAGGGAGCAGGAGAGAATCCTGGCAAAGAGAGAAAATTTTATCAAGCGTATGGACGACGAAGGGAGGGATTATGGCTGCATAATAGAGCTCCCCCTGAGGTCGAAGGAAGGATGGAGAAATGCGGAGGAGAGTTCAAGAATAGAAGCAGAAGCTATCTCCAGAAGAAACGCGGTTCTAGGTTATTTGGTTCCGTTTGTTCTGTTTCTATTCCTGGTGTGGGTGTTCAGACAGCCGCAGAAGTAAATAATTAATGTTTACCGGATCAATTAGGATTGTGATATTCCTTGTGATGTCCTCAACCTTTGCAAGAAAAATCTTGTTGCTTTCAAATACTAAATGAAAAGGAGTCTTCTATTTCTGCTACTGCTATGTAGCTGTAATGATTATGTGCGTTATTGCAGATGTCTTTCAGGTTTAAAGCTTCTTTACATAAGAACATTAGCAGGTCTGACTAACTTTTTTAAAGCTGTCAGTTCATTTCATTGAACTACCATGGACACATCTTTTTATTGTCTCTTTTTCACAGGGATAATACAATGTCTTCTATAGAATAATTTCTAATGTCTATTCCGATATCAAAATAAAATGTCAGTGTATACAGGTATAAGATATCACTTGGTGTTCATTTAACAGGTAAACGATCTTGACTGAAGTGTATTAGATGCCAACGTACACTATAATGTTGCCTACTGGGTCTCCCAGGCCTTCATTGCTTTAAACGGCTATTAGACAGAATCAGTATCACAACACAAATACTGAGAAATCCAAGTTCAAAATAATACTTAGATAAAGATCTAAAGGAACTGTTGAAAACATGTCATCAGACAAAAAGCAATATAAAAGACGTCAAATAAAGAGTTAAAGTCACTGTTTAAGATCTTTCTAAAATAAAAGAAGTTGAACTTTGACTAAAGTCAGGTGTGATTTTAACATTTTTGTACATTTTCTTGCACTTTGCTTTTTTTTTTTTGCATTTTTTTGTTTTTTGGGAAAATTTTGTCCGAACTGCTTAAAAAGTTATTTGAATATGTTTTCCCATTTCATCACCAGAGCTCAGCTGAATTATCCATGAGACAAGTCCAGAAGTGAAGTTTTTAATTATTGATTATACAGGAATCGTAATATTATAATTGTCTAGTAATGGACAACAATGAATATGTTTTGCAGAAAAAGTCAAAATGAGACTGGAAAGCAATGCAAAAATGGTCTAAAACAGTACAGTCCTAAATGTGATGGGCCCTCGAGCATCGTTGCGGCTCCATTACAAGTAATGGCCCCACAATGAGAATTCCCTTCAGCTTCTAGAGCCTTACAGCAACTTTGACTTTGACCAGAAGCCGGTGGTACAAATTCCTGCGTTACCTTACTTGAGTAGAAATTTTGGTTATCTGTACTTCTACCTAAGTAATGAATGTGAATACTTTTGACACCTCTGCCTCTGGGATGTTTAACAGAGGCCTATGCTGTCTAAAACAGAAATATTCAAGTTACTTCTTAAATATTGTATATTTAGAATATGCACTTAACTCTTTGGATATTAGGTCCTTTGGTCCTTCCTCACTCCTCATCAAGAGATGTTAAACGCAGTAGCCACTAGATGGCGCCATGTGACCACTAATTACAGCAGTTTATGGTCAGATAACGGTTTATCACTATTTGTTTATAAATTACAGTGGCACAGATTTACTCAGCTTAAATTATAGTAATTGTCCTCCTCACAACTCTGAGGATGTTGGAGTCAGAGTATTTTGTACTTCAGTTTACTAAGTGGCGTAATGATGGCAAGTCGCCAATAACAACTGAATGTGAAACTGCAGCGGACAAAGTTAAACCTGAATTATGGTTCTGCGTTAAATCACGCAGAGCCTACGCCGTAGGGTACGGCGTAGCTTACACCGTAGGCTCTGCGTTGGTGTAACGCAGAACCATAAATCAGCGTGTGTTTAATACGCCACAGCGGCCACACTTCCCACTTTTACCGTTGTTTCACTTTCATTTTACAAGCTGCAAAGGGGGTTCTTTCGGGGATCACAAACGGGAACATTAGGTAACTATCGGTGGGATAAACAACATTTACCAGCTACGATGACAGGTAAACCTTTTGCTGCCAAGAAGCTCGACAACTCCCCCATGAAGGAAGAAAACGCCCCTCAGGGTAAGTATGACAAGTACAAGTTTTTGTTTAGTTTGACTTCTGCTGGTCATTTTCAAGAACCACAACCACTTTTTATCTTACTGTATTTCAAGACAAGGAAGTAACTGCTCTGGTATTCTCTGTCTTATCATTTCACATCTAAATATATAAACATATATAATAACATATATAATAACATGTAGATAAGAATGTATGTTAGAGGCCATGGTTTACGGGTAAAAATGGCTTTATGGTCAGTTTCACTTGAACTTGGCAAGGCAAGTTTATTTCTATAGCACAATTCAACACAAGGTAATTCAAAGTGCTTTACATCAAAAATTAAAAGCAGCAAGACACAATTAAACAGTGACTAACAAATAAAATGAAATAAAATGATAAGAAAAGAGGTAAAATAATAAAAAGCACAAGTTGTTAAAAATAATGGCAGTAGAGTACCACAGGTAAGAATTTAATTTAGGAGTACGCTTCAGTAAACAGTAATGTTTTTAGGCCTGATTTAAAGGATCTACAGTTGGAGCAGACCTCAGGTCTACAGGAAGTTTGTTCCACCGGTGAGGAGCAGAATAACTGAACTGCCTCACCTTGCTTGGTTCTGGTTCTTGGGAACCACAACAAACCAGATCCAGATGAACCTCAGGGGTCTGGGAGCTTCATAGGAACTAACAGATCCAGCATGTATTTTGATCCAAGACCATTCAGTGCTTTGTAGACCAGCAGTAAGATTTTAAACTCAATCCTTTGACTCACTGGAAGCCAGTGTAGTGATTTCATGACCGGTGTAATGTGGTCCAGTTTCCTGGTGTTTGTAAGGAAGCGCAGCGTTCTGGATCAGCTGCAGCTGCCTGATAGATTTCTTGTTAAGGCCTGTAAAGATGCCATTGCAATAATCCAACCTACTGAAAATGAATGCATGAATAAGTCTTTCCATGTCTTGTTTAGACAGAATCCCCTTAATTCTAGCAATGTTTTTTAGGTGGTAATAGGCAGATTTAGTGATAAACTTTAGATGGCTGTTGAAGTTCAGGTCTGAGTCAATAATTACACCAAGATTTCTGGCTTGATTTGTAGCTGTCAATGACATGGAGCCAAGGTGAGCACTGATCTTTTATCTTTCATTTTTAGGGCCAAAAATGATCATCTCTGTCTTTTCTGCATTTAGCTGGAGAAAATCCTGGCACATCCACTCATTGATTTGGTGATTACAGTTACCAATGAGAGTAGGGGACTGTAGTCATGTGGTGACACTGAAATATAGAGTTGTGTGTCATCGGCGTAAGTATGGTAGAAAATGTTGTGATGTTCCATAATCTGAGCTAGGGGTAGCATATAGATGTTGAATAGAAGCGGTCAGAGAATGGACCCTTGTGATCTTGGTTCTCTTGGACTCATTCCAATTGACAACAAAAAAAGGCCCTATCTTGCAAGTAAGATTTGAACCATTGAAGCACAGAAGCACACCTACCCTCTATTGATTATTTAAACTTGATGCAAACAGCACTGACAAAAGCTGTTAAACTGCTTCTTCTGGTCTTTCAGGTTTTAACTTCAACTGATAACAATAAAATGTTAAAAAGTCAGAACTTCAAGCCCAGAAAGCTAAGGACACCGTTTTCCACTTTGTGAAGAACCTTATATCAACCTAATAAAACACACTCTCAGGTGGAGGACGGTTCCTTGAGTACATGGCTGGATCAGGTGGACACTTTTAGGCTCAAAATAATCAATGTACAATAGATTGCTTTGTTAATTTGACCAAATCTAGTGTATAAGTCTTTCACTATATTAATTTTAGCAGCAAACGTTGAATATCTGAATTGGTTAGTTCTGTACAGTGTGTGGTGTTGGTGCACTTGATTGAATAAATCCATACTGGGTGGGAGGAGAAATCTATAACTTTGTGAATGTGAAGTCCTCGTGATCTAGTCCAAGGATGAAAGATGATGAATAGAACATAATATATAAATAAAATGTCATCAATGTTATTTGTTGCATTCACAGAGCCCTTGAGGATCATGCTCATTGGGAAGAGTGGAGCCGGCAAGAGCTCTAGTGGGAACACCATCCTCAATAAAACTGTCTTCAAATCTGACATGAAGCTGAAAAGAGTCACTATCTACTGTGAAAAGGAAGATGGGATGGTTGAAGATAGACGTGTCTCCATCATTGACACACCTGGGCTTTTTGAGGAAGGCCGCAGCAAGGATGAAATTGTTCGGGAGATCCTGATGCGAGTGAAGCTCCAGGAGCCAGGCCCTCACGTCTTCGTGCTTGTGATTCCTTTAGGAAGGATGACCCAGGAAGACCAAGACACCAACAAATTGATTGAAGCTAAATTTGGCCCCAACGTGTGGGACTACACCATCGTGCTGTTCACACACGGCGATCGTCTGGAAGGGAGAACGATAAATGATGTCATCACTGAGAGTGACAACAACCTCCGCGACTTCGTCCGCAAGTGCAGCGGTGGTTTCCACGTCTTTGACAACAAGCACCCAGAGGACCAGACGCAGGTGACGCGCTTTATAGAGAAGATCCAGACCCTGGTGTCCCTGAATGGAGGCGGTCACTACCGTACAGAGTTCTATCCCCGGGAAGAGAGAGAGATCAGGGAGGAACAGGAGAGAATCCTGACGGAGGAAAGCGATTCCATCAAGAAAAAGGAGGATGACCTAAAGAAGAATGTCAAGGGAGAAGAGCTCAACATGAAGTTGAAGGTGCTATGGAGAAAAGAGGAGGAGAGTTCAAGAAAAGCAGCAGAAAGGCAGATCATCAGAAGGAATTTTATCTGGAAGGGTCTATTCTGTGGGGTACCGTTGTTTCTGTTCCTGCTGGTGGTGGTGGTTTGGTTTTTAAGTCCTGCAAAACATGACTTAAATCAATCAGCCTCAGAGGTAAATAATTAATGTTTATAGTAGCAATCATTTGGATTGTGATATTTCTTGTGATGTCCTCAACCTTTGCAAGAAAAATCTTGTTGCTTTCAAATACTAAATGAAAAGGAGTCTTCTATTTCTGCTACATGTAGCTGAAATGATTATGTGCGTTATTGCAGATGTCTTTCAGGTTTAAAGCTTCTTTACATAAGAACATTAGCAGGTCTGACTAACTTTTTTTAAAGCTGTCAGTTCATTTCATTGAACTACCATGGACACGTCTTTTTATGGTCTCTTTTTCACAGAGATAATACAATGTTCTGTTATTAGACAGAATCATTATCACAACACAAATACTGAGAAATCCAAGTTCAAAATACTGCTATACATTTTAAATTCAGGAGAAAACCACAACAAAATAAAATTTGATAAACTACATCATCCAAATCCTGTGGTTCTCAAGTATGGAGTTCTTTTGTATAACCATTTATTAATAAACTATGTAATTGTAATATGATACTGAATGATGCTGTGGTCCACACCACACCTACTTCCTGATTGTACAAACTGTAATCCTACACCCACTTTCTACTGTAATTCTACACCCACTTTCTGTGTCTTTAAATAAACAGACAGGTTGTAGTCACACTTGTGTGCTACCCTTGCAAGAAATAAGTTAAGTCTCAGCCTCTTTCTTCAGATCACTTCAGATCTCTCTCTCTCTCTCTCTCTCTCTCTCTCTCTCTCTCTCTCTCTCTCTCTCTATACATATATATATATATATGTGTGTGTATATATATATATATATACAGTATATGTATATGTATATGTATATATATATTAGGGGTGGGTATTGGGAAGGACCTCACGATACGATACACATCACGATACTTGAGCCACGATACGATACACATTGCGATATCCCGATTATGCGATATCCTGATTATTATATTCTACATAGTTCACCGAAAAATTTAAAAATGCATTACACATCTTAAAATCCAAGTTGTATATATGTACATCAGGTGATAGTGATATTAATTGGACAGACTGAGTCAAAACAATGTAATTCAAACTTTCCATTTTAATTATGCAACATATTTGCATGAAAAAACAGACTGAAACACAATGAAAAGTGCAGTGTGCATTATTCTTAGATACAAAATACTCAAAATAAAATGCAGTGTCTCACCCACACTGAAATTGAAATCACAAAAATACAGTACAGCTAGGGGTGGGCAAAAATATTGATACGGCAATATATCGCGATACATACATTGAATATCGATATCGTATCCGGAGACTATGTATCGCGATATATTGCCGTATTGCCCACCCCTAATATATATATATGTATATATATATATATATATATATATATATATATATATATATATATATATATATATATATATATATATATATATATATATATATATATATATATAACTTATTACTTAATGAGATGTGAACACACATTGCCTCATCAATCACTGGCTCTGAATCATAATTCAGTTATAGAATATTGTACAGTTATCAAACTTGTGATTTATACCTTCAGTAATTAATATGATTCATATCTGTAATACCATGAAGTCAGTAATTAAAATCCATCTTTGCTTCATGGAGGTCATGGAAATCCTTGAAGACAAACTATCCAGTCTTTTACTAATCAAAATATATTTATCAATGGTAGGACTACTCCTCCAGTCATGGGTTTGAGGGGGATAGTGGCTTGTTTTGCAATAAAAAGAAAACTACTGCCAAAATACTTTGAATAAACTCCTGTGACCTGGACCTAATCAACGCTACAGAGGCCGGATGATGATGACGTATTTATTTTATTTACTTATTTGTTTAGTTTTTTATTTATTTTTCTTTTGTTTTCTTTCTTTTCTTCCCCTATTATTTTCCTTTCAGTTAGACTGTAACCTGATGTATTGCCAATCCTGATGTTACACACTGGTACAGTAGGTGGCGGTATGCCCCTAATACCTTTGGTTGCGATCCAAGAAGAAGAAGCTGATGACGTACACGTCGGTGATTGGTTACCATGGTGTGGTGGGCGTGTCTGCAGTTGGACTTTTTCATAAACAACACGCTCGAGGTAAGATCAAGCTCCGGGCTGCTTTTACTTAACTTTATCGCAGAAAAGTATATTCTTGGATAAAAAAAATTAATGCCTGCGGACATGAATTGTTTGTGGTTTTATTCTAAAGTAAAACGGTGACGTTTCATCAGTAGAAAACGTCGGTCCATAATCTCATAGCGATAAAAGCACGACATATTTCGTTGTACAAAAGTTTAAATATTGTGTTTTCTATGAGTTTCTGGAGCAACATGAACATAGTCGTAATTTGTTTCGTAAAAAGACTCACTCAACCACTAAAATAAATTAAGTGCCAAACAGCGACAAGGAGTTAGCTTTATGTTTGTACACATTCGCTTCATCTGGTGGCATTTTTTTCTGTTTCGTGTTCTGGGTCGATTTTTTTTTCATTGTTAGTCTGCTGTATTCACTGATACCTGGGAAATCGAAACCAAAATCGAGGACTTTCAGTCTTGTAGTGTTTGAAAACTGCCGCTGCGAATTGAACATTTTATAAGCCTCAATTATGGTTCTGCGTTAAATCGACGCAGAGCCAACGCCGTTGGGTACGCGGCGTTGGGTACGCGGCGACGCGCACCGTACGGCGTTGGTGTAACGCGGAACCATAAATCAGCCTTTAATGTCACTGCGCGCCCTGTGACGACATCTCGGCGGTGTCCAATAGGAGAGAAGGTGCTGGAGGGAGAAAATAAACTTGCAGCTTGTAGAGCAGAGACGATCAACATGGAGGAAAGAATGATCTTGGCTGTGAGTCTCTGAGGAGCTGTGGGATACAAGACTGCAGGCCTATCGTGACCTCAAATAAAAAGGGACAAAAGTGGAGAAAAATCTCCCAGAATTTGGACATACCAAGTGTGTTTAAAAGTGGTAGAAATGTAATATTATTTTGCTCTTTTAACAATAAAATGTTAGTTTAAAATAAAATATAGCATTTCCATGCCTCATATCAGGATCAATTGAATCATTTATCAATATATGGTTATGAAAAGACCACGTGTCAATACTTTTGTAAACTGAAGCACATACTTTACTACATGTCCACTCAGTATATCTAAAAATCTAGATGACTGACATGAGCTAAAAAACAACAACATAGTTCAGAAAGGTTTTTTTTAATAAAATATGTTTTTAACTATCATCATCAGTGGATGACTTGAAGAAAAAATGGAAAAACTTGAGGGACAGATATATAAAGGAGAGGTCGCTATGGTTCGTCTATCTCCTCTTTTGGCTTCATAAATTCTTGGTCATGTCGCTCGTATAATACTCAACAACATTCTTGCCACCTCTGGAAACTGCAGCGTCCCACGACGATCATGTCTCAGTTTTGCGGGTGGGATTTTCCCTATAAAATAGTTAAATATTGCTTACATAGTCCCAATGCTAGACAGTTATCTTAGTTAAAAACCTCACATGCCACAACATCTCTACCTGCCTATTCAAAGCAGGAAATTGCAAGGCAGCATTGCATAACTTTTTTTAACATTCTGCTTAAACAAATTAGATGTTCTTGGATGTTGCATAGCTGTAAATAGTCACAGACATGGTATTTACTGTGCTGGTGTCTAAAAGACTAGGTATTAATAACTAGCTTTATACTGTATGTCGTGCAAAACCTGATTAACAAAGAGTATAAAATCAGAAAATATAACCTTATATTATTTGATATATGAGCATAGATGATTTTTTTCTCACCTTTACTATCCAGTAACTTAAAAACAGTTTAATAATTCTGAAAATGTCTGGACTGATGTTTTCAGATCCTAACGATGGCCCTGCTTGCAAAATAGCTCATACAAACAACGTTTCCATAGTGGGGTTTTTTGGTTGAGACCTGTAAAAATGGCCTTCAGGAAGCTTTTCTGGCTGATCAAAAAGCATTCCTGTAGTAGGAGAGGTACTCAGCCGTTCAGCCCTCTCACGTGATTCACATAAGTCATGTGAGCACAACTCATTCGAACCTGTTGGACCAGAAACAGTTAGAGTACATTTGATTTAAAATGGATATTACAAGAATAAAAAACAATAGATGGACTGATGACTCGGTTCAGGTCTTGTCGGTGTATTATGCCGATGTAGAGGTCTTCTAATATCGCAATTGCAGTGTATCTTAAAAAGAAATGAAAAATGCAAGCAGCATCCCTTGTTTATGTTTCTTCTTCTCTTTATTCTTTTGTTGTGTTCTTCTTTTTTGTCTCATTTAATGGTGCAGCAAACACAAACATGCCACTGCCACCTCGTGGTCGGCTGCGTTATTTATTCAGTCAACAGTCCCCGTAGGGCTGGGCGATATGGACCAAAAGTCATATCTCGATATTTTCTAGCTGAATGGCGATACTCGATATATATCGATATTTTTTCTGTGCCATAATTGGGGTTTCCCCCAAAGCATTATAGCATAGCATCTCTGTTAGCTTCATTTTTCTGAGGCAAACCCTTAAAAAAACAGTCAGTTTTAATACAAAGCCTCGTGCCAAATGTCACACAGGTACATGTATTAACAGAGGTCTGCACAATATCAAAATGTATAAAACAAATGAAATAAAAATAAACTGCCTGCATATATAGAATAAAAATGCTTCTTGAATAAAATAAAACAAATATCCCTTTCCTGCATAACAATTAAATTAAAATACACTGTGCAATTAATACAATGTAGACATTAACAGGTAGACTTTTCCACTGAGGTTGACAGTTGTGCAAATAACAAAACATTTGTGCAAATCTCAAATAAAACATTCAAGTCAATTTGTTACAAAATAAGCTATATCAAAATCATTTAAAAAAAAAAACGTTTTTTTTTTTTAAATCGATATAAACGATATTGTCTCGTACCATATCGCGTTTGAAAATATATCGATAAATATTAAAATCTCGATATATCGCCCAGCCCTAAGTCCCCGTGTGATGCTACGGTGTAATGAAGATGGGGCCGAGGAGATAGTCGGCCCTGTTAGAGATTCCCGTCTGGCGGGTTTATCCTGAGGTCCCTCTAATGGTCACACACCTCCGCAGTAACTGTGTTAGGTGTCGATATGGAAGCAGAAACCAAGATGTTACCCATCACCTCCTCTTCATCTGCCTCAGAGCTGAACCGGACAGGCCGCTGTCATGAGCTCAGCCCAGATCTGTGCTGCAGTAGGAAGAAGAAACATCTCCTCCTGACTGCCTCCAGCTGAACAAACACTTTTGCATTAGCATCTGCTCAGTAACGTCCTCTTTTTTTCTTTTCTTTTTCTAAAATTTTGCCCATAAATAAGGTCTTCCGAGAATTCAGGCTGATTGAGACTGCACTTAGTTTGGAAAGAAGATTAAATGGGGAGGAGACGATCATCATCACCATCAACACAAAGAAGTGACAAAGAGAAAGAAGACAGGAGAAGAAGTGTAAGAGAAAAAAAGAAAGTAATCTATGCTGCGGATGAAGAAGACAAAATGGATTGTAGTAATGACAGCGAGGAGGAAAAGCATCACAGCCTTCATACATCTGGAAACCGTGAGTTTTTCAGCCGCGTGTCATCGTTTTTCTTGAAGAATACTTCTTACTTTATTCATAACACCCTTGTTAAATTTAACAGCCATGTTGCATTTCTGTGTGCTAATCCAGGACACAAAGACAAAGAAGACAGGAGAAGAAGTGTAAGAGAAAAAAAGAAAGTCATCTATGCTGCGGATGAAGAAGACGAAATGGATTGTAGTAATGACAGCGAGGAGGAAGAGCATCACAGCCTTCATACATCTGGAAACCGTGAGTTTTTCAGCCGCGTGTCATCGTTTTTCTTGAAGAATACTTCTGACTTTATTCATAACACCCGTGTTAAATTTAACAGCCATGTTGCGTTTCTGTGTGCTAATCCAGGATTCCTGCCTGTGACGTGTGGATCCGAGAAGGGCAAACTGGATGTAGAAAAGTTCGAAAGAGGTAAGATGAGATTTGAAAGTTATTTCAACCAATTATTGGCAATTATTGAAATTTTAGTATTTGAGTAAAATCTTGAGGTAAAGATTTTATATTTTTTGTTTGTTTGTTTTTGAGCACATCTATTTGCATGTTTGAAGTCATAAATACAAACCAAGGGGTAACGTCCCGTTTTAAAAACTGAAAACTGAAGTTCCTGAAACGAACACTAGGGGCGACCAGAAGCGAGAGCCTCCTCCGTACCAACGGCCTGGTACAATAATCGGTTTTGGAGCAAAAATAGCTAGCCTTTGGTGCCTCGGCTTGGCTTTGGCTTCATACAATAAGCCTCAGAAATAGCCTTCAAACCAACTTTTCCAAAATCCTTCAGTTGATGTTACACAGGGGTCCCTAGACAGTCTATGCCAGGGATATTCAATTGGCGGCCCGCGGGCCACATGCGGCCCTCCAGGAGCTTTTATGTGGCCCCTGGTCATATTTCAAAAAAGGGGTTATTTGTTGAAAAAAAAAAAAAAAAAAAAAAAAAAAATTATTATTTTTTTTTTTTAATTTCAGATTTTTTGCCAGTGTTGCACAGTGTTAATGTTTGTCACATTATTATTAACCTCCATTGTATAGAGGACTTGTTGACATCATTAGGCTTCTAGGATTGGCCTGACATTTTTTTCATTTGAATAAATGAGGACTTTGCATTTCAGATGAACTTCTAAACCTCCTATAATTTCATGTGATTGTTTTGTTTTGCTGATATAATGCACAGATGTGTCATTAATAAAGGAGCTTATGGTTAATATTTTAGTTGCTTATTTATAACATCAAACTGGCTACTATGGACTGAAATGCTTAATATAATATTCAAATAAGGAAATCTTGGTGGAAAGTGGTGCTTTGTCATTATGGCGTGTTTTATTAAAAGTAGGTCAATATCAACTTCATTAAGTTTACACAATGCATGGTTTCAAAATGAACTTGCATTTAAAATAATATTTCTTTATTTGAATATTATATTTAACATTCACAATGACTAAATCTGGAGACAATTAATACATAATTCATATGTAAACTAGATATATTCAAATGTATAATACAAATGTATTATATTTACATAAGTCTTCGTCTTTGAGTGCAAAATACCTTTTGAAAACCCCCACATTTTCAAATTGTGCGGCCCTCTCCATACAGTCCTTTTGCAGATGTGGCCCCCGGCCGAATATAGTTGAATACCCCTGGTCTATGCGATCATCGGTTTGGTTCTAAAATGTGTAATTTACTGAGTGGTTCAGATTTTCAGGGCACTGCGGCATCACAGACCCAGATCGGAGTCTGTCCAACTTTTTCCTTTTTATCTCCATCCATCGTCACTGAAGTGAAATGGAGTAGGTCACTCTGCCCCCTCAAACCAGCTGCTATCAACGCATTGTTTAAATGGAAGCTTCTCAGAAAACTGACTTTTGAAAACAAGGAGGGCATAACATGTCTCATTTAAAGGCATCATATGAAAGTGAACAAAGTCTGGATTATTAAAGTTTAAATAAGTCAAAGATGAATTTGGTGCAGAACAAAGACAGTTGTCCAGGAGAGGAGACCTACCGTGAATCTTTGTGGTAGAAGTGTTATGGTTTGGGATTGGGCAGCCCCAGTTTGACTGGTTTATTGTAGTTATGAATGCTGATTTCTGGTTAATTATGCAAAATCAAGAAAAACTGAAGACAAGCTGCTAAAACTAAGGATTTACTTCCTCCATGTTAAGAATTTTGGTGAATGATGAGTTTGACTGAAGTCTTGTGTGTGCTTAGTTCCAGTGTGCTGTGAGTCGATATTTCTGGCAAAAACCCTAAACACTGTTTGGCTTGTTTGTGATTCCTTTATCTTACTTTATTTGATGTGCATGTTTGGTTTAGGGGAGGTCTGCATCGAGTGCGAGGGCTGCTGGTTTTCTCCAGGTTCCTTCGAGCTCCTTTGCGGGAAACAGAGTAATAAAAACTGGAAAACAAGTATTCTCCATGAAGATAAACCCCTGAAGTTCTGGATTGAGGTAGGTTTGATTCTTTTTCTATTTTTATGTTCATGCTTCAAGAAAATCCAACTGAATAAACTGCTCATCAAACTTATCACAGAAAGGTTGCCTGTCCACAAAGGGGTTCAAGAAAATATTCGAAAGAAAAGGGGTAAGTGTGCGATTTATTTCAATTTGTGAACACATGTTTAAATGAAGACGCACGTTTAATCTTGTTAATTCTTTCTCGCTCAGAAGAAAATGCAGCTGTCAGGTTCTGCGTCAGAGACGACCTATGAAGGTTTCTCTTCAAATTCTGATTTAAAATCAATAAAAGATTTGGGAAACATTTATTCTAATTCTTTAATTTTGGATGCGATTATGTCCTGCAGAAGACCCAGAAACACAGATATCAAAAGAAAGTGATGCAGATGATCCTAAAAATGGCCGGGGACCTCCAGTCAGCAGAGAGCTGTCCCGGGAAGCAGAAGAGGAAGAAAAGGATGGAGGTGAAAGAGATGAAAGTGTAAAAAACTAAAGTTCAAAAGAGCGAACTGGGAGATGAGGGCTTTGTGGAAGGGGACATTTCCTATGAAATATGCAAGATCAGAAAATAAGGCTTTTGGTAATGGTTTTATATACCTGAATATCACTCTTCTTTTCAAGAAAATGGCAAAAAATGGATGGATCCTGCAGCCAAGGCCCGTGCACTGAAAAAAGGTCTAAAAGTAGTGATGAGCAGGCTTCCATCGGTGGGTTTGAGAAAAGATTTTCTGCAACATATTCAAAGTTTGGACCTTTTTAGTTTTGTTGTGGCTGTTAGCATGGTGGGACTATGATTTTATTTCTTGGTTCATTGTCCTGATATTTATGTTGTCCATGTGCCCTGATGGCTCTGTGATCTGCTCTTCTGTTTTTTTTTCTTTTGTAAATCAGCTGACGAGCTCCACTAATAGATGTTTGACAAAAATGTACAGAATACTTCTTTTCTCTGTTTTGCTTGGTTCTCTAAATGATCACATTTTAAATCTGCTGTGTTAGATATTTGCTCAAATGTGCCAGACTCATACTTTCCCTCCTGTGCTGTGTTTCAGATCATCACACATCAGACCGGCTGCATGACCAGTCCACCCAAAGGTGTGTGAGGTTTAATATCAGACCGTTATTTTTTTGATTTCTTTGGTACAATAAGAGAGACGGTTCAACAGGTGATGATTAAACCGAGGAGGTTAATCCTAAGGTCGCACAGATTTGCTCAAACCAGTTCTGAGTGGTTACTGTCTTATCTGAAGTTGACGGCATTCCCAGGTTTAGAAAGAGGTTGGGATTCTGATGGGGGTGGCTAACAGCTATCGGCTAACAGACAGCACATACGTTTTCAGACGGATGCTGTAAGCTGCTGATTTAGAGCCAAACTGCTGTTTGAATGTGATGCTATTAATGTTCCGCCTTTTAAAATGTGTCTAGTCTGAAACAAAGCAAAGTCTATTTTTACCAGATAGTCTGCTAAATAATGATATACAGGGGGTACGGAAAGTATTCAGACCCCTTTAAATACTTCCCTCTTTGTGTCATTGCAGCCATTTGCAGAATGAAAGAAAAACTGAAATATCACATGCTCATAAGTATTCAGACCCTTTGCTGTGACAGTCCTATTTAACTCACATGCTGTCGTGAACATCCTGGCAAAGCTATCAGAAGACCACACCTCTAATTATCGACAACTTGCAGGTCCACCTGTTGTTTTTTTTCTTGTAATTTCCAACTTCATCAAATATTCTTGAAGCAAAATGTCTCTGGTCCAAATGGCTGAAATGAGTTGTGGTCACGTGTGTTCATGTGAGACTGCTGATCATAATTAAGAAATCCAGATTAGCAGGGAGGCTCCTGTTGGCCAACCTGAGTACCTGCCCTGCTGTTCCTGAATGTCAGTTTCGCAGGGCCGGTCCTGGTAATGGAAAACATGCTGCAACTATCCTGAAAAATCTGCTGAGCTATCTGGGGCCCCACTTAGCCTAGCCTGTAGCTGTTAGCCTGACTCAGCATCAGAATTCCTCCCTTGTTTTCTGAAGCCGGGCATACACTGTGCGATTGTCAGCTCGTTTTGAGTCGATTTTCCAGTCGTGCGACTATTTTTTGGATCGGGCCGGATTTCGACCGAATCTTTGGTCGTGCCTCGTGCAGGTTACGTGGGGTAACGACGAGAGATTAACACCTCACGACGAGCTCCCGATCACAAATCGCTCCTCGTGAAGGAATCGCACAGTTGAAGCAGCTACGACCCGATTGGCCTCATCCTTTCACAGAGAGCATGCGCAATCTCTGATGTCACGTCAAAAACTATTATTTGTAGTTTAAAGTGTTGCAAATTCACATTACAAATCATGTTTTAATAGCGAAAAAAAAAGGCTGCATTTCCCACGTCTGCCCAGCCAATTCCTTTTCCAATCACGACGTTGTGTAATCTTTTTTCATTTATTGCCACACAGAATGGCCCAAATTGCTAAAGGCTGATTTATGGTTCCGCGTTACAACAACGCAGAGCCTACGGTGTAGGGCAGTGGTTCCCAACCTTTTTTCCTTGGAGCCCCCCCTACTTGTTTCTAAGACCAGCAAGCCCCCCCCCCGACCCGTACGTACTAGCAGCAAAAGAGTAAAGTTATTCGTTACAAGCCTTTAATTGAAAAAATGAACATTAATTATGTTTTTTTGATACATTTCTCTTTGGTTTACCCTGTACTTAGTTTTTCTCACCTTCCTTTTGTGTCACCAATGTATAAAATACGCACAAAAAAATAATTGCAAGGACATAAAAATATTTCTGAAAAATGTCTCTTTTAATATGAGCGCAACATTTTTTTTTTTTAATTTTTCCTTTAACAACCTGTCGGAGTAGAAGTATGATTAAATGTTGAATAATGATATAATAATACGTTTTAAAGTTTTTATCCTGATAAATAACTTAGTATTTTAAAATGACCAAAATATATTTCTAAGTGGGTTTATACAGACTTGTATTACTGTATTCCATTAGGTGTGTTATTATGATTTTTTATTTATTTAACATGTGCAAATATAATTTTTACAACTGCATATCCTCAAAGCAGTTTCACGCCCCCCCAGAGATCTCTGGCGCCCCCCCGGGGGGGCCCGGACCCCAGGTTGAGAGACACTGGTGTAGGGTACGCGGCGACACGCACCGTACGGTTACGCCGTCAATTTAACGCGGAACCATAATTCAGGCTTAAGGCAGCGCGTTTGTTTTTGCTGATCATCTTCGGTGTCTCCCACTTCGGGGTTCCTCCTCTTCCACTTATTTTTGACGTTACAGTTCCAGTACACAGAGGTCCGACGTGAGTATTATGATCGCATAGTGTGAGCAGACGGGTCGCATCAGAGCATCGGGTCGTACAGTGTGAGATAAATCATGGGCTGCAAACTTTTTGACCTCAGCGATCTAGTCGTGCAGTTTGAGATGGGGCTGAATCAAACTATTTAAAATATCGCACAGTGTATGCCCAGCTTAAGTTACCGCAGTCTACCGAAGGTAAGACGTTAAACTACTCAGAAGTACTCAACACCTCACTTTGATGAATAAGTACAACAAAAATGTCTTTATCTGAAGGGAATCTGTCCTCTTTAATTTATGAGCAGTCAAACTGTTGGAGACTTTGGATGAAGATGCAAACTGTGAAGGAGAGACGGAAAAAGGCAGTGATGAAGACAAAACCATGGACTTCACAGAAGCCACGCCAGACAAACCCTCAGACTCGACCATCGCCAAAGATGATAACGAAGGAAACGGAGAAGAGTTCATGGAAAGTAACGAAAGGGAAAACGGAGAAAGTCGACCCGGAACTGAAACCGCTGTGTCTGAATCAGTTTCCTCATCCATATCCCCTGAAAACCAAACTGAAGACAAGGGGCCGATGAGTCCGTCAGCCGGTTCCTCCCCCAATCCGGTAGTTACGGAGGAAGACAGCGACTTGGCAGGTTAGTTTGAAGAACTTGCAGGTGCATCAATGTTTCGGGGATTAGTGTAGTTGCAGTCATCTCCGGAGTTTAAAAAGAAGACTAAATGCATTTCCTCATAACTCAGAAATGTTCTCATTTACAATTTTACTGTGATCACTCAAAGAAACATATTTAAACAACCGCAGGATGTATTAATGCTGAAGACTGTGCGTAGTGGTGGTTGTGCTCCGTAATATCCAATCTTGTTTGCTGCATAAAGACGTTTATTTAGGCAAACTCCACCTTTACACCATCACGCTAAACTCTGACTCCACAACAGTAGCGGTCACAACATTCACATAAGAACATTTTGGAGTCATTAGGAAGTTTATTTGAAGGCCAGGTTTAGAAATCCGCATGAAAGGCAGCGGGAAATGCGCCCTTATCAAATTCTGGAGTTGATAACACACCAGTTAATTCCTAAAATGTTGCTGTATGCTGTTAACAAGTCAAGCTTGTTTTCATTGAAATATTTTGTTATCTAAAATGCTGTGTTCTGTGAAGATAATGAGAATGAAGGTGCAGAGGTGGAGATGTCGGACTGTAAACAGGAGAACCAAGCCAAGAGAAAAGAGCGTCTCGACGTGTTGGAGTCCGAGGACACGGAAACATCTTGTGCAACTGGAAAACGACTGAAGACCTCAAGCGAGTCTACTGATCAGGACCTTTTCGAGCCCTTGTGTGAGTTCAGGAGACAAATGCAGCTCCTTCTTAAAAAAAAACTAAACAAAAGTCATATTAGAGGGTTTGTTGTAAATTCCCAGGCCTACCCATCTCCCCCGTGTCTGTTCTGGAGGAATGTCCATCTGAGGATGACGCAGACGTCACCATCTCTGACCTTGAGGCAACGCAGTTACAAGTGACGATGTCAGACACACGGTAAGACATGAGCGCTACGTTCTTTTGATCGAAAAACGTGCTAAATATATTTTTACCCGACCGTAAAGGACTGTTCCTCTCACAGCAGCCCTGCACCAATCGTAGCCCCAGACTGTAGCCGGCCTTCCCCGGCGAGGCTCTCGTCCAGCTCTGAGGACGACACAATGGACATGAATCAGCTGAAGAAAGAGATTACGTGTATGCAACTGAAAGTTTTAAAATTACAAGAGGAATATTATACTTTGAAGCTCACGAAAATGAAAAAAAACCAACAAGGCACTGACGCAAACTTATCAACTTGACCAGAGTTGCATGAGGAAACGGTCATACATACCATTTTTTTTTTTTCCTTTAGAGTTTCACAAACCCAAGATAATTCTAGTTCATAGTTAATTTTCTGCAGGGCAGTTTTGCTGTACATTCCAACAAGACTTTAGATAGACTTGGATATGCCTGTCTCCCTTCTCTGTTTGCCAATCCTTGATTGTCTCCTACTGCAGACACAACGAAAGGAGGATGTCGCATATACTTAGGTCATTTAAAGCAGAAACTCCATGTAACAGTAGAACTTCTGACCACATGGGGGCGTATAAACTGCTTTGTTGAAAAAAGAGCCAATAAGTACTGTGAATGGGTACGTCTTATAATATCACTTTGTCGTGGTTCTCTTGGGTTTGTGTTGTTTGCAAAAGGATTTCATGTTACATTTGTTTGAATGTGTTATTTTTTTCAGTTCTGAAACATTTTACGATTTTCTTTTGAGCCGATGCGACATAAGTTGCATTAAACAGGTTATTTTGTCTTGTGATTCCAACTTGTTTATAGGCTCTTTTTGAAGTGATTCGTTTTGTATTTTACACAAAAAGAAACGGTTTCAGGATTTTATGTCTTTGAACATTTTCATGTTTATACGCTCAGGCCTCGTTTACTCCTTGTTTATACTTCCTGTTGTATTTTGTGAAAAGTGAAAAGTATTTTTATTATGTTTGTTGTTAGGCTGCTCCATTCATTTGTTCTGTTTATGGAAGCAGGGCTGCTTTCCTACCCAACTGTTCTGGGTAGGAAATTGACAAAGTAAATGTGGGTTCACAAATAAAAGGCATAAAAGTCAAAGATCCCAAATCTTTATTACAAGTTTACACAGACAACTTAAAAAAAAAGCAAAGGAGATGTTCTTTGTACATTTTCATTCACAGATTAATCACAGCACTGAGGAGTTTGGTACTGATGAGAACAGACACTACTGAGTCATATTTTCCTCTTCCTCGTCCTCTTCATCATCATCTTCATCAAAGTATTTATCCTCAGCATCCCTGTTGACGATGTCCAAGTTGTCGTAGTCCGGGTTCTCGTCCACCTCACTTTAGAGAGAAACGTAACACAAAGAAATCCAGGGAGTCGTGTCATTGATGCTGTGTTTAAATGTGTTAAGAATAAAATGTCTAAGTTGATACAATTTCATGAGGTTTTAAAGCTGGCAGCAGTCGGGGGGAGGAGCCAGCCAACCCATTTGACATGTGATGTCATTGCACCACGCAAATCTGTACCGCTCACTGCGTGACGTAGTTTAAGAGAGTTGGCTTCAAGCAGAATCACAGAGAAATGCTATCATTTCTGGGCTGATAGACACATGCTGTTGAGTTCATAAAACAAATATTTTCCCCTAATATGACCCCTTTCAGTTCCTGTTGTACCACTGGAAACTGGATTAATTATCTGCAAATTTAAAACAAATTAAGAATAAAAAAAAAAATCATTACCGGTACATACCAATTTAGTGTATTTACAGCAACAATAGTGCAGAAAACCTGCACACTCGCATTTAAGTTCCTCTGTGTTGCAATATCAGAGAGCTTTGTTGCATTTGGGGACCTCTGATTGGTCGGAGAGCTGATTTGCATTGTTTAACACGTTATTCTTTACTCAAGGCCTAAAGTGCCACGGAAAAAATGAAAAACAAAATGGTAACAGATTTAGAAAAGAATTTGAAAATGGAGCGAGGTCAGAAACAGAATTACTTCTTAATGCCTGAGCAGAAAACCATTTTCCTAGATTCACTTTTAGATTCACTTATTTTTTCTCTTATTTGAAAGCACATTTTCAAAAGGATTTTAAAATTCAGTAGTTTATTATGAATTACATAATTACCTTAAAATGCTCATTAAAAATTTCAATAAGAAAAAAAATACTTAAGAAATTACACTATTACGTATTTATTAACTATTTTGCAATCCAGTTTATACATGAGCACAACAGTGGGGATGGAGTGTGCACCCTGACCTGTAGTTGAAATCCACGTCTTTGCCATCAAGGAAGCGCTGGTGCATCTGACTGATGAACTCCTCCCGGAGCAGAGCCTTCTCCTCTTGTGTGGGCTGCCAATCCTTCTGCTGGACTCTGATATCTACATGATGAACACCGCCAGAGTGAGACTGTCGTCAGGGAGAAGCCAGGGAACAACAAAAAAAAACCACCCTGTTTTCTGCTTATTATCCAATTAGTGTCCCGCCACTTCTGCTGTGACTGATTTCCAGTGTGACAAACTTAACTTTCCCATCATTTTGATCCCATCTGGATATCTGCGGTGTACTGCGCGATGACACAGTTGTCAGTTTGAACGCACCTACAAAGTGTAGGTGCACAAGTGCGTGATGTGGAACATACCGGTCCCCATGTTGAGTCTTACTACTGGGGGGAACTAAGGTTCGTTGCAGTTTCTCGACTGACCGCTAGAGGGTGGCTGCAAAAGCGAGTCAATTTCCTCTGATTCCCATGTTAAAAGGTCAAACTTTACAGAAGAAATAAACACATTTACTGCCTGATTTATGAAGCAAAGTACAGAGAAAAACATGCCAAAACCATTCTTGGAAAAAAAGGGGTCGCGTGACCCAATGCTTTCCGTCCATTGTTTCAGTCTCTGGATATTACAGGACCCTCATTCTGTACGTCCCTCTGTTAACAGAACATCTATACGCCCTTGTGTGGCCAGAAGTGGTATTGTTACTAAGACATCAGACAAAACAGAAAATAATTTCATAATATTGGTTGGAGATTTTATATATATATATATATATATATATATATATATATATATATACACACACACACACACACACACACACACACACACACACACACACACACACACACACACACACACACACACACACACACACACACACACACACACACACACACACACACACACACACACACACACACACACACACACACACACACACGTTTCTTTTGTTGAAAACTTCTGTCACTGAATCAGACCTCTCGCCGCGTTGCACATTTTCCTGGTGGCCCTCCAGACGACTAACATTTATTTACTGTATTTTCTGGACTATAAGCCGCTACTTTTTTCATAGGTTTTGAACCATGCGGCTTATACAAAGGTGCGGCTATTCTGTGGATTTTTCTTCCACCGCTCGGGGCGCTCTAACCGGAATTAGAATCAAAACTAAGACAAAATAAATGCACAGAAGAATACACTACTTCTTCTTTAGCAGATAGAAGTAGGTAGAAGCAGATTTCAAACAGATAAATAAATACCGGTTATTTTCTCTTGGTTCTGTCCTGTCTTCCCTGGCTTACAGCTCTGTCCTGGCTTACAGCTTAAGAAAACTCAAATATCCCACCTCAAAAAATTAGAATATTCTGGGAATCATAATCTTAAACTGTAAGCCATAATCAGCTATATTAAAATAATAAAAGGCTTGCAATATTTCAGTTGATTTGTAATGAATCTAGAATGTATGACATTTTTGTTTTTGTAATTGCATTACAGAAAATAAAGAACTTTATCACAATATTCTAATTTTCTGAGACAGTCCTGTGTGTGTGTGTGTGTGTGTGTGTGTGTGTGTGTGTGTGTGTGTGTGTGTGTGTGTGTGTGTGTGTGTGTGTGTGTGTGTGTGTGTGTATATATATATATATATATATATATATATATATGCCATGTTCAGATCCAAAATTTCTCTACAGGAAAGTTTGGTTTAGGAGAGCCAGGTTCTCTTAAATCCAGCATGTTTTTTTTCCACACCGTTAAATATATATAATTCTATTTTTTTTACTTCTCCCCTGAGCCAAACCTTCCTCACCATCATCCTCATCCTCCTCCTCCTCTTGGGCGTCGTCCTCCCTCTCCTGCTCCTCCTGCAGACGGTCTTGAATGAGCCGTTCTTCGTAGGAGTTCAGGAGGAGCTGGGCGAGTCCTCCCGTTGCCCCTCCCCCTGATGTTCCTTGGTTTGTCTGCGCGTCTTCCATAAAAGCTTCTTGGGAACGTACCAGAATCTGAAGCATTGATTGGGAAAATAAACATTTAAAAAAGTGACATCAAGAAGAAAAAATCTCTGATTGTCTTCAACGTACCTCTTCATCAGTCAGGTACTGGCCAATATACTGTTCATAGAGCAGAGGTTCCCTTTTCCTCATCTGTTCCTCACTGAAATACTGTCCCTCTGAGACACGAGGCGCCAAGAAAACCACAGATGACAAAATGGGAAGGTAAAATGTTAAAAAAAATAATTCCAGTAAAAGTTCTGACACTGTAAAATGATTAAAAGAATGTACTAATATGAAAATCACATAAATCCATATTTTATTCACAACAGAGAAATCCTAACAAATGCTGAAAGTGAGGAAATGTATGAATCTATGCATCTGAATTTGATGGCGACTACAAAATCCAAAAACTGTTAGAAGAGGGAGACGTTTACGGCCGTGTAGTATCCACATCTTTTTTAACAACAGACCATAAACCAACCAGGGACACCAGGCTGGAGTTTTGGGAGAAGCACATCCAATCTTTGTCTGATCCAGGATTCAAGCTGCTCCACAGTCCTGGCTTTTCTCTGTCAGATATTTGTGGGATGACGCCCCAAATATTTCTTCATTGATTAAAAAGGTCTGGAATGGAGATGTTCAACATCTGGACTCTTCCACTATGACGCCAAACTTCAAAGTCATAGCAAATTCACTCTGAAGAACATTATTCTCAAAGTACAGTTTTTCACACGTGGTGAACGCCTGACAGCTGCTACTTCTGTCCCTTTGAGATGCTCTTTTTATTTCCAATCATGTTACTTTGATGACAATTAATTTAATTAGCTGCAATTTGTTTCTTTATTACTTTTGTTGTCTGTGTCCCAGCTTATCCTCAGTTTGTTTTCACGAAATTCAAAACAAGGTGACATTTTTTCATGAAATGGTAAAATGTCTCACTTTCAACATTTGATATGATTTCTATATTCTGTTGTGAAAAAAATGGGTTTATGAGTTTTGCATTTACATTTTACTCAGTGTTCCTTCTCATTTGGTTCTGGGGTTGTACATTTAAAGACGAAGACGCATGTTTCGACCCAAGGTAATCCTGCTCCAGCCCTCTGCTTTGATTCCAGAGCGGCTGATTTGTAATCACAAAGGAAACCCCTACCCTTCTGCAGAGCCCTGAGGGCAGCGTATCGCTGGTTCCTGACTCTGGTCCTGTTGGTGCGGCTCGCGGCTCGTGTCTGCACCACCGTGCTGTAGTGCTGCGCTCTCGGGTCTGAGCTGACGTGGGCAAACGCAGGCAGGTGCTCGGGCTTCAGACAGGCCTGGGAATGGAGGAGGGGAGTAATCGCAGCACATGTGATGCAGCCACTCTTAAGAAATTCTCCAAATCATGTCATCATAATTCATTCAGAGGGAGCTATTTTTAAAAATGTATTCAAATTGAGTGAGTAAAATACATTTGTCTTTGTAAATATCATCTATCTCCAAAATGTTGTGCTCCGTCTTTAAATCCTATGTTCCTATCCTATGTGGTACACATAATAAAAACCATCATCGTCAAGTTCTCAGTAACTGTTGAATACAACCTAACTATAACATAGAGCTTTTATTTATCAGGCCATTAGAAACAATTTAAACATTTTAAGCCCATCCTCTGTGCAGGACACCAACTTACCCAGGAAGACTAAATCAGAAGTTGCAGAGTTAACACCTTGTAAACTTACTTACATACTTTACTTGAAAATTCAAATTGCATAATGCAAACCTGACATTTACTTTTAGTTCAGTTTGTGGAAAATGGTTGGCCTGGCTTGCTCTTTAAAACTTAAACAGTTATAAAGCATTACAAACTGTAAAAATAGGGCAAACGCACAGCATTGTTTTGTATTTTGTGTCTTTCAAATAAAAGACAATTTTTTCCAGTCATATGTTCCTCATTCAAGGTTGTTAAAAAAATACTGCTTTAATATCGTATCGTTATCGTGACCTCAATATCGTGTATCGTACCGTATCGTGTTATTAGTGTATCGTTACACCCCTAGTGTGTGAGTGTGTGTGTGTGTGTGTGTGTGTGTGTGTGTGTGTGTGTGTGTGTGTGTGTGTCTGACATACGTGGTATCTCTCCAGGAACACCAACGGCTTGCTCCTGAACTGCTGCAGCAGCTCGTGTCTGCGCTCCTCCAGCGTCAGCTCCTCGTCTCCCACCTGCTGGCTCTTCACAGGGCTGCCGCTGGCCGCCACGGCCCAGATCACGGCATGCTCACCGCTGGACTCCGGCTGTAAACAGAGACACGACCGTGAACGCACCGCGGTGAGCAGGCTGACTCCTACCTCGGTCCTCGGAGCTTCTCATCATCGTCTGAGAATTTGAATTGGAAATCACATATACATTATAGAAAGATAAAAATATCAAAAACAATTACTCTGTTACACAAAGTAAAGGATTCGTTGGACAACAAAGCATTGTACATTTTATATCACACTATGATTGTTCCATATCTGACCTAGGGCTGGGCGATATGGACCAAAAGTCATATCTCGATATTTTCTAGCTGAATGGCGATACTCGATATATATCGATATTTTTTTCTGTGACATAATTGGGGTTTCCCCCAAAGCATTATAGCATAGCATCTCTGTTAGCTTCATTTTTTCTGAGGCAAACCCTTAAAAAAACAGTCAGTTTTAATACAAAGCCTCGTGCCAAATGTCACACAGGTACCTTTATTAACAGAGGTCTGCACAATATCAAAATGTATAAAACAAATGAAATAAAAATAGACTGCCTGCATATATAGAATAAAAATGCTTTTTGAATAAAATAAAACAAATATCCCTTTCCTGCATAACAATTAAACTAAAATACACTGTGCAATTAATACAATGTAGACAGTAACAGGCAGACTTTTCCACTGAGGTTGACAGTTGTGCAAATAACAAAACATTTGTGCAAATCTCAAATAAAACATTCAAGTCAATTTGTCACAAAATAAGCTATATCAAAATCATAATAAAAAAAAAAAGCTATATCGATATAAACGATATTGTCTCGTACCATATCGCGTTTGAAAATATATCGATATATTAAAATCTCGATATATCGCCCAGCCCTAATCTTACCTACTGTGTTGAAGTTTCGGGAAATGCCTGTAAAACATTTATTCAGTCAATTTTCATTTTGCAAAAAAGAGCCATAAGAATAATCAGTAGAAAACGATATAGAGATCCAACAAATCCATTATTCCTTCAGTTACAATTGTTGAAATTTCATGAATTACTAGATTATAGTATTCTGCAAATTATGTTTAAAGCTCATAAAAAACGTTACCAATCAACATTCAGAAAAGATTTGAAAAAAGAGAAAGCAAGTATAACTTAAAAGGAACAGAGATTTTAAAAACCAAGATTCAGGACTAAATTGATGGAACGTTAAATTGTATTTAAATTTAATTGTAATTTAAATTGTAAATTGACTTCTTGGGAAAAAGTGGCAGATTAAATAAGATTCTTCTTCTTTCTGCTCCCTTTCATTCACAATTTAGGAACGTTTGTGTTTGTAGTTTTATTTTTGAATGAAATAAAGAATAAATGAGTCTCACCGGGGAGTCCTGCAGCTCTGGCCGGGGGGCGGTCCGTCCGGGCTGGGGTCGGTCGCACCTCTGCCTCGCAGGTTCTTCTGGGTCTTCTGGGTCTTCTGGAGGGTTGCGTTTACTGTCCCTTCCCCGCCAGGTCGGGAGAGTTTTAACAGGTGGATCTTCTATTTCTCCCCACATTATTCAGACTGCAGCATGCCACCGGAAACAGACCACACATGTGATTCCAGCAGCTTTAACAGAGTTAACAAAACGTAAGACAGCAGCTGCGAGGTTCTTTGGATCCTAGCATTTAATTCGAGTTTTATCGCTGGATCAAAGTACGTTTAATTACGTTTTAAGAAGAAAACTCTCTCGCAGAGCGTTTTGTTTACAGTTACATGACATATCTGTCCGCCAGTAATAACTGTCCCCTGTACAAAGACTGAAACAATGGTTCCTACTTTGACCCGCCCGAGATCGTGGTTTATTGTCGCCCTCTAATGACAGAGTGGTGAAAAACGAGTGAAACGTAAAGCTACCAGTCTGAAGAAGAAGATTAAGGAAAAAAAGGATATTTAACAAATAAAATGGTCGAAAGCGTCTCACTTAAATATGCTTAATATGTGATTTAATTTACTGATTCAGTAAACTGTCCCCTGTACAAAGACTGAAGCGATGGTTCCTACTTTGACCTGCCTGAGCTCGTGATTTATTGTCGCCATCTAGTGGAAGAAAAGGAGAATGACAGAGTGGTGAAAAACGGGTGAAACGTAAAGCCACCAGTCTGAAGAAGAAGATTAAGGGGGGGAAAAAGACATTTAACAAATAAAATGGTCGACAGCGTCTCACTGAAATATGCTTAATATGTGATTTAATTTACTGATTCAGTAAGCTGCTTCTAATTCCTTTGATAATCACATCAGAAGAAACATCCGTGTTTGTGGAAAGCATATGCTACTCTGTTTCAGCAGATGAATAAGGGGCCGAGCAAAGTCACCAAATTTTGCACGCAAGCCAGGCCTGTCGAAAAATGTGATATTTCATGGTTTGCATTAATGGGCGTGGCAAAATGGCTCAACAGCGCCCCCTAGAAAACTTTGTGCCTCAAGCCCCACAATATGGTTTGACGTACATGCACGAAAATCAGTACACGCCTGTATCATAACGCAACTTAAAGAAAAGTCTCTTGGCGCTATGGCTGAAAACGAACAGGAATTCGGCCATTTTGAAAATTTTGAATTAATCATGTAATTTTGGCGCAATTTATGCCATTCCTTCGGCAGTTAATACGGCCCGAACCGTAACGTGCACCCAGGTGTGTTATACATCAAAATGTGCGTCTCCATCCTGCGACGACGCGCATTACTTTTCTCAGTCAAAAGCCTTACCTTGGCGACGATAGACGCTAAAAAGCGCGCCCCCCCTTCATCGGATAGGTCCATATTTGATAGTTCCTACTTTCTGCCACAACTTCTGAATGGGTTGATAGAAAGAGTCGTGGGTGGTGTCATCGGACTCGGTTTTGAGTCCTTGAACATAATCGGTGCAAATGAGCCCCGCCCCTTTTTCTGATTGGTCAATATCTGATAGTCCCTATTCTCTGCCATAACTTTTGAACGGGTTGTGATAAAGACATGTGGGTGGTGCCATCGGATTCGGGATTGAGTACTTGACTTTAATTGGCATGAATTAGCCCCCCTACCCCCCCTTTCTGATTGGTCGATATTTGATAGATCCTATTTTCTGCCATAACTTTTGAATGGTATGACATACAGAGTCGTGGGTGGTGTCATCGGACTCGGTTTTGACTCCTTCACCTTCATTGGCCTGAATTAGCCCCGCCCCTTCTTCTGATTGGTCGGTATTTGATAGATCCTATTTTCTGCCATAACTTGAATGGTTTGACATAGAGAATCGTGGCTGGTGTCATCCGCTAAATGTCCAGGCCTGGAGAATCTACATGCAAGTCATAAAAGCGCTTCCACAGCAGCACGCCTGAACGTGCACAAGGGTGCGAGGGCCCGTTCATCGCTGCTTGCAGCTTTAATTATTAATGTTTTTAATATATATTAAATTGTTTTATATATCGTTGCATTTAACGTCACTTCCGGAAGTAAGAGAAACTAACATGGTTTACAAGTTTGAATTGTGAAATTTTATATATGTTCATGTTGCATTAAACTTCTGCTATTCATTTCATGCCATTCAGAATTTCTACACTAAGGTTAAGCCAAAAAGTATTTTAATTTTCTTGTGTTTGTGAGTTTGACTGGATGTCATTCAACTACCTCTTTTGAAGTTAAATTTATTAGGGCCCGAGCACTACAGTGCGAAGGCCCTATTGTATCTGTAGGAATTGTTTTTTTTCTCGTTTTTCTCGTTTTTCTTCCGACGAAATGAGGGCCTTTTTGCCCCCCTAAACGTGCCCCAAAAGTCACTAAATTTTGCAAACAAGCCAGGCCTGGCGATAAATTTGATATTTAATGGTTTGCATTAATGGCCGTGGCCTAATGTCTCAACAGCGCCCCCTAGAAAACTTTGTGCCTCAAGCCCCACAATACAGTTTAACGTACATGCACGAAAATCGGTACACACCTGTATCATGTCGCAACTTAAAGAAAAGTCTCTTGTGCCATGGCCGAAACCGAACCGTAACGTGCACCCAGGTGTGTTAAACATCAAAATGTGCGTCTCGATACTGCGACGATGCGCATTACTTTTCTCAGTTACCGTGGGACGATAGACACCAAAGAGCGCGCCCCCCCCTTCATCTGATTGGTCCAAATTTGATAGTTCCTATTTTCTGCCATAACCTTTGAATGGTTTGACATAGAGAGTCATGGGTGGTGTCATCAGACTTAGTTTTGAGTCCTTGACCTTTATTGGTGAAAATTGCACGCGCGAGGGCCCGTTCATCGCTGCTTGTGGCTTTAATTATTATTCAAATTATAAATCTGCATCAGTAAAAAAAAAAACAAACAAACAAAAAACTTCATAGATTGCAGAAATGTCATAGATCACAACAGTTATTCATACATCAGCAATGTCACTTTTTTCAAAGTTAATATACGAACATTTTCCCGCAAATATGAGAGAAATAAAGCAGATACTTGAAGGCTCGAGCTGCTGAAGCTGATACCTATAAATCAGGTACTTTTATATAATTTTACCTTCAGATTTTGCAGCAGTACCGACTCAAGATCCAATGGCTTCAGCCAAATTTTGATGAGCGGTTCTTGACAGGTTGCATTGACAGGACACCGCACAATACATCATGTTGTAGCATGCACACGTTTTTAACATATATCTAATGAGACAACATGTAAGGCCTAGTTTAGGCTCCGTTTTTTCTCGTGCATACATTTTTCGATTTTAAATGTTATTTCCGTTACTCCTTACACACATTCATGCATTTATATGATTGTCAAGCATCACTTCCACCAGGGGGAAGTGACGAGTCAACTACTGCTACATATTGGAGATTGTTTTATATATGTTAATTCTGAATTGAAAAGAACAAAAATATGGTGTATTTTCTTAAATTTTTTCTAAGGTGCAAAATTAATGAAAAACATAATTATCAGTATTTTCAGATGCGTTTCAATTTCTTACTTTGTTGTTTTAACAAATGACTCAAAAATACCCCATGCTTTGTGGTGGTATTTTCTGTTTCATCTGTACTCAGTGGGCGCACCACATACAGACGCTATCACCCTTGGGCAGGTGTCGCAGGTTCGAATCCCAGCCTGTGACTCTTAAGTGGGTGTCTTTCCCGAGCAGCAACCATTTAACATCTGGGTGAAGTCCCATGCGGAACTGAGATTCATTGCAGTTCCTCGACTGTTAGAAGCTGGCTGTGAAAGTGAGTCAATCTCCATTGACTCCCATGTTAAAATGTCCAACTTTAAAGCGGAAATAAACATATGGCCTGGTTCAAAAAAACCTTCAAGTCACAGTCATTCAATTTCACATTATTTTTGATTTCACATCTATGTCAGCTAATTTCTTTGTACTACGCCAGGAGAGTTTATATTAAATGTTAAATTTATTTCTGATATGACTGATTGATAGTCGACTCAGCCAATGGTTAGCTGTTATCACTTCCTCATCCCTAATCGTCATGGTAGCACTGAGCGAAGTAACCACCCATGTGTATAACCCAGCATCGGCTAAATGCGACGGGCATTTTTAATTTCGTCGTCGAGCCAACATGCTAAAAAATATCTCCCGCTGTCCATGTCTGACCGCAGCTCTGCAGATATTTCAGCAGGTTCGGCTGAAGGAGCTTAGCTAACTTTGACTGAGATACGGTGGGTGAGTTCTCGTTGGCTTTCTGAGCAACATGGCTGCGCCCTGAACAAAGAACAACAGGCATCAAACCCGGTCTTCAGAAACCTATGAATCACGTGACCGAATGCTTCGTCCAATATTTCATACAGCCTCTGGCCTTCCCCCTCTCCGCCCAAGTTTCCTGTCCAGCTGGTTTTAGAATAGAGGCCACTTGAAAAACAACCAAAACGCTGATACAGTCATCACAGTTTGGGTGTGGAAGGCCTTCAAATCACATAATTACACCACCACAGGCCAAACTGGGTGATGTCACTTGCCCAACCTATTTTACCATTTAGGAATCTATGGCAGAGTCTGGCGCCTGCTGAGCTTATAGTCTTTGCTGGCTATTCAACTTTGCAAATAGAAAAAGGGATCCAGCAACTTCACTGCCTGAGCTCTTACTGCTTTAGATGGCAATGACAGATAACATTAAATAATGGTATTACTAACACAGTTGGTTAAGTTGTCTATTCCACAGGTGCAAATGCAACTCCATACCATCACAGATCCACGCTTTGGAAGTCGAGCACCGAGTGCTGATAAAAGGACGTGCAGTTATTCTTCTCATTACTCATGGCACATGTTCATTAAAGAAGATTGTGGCATTTCTGGATTAGGTGTCACATATGCCCTTTTCTGTACATGACAGTTTTCCCTGCATTTGTGGAGGAAACAGTGAATCATGTGTCCAAACAGAGTTGCATTTGTTTTTAAAGCAGTACTGCCTGAGAGATATCCTCAAATTCCCTGAATATTTGTATCATATGCTGCATTACAGATGATGAAATGTTCAAAGTTTTTGTAATTTTACTTTGACAAAACTGTTGGGATGTTGTGTTTTCAGCCACAATTTATCTCCTCATCAGCCACGGGCCGGTCTTGTTTTTCAGAAGTCCAGTAAATGTACCACAGTAAGTACACACAGTAATTGGAAACATGTTATCAGGTAACTGCGCCCCTTTGGACAGGATCACTCTGTGTACTGCTTTTGCATTTTTGTCTCCACCCTGTGGTCAGTATAAGTACTGCAACGGGCATTCCAGCAATATAAAACAAGTGTGTCTGGTTTATAAACCGAGAACCTTATGTCAGTGTTAAATAAAAAATCTTTTATTAATTTTTTTTAACCTAATTTCAGACACCCTTCATCTGGACAAGCTTTCCAAATGTTGTACTGTTGTGTGTGTGTGTGTGTGTGTGTGTATGTGTGTACGATGCTGGTGTAATCCTAACCTCCGGCCCAGTGTGTGCAGAAAAAGAGGTCCTGGATATAGCGATGTGACCAGTTGGTCTTTCTATTTAAACTCGTGGCAGCGGGTACAGCAGTTAAGAGGAAAGGCAGCTGTAATGTAAGAGGAGGGGTCGGGGGAAGGGGGGGGGGGGGGGGGGGGGGTGTTGTTGGCAGAGATACTACTGAACAGAGCCAATGATATCAGGGAAAATAAAAGTTAATATTAGGTCTTAGAAAGTGTGGACCACAATAGTGAACTCGTTAACTTTGAAAGTTTAGAGGCAAAACATGAAAGTCAATGAATCTTTTTCAGATGTCACAATAAGATTGAATTTATTTCCTTCTTTGATGCATATAAATGATATAAAGGGATCAATTGATTCTTTTTCTTTAAATTGTGGAGTGAATCACAGTTAATGTCAAAATAATTAGCCCCTGTTATGAAATGAAACCAACCCATTAACATCTCCCTGGAAACAACATGAATAAAAATGTTTATACTTTATTTGGTTAAACAACTAAAACAGAGAGAATTCTCTATGAAGTAAAGTTGAAAAATAAAAACAAAAACACTGCCAGAGCCAACAATTTTCCTCCTGACAGTTGACAATCACTAGTACAGTTTTTGTTTCTTACATCTCTCACGGTTACTGCTAAATAAACTCACGTGTCTGTTGAGGGATCTTAGTCCATATTTGCGTGTCTCAGTGCTCCGGATCGTCCACCTTGCATGGTTTCGCAGGGTTTCCCCTGACCATGAGCAGTTCTCATAGGGTCTCAACAGGACTGACTTTTGGGCTCCACGACTTTGGTTTTACAGTTTTTTAAAGGAGAAGTCAATTCAGTCGCATCGTCTCTGTAGTCATCCAGGGATTCTGGTTGATTGCTTAGGTCAGGTTTAAAGGCCAGTGCCTTAACACTGAGGAAACACTCATTTATCAATATTTTGAGGGACTCTTCCATAGTTCCTGGGGGTCAAATACTTTTGACCTTAACAGTACTTTCTAGAGCCTTGAGGGGAAAAAAGACAGTTAAATGAATGAAAAGTGAGGGCAGGTACAGGTGGTCGTTAAACCAAACAACAAAAGTTTATCCATCTTCCTAAATAAGGCTGATACGATCTGATACCAGGGAATCATGATACCACAAGGAAGACAACCAGGCGTAGGGATGGAAATTGATACGATTTTTATGACTCCAATTCCATTCGCTTCTGCTTAACGATTCGGTTCTTTATCAATTCCCTTATCAGTTCTCATTTAGAAAAAAATTAAAACAATGAGCCAAATGGCACTAATATGATAGGCAGTGTTTGTTAGTTAATTAATTACCTGCAGTATTATTAGCCAAAGACATGCTAACGTTGCTGCTGCTGCTACTGGGTTGAGACTTACTGACGTTGGTCCGGAGCGGATCGAAAACGCAACATTTATTGATTGTTATTGCATGCTGTGTGCGGAAATGTTTTAGCATGTTGGTAGTATTTCCTCCCTTTGACCAAATATTCACTTGGCAAGTATTGAAAGTTGCCCTTTTCTCATCTTTTTTACTGAAATGTAACCAGACTTTCGAGCGTTGGAATCGCTTGGGCGCCATGTTTTCTATTGACAGCTGGCTTACATTGCAACTTAGCTTACGGAACGTAGCCAGCAACGTGCGTAAGCAACACAACTTGCTTGATGACGTCATTCGTGCCCACTGGAATCAAAAAGGAATTGAAACACTGGGAACCGGCTCTGGACAAGAAACGGTTCTCGATTCCCATAACCAGGTGTTGCAGTTAACTTGACAGTAAAACAAGGTGGACAATTGTTGAAATTGCTCACTTGTTTTATTGCTTTAGTTTGGTCATTAGAAAGTGAAGCACACCCGTGCTAATTCTCTCTCTTTAGCTTTTAGACAAAAGTTAAACATGAAAGTGTGACGACTCATATTCATATGTAAACCATGTAAATGAATTTCCAGGACTGGACCTCCTCATCAACCAAGGATTAGATCTGTGGCTTTAATATAGCAAACTGTATCTTGATACCAGTGGTATTAGATTAATGCCTTGAGGCCTGAACAGAAGGTCACTGGCACTCTCTCTGAAGAGCCTAAATCTCATTTATAATAAACACGGTTAGACTGAAGTTTAGAGCAACTTATAGCAATGTCTGTTGACCGCTTATCTTTTCAGGCGCTCTCTGAGATGCAGCAGCGATCTTTTTAACAGATTCATACCCTAAAAACGGAGACTCTGACGCTGGAGTCAAGCATTGTGGACAGTTTTGATGTGTTTTCACTGGATTTGGTTTGTACATCTCCATCCTGATTTACCTTTGTCTCCAACCAGTTATAACCAGGCAATAAAGAAGATTAAATCATAAGTAAAAGGCTTCTACGTGTAGACGGATGAGGCTACAGCTCTGTGCGACATGACTCCACAATGATAGCAAGTTACATCATGTCCCAAAAGCATCACCTGCAAGGCATCAAACGTGAATGTCGATTCAAGTCAAATAAAACCTCCCCATTTAAAGGACGTGATATATATAAATTCTTCCCCTCCATCTATTTTCCCGGATTATCCTGTTGAGTATTTCTGTCCCTGATGGAAATAATGTATTCATCATCATAATGATATATTTTGCGAGGCAATTATGTTATTGAATTCAACTGAATTACCAAAGCAGCACAGAATGAACAGCATCTGCCTAAAGTACAAATTAGTATTGTCAGCTTGGTGATGAATATTTCACCCCAGTTACCAAGGAAACAGTGTCATCTTTATAAATGATGAACAAATCTTCCCCAAGACTCAGTTTGAGTGCCTGATGAAACTCCTCTGTGTTCACCTCATTTACTCTGCACCTCTGATGACCAAAAAAATCTCACTTCACCAAAACCCACCTTCCATACGTCAATAAACAGATTCATATCTGTCTGCTCTGAGCAACATGACAAGGCTTTGTGTGCAAAAGCAAGAAGAGAAAGGAAGTTTGACGGTTTTACGTCAACGTTTATAACCGACACGCGGACACACACTTCACGCCGTCTGTGACAGACGAGCAAAGATGTGCAGACACTTTTAGACACAGCTTTCCACATAAATTATCCAGATATATTGCAGACTTGGATCCATTGCACATGCAGATAAAAGAAGAGTCAATCAGACACCCACCCAAACACACACCCGCACACAAGCGGCAGCGGAGGATTATCACAGCATTGCGGTTGAGGCCTTATCTGAAGGAATGGTGGATCAGAGTCCTGATTCGTTTCCCCTCTTTTTGTCAGATTGAGGAGTTATTTTCTTGCCTGGGGAAAACACTTCTTGCATATCAACACTCTGTAACGAGGACGGACACACAAAAATCATTGTGCATATTAAACATAAAGACTCCAGCCGGGGATATCAGGTCTTTTGCAGGATGTGTTTTTATTCAGGTGCATTTTTCTTTACTAAGTTTAACATTTATGAAGCACCGCCGACTGTTTTCTTATTTTTCTCTATTAAAAAGATGAGCGCTGCACCTTGAGAAGGCTGTCTTTGACCTTTTAATGTCATCTCCTGCTACGTGACATCACATGGGACAATGCTTACTGACAGGCGAGGGGCGCAGGAGTCACACTGCTGTCAGCTTTAACCTGTTAATACCAAAGTTAGCCTTTAAAATAATAGAAAAACAAACGTCTAAAGTCTAAAGTATTGATTGACAACAACCTCCTCTGGGCTGATGACTTGACTTGAGGGAATTGTTCATATTTACCAGAAACTTTATTTTTAACCCCCTGAAATAACTCTTAAAAGTCAAATGTTCTACTTCTATTGTAAATAATCAAACATTTTTTAAATCAGTATTCTCGAAAAGGTATAGAATTAACATTGCTGGTTTGTTTTAAAATTATGTGAGTCTTGCATCTGAAATATAAGCAAGAATCATGTAAATGTGTTTCCAGGTCTGACATGGAGAAGAACATGTTACAGTCTTTCTTAATGGGTTTTAAAAGTGTTCATTTTTAACTTTTTTAAAGGGGAGCAGATACGTTCATTCTTCACCTGTTTGTTTTGTCTGCAATAATGAAAGCTGTTGTTACAAAAAACAATAGTGTTGAAGTCTTCAAGTCTCATCGTAAGAACTAATGGTTTCCATGGTGATTTGTTGATCTACCACAGGTTCCACGTGTTAGCGTCTCCATTTGGGATCATAAAAAATCAAATTTTCATGCTTTTTTCACTTCTTACAGTGAACTTATAGGTGTTCTTTGTTTTCATGTTTCCACTGAAGAACACGTGTGAGCCGTGGCATGATGGACTGGAGACTGCTGTCATCTCCTCCATACAGATGCTTGGTCAGGAGCCCTTGACATCCAATTTAGCATGCAGCGTAGCCTTTTACCTGAATGTTCCTGCATGCTGTTTAACCTTAAAGTAGACACACAGTCATGAACAAAAGCGACTTTATAGTGAAGGAAATCCTCACATCATAGTGGACCTTAGTATTAGCCAGATGCAGCCTCAGAAAAATTATAACTTTTTTTAATATGTGCAATACCAAGTACCCCCTTACTACTTCCCAAAGGATTTAAGAGGGTTAGTTGTAGCCAGGTGCGGCTAATTATCAGTCGTTCATGAATTGAGTTTTGGCACCTTGATACTCTAGAGCAGTGTTTCCCAGCCTGGTCCTCTGGGAGCCCTGTCCTGCGTGTTTTACATGCTACTCTGATACTCAGCACACTGTGATACAAGTAGCTGTGTCATCAACAGAGTTGTGTAGATATCGATGACATACTAATGAGGACCATTAATTAGAATGAGGTGTGCCGATGCAGGGAAACCTCTAAAACATGCAGGACAGGGGTCCCCAAGGACCAGGATGGGGAAACACTGCTCTCGAGTATTCAGATGCGTTAACACAATGTCAAGAGGGAAGGACAAAAGCAATGGTCTTAGTGTTACAGATGGTGGGTGTAGGACACAAACGCTGGAGATACGCACAGGGAGGAGTTGCAAAAAAGGTGATTTATTAAGGAAAACAAACCAAAAGATAAGATAAGATGAGATGAGAGTCCTTTATTACTCCCTCAATAGGGAAACTCACGTGTTAGCAGCAGTACACACACACACACACACACACACACACACACACACACACACACACACACACACACACACACACACACACACACACACACACACACACACACACACACACACGCATGCGGGGAAGGTAAAAAAGTTAAAGATATATATAATTACAAAATATGGACAATATATACATTGCAGTGGAGATGAAAAAGATAAAACATATAAGATAAAAAAATAGTGCAAAGGAAAGAAAAACAGTGCAAAAAAGCAGGTAGGATGAGTGTGAGGTAGACAGGTATACCATGGATATTGCACATATGATTATTGCACATCTAGTTGTTGCACATGTTATTATTATTGTCCGTAAAAAAGCGCTTCTGAGCAGGATCTCCACAAAAAACACCAGAGCTTATCACTAGAGAAAAACCTGACAGGACACAAGAGGGGTGGAAAAACAGTATGGACCAGCAGGGAGTAAAGGAAAGACAAGACAAGATTTACACAGAAAGCTTAACGAGACACAGGCGCAAACGATAGCAGATGGGAACAAGGGAAGTCAAAACATAATTTAAACACAAGGAAACAGGGTTTAAAATAAAACAGCAACTAAACACCAAAACTGTGACACTTAGAGAAGTAAATCAGTCTAAAAAGGAGTACGAAACCACTTACCAACAGATTGTTGTTTGATTTTCTGCCGCGAGAAAGATTATCCATGAGTAGAAAACTTTCAAGGCAATTTCTTTGGAGTGCAGAGCCAATACACCTCACTGAGCCTGTTTAATGTTAAAGTCCATGACACCATAATGAGAAGAATATGGAAAAAGTGCAGTTAGTGGGTGTGGCTGAGGTTCGCAAAACTGCATCTGGACAAGACGAGTTGTGCATCAATAACCTATGGGCAGAGACCAAAGTGGATTGTATGGTCGTATTACCCTGTTTTATGTTTGGAGAGAAACAGAACACAGCATTTCAGTAGAAACACCTCATACCCACTGTCAAGCACGGTGGTAGAGGTGTGATGGTTTGGGGTTTGCCTTGCTGCCGGTCGACCTTGGCCCCCAACAGTAATTTAGCTGACCATGAACTCTTCTGTTTATCAACACCAGAGTTTTCTACAGGCAAATGTAAAGCCATCTGTCGGATAGGCACAGCTTGGCTGAAATTGGCTTCTGCAACAAGACAATGACTCATTCATACTGGAAACAGCTACTTCAAGGTGTTGAATCCTAGAGGTATATGTATATTAGTACAAATACAAATAAAACAGCTTTGTCAAACTGAGTCCACCAGTCCATAAAGCTGTAAATATGGACTTGTATTTGTCCAGCAATATGAAGATGCACATGTGGATCATCTCCCTGCTGAGAAATTATGTCAAATATTTCCCTGGACACCAACCTGAATGCCAAGTTGTGAAATAGCAGAGAGGGTGTTTTAGTTTTCACCCTGTTCCACCACTAATATGGTACTAATTAAAGTAGATTTAGCTGTACCCCTGGTGGAGGAGCACAGTTTGCTTGACAGATGGTCAAGATCTTTGATTTCAGTCGGTTTGGCAGTAACTGGCGCCGTGCTTTGCATTTGTAATATCAGTGTTCTCCCTGCACAGCGTAAAAAAGCCAAACATCCTGATTCTGACTGGACTTGGGACGGGGTTAACAGGAGAGGAAAGCTGTCTGAGTCGGACATGTGGGGCCTGAAGACAGCCAAACACAAAGAGGAGAAAGTACACAGAGACGCAGAGTTGCAGGAGTAGCTCGGTTTTCTGTGTTTAAGGATTTTAGGCCTTTCGGAAACAACGAAGGATGAATGTTCACACAGGTGCACAACTCTGACACCGCACTGAGCCCAGATCAGAAGTGCTAAGTGAGAGGAATTTGGTGAGGAGGGCGTGCGTGCGCGTGTGTTCGTGTGCGCCTGTCCGTGTCTGTCAGCGGTTGAATGACCGAACAGAGCAACAGCTGTGACGGCAGCCCCAATACACTCACGACATTTGACACATGGAGGCACATACATGTCTCAGTCAGTCTGGTACTGACGAGCCCTGCGCTTCCACGGCTGCACGGGGGCTCTTATTGACTATCAGGGGAGTTTTCTTTCTTTCTTTTTTTGAAAGAAATGGATGGAAGCGGCTGTTTTGAGGAAAACATCTCTTTTGATCATCTTTGATCGTCCTGTGACAAGTTTCCTCCCGTTGAAGGATATTACTCCTTTATTTGACTCATAACTATGGTTACCCAGAGCGGAGCTCAGTAAGAGGATTGCTTTGCTCTGACGGCTGCATAAATCTAGCACCTGAACTCCGAGCTGCTTTTTGAAGGCGCTGCTCCTGCAACTCTGCGTCTCTGTGTAATTTCTCCTCTTTGTGTTCGGCTTTCTTCAGGCCCCACATGTCAGACTGGGGTGGCTTTCTTTCCCTGTTAACTCCATTTTAAGTCAAGACAGACCTAGTATGCTGCACAGAGGGAATGCGGGTGGATACAGCACACCAGTCACTGCCAAACCAACTGAAACTGAAGATCTTACCCATCTCATCATACTTTTGTTGATGAGGCACGCTGATTAGATTTTTAGTCTGGTTTCCCTCGCGATGGTGGAGCATCTCCCGTGTGTTCGCATCAACCCTGCCCCCCTCAGGCCCCAGCCAATCAGCTGCAACATGGATGAGAGCGCCATTCGGTTTGAGTTGGAGCGCCAGGCCTGTCAAAGCCTCAGAAAAGGTGAGATACCCGTTGACTTCATGAATCCTGTCCCACATAAAGGAACACCTTTATATTACTTGTATCATGAATTGGTTTCATGCTCAACTGTAATGCTTTGAGAAAATACACGGAAATACATGTCCTTCACACGCTGCACAGAATAGGTCTTCCTGCATGTGCTGTCCAGGTTTATTTTCTGGGCCGAGGCGTTAAGTGGATCAAATGCTCTACATGTGGCTCGGTTACAGATGGGATGCAGCCAGGCTGTGTGTAACACACTGTTCTGTGAGTGCATGAACTCAGAAACCTGTAGTGCGTCTGCAGCCCTTGCAGACCTCAATCCACAGTAAGCGGACAGTACACTGAAAAGTTTCCCTTCATCAAAGGTGATAAAAATGGAAATTACGGTCAAAAACTTCTTTGTAAAGGCTTGGGCATTGCCATCACGTCAATAGGGTTAAAGGGAGATACAGTGAATATGAGAAAAGTATGTGAACACTTTTGCATTAATTTGCAATAAAATATGATCTAATCTTCCTCTAAATCACCATAGAAGTCAAATGCAATGTGCTTAAGCCTATAACACAAACGAACATTTCTAGAGTCTTTATTGAACACAACCAACAAACGGTCACAGTGCAGGAGGAAAAAGTAAGTGAACTCTTGGAGTTAAGAGATTGTTGAAACTTCTTCGGCACCAAATATTTCGAAGGAGGACTTTAGGTAGACTCTAAAACAAACCTGTACAACATTCATGGGGAGTTTCAGCTCGGACACGTTTGATGTCTGGTGTGAACGGCTGTCATCATGAGGTCATTCCACAGCATCTCTAAAGAAAACTCAACCCAGGGTCTATTAGTAGATGATAATGAGTGTAAAGGGAACCTATCCACACTATCTTTTAAAGGGGACCTATTATGAAAAACACGTTTTCTCTTGCTTTAAAGGAGCTTGAGGCGGGATTGAGGCAGGAGTTATGAAAAAAATTCGTATACGTTTTAAATGAGCCGTCTGTAAGAAATGGCCAAAACTGGTACTGCAGTCACTTTCAAAATATTGTTGAGCGGCGTGTACCCTCCCCCTCCTCCCCCTGACCAGAGGTTTACCAGGTAGGCTGCAGAATGCAGCAGGAACGTAGGCTGCCATGGCTGCGATAATTAGAGCCGAGCTGGCAACCCGGATGCCGAAACAATACTGACTTGGTGATTGGGAGATAGGTGGAGGGTGGAGCTTCAGAAACAATACTGACTTGGTGATTGAGAGATAGGTGGAGGGTGGAGCTTCAGAAACAATACTGACTTGGTGATTGGGAGATAGGTGGAGGGTGGAGCTTCAGAAACAATACTAACTTGGTGATTGGGAGATAGGTGGAGGGTGGAGCTTCAGAAACAATACTGACTTGGTGATTGGGAGATAGGTGGAGGGTGGAGCTTCAGAAACAATACTGACTTGGTGATTGGGAGATAGGTGGAGGGTGGAGCTTCAGAAACAATACTAACTTGGTGATTGGGAGATAGGTGGAGGGTGGAGCTTCAGAAACAATACTGACTTGGTGATTGGGAGATAGGTGGAGGGTGGAGCTTCAGTCCAAAACAAAAAATGACAACATAAACATCAGTTGAGGGCTGCAACTCCTCTTTTTAAACTGGAATATCCTGGCTTGAGTGCTGTTGTCAGTGACATAAGTATTTGAAATGAACATGATTTTTAAAGGTCTGTTGACATATCGGGGTCATTTTATGATTCGTTTTATTATTGCTCTTACATACAGCTCCTTTAAGTTTTCTAGTAATAATATCAGATGAAGCGTTCCAAACCCAAACGAATGAGCCCTCTAGCGTATCTCTCCGTTGCCTTGAACAGGCTGTGTGCTGCAAAATGTGCTGCAATTCGGGCCCAAATTTTCCGAGCTGGGCTGCGGATGTGACGTCACATGACGCTGCATGCGCGTTCTCCCCGTTCTCCCGTGCCGGCTTCGCTGTTGGCTGCAGTACCCCCGGCGGCCGTCGTGGTGAAGGGTGGCGCTAGAGAGTCTACTTTCTTAAAAGGAGCCTCATGCTCCTTTAACATATATAAAGTGGTCTCCCCTCAGCCTGCCAAATCAGAGAAGGAGGAAAGCAACCAAATTCTGCAGTGTCTGTACAGCCGCCCGGATGAGCCGTCCAGTGTGATGTGGATCTACGAGCCGTTCAGATTCTGCTCCCGTCGTTACGTAACGACGGGAGCGATTTACAGAGGTTGACCTCCGATGCATGAAACCACGTCCACAACTAACTCCGCCGGCCGGAGCTTCCGCCATTTTTTCGTAGAGGTGTATCGCGTCATTCAGGCAGCCAATTAGCACAGAGCCTCATTATCATAGGTTAGAGAATGGGAAGATAAAGACATGGCTAAGAGGCTGAATGTCTAATTTATTTAGCAAAAACAATCAAAAGCTTGTTTTTAAGACATTCAAGGCCTGTTTAAAATAGGTATTAGATGCCATAATAGGTCCCCTTTAAGTGAAATGACATTAAAAAAAGTTGCCAGAAGCGCAAAACAGCAATATATTCTGCTCGTCGGTTCCTTTCCCTCCAGTAAGTCAAAGCCATTTTGCTCCAAACATAAATTTCATTGTAATTAAAAACTGCTTTGATTCCCGTTGTTTAGCTCCCTGACAAAACTCTCATGTTTTGGAGAGCAGTGGCTTCGTCTGTGGCGCTCTGCTGATGGAAAAATAGTGAGTTAAACTATTGAACAACTGTTGACACCTTCCTGAGACAGAGGATGTGGGCTGGATGTGTGTTTGTTGACACCTGTCTCTGCTCTTCCTGTGGGATAGCGGGAAGCTGCTTGAGAGGGGGAAGCAACTGCAGTTAGCAGACCTGTGAGAAAAACTTCCAGCTGCCCAGACGGTGTATCTTCTGTTTGCACGTTGACTCTATTGTCTGTATGTGTGTGTGCTCATTCAGAGTGTGGTTAAGCCTTAGATACGGCCTGCACCTACTGAAGAGTCAGTCAATCTGGTACCCTCATGAAAGTTAAACTTCTAAATGAAACTTCAGAGACTCTGTCTACTTGGTAAATTGAGATTTTTCCAATACATGCCATTGACACCCTGGCTCTTCAACGACTTATGTATCACAGGCTCGTGACCAGAGATGTTTGCCAGCTTAGGTGATGTCTTTAAGCTTCAAACGTCCACTTCTAGGAAGTGCAACCTTACTGAAACCATCACCATGTATAGACAGTTTTTAAGCTGGTGCTGAAGAAAATCAATGGTTTAACAAAACTCTTTCAACTTAAATGTTTTTTATGAAAATCCATTGGAAACCATGTTTTGAACTGATGTGGCTCCCAGAAAACAAACTGTAAGAAAGACAAAGCATGAGCTATATATATGCTGGAATATATAAGGCAGTTTTTAAATCTCCAGTTATCAAAACTGGTTTTACACATATTTCTTGAAACATAAAGCATGACTCGGAATCAAGCCACTTAAGATATATCATAGGCAAAGGATGCGCAAAAACTACCTTGCAATACAGGAATTTTGTCTCATATTTTGAGTTGGAGTGCAACTAACAAGAAGGCAGCCAACTTCGGCTTCATCCTGTGAAGGGGTCGCCACTTGGGATTGTTGTGTTCAGCATATTGATTTGGCACACGTTTCTGTGTTGAATGCCCTTCCTGATGCAACACTTTTATCTGGGCCTGCGACTGACACTATGAGTGGCTGGGACAGCGGGGGCAATCTGGGGTTCAGTGTCCTACCCAGAGATAATTATCAATCTATTGATTATTGCTCTGCGACAGCTTCCGACACAAATTCTCTCCAACATGTGCAAATGAAACGCTTAATAAACCAGTAGGTGTCCGCTAAGCGATAGTTGGATAACTGCATTTACCTGTCCAACATAGGGGTCCCAGTTATAGGCCCCCAGCCATTAGGCACTTATTTTGGATTTGGATTAAAAGTTTTATTGTTCATCATATTGCAAGAAGGAATGCTACCGCAGGTCCTTCATCCCCACAGCCATCAGACTCTATAATGACCAACTGTAGCCACCCATGTGCAATAAACCTGTCTCTTTATAAGTGCAATAACCAGTAAATACTTCAAATACCTCAAGTATTTTTGAAAATATTTGTAAATTTTTTGTAAATATTATCCCTTTTTTTTTGTGTTTACTATTTTTTTCTCTCTTGTACTCTTTTTCTGTGTGTGTGTGTTTTGGCTGCTGCACGACTGAATTTCTCCTCTGGGAGATAAATAAAGTCTTCTATTCTATTCTATTTTATTCTCTTAAATCTTTCCTCTTTCTTCAGTTTGCTGTAGGTAAAGGCCTAACGGTGGTTTTCCTTTTTTGAAATGAGTGTTGAGTTAGTGCAGTTCCTTGAATGACCAAAGGGGTTGACTCCAAAAGTGAGTCAAGTTCAATTGACCATGTTGAAAATGTCTAATTTTACAGCAGAAATAAATATATTTACAGCCTGGTACAAAAATCGGTTTTGGTTCGTTTAGCTAGATTTCAGATCAATGATAGTGCTGTTAATTGTACTGACTGGACTGAAACCTTGGTCACAGTTCTGGCTGCAGCAGCAGCTGGAGTCACGGCAGACCTTGGCCAGAGCTCTGGATGGAGCCACAAGTTTCAGATATCAGCTGTTCTTATTTCAGTTATCATTTCCCTGGGGCCTCTGAAACACGAATAGATGAATGGATTCAAGCAGAATGAATGTAAGGTAATGTTACTTAGCGTCATAGTCTCACATGAGCTAAGACAAGAAAAACTCACTAGTTTTTGCCAGTTAACTTTGCCCATTTGTCCATTTTTGGATTAACTGAGGATCATGAGGTTGAGCAGGAATCAGTTCGTGCTTCAAAACTACTCTTCAGAAACCTATTGGTGACATCATACAAGGGTTTGTCAAGGTCTCTTACACAGTCTATGACTTTAGGCAACAAAAGCAGTTGGTAAGAATTAGTGAAACGTCATAGTTTGGGCTAAAATGTACTTTTCTATATACATTATGCTCTGCACTCTCGGTTGCCTTGGTGACATATCCACAGGATATTTTGCAGCACTGAGTCACAAAACCAAATAAAATGCAGTATAGTCTGCAAGTTTGAATAATTGCAAATGCTAAGCAAAGATTTCCTCTCGTGTAGCGCGTGTGGTAATCAACTGTACAGTTAGTCTGCAGAAACTGTCGTCGGGTAAATGTACACTCTCTGCTAGGCAGTGGTATTTGAGCGATGAGGACACTTTCCCAGAACAGATCCTGTATCAGAACATTGCATCACCGTCATGTCATCCCTATGCACAAATCACTCGCCTCAAAAACAAGTGTTTTGTGTATGTGCATGCACCTGGTTATGTTGCATGCTTGCCTATGCGTGCACACAATGCTGCTTCTTTAAGTGGAGGTATCAAAACAAGTGGTCTTTATTTGAGCACATTTTATGCAGACTACTGTGTTTGTGCGTTTTTCGTGCCTGTAGCAAGCATATGTGACAGGGTTTGTTTTGTTAGTTTGCTCATCCTCGCCTGCAGGAGCCAGCAAAAACTTTCTTGCTGCCCAGGGGGAGACACTGCACGATCCTGCGTCAGCCACATCTTCATCCCAGAAATCAAAGACATCTGGATGTTTTTATGTCATGCTACTGCAGGACAGGCTTAGAGACCGACTGAAGATTCTGGGGACAGAAAATGTAGAGAGAAAAAATCTGAATAATGAAACACAAATGTGGACGTTTAAAGTATACAGACATGATGTGAATGAAGGAGAGAGAGGCCGATATGCATGACAAAGACGGAAACTCTTCCCTCTGCTGCCTAAGTGAGACCACAGAGGCATGAAAAAGAAAAAGAAAAGATGAGGCTGGACTGTTTGTTGTTAGGGGCAACCAAGTGAAAGAGGGAGAGAAGGTTGTGTTTTGTCAAAGAATAATGTCGATTTGTCTGGAGATGGACAAAAGCTAGAAGTATGGTCAAAAAGAAAGATGCAGGTTTGAATTCAAATGTAGGGTGAAGATATTTGGCTAAAAACAGTTAGAAACTCAGATTAGTTCAGCACCATTGTTACCTGGTTTTGAAGGGAGCCTATCATAGTTTTCTATATTTTCTGCTGCTGCAGAGTTGAGATGTTAGTAACTTTCCCAAATTTGGGTCATGGGAACAGCAGACTAAGCAGGGAGGCCCAGAGCTCCCTCTCCACAGCCACCTCCTCCAGCTCTTCCGCTGTAATACTGAGGTGTTCCCGGTTCAGCCAAGAGTTACCATCTGCAGTGTGTCCTGGGTCTGTCCCAAGGCGGCGTCTAAGTTAAACATGCCTGAAAGACCTCCCCAGAAGGTGTCTAGGGGCTGTCCTCAACCCACCTACAACACTCTGAGTCACTCCCAGATGACTGGACTTCTCATCAGTCCTGCAAACCTGCAGAACGAGGTCCTTTCATCCGGTTTCATCTATCCTGCAACCTGGAATATTTTTATTAATTACATTTTTGTAATACTCAATGATATATTTTTGCTTGTTGTCTTTTGTTTTATATGTCTTGCTTGTACATACCTTTAGTTTTCTTTTAAAGGCTAGAAGTAATCCTTCCTTGACAATACAGGACTGTCTCAGAAAATTAGAATATTGTGATAAAGTCCTTTTGCAATTGCAATTGAAAAAACAAAAATGTCATACATTCTGGATTCATTACAAATCAACTGAAATATTGCAAGTCTTTTATTATTTTAATATTGCTGATTATGGCTTACAGTTTAAGATTAAGATTCCCAGAATATTAAAATTTTTTGAGATAGGATATTTGAGTTTTCTTAAGCTGTAAGCCATGATCAGCAATATTAAAATAATAAAAGGCTTGCAATATTTCAGTTGATTTTTAATGAATCCAGAATGTATGACATTTTTGTTTTTGTAATTGCATTACAGAAAATCACAATATTCAAATTTTCTGAGACAGTCCTGTATATGAAATATAAGTGGTTCAATACTGTGGTGCACTTCCTCAGTCTAAAGCTTGTGAGCTGCCTGTTTAAAGTCAGAAGAAAGTCTTCCTTTAGGGGGGTTAACTTAAAATGCAATTCAGTTCAATAATACTTTATTAATCCCTGAAGGGGGAAGCACATACTGAATGAAGGAATATTTAAGTTTCATTATTTTGAAGTGCAGTTGTGTGAAGAACCTCTGAGTCGTTCCTGTCTTATAGTGGTCACAGGCGTTGACTGGACTGCCCTTCGTGACCCCCTTTTTTTGTCAAAACTGTGAAACGCCCACCATATGTTAATCCAAGTTAGCCGTGGCTAACAGCTTCTTCAGCCAGTCCATGGAGGAGCTGCGGCGTTCCTGGCGAATGGTTGCAGTCGAATATCCTATTTCAAATGTCGTTTTGGTGGCATAATCAGAGGCACAAATAGCTGATTGCTTAGCATAGCTCTATAGACCCCTTTCCGTGTTTGTAAACAAGCAAGCTGCGCGCGCATTGTTGCGGCAGAAAGACGGAGTTCATCACAGTTTACACCAGCCGATTGACGGAAAAAGATCGTGGAAATTACGTTACTAAACTAACTTTGGCGGATGGAAAGCAACTTCCTTCCCGGAGGAAGATATCACAAAGTGGCCCGATGTCCAATGGCCGGATATTCATCCGTATTTGGTTGAGAAACCTAGTGTTTACACTCAGGAGAAGCTGCGACACTGTCAGCAGCTGTCACAGCTGAAGTTTGTAAAGAATTATGACAGTCAACTGAATGTATTTTATACACTAGACATTTTAAGTTATTATATTATTTCATATTTATTTATCTTATTATTTTTGTTAAATTACTGTGTCCCCTTTGTTTCTTAATGAGTTTCATTAAGCATTGCCTTTGAATGAAAGCCATGTCATGTGTACCTTTGTCTGTGCTGGCTGAATGAAGTTGATAGTTATTTAAAAAAATAAAAATAAATAAAAATTATATGAGCTTTATTGTCCATCCTGCATCTCACATTATCACCATTAATTTACAGAAACCTATTCCCACTAATATGATAAAAAGAAAAACATTAAAAGGCATATAATGCAAAATACTGTTTTTTAAAACTTAGTTCATTATTTTTAGGTAAATTAATTATTTTTATTTGAGGGTTTGTGGGGATTAATATATCTATAATGTACCTGAGTTTGATATACAACACATATAGTGAATATATGTATATTTGTGCAGCATATTTACAGCTGTGGAAGTTGAATGTTTGTAGCTTTAAAAAGAGAAAATCAATACATTTACACAATCAGTGAGGAAAAAACAAATAACTCCGGTAGTTTATTAGCAAAACTTTAATAGTCAAGTAAATCATTAATGGCTGATATTCAATTCATAGTCACAGCTCCAAATCACTGATGAGAAAATAAAAAAATGTCAAGACTTGATGTTATTATTCAGAACCCTTATTTCTTAGATTTTTTCGGAACAACACTTTTGCTAAGGTTTGTGAGACTAGCACACACAATAACAATATCATCTAGAAGGTCAGCCTGTGACAGTGGAATTCTTGTCTGCAAAATTCTGAAGTTCTTCCATCTCCCTATAACACGTTCAACATGTATCCTGACACGTGACAGTTGTCTTGATGTGTCGACCTCCTGTGCAGAAAGTTGCCGTTTGCCTTTGGTGAAAGCTGGAATGCGAAGGGTGGCACCATGAGCTGCAACCTTAATTTCATTAACACTATCAAAAGATGATCCTGTAGAGAGAGCTTCTTGCTGAATATTTTTACACTTCCTGCAATTTTGGTGCACAACCAGTCAAAGAGCACAGATATTATTCTAGTGATAAACAACAGTTGTACCATGTTGCACTTAATATTTGAGTATGAAAATGTAGACTTCTTTAGCTCCTCTTTAAGTCTCTCATTTTCATCTCGCAGCTGTTGATACTTTTCCTGCAGGTTGACGTAGTCACTCTTCAGCTCGGTGTACCTCAGGTTCAGGTCATTGTATTCTGTCCTCGTGACTGGGATGTCCACTTCAGCTTTAGCAGAAAAGAGAACAGTTGAGAATTGAAGACGAGATGGATGGATGGATGGATGGAGAGGTGTATAGAGAACACAAGAGGGGCATTGGAATCAGTAGAGGACAGTTGTGAATAGGAGAGGAGAAAAGGACAGGGACAAGGAGATTTTATTTGTCACATACATAGACATAAGATTAATTGCAACTGTGTTAGTCTACACTGTGCATAAATATGGGTTGTAAAGAAAAGAATGGATGTGGAGATCAGCATAAGGGGAGAATACTCAACATGGTTGAACCATTATACAATGCAATGAGACATGAAATGACACAACAGTGGCTACACTTACTAGGACTGTGATCCATGCCGGTGACTTCCTCTGGAGCTCCAGGAGCAGGAGCAGGTTGATTTGGTGAAGCAACCAGAAGTCTTTCACTCCATTTCTTTTTTCTTTGGTACCTTCACATAAAAAAACTCAAATGAACAAAAATACTGATCTCAAGCTGTAATACAATACATTCCCATCTTAATTATCGGTTATGGTTTGCTTAATACCAAAATAAGTAAACCCTTAATATTCATGAGTTAATCATGTCATTAGGTTAAGCTAAAAACACAAACAGCTAGGTCTCATTTATTGTATTTTACCTTTTGATCTTTGCATCGGGGTTTTGGTTTTGTTTAGTGTATGAAAAAATAGAGGGCACAAAATCAGGACTGTCGTGGTCCAGTGACATCTCACCTGTAAAAAGAAAGAAACACATTAGCCAAATAACACCAGATAACCACTTTTCAAGTTTCTTAAGTGTTCTGAGATGCTCAAATCAGAGAAAAGACAACCAGGGCACACATCCTAAACAACAATGATGCTAGAGCGTTAACGCTGTTAAGTTACGTGGAGCTGCTGTACACCCATGGATCTATAATATTAATAATATTAATAATATTAATAATTATTATGTACACCACACTGAAGCTCTCAGCTGTATAAGTTAGCTACTAGCTAGCACCAGTAGTAAACTTACAGTCTATGGTAGCAAACACTTACAATACACTTACTCTACCTACAGCTACTCAATTAAAGGCATTCAAGTAAAGCTGAACCAGATAGCCACGATAACTCACCAGATATGAAATGAGCACTGCAAACGCGGGCATGCTTGATGATCCTCGGTCCAGTCGGTGCTTTTGAAATGGCCTGTTTCCTCTGGGAATTGCAAAAAAATTATGTTCCTCGGGATTTCGATTTGTACACCCGTACACACAACAGCTGGTGGGCATGTTGTTCTTCTATAACGTTACTGCAACTCCAAAAACGCAACTTAAGAAACAAATCTTCCCTCGCTCTATTCAAACTCATGCAACTTCTTCAGCACTTCCGCCGCAACAATGCGCGCGCATCCTGTGATGACGTAGGCTGGAAAGGGGTCTATAGCATGATGATGGATGATGAGGAAGTGATGATAGCTAGCCATTGGCTGAGCTGGCTGCCAATCAAAACCGTAATATATCATAATTACTCATACATAATACTGCTAAATATACACTTGTTTGTTTATATAAATTAACTGGACGTGGTTAAAAAATAAAAAAAAGGACAGCAAACACGTTTTTGGAACCAGGGCACGAATATGTTTAATGGGGATCTAGACTAATGACTGTTAGCTCAGCGTCAGATTCTCTATCAGCAAACAGCGACTGAGAATGAGCTGCACATAGAAGTGAATTTCCAACATCTGAAAAAACTCAAACCTTGAAAATGTCATAAGTCGTTGACCAAACGTCACGTCCATTCTTATGTAACTTTCTCAACACGGATGTTTTGCAATAAAGACGTAGTGACAGAGTAAGCAGTCTGTTATGTGAGACAGTGTTTGTTAGAACCAACTTTTTTTTTATCATTTATACCTGGTATTAAAAAAATGATAATTAACTGAAGTTGTTTAAAGCCGTCCTACAAAGTAATACAAGTAATACAATGTTCACAGCGTTCACTAGAACTGCTGTGAAGCACAAATGAGTCTTGGCTCGTTTCAGATGGTGAAAATTCCCTCTTTTATGGCATCATTAGCTGTAAGCTGGTTGCTCATATCCCAATCAGATCGACTTCCTAATACTTTTAACTTTGAATGCCGTCTACTAGAAGGTGAAATGGGATTTCAGCTTTTCCGATGCCCTAAGCAACCAACTTTCCTTTATCCTTAATACTGTCTGGTACCACAGGCTCCCACTTTACTGTAAAAATGATCATGAGCGGGAGCTTAGAGCGACGCAATCAGTGTTTTTGAAGAACTCTGATTAACAATAAGTTAGTGATTACCTGACTTTGTAGCTCATTGGCTTTGTCTGGTGTTCCAGATCTCCCACTTTCTTTCAAAAATAAAGTAGCTCTACGACTATTTGTTACATAATAATTAGCTCTTTGGTGTGCCAGTCTGTTTATTACTTACTTGGCATGTGCCCCTCATTTCAGTAGCAGTTCTTCTACAAATCAGGCGATAAGTATAATCCTGTTGGTTTTATGTCCTTGCCTGGTGATCAAGTGACCCCACTTGGGGCCTGCTGGTGAAAGACGAGCTTCTGTGAGAATGTCATGAGGGACAAACTGGCTCAGGCCAGAAGGTACAGCTGTAAATTCAGACTTTATGGATTTGTCCTTTCAGATCAAAGATCAGACATAATGACCAAGCAGGGAGTTGAAGTTTTTTCGTCAGCGAATTAAAGTTAAATCCAAATAAACACGTTCAAATGTTACAGCTACAGATTTGAGCTTTTATCGGAGCTGCACATGGTTGGGCAACGTGAAAAGATTTTCTCTAGTAAAAATGCTGCCAGCTGCCGCTGATCTCATGATACAGGTTGATGTGATCGTATTAGATAATCATTTCCTGTCACAATTGTAGTCAAGTCTCTCACAACAACATTTTGCAGATGTATTGTCATTTGAGGAACGGTGAGGCTGGAGCAGGACAGGTAAAGAGCTTCTGTGTGTCTTTGACAGAGTAAATCATTGATGAAAACCTGCGATAATCGTGTAAATAAATTTATGGTTAAATTATTCAATGTTACTATTTTTTTTTTTTACATTCTCTGCAATGCCCAAATGTCAAAGGCTGGTGTGCTGTTGTCTAATCAAAAATGTGAAACAGGAAACTGTTAGTTTGTATGCCGGCGTGTGTGTTTGACTTCCCTTTGTAGTGTGTGACACAACCTTTGTGGATCCTTTCAAAGAACACCACGAATTTGAGCTGCAGCCAACAGGGTAGAAATGTAACTTTTATTGCCTCTTATGTTTTAGATTTAAGCTTTTAAATTCCTCTTTTAAACCTTCAAGCATTGTAGCTACCGTTTTTTTTCTAAAAGTGACTCACAAAGAAGCAAGAAATGATGCACAAGTTGCTCTTTGATGGTTTCTGTTCATTCTGCAGTTTCTTACTTTTGCGATCTCCTCTGTTTGTGTGTGTGTGTTTGTGTCTTTGTGTGCAGTTCTGCAGCTTAAGTTGCAACAGAGACGAACCAGAGACGAACTGGTCAGCCAGGGGATCATGCCACGTGAGTAGATGATACAGTAGCAAACACAAACCTTCATGGTTTTTGTGAAATTTCAAGGTAAACTCAAAGTGTGTATCACACCAAGTAAACCTGCTGTTATACATCGAAGATACCAAAAAGGCCACTAGAATAACTTTACATATAAAACATATAAAATGCAATAGAAAATAATTAGTTCCCACAATGATATTCAACTAAAAATAACATCGGTATAAAACCATTTTACTCATTGTGAGCAGCTAAAAACACTGCCGACTGAGAAGTCTGCCGTTTTCACAAGAGTGGCTTCGTTTTGAGGTTTCCCCTTCAGTCAGCACCGAGAGAATCTGCCACGCTGTTTCAAACTCAGGCTCAATCTCTGCACCTGAGCTCTTCTGAAGTCTTTTGGATTGCGGTTAAGACGGTGCCATCGTCTCCAGACAGACGACAGTTTCGATCTTCAAAGCCGGTGAATCAAAGTCATACTGCAACTGCCACTGCCAAGTCCCCTGAACTGCTTTTCAGCTGCTTGAGAGATAATAGCCCTTTAACCATTCAGCTCAAGAATGCTGACAACTGCTTCCCTTTTGTACCTTTCCATTTCATTCATTCATTCATTCATTCATTCATTCATTCATTCATTCATTCATTTATTCATTCATTCATTCATATATACATTTTATGTATTCTGATTATTTTGTTTTTGTTTTAACCTGTTTGAACTAAATAAGACTTTGAGATTAAGACTTTGGTACTCCAAAGAACGTATCATGTTCTTCATAGAAGTCTGTAGAAAATGAGCGGTGACACAGGAAGCTCTTCGCTGCACGTATTAACTGCTTGTATACATAAAAAAAAAAATCTTCTCACCAGGTAAATGGTTGAATTATCAAGCTGTCAATGACTCATGTTGACCTTTTCATGCATTCCCCTCACATTTGTAGAACTACACAAAATACAGACACAATTTTTACTTTTCTAAATATTTTCTTTTCTTAATGCACTTGCTGGTTCTTATCTTCACTGGCAGACAACGTTAATTTGCAGGTTTTCAGAGTGTGAAAATAGAATGTTCATAATGTAATTTTCTATTGTTGACAATGAGCAGACAGCTGAGGTTTCACTATGTGGGTAGTGTACCGCATGTGTGAGAATGAGCCAAGACAAAGTCATAGTGGAGCTGTGGCTGGAGCAAGTGCTATCCAACCGCCTACCTGCCTTGACATGCGTTTCCTGTTTCCTTCTGCTCTGCCTCTTTTTAGAAACTCACAGGGATCAAAATGGTTCTTTGTGTCATTTCACTCAATTACTGTAACACACGTCTTTCCATGCTTCTTAACCAAAGCTTGAACACAGTTTGGAAGAGTGGATTTGTAAATAAAGCAGACTTTAGCATTAAAAAAAATGATGATAGCATTTATTCTTCCTGATTTATTTCTTGTAATTATCTGAAACCTTACCTGGAGCAGCATTGGCGCACTGGGTGATACTATAACATGTCGACGTGTCCTTGGAGATGGCATTGAATCTTACATTGGCCCTGATGTTCCAATCCCTTAGATAAATGGGGAGTGGCGTAAACTCAGCAAGGTGCTGACAACATTCTTCAGAGATGTTTGGTCACATTGATCTGATTGGATCACCCAGTTTTTGCAGGTTTGTTGGCTGCACATTCAAGATGTATATCTCCCACCACACCGCCAACAAAAACCCAGCCTACAAGCGCAGCTCAAAGGTGCTCAGTCAGGTTGAAATCTGTCAACTTTGGAGGTTACCTGAGTACAGTGACCTCAATATCAGGCCCAGGAAACCAGTTTAATATGATGTGAGCTGTGTGGCACGTTGCTTTATCCTGTTGGAAGTGAGCATCAGAAGACGGGTACACTGCAATGATAAATGAAAGAACATAGTCACCAACCACACTGAAATGATAATCAGTAGTACTAAAGGGCCTAAAGTTTAATAAGAAAACATACCTTATCCCATCGTACTACCATCCCCGACCTGACACACTGATACAAGGTAGCACGGATCAATGATTTCATGTGGTTACATTCTATCATGAATACCATCTGAATAGTGAAGCAAAATAAAAGGCTTATCAGACCAGGGAATGTTTTTACCACCATTTCCATCATCATTTTGGTGAGTTGGTGCAAATTGGTATCTTGTTCTTAGCTGATAGAAGTGGCACCAGATGTAGTGTTCTGCTGCTGTGGCTAATCTGCTTTAAGCTTCAGCGTCAGTGTTCACAGATGGACCTCAGTACATTGGTTGTAACGAGTGGTTGTTTATACTACTATTGTATTTTTCTTAATTTTGAACCGGTCTGGCCCCTCTGCTCTGACCTCTGGTATCAAAACGTCCTTTTCTCTCTAGATAACTAGTGAACACTGGATTCTTTCTTTCTTTTTCAAATATTTTTATCCCGATTTTTTCCCCATTTTATCACCCAGTGCTCCTACCTAAGTCAGTCCTGGGCATTTCCTCTACCAACCACGGGAGGGCCCTGCACTGAGCTCAGGTCTCCTTCTTAACCTGAGGAGTGAGCAGGCTGCTTCTTTTCACCAGACAGGGTGGGGTTTCTCCAGCCGGACGTAGCGCGTGGAAGGATCACGTTATTCCGGCCGGATCCTCCCCACCCCATCTGTTCCCCGGTTGGCCAGAGGGGGCATGTATAGCCCAGGACTGTGTGCATGTTTTTGTGAGGGTAGCTCACATTAGCTACCAAGGTAACACGGGGAGAACATGCAAACTCCACACAGAAAGGTCCTTTCACCAACCCCACCCAGGGTGTGGGTCATGCTGAAGTCATGGGGGAACTAACACGCACTCAGCGCCCACAGCGTCCCAGTTTCTTTCTTTGACCATACTATCTAAACCCTTAATGATGATTGTTTCATTATAAAAAAACATAGTAGGTCAAAAGTTCCTGAAAAACCCAGACCAGGCCTTCTGGCAACAACAACTGTGCTGTGTTTAAAGTTTATTAAATCCCCTTTATTCCCCATTTGATGCCTGGTTTCAACCCCAGCAGGTCATCTTGTCTACATGCCTCAATTCATAAAACTTCTCCCACGTTCGACTGACTATATATTTGCTAGTCATTCGGCAGTCGAACCGAAGTGTACAGCTAAAGTTGTCACGGTTTTGAGTTAAACTCACAGTTTTTCATTTTTGGTTTTTAAGTTTCTGTTTTATTTTGAAACCCCATGTCCTTGTGTTTAAGTTATGTCTTGACTTTCCTTGTTCCCATCTTCCCTGATTGTGTGCATCTGTGTCTCATCAAGCCTTCTGTGTATATCTTGTCTTGTCTTTCCCTTGCACCTTACTGCTCCGTACTGTTCTACCCCCCATGTGTGAGGTCAGGCTATTTTGGATTTTGTCATGTTCATGTTTTTTGAAATCCTGCTAAGCAGCGCTTTTCTTGGTTCAAGTTAAATAAATCACGTTACAGGAACTCCTGCCACCTTGTCTCTCCTGCATCTGGGTCCAACTCTACCACACTGTGACAAAAGTAGAGGTTGAGGGTTTAATGTAACTTGATTTTGGGAAGCAGCAAATATTTGGAGATTGTTGGGATTCACTGGCACAAGATGACTTTGGTTCATGTGCTGGTTCAGCCCTCCAATGTCCATTTTACTTGTAGCTAATGCACACCCCCATATCTGGTGGCAGGAGACGCAGATACTAGATAAATCAGGCAAATAATGACATAATGTACTCTTGCAGCACACAAGAGAAATGGGAAAAGGTCAGCTCTGATCAAATGCAATTCCTGCTCCAAGCGGCCTAAGTAAGACGTCATAAAAAGAAAGCTTGCATTTGCTACATCGTACAAACAATGGCACAATTTAAAACTGAGTCCACATGTTGCAGCAGTGTAAGGATCACCAGTAAGAACTCACTGAGTCAAAAAATTAGTTTTACTTTTAAAATTCTGAATTCAGTTTTATCTTTTGTGTTCGGACATCATATATCCTTTTCAAGGGAAACCCCCCCCCCCACCCCCCCCCCCCACTTGATTCATGTCATCTAAAGCCTATTTCCATCATTGGATGATGCCTGACACTTTTTGTTGATATGCTTTTTGGCCTCGTGTTTCTTAGTACCAGACCATGAACCTTGTACGGGGTGAGTGGGTGACTGTGGAGGTTTGTTTCCAACTTCTGAATGTCATGTTGTACATTAGGGTTGTTTTTAACCGCAAAAAATGCACTGGAAGTTCACAACCTGCTAAAAGTGATAAACCAAGTTTTACTGCTGCAGTTGGTTCACAGGTTTTTGGCTCTGCAGTTGATACTCTAATGAATACATAAATCTGAATGTGTCCGGGTTCAAGTTCAAGCTCACTGGCATCAGAGAAGCATCTGATGTCTGGTCTTTGTGTGCAGCCTGTGAAGTTTACAAATAGAGAGGCGATTAATCAGCCGAGTCGTAGGGCAATAAAGTAGAATAAAGAGGAGCATTTCAGTGAAACCACAAAGGAAAAGCCCCAGTCAGCAGTGGACTCAACATAAAATAACCCATCAATGCCAGAGGAAGCAATGCAGCTCAACGTCCTCAAAGTTTAAAGACCAGCAATGTTGGTCAGCCACTCATGCACATAATGGCATCTTTTCGCTCTGACCTCATCGTAACGCTCTTTACTTCCTCCTCCTTTATTTTCCCTTCAGTCCCTTCTGTTGGTCCATTTTTCTTCCAGCTGCCTCTCCTCATTTATCTTCTCTTGGTCTGTTCTTCATTTCTTCATCTTCTTCATATTCATCCCTCTGCCTTTCAGTTTCAGCTCTACTTCTAAGATCCTAACTCTCTGCTCATCCATCCATCCCTTCCTGGATCCCACCACTCATTTCCAGTATAGCTGACTGACAGGCACGTTCATGTGCCCTCAAGGAAGCTGCACACCCCCCCGTCGTAGAGGGGTGAGAGGTCTGAGAGGCCTGTTGTCTCTGGGGTGTTCAAGAGTGAGTGTATACCAGCAGTGTGACAGTGCTCAGTGACGTGAACTGAGGCTTGAGCAGGTACCTGCAGTCTTGCTCTGGGTTTGCTAATCCAGTCACCACTATGTGTGTGTGTGTTTATGTCTGTACCGTACAGTCAGAAGGTATTAGGAAAGCAAAACATTTTCTGAAGTGTGAGTGCCAGTGAGTTGGATGTGAAGTTAAACTCCAACTATGCCCGATTACAAAATATTATGCTGCGCAGTAGGGATGGGCGGTATGGACTAAAAAATGTATCACAATAATTTCTGGCATTTATCCCGATAACGATAAAAATTACGATAAAAAAAATACCAATTCAACTCCACCTTTGTAACTATAAATCTATCTCGCTCTCAGATCCGCCATGTTTGTTACACAAAAACGTCATCAACGGGAATTTATCCTTCTTTCTTTCTTTCTTTCTTTCTTTCTTTCTTTCTTTCTTTCTTTCTTTCTTTCTTTCTTTCTTTCTTTCTTTCTTTCTTTCTTTCTTTCTTTCTTTCTTTCTTTCTTTCTTTCTTCCTCCTTTCCTTGTTTTCTCCCTTCCTTCTCCCCTTTCCTTCCTTCCTTCCTTCCTTCCTTCCTTCCTTCCTTCCTTCCTTCCTTCCTCCTGCTCTCTCCTTCCTTCCTTCCTTCCTTCCTTCCTTCCTTCCTTCCTTCCTTCCTTCCTTCCTTCCTTCCTTCCTTCCTTCCTTCCTTCCTTCCTTCCTTCCTTCCTTCCTTCCTTCCTTCCTTCTTTCCTCCTGCTCTCTCCTTCCTTCCTTCCTTCCTTCCTTCCTTCCTTCCTTCCTTCCTTCCTTCCTTCCTTCCTTCCTTCCTTCCAAAAATCAGCTTTACACAAAGACGTCATCAACGGGAATTTATCATTTTTACCACGAGATGACAAATTCTTATTGTGAGGAATTTTTTTGACGGTATATTGTGAACAGTAAAATATCGCCCATTCCTACTGCGCAGAGTATACAGTATTTACTGGTTCTAGTGCGGCGGTCATCGTTAAGTGCAACTATGCTACCATAAAAGCCATTGTGCTACAGCATCTGTGTCCAGCCTCTATTTCTAGCAAGCACAGGGCGGTGACAGCTGCAGACAGCTTCCACTTTAGCGGCTCACCTCCATTACAGGATAGACCGCTTAGTTGTGGGTTGGATATTTTAGTAGAACATAATCCAGGTATTTTGCCACTAATAGACAATCAGTACACACTGTTAGCATGGGGAATAGTTTCAAAAACAGCTCATGAAATTACATTTGACATCTTTAATGATCGTGTTCTTTAGCCACCATAACACATGGTGTGTACTACTGTAAATTCTTTATATCTCTTTAAATATCCAGATAGAGATCCCAAATAGAACCAAATATAGTCCTGCAAGAGCAGTGTGCGTACCGGTGGTTCTGACTGGGGACATTAGGGTACAAACAATAGCATGTGGGCTGTAACCTGCCTATCCAATTAAAAGTTAGTCATTTCAAAACACCTTGGTGGGAAAGCGGGAGATCTAGGTGGACTGAGTCACCTTGCCGTCACCAGCACATAAATTATCCTTTATCCCTCTACTCTTCTCTCTAACTGAAAGACGTGGCTTCTTGGCTAAACTTAACTATCCTAGAAACTTGGTGGCTTCAGAGAGGCAACCTCAGAGCAAGTCTGTGAGTATAACATAGTAGTAATTGTCAGTACAACAAGCCACATATTTTTAATACGAGTGATCATGCTCTCTAAGATGTCAAATTAATTCAAAATGCTGAGTGCTACAACTATCTAAAGTGATGACAGCTAGCTGTTGATGCCATAGACTGCTGTCACTCAGAAAGACACCCCAATTACATAGAGATTTGTGACATTTGTGAGATTATTTATCTAATGAGGTACATGAAAACATATTGGTATGTGAAATCTGTCTATGGAGACCAAAACCATTTTTTTTCTGCAGAAAAAGTTTTAACATGCAAGTTATTGTAGATTGATTAGCTTTTACATCCAGTCACTAGTGGTCATTTGAGAAACAATGTGCTCTGGCATTTGTGGATCGTGTCAAACTAGAAAGCGTAATGAAGCTCCTCAATCAACACACAAGATGCGGAATGCTAAACGTGCTAACCCGCATGTTTGTAACTACATCAGCGTGTGTTTTCAGACTATTACACAAGGGGCACACTGATCCAACAGCAGATTCATGAGCTGAAGTCATTTCAGTTTTGTTTATTTCTCCATTTTACGGCTACATTGATGCCTACAGGCCAGAAGGGCAGCATGTAGTGCCAGCCCTTCAAACTGGAGAAGTTTATGTGCTTGGGGAGGAAATAGTGGACACTGCAATCTGACCTTTACTTACAGGTGTATCTGCATAAAAATCCACATCTAAAAAGTAAAAAGGTAATAAAATGAAAGGAATTAGCTATTGTTCCTTAATGGATGTAATATTGATGTCATTACTCAGTTTATAGTTTGTGGTTGTTGGCATATTGCCTTATCTTCCTTCATTCCTTCCAAACCAGATGTTTTCAACTATTATTGTTAAAAAAAAAATTAATTCAGGACTGATATAGAGCGGCTGACTCAGCAATTTAATTTCATAACAGTTTTGTTTATGGTGTAAGATCTGAAGTGCTACTAACCTCAAGGTTTTTGCATAATCGCAGACCTACAGGAAGTCATGCTGAAGTCCTTTGTGAGAGTTGAACAGTTTGCAGAAATTCATCTGCTTTGGTTTCGCTTCTTTGGCTGAAGCCTTCAGGCTCCATCCCATTAGATTTCTATTTTGACTCTGGGATTTTTTTTATTTTTCTTTTGCTTTTTCCAGCACTCCTCCCGGGACCAGTACCCTGGATATTCTGCAGTTTGTTCTGTCATGGTGCACAAGTACATTACATAAACCTGTACAATGAGAGCAGGCATTTACTATGGTGATATGGTAATCAGGAAAAGCTTTGGTTATAAACAAGCTAAAATCATCCCCATCAATAAACCTATTTATACTGGACTGTGGAAGCAAAGAGCCATTTAAACCTATTTTGCTCTCCTCACTAGCATGAAAACACATTGTAATGATAATCCCCTCTCTTTTTTCTTCTTCAAGCACTTAAAAGTTCAGCTGCCCTCCACGAGCAGAGACGGAGCCTGGAACGAGCACGGGTGAGTGTGTCATCCTCAAAACCGTCACCGCAGTCAAAGCCAGCCCAGGCGTTCTCCGTCTTTGACTGGCGTTGTAACACGTGACATCATTAAAACAACTCTGGTATAATCCTGTGATTCAGTAAAGCTGGAGTAGAGAAGTAAGAGAGGGGAGATGAGGGCATCTGCACAGGAGATGAATGTTCTTATTGGAGTGTGAGGGGCAATGCAAAGGTACACACTCCGTGATCTGCAGTTATGAGGCACATGGAGAGACTGCAGAGTAGTCAAACCCAATAAATCGACACTTCTGTTTGGATGTGTTTTAATATATGATGAATACATAAATACGACAGTAATCTCAACTCTTATATCGTTCTGACAACTGTGTCTTCAGCCTAGAAGGGATATGCACCTAACAATATATGACTGGATAATTGGTTTAAATGTGTCTCCCTCCAGACTGAACACTATCTCAAGAGGAAGATCAAGAGTCGTCCAGAGAGATCTGAATTGATCAGGATGCACATCTTAGATGGTAAGCACACATAGTGATAGCTTCTCTGGATCTCTTTGGAACCAGTGAGTAACGCTCAAGCACCCTTGCTCCTTCATGAAAACCCTCCTCGTTTGGTCCATGCATGTTCCTAGACACGGCAGTAGAGCAATCTCTCCAGACCAAGCAGCTGCAGTTGAAGAGAGCTCGCCTCGCTGAGGATTTAAACGATAAGATCGCCCACCGGCCAGGGCCCATGGAGCTGATCCACAAAAACATCATACCTGTTCACTCCAGCATTAAACAGGTCATCATAGGTGAGCCAGGACATTCCCTGAATGATTTTGGACCTCTGCTATATTCAGCTGTACTTGTGATGTATTTAAATGTTGTTTCTGGGCAGCACAGTGGTTGGGTGGGAAAATCATATAGATACGAAACTTGGTACATAAATTCAAAATAGCAAACTTCCCTCTGTACATATTTGTCAGGCCTCTAGGTGGCACTGCAATAAGATCATTTGGATTTTGGTACATATCTCAAGAATAATATGGGCTATCTGGTATTTCTTTTATGGTTTGATTCCTTGTAAGGTCCTGGGTTTAAATGACCTAGCTATGTCCATTTCTGTCAGCCTGATTTCCCCACCATTATGAAAAGACTGAGAGTGAAAGTAAAATGCACTAAACTGAGGCCATTCATGGTATTCTCATGAAACTTGGCAACATTTCTCAACTTATCTCGATAGAAACTTGTAAGAATCTTGATTGGATGACCTGTTTTAAAGTTAAAGTCAACTCAACAGTTCTGAGTGTGACTTGAATGTACTTTTTGTCCAATAAAATTTAATCTAATGATCCAAACTTACAAAAACATCAGTACAACATTCTTTGCAAGCAAGCCACATTTAGAGAAATTTCATCCATAGGGAGTGTTACGACTCACACCTGCCAACAGCTAATGATCTGTTGAAGATACAAATATGAAATGTGTTGTCCTTGAACAAATGTTCAACTGAAAACAAAACCTAAAGTACAACCTGAATAACTTTTCAAAACATCTGCTTTACAGAAAATCACATTCAGAGAGTCGTTATGAATATTAAAGTGCGATATTAATGAAAATAGGCTCATTCATAATGGCATTTTGAAAGAAAATTTCAAATTTGCTTTATAACAAGAAAATCTGCGCATACATGACATCTCAAGAACCATGCAGCTAGCCTGCATGATAAATCTTCTGATTTGTTGGAAGATCAGCAATCAGTCCCATTTGTGCTATTTCTGTCTTTCAAATTTGTCTTGTCGTTTTCATTAAACAGGAAGTGAAAGTAATTTCAATTAATATGAGGATAATTTTCATACATTTTGAGACAGTTCATTTAAAGACAACGCTAATGAAAAGTTTTGAAAAAGATTTGGATTGGAGCATCTGTTTCAATGATGCACACAATTCATGGTTGTGTTCCAATGTCACTGTTTGACCTGTATCTTATGATGTCATGATTCAAAATCAGAAAAATAATGACTTTCACTGTGCGACTCTCTGGAAGCATAGCAGATGTTGTAAAATGTTGGCCATAAAGAAGTTACAAATTGGAAATTTGGCATATTTTTAGAAGGCTTCACCTGTTTACTGGAGCTATAGCGGCAACTGGATGAAGCCGTGGGTTGTGATGGCTGTGAATGTGCTTGGACCCTGATGAGTGATGCCCTCAACAGGCAGCAAGAAGTCAAAACACAATTACCTGTTTTTCCACCGAGAGTCTGTCAAACTTAAAACGGCACAAAGGAACTTTGCACATTTTAGATGGTCCCTCTAAAGCTGTGGAGGGCTAAGTGGTTTTACAACACCTACAAGAGTATTTATATATTTCGCTACTGAAATTACCCAATATAGTCATTTGCCCAGTAAATGGTAAAATTTAAATGACGCAACAGCTGCATTTATATGAAAAACAACATGATTATTTGTTATATGCCCTGTATAAATGGGGAGAAGGGAAGTGCAATATAAATCTAACATTGTAATGTATCACAGCACACCCACACGGTTAATATCCTGACAGGATGTGCCCTCCTCTGGCTATCATCACACTGACGCTGCCCGTCAGATGCTTCAGCTGTGCCCATCGCACACATGTGCACACACATTCACACACATTCAGACACATTCACTCTACAATGAACAAATACACACATTCACAAACTGGCACACAAAGCCCCCCTGACTCAGTGGTCATGCTTCAAACTGCACCCTCTGAGGGTTTAGAAAGGTTAAAGTGGAGTACAGTGAATCATTCATGGCCTCTCATCCCTGCTTGACAGACGACTGGGGAAGACATCAGTTTCATTTCAGCTGTCAGCTTTAAATAGTCACGGTGTCTGTGAATAAAATACAGAACCTTTTATTAGGAGAATCGCAGCGCTTAATGAAGCTGATCAATCTGATTTAATGAGCCCCAGTCTTTGAATTTTCCATGCAGTAACAAAATAAACAGGGGATGGTACTGTCAGAGCAGATTTGTACATAGACTTATATTTAGAACGCATTTTAAATGTGCTCAGTCCTGCGTCAGAACTGAGTAAGAAAAAAGAAAAGAAGCCAGTTACTTGATTGATGCGCTGCTGGAAGAGTTCAGAGATTCAATAACAGGTGATGCTGCTGGATTATCCATCTCTGTCACCGATACACAATAAACACTATTACATTACTGCCACTTTTCTGTGGAAGCTCTGAGATTTACACAGTTGACATGCAAAGATATAACTACACGGGTCACAGCATGCACACATGCGTGCACAAACACAGCACGGCAGTGGGCAAGTCATCCCATTATTGGATCAGAGGATATTAAATCAGCCCCATGTTGCGCTTCCATCATCGCCTGCTGATGGCAAATTAATGACCAACAGTCTGCTCTACATAGCCAACCTCTGCACCCCATAGCAGAGGATAACTTAATAACACACAACTGTTACAAAGACGGTCTCTCCAGCAGTCCAGGGGATCCTTGCAGGCATTAATATTCCCTCAGTCCCACTGGAGAGTCATGTATCTGCATAATAACGTTACGCTTATATGTGCGCCTGAAGGAAAGATTATCTGGACTTTGATATATTGCTGCGCTGTACTGTGGGATGACTATATCTTTGCATTACTTGTTAACCCTCATCTATTCATTTTAAATTCTGGCCTGGAAAATTATCCTGAAAAGAGAATATTCTTAATTGCAGGCAAACAGTCGGAGCTATCACGTAAACACATAAGTTACAGGAAAGATCCTCCAGAACTTAGAGTATCGTATTATCCGTGTAGAGAGAGAGAGACGGCATCTGTCACATGAAAACCAGTACGAGTGTGTGGGTGGCTGGAAAACACTGGTGCTAATTTGTAGTCTATTAACAAATTACCGGGGGCGCTAGGTCTCGATTTGAAAGAAACCCAACGAATTAAAAGGAGAACCTGTAAACGCAAGCGATAAGAGTTGAGTAATTAGCATCTCATTTTGAGGATGTACACATGAAAGGCAGGTGATGTATACAAATGCATGCAAGGAGGCTGATAACAGCAGCCGTTTCTCATGTTTAGCGGGACATAAATTATTTCCCTTCCACCACTCCTCATAATCCCTCCTTTCCCACTTAGAGACACAGTTTCCAAAGGCATCAGGGGAGAACTCATCATGCGATGAGCACAGTAATGACAGTCTGTCTCCAGGGCAACCGGTAAACCAGGATTGTCCTCTGGGCTCAGAACCCGTGTGCTCTCCAACAGGGAAACTGGCGCAGAGCATCATCCCATCTCCAACTCAGGTATGATCACTCAAAGAGGCAGTGTTGCGCACCGCCTAAACCTAGAGGTCAGAGTAAATGGGATTCTTTTGTCGCAGTCACAACAAAAAATTACATTTTGTGTTTGCTGGGGGTAGATTGAGTATGCAGAGTAAATTATTGTTTGGTTGCACATTTTAATTAGCCCCTATGGGAGTTTCCAGTTCTGTGGCCAAGATTCAAAAACTGATCTACGGAAAAAAAAGATGCAACCAGCTGATGTCCATAATGACCAGTCTATCAGTCTATCAGGACCAACGCAGATTAGTGTTGAATCGCAAACAAGCATACTGTTTATTTGATCTACTTTAATGAGCACGCTCTTCGAACGATACGTCTGCATTCCTCATACAAATTCTCCATTATCCTCTAAATCAGGTTCCTTCATCAACTCTTACTTTTACACCGATCTCTGGAGCCGCCGGTTCTCTGAAGCTGTCCAACGGGACGGTAGCACCATCCGTCCAGAGTATGGGTGCAAACCCTCTCATCAAAGTAAGCGACATTTATCAATAACTATTTCTTTTGTCTGGGAAATATAAAAAATATGCTTGCTGTTCATATTCGCTAAAGTTGCCAGTAGTTGCTTCGTTTGTGCTCCTGCTTCTCTCTGATGGGCCAACTGCACCGCCAGTTAGCGTGTGGCTAACCCTGCCTTGTTCAAGATGGTTTTACTAGATCCCCAGGACTTTGAGTTTAGTTTGGACATGAATGTGATTGTAGTGTGTTGATGCAATTAAGGTTTAGCTTATTCACTGTTAAACTGGCTGAAAACCAGAAGTACGCTACAATGTCAATAAGAACCCTGCAAAATTAGGGGTAATATTGACATTAGTGCTAGTGACAGTTTAACTGGCACAATGGCTGCTCAGTGTTGCAAATAACAGGAAGCACTTGTTAAGCCACATTGTTTCCAGTCTATGAATTACTCTTTTCACTAATGGGTTTGATTTTTATGACCTTTTTATAATCTCAAACGGTATAGGCAGGGGAAGCTATCAGCTGGATTTTTGCTACAGAAAGACTGAGGCTCCGTTTACACGGAGCAAAAACGGTGGCGTTTTCATGCGTTTTGGCCGCTCGTTTACACGAAAACGAAACACAAAGTCACCAAAAACCATAATTTCTGAAAACTCCGGCCAAAGTGGAGATTTTCAAAAACTCTGTTTTCACGTTTGCTTGTAAACGGAGGGAAACGGAGATTTAGGCTTCAAAACGTCACATTATGCAACAGAAACGTCACCAGCGTCATGTGTGCAACCTGTGTTTACAATTTCTTTGGCCACCTTCAATATTTTCTTGTATTTTACCTGTTTTATATTATAAAGTCACACTTAAAAGTAAGTCCACTTCTCTGTCACTCCAAACGAAAGACTCTTGTTCCGCCTTGGAAGTAACTGGCAGTCAAGGCTGATTTATGGTTCCGCGTTACACCAACACAGAGCATACGGCGTAGAGTACGCGGCGAAGCGCACCGTACGTACATGTAGGCTACGCCGTCGATTTAACGCGGAACCCTATTATTCAGGCTTCACACGTGTCATTTGTTGAAGTTTTTTTCCAGGATTCTGATTGGCAGCATGGCTTTATGCTTCTCGTTACACTGCCCCCTGCAGGTTTGGATGCTCATTGCACCTTAACAGCGGATTTATGCGGGTTCATGTAAACAAGGATATTTTTCAAAACGTAGAGGGGGAAATATCCGTTTCTGTAAATGTGTAAACGTGGCCTTATCCATCGCAGCTGTTTGTCACCGTATTTGCTGCTTGACATACACGACATCTGTTGCATGTAATACACATTTTCAAAAAACTGCATGCAAACAGACATCAACAACTTTTTTCTTTGAATTATCCCAGCCAAAACCAAATCCTGATCGCCTTTCCCAGAGACACAAGAAAAGCAGGGACAACAAACCAAAGGTACAGTTTTCTTTTAAATTTGTTTTCGGCATGTGTACAGAATGTCGTTAAAGCCTAAAGTTGTTAATGCATCACTTTCCAGATAAAGAAGTTAAAGTACCATCAGTACATTCCTCCTGACCAGAAGGGAGATGCAGGGCCTCCTCCCCATCTGGACTCATCCTACACCAAGATCCTCCAGCAGCAGCAGCTGTACCTGCAGCTCCAGATCCTGGGCCAGCAGCAGCAGCAGCAGCAGCAGCAGCAGCAGCAGCAGCAGCAGCAGCAGCAGCAGCAGCAGCAGCAGCAGCAGCAGCAGCAGCAGCAGCAGCAGCAGCAGCAGCAGCAGCAGCAGCAGCAGCAGCAGCAGCAGCAGCAGAAGCAGCAGCAGCAGAGCTACAGGTACCCAACCATCCTGCCTGCACCACCCAAGTGAGTGGGGAGTTTGCAGCGTGAGTTCTGTTAGCATATGTGAAAGGTTTGTTTGACTTACTCTCTCCCAACAGAGATCAGAAGACGTCCTCCTTTTCCTCCCCCAATACCGCCTCCTCACCCAGCTCCCCTGTAGCTGCTCCTCCAACGGTCCTGTCTAACCAGTGCAGCCACCTCTGCCTGAGCTCTGCTCCTGTAGGTGGGACCAACGCAGTGCCGCTGCATCCAAATCTGGATGGAATGAAGGTCAGTCCGACAGCAGCAGGCTGGCAGAGCTTAAACCAAGTGAAAGATCTTCTGTTGTTAAAGTTGTGTCACAGAAAAAGTGCCCCCGCACCTCAGAGCTGTTAAAAAGAGACAGTGACAGATTATTCCGGCTACTTGTTTTCTCTTCCCTTTTTGCCTTTGATCTCATACAATTTTCTTTTCCTCCGTCTCCACCGCCGAGGCCAATTTGTCTTTTATTTTGCCTCCTGTCAGGTCGCAGAGCTTAAGTGTGAGCTGAAGCTTCGCAGCTTGCCCGTCTCTGGCACCAAAAACGACCTCATTGAGAGGCTGAGGACCTACCAGGAACTGAGCCAAGGCGCCAGCACTACCTCCCCTCCGACAGCAGGAGGTCTCACAGGGCCGGGGCCCGAGGCAGCAAGGAGATCCCCCAAAGCTGCCTTAACCACCACCACTAACACGAGCACAACACGCCAACAGCAGTTTCAGACATCTTCGCTTAACGGTCAGTGGAATAATTCAAGGCACGCTCATATATTACATCCAAGCAGTCAAAGGAAAGAGAATAGTATTTTAGTCGTAGGTGTTTTTTTTATTCAGGAACTGTCAGTTACTCCATTGACTTTCTAAGGATGAATTATACATTAAGAGCTGAAAAATAAATTACACTGCTCCGTCTCCCTAAAGTCTATTTTCTTCTATTCCTGTGCAGCAGATGCTGGCAGATGTTTCAGTCCAACTGCAGCAACTCCTCAGCAGCTCATGATAGGTGGCAGCAACCTCAACCCTCTCACCCCTCAGTCCAACTCACCGTCTGCTTTGAGCCCGAAAGATGCCAGCTTTCATGGCAACCCGTCAGAAGAACTGGTCAGACTCTTGTTTTTTTGTTGTAACCCAACACCTAACTTCATGTGCAGACGCACTCAAACATATGTGAATTATTTCAGAACTTCTGTCAAGATTTGTCAATGTCTTCATGCTATAATGTACCCTAAGGAGTATTTTTTATCAAGACACATCAGCATCAAGAGGGAGATGTGAAAATGTAACTTTATTTTTTCTTATCTGTTGGCTCTAAATTAAAGCAATTCTAGATGGACCTTAAACCAATCAGAGCGATGAAACGTCTCTGAGCTGTGTGCTTCCTTTCACTAGTTTTGTCATATCCCATCCATCAAATCTATCAATCAAATCAGTACTGGTGAAGGCAGAGAAAAAGCTAATCGCATTCTTCCGGAGGAAATGAAACAGAAATCTGGTTCCCAGTTAAATACTGAAAACAATGCAATGCGTGTCCTCGACAGAAGCGTTTTAAGAAGAAAAATCCCTTTTTCTCTTTTTTAGGGCAGAATATAATAGAGTAGAATATAATAGACTTTTAATGACGAAGTTTTGGAAAATATGTACTTTTAAAGTTTTTAGGAGACACCAGAAAGTTTCAACTCATTTCTTAGCTTCTTTCTGCACCAGACTTGGTCCTTGGGACTCACTGTGGCTTGTTTTTGATATCAAGTAAAAGAATGAGAGTGAGAGAAGCTTCAAGCACCGCTTTTTATTCTTTTTTAGTTCGTCTCGGCGCTGCTGAAAAGTCCGTTGGGAGCCGTGGGCAGCTATGAAGTAACAGAGCTCCTGGTAGATCTGGTCGTTCCTTATCGCCCGTCTAGATCCCTTTTTAATTCTCTCCTCAGCCACCAGGTTTATGAACATCTGCACCTCAGAGTTGGATCACCAAACAAACTTTTGAGCTGCCATTGCCTGTCGAATAAAATGAACAAGAATCCGCCGTCAGAGTCAGCTGATGTCACATCCTGACTCAGACGTCTGACTCCAACCCCCCGACCAATCGGTGGCCTGTAGTGTGATGAGGTCAGATACAGCCGAGTCAGCCGCTTAGAACCTCAGCTGAGTAGTTACAGAAAAGTATCTACTCGGCACGTTAGACCCCTAGTGGAAAAGTGCCGAAACCAAGTTAAGGCGAGGCGAGTAGGTACTAGTGGAAAAGCGTCATTAGAGTGCAGCCTCAATGTTCACCACATTACATTGTTTCAGTTTTCAGTTAGTTCAGCTGGTGTTCATTCAGGTATTTTCACTCTTACCCAAACGCTGCCTCACGTGGCAACGGCCAGTGTTGCCATTCAATAACATCAGTCTGAGTGTAGTGTATTGTTTCCTTGAGAACCATCCTGAAGCTAAGACCTAAGAGTACACAGTAACTGCATTTTTGTCCCTGCTGCGCGCCATCGTTTGTTCGTACCACTCTTGGCAAATTATACAGTTTGTGACTGAAGCAGAAACTTTCTAACGTTACTTTCTTTTGACATATTTATTTTTGCAGTCCATCACAACTTATAATGCCCTGCTCTGCTGACTGAAGAAGCTTCTTAGCTCAAACGTGACCCCGTAGTGGGGGTTTCCTACCGTTTATGTCCGTTTGTTTTGTTAGGTTTTGTTTTGAGGGTATATGTTTGGATATCATTTTGGTTCTTTAACGGACCAGCCCCAACTTAAGATAGGAAATTATGACATGAAGTGTTTCCTACTTTTTTTTTTATAAGTCCTCTTCATCGTGAAGTATGGTAGGAAGACTATTTAACTTTTTAATTATTATTTCAGAGTCATTGATATGGTAGTACTATCTGGTATTTTCAATTAGTGCAATGAGTAGAATTTTTGGTTTGAATATTTGGCATGATTATAGCACTATGAAATATGTCTTGTTGTGTATGAACTTTGACTGACTTAATTTTTTATTGGAAGTTGAGATGTGGGGGTTTGTGTTCTATGTATGTACAGTATACCCCTCTTGTTGTGATCGAAAATATAAAAATAAAAAAAATTAAAGCTGCAAGCAGCAATGAACGGGCCATCGCGCGTGCAATTTTCACCAATAAAAGTCAGGACTCAAAACTAAGTCCGATGACTCTTTATGTCAAACCATTCAAAAGTTATGGCAGAAAGTAGGAACTATCAAATATGGACCAATCAGATGAAGGGGGGGCGCGCTTTTTGGCGTCTAGCATCACCACGGTAACGCTTTTGACTGAGAAAAGTAATGCGCATCGTCGCAGGATGGAGACGCACATTTTGATGTATAACACACCTGGGTGCACGTTACGGTTCGGGCCGTATTAACGGCCGAAGAAATGTCATAAATTGCACCAAAATGACACGATTAATTCAAAATGGCCAACTTACTGTTTGGTTTTGGCCATGGCGCCAAGAGACTTTTCTTTAAGTTGCGACATGATACAGGTGTGTACCGATTTTCGTGCATGTACGTCAAACCGTATTGTGGGGCTTGAGGCACAAAGTTTTCTAGGGGGCGCTGTTGAGCCATTAGGACACGCCCATTAATGCAAACCATGAAATATCAAATTTATCACCAGGCCTGGCTTGCGTGCAAAATTTGGTGACTTTTGGGGCACGTTTAGGGGGGCAAAAAGGCCCTCATTTCGTCGGAAAAATAAAAACGAGAACAATTCCTACAAATACAATAGGGCCTTCGCACTGTCAGTGCTCGGGCCCTAATAAAAAACGTGACCCCGTATGGGTCGGACTGAGGCCGCAGAGCTCTAACACCATAACTGAAACGCACCAGAGTTTGCTGATAGCTGTACTCATACCGCCTCTTCAGAGAGGCCACTAGAGGTGTTTTTTACTCCCGGGGTTGATGCATGAACTGTCCCGGTATTTTTAAAAAGGATTTCTAAAGAATCTTACTTTAAGAAATAAGTTCAGGTTAATTTATTGGGTCCAGCCAAAATATATATTTTGCTCACATCTACAAACAAAAATTCTATCAACAACTCAAATGGTATTCAAAATCGTCTCTTTTTTTCTCTCTAGATGAGCTCTCCTCTCGCCGAGCTCAGCCTCCAGCCATCTTCAGCAGCTCACCTCCCGGCTAACATTAAAGAGGAGCGCACATGCTTCACTGCGGCACCTTGTCAGTTATCCTTAAAGTCTGCCTCTATCCAGAAAGCCCGCAGGACTTCTTCGGCTGTGGCCACCGCCACACCTGCAGCTCCTCCTCTGACTGTGGACAAGGACAGAATGCTGTGGGAGAAAGATAAGCAGATTGCAGAGCTTACCAGGATGCTGAGGCAGAAGCAGCAGCTGGTTGAGGCCCTGAAGATGCAGCTGGAGAACGGGAACAGAGAAGATCCAGAGCAGCTGGTTCTTCTCAGAGTGAAAGAAGAACCTCCTGATAATTCTGGTGCTGCTTTGTCGAGTATCCATACATCACTTCCCCCTCAGTTATTGTCTTTTCCATGTGGGGCAGATGTTTCCAAGGTAACCGTCAAACAGGAAGCTGTTGAGGCCGACATAACTGGAACTGAAGCATCAGTGCAGATTGCAGATGCGGGCGGTCTCGGACCGCAGCCGTCTTCGGTTCAGACCCAGAAGGTGCCGGACAAAACGCATTTGCAGCCCAAGCCGGACCAGAAAAGACGAAAAAGCGTTTCTCCCCAGCAGTCGGCTCTGCAGAGGGCTCAGCAGCAGGCCTTGCAGAAAGTCCTGCAGAAGCAGCAAATGTTTCAGAGCCACATTCAGGTAGCAGACGCTCAGCAGGAACTCTGTCAGGTGAAACAGAAGAAGACTCAAAAGCTGCAGCCCAAACAACAACAGCGTCAGCAGCCTGAACGTCCACTGCAAGTGAAGCAAACAATTGTGCCAAAGCCACAGAATCAGCAGCCCGAGCAGCGGCAGCTACAGTCCAACCAACGGCAACAAATCCAAATACACTTGAAGCAGAACCAGGTAAATGCAGCAGGAATGGCTTTTACAGTTGTGCTAAGAACTCTGTATTCTGTTTACAAAAATACTTCAATTAGTTTTTTCTGACTGTAAAATGGATGAAGTCTTTCCACGTTTATGTCAGTTGAGATTTCTGAATATAATTTTCAGGAAGAGATTTGTGAACATTCAGGTCTGGTTTGGGTTTCCAGAGGCCTAAAGGTCCCACGTTAATCTCTCCGAGCAATAATGTAAAAGTATAAACAGCAGGGGGACACACCTTACTTCTCAGGAAGTAAATGACTTTTGGCTCATAAGATGATTTGGTGTGAGTTATGCAAATGAAGCCCTTGCTGTACCTTTCTGTACCAACACAAGCTTAAAGGCCAAGCAGAGAGGGAAGGCCGCTGCTCCAAAACCACCTTAAAAAAGCCAGATTACAGTTTCCAGCTGCACAAGTTTACACAGATGTTCTGTGGTCACATGAGAATAAAATTGTTGTGTTTGGTCATAATTGTCATTATCGTGTTTGAAAGACAAGAGACAAGAGGGAAGCTTGACTCAAAACAGCTATCACAAAGCCTGTCCTATAGCAAATGTGTGGGCAAAGCCTGAAAGACAGACAATATGGGAGCAAGAATGCTCTAAAATCTGACTCTTCCCCCAGCTTTGCCAGGAGGGATAAACTTTGACATTAAAGAAACGTTTGGAGTGATTTGAAATGTTTATATTAACAATTTAGTTTCTATATATTTTTTTAAATCTCCATAAATAGGCCTACATTTAGTTATTTCCCCTTTCTCTTTACGTTTTATAACTTTTAGTTTTTTTTTTGTTCCTGTTTTGTTTATGGGGATGATGCAGAGGCTGCAGAAATGTATGTGTCAAATATGATACATCAGGTATTAAGGAAATATAGGAAATCTTACAAAAAAATCAAAACATGTAATATATTCCTTCTTTTTCGTACAGGCACCTCAAACAAACCTTAGCAAGCAGTCTGGTTCTGCTCCCTCCTTCACGCTGGATCATCTAAAGAGCGAGTCCATCCCAACTCTAGTCAGCGACACCAACGGCAACCACTTTCTAATTTCACTGACCAATCAGGATAATGGGGGCCAAAGAACTGACACCTCAGAGGGAAATGCGGCAAGTCACATTACATTACAGGTACATGAACTCCTTGCTTATGGTTGAAAATATACATTTGTGTACACAATCTAGTACCACCAGATTGAATGTTTCTCGTGTAAAAACCTAATACAAGTCATAACTTTCCTTTCATCTGATCTGTCATCTGTAGTGGGTCTCGGTGTAATACAATGTCAGATGAGCATATATTTAAGAAAAAAAATTAAGCCAAAAAGAAAATAAATGTTGGCAATACTAAGTGCCCCTTCTTGCCTCTATGGGATTTAAGAGGGTTGGCTGCAGCCAGGTGCTGCTAAGCATCATTCCTGGATGTTTTTGGTCATTATCAGATTTGCAGATCTCTATAAAAGCAGACGCTATGATAGGTTGCTGGTCTGGAGCTCTCAGATTTATATTAATACAATGCCAAGAGGGAAGGACATAAGCAATGGTCCAAGACAGTAGATTCTAAACACTAAATTTTTGCAACATATCAGTCTGGAAACTATTATTTCATAGGCAGATCTTCTTCTAAATTCTTAGTTACAGATTATGTATTAATTATATAAACTTCGATTCAGTTACAGTGTACAATCATTTACAAACAATTTGGAGTTCAAAATAAGAAGTTCTAAAATAAGAAAGATTATTATTTGCGAAAATGAAACCCAATTGAAAGGCTGTGATGGGCCGCCGCAAGGGGTGTGCGAACCGTGGGACCGCACGGGGCCTCGCGCCCCAAGGGGCCTCGCCCTATGGGCGTTTTTTTTTTTTTTTTAGTTTTTTTTAGTTTTTTCTCTTATAAATATCAACAGTCACGTTACATTACAGACCTAAATGTGTACTAGTCTGTGCATATCCATAAATATAGGTGCAATGATGCGCGTGTCGGTTGTTCAATACAACTGATCAGACCAAGCGCAGACACAAGCTGCTCTGATCCAGACGGGTGGAGTTGGAACAAACTGTCACACAATGTAGAGAGAACGAGACAGATTCAGGAAATTTCCATCAGGGGATGAAAAAAGAAAAAAAACTAAAGAAAAGAAGAGTTTAATGCCTCTCTGAAAGGCTCGTTTGATACATTTGTTACAAAAATCACCGATCCGACCGGGTCTCAAGCAGCCGTGGGGCCCCGCGTCGAGGCAAGCCCAGATGATGAGGCAGGGGAAGATATCCAGTATTTTGCTAATTGGAGAGTTAAAATTGTGCATATAGACACCCGATCCGACCCGAAAAACCCCAAAATTTCGCGCACGCTCGCTACGCTCACGCCCCCCCCGACCATTTCGCACAGGGCCTCACAAATCTCTCAAAGACGGCTCTGCATACAGGATTTAAATATTTTCAGTTATTGCTGTTATAGGTGGAGCCACAAGCCATTAAATCATGGGGGTGCTGATGTTTACTCATGACCGTGTGTTCATGCCCATGACGATTTGTGTACTGAGAAATTTATGGGGTTTAATTTGACCGAGCATGCAGTTTTATAAATGTATGCTCGTGTGGACAAATGTGTTGGTGCCCTCATATTAAAGAAAGACCATTGTGGGTTTTTCTGTCATCAGCCAACTGACATGGTTATAGATGTAGGAAATGAATCCTTTATCAGTACTCGGCCACAAGGAAGCATCAAGATAAAGTCAGTGACTCTCCCAGAGGGAAAGCTACACTCGGATCTGCAGATGATCACAGCAGTCAGACTGGTCTTTTCAGATGCCGTCTGTTACTGCAGCTGCAAGCGGCGACAACTGTCAGCTCAGTGGTGTAGATGATAAACCAAGAAGATGAACAAAAACTTTGTCTTTATTGGCCTGATGCAAAGTGATAGGACTTTTCTTAGCTTTTCAATCACTTCATTTTAATTAAAAAAAACATTTCTAACTGTTTGACTTGTTTTTCCCGTAGCGGGTCCAGTCTGTGCCAGCCAAACTCCCGGGTCAACGCTCTGTTCAGGTTTCCAGGGCAGACAGTGGGACCAAACAGCAGATGAATGTGGGATTTTTGAAACAGCTAAAACCAAAGGTGAGGTTCTGATAAAGGCTAATAAATCCGACTATGCAGCCCACTTAAAATGGCTTTAGTAGCATTAGTGTTTTAAAACAAGAGGGAAATTATGCACAGCTCCTACAGTAATTCATTGTCATATACTGCATATTTAGCTTTGTAACAGTAACAGAGTGCTGTATTAGAAGACAGCAATTTATTGAATACATAAACTATTTAAAGGAAAGATGTTAACTGATTCCCCCAAATGGAGGCACTAAGTTCAGGTGAAGTCGTCCACTGAGGGAGGGAGACATGTTTTCAATATTCATAGCGTAGCCTACCATTTTTTATATAAACCCCAGTGTTACATTGCATTTTTCTGCTAAACCATAGAGCCCCAGAGTCTCTTTTTCTGTCTGTGTTATAGTAACAGAGCAGCCTGTTAATGCTCCACAGAAACACAGGAGACCAAGAGAACTGCTCCTGTGAATCCCATTCCTGTGGAAATTAATGATGTACGCTGTTCAGGACAATGATAAATGACTGACAGCACCCTGATGATGTTATCGTTACTTTGCTAATTACACCAATGACATCCTCTGTCACTGTCATTCTCATGGTATTAACAGGTGAGGAATAAAGAGTCCAGCTCACCCTGACTAACGGGAGGTTAGTCAGGTCTACGGGAGGTTTATCTCCCGTAGAGTTTAGGTGTACCGGGCACTTGTTCTTGAGAGTATAATGCCCTTGTTATAGATACCTTATGGGATGCAACCTTTCCTTCTTTCTTCACAACTTCTAAGATACTCAGGATGGTGTTACTTATCTTAAAATTGCGAAATGTATGATATTTCCAGATCTGGAATATCCTGGATAAAGTTCCTGTTGACAAATCTAAATTAGACGAGAACCTTTTAAACCACAGCAAACACAGACTGATGCTCTGCAATAAATTTGAGTTTAATCAAAATGCTGTAAATTGGCTCATGATGATGGTGATGATGATGATGATGATGATGATGATGATGATGATGATGATGATGATGATGATGATGATGAATATCAGGCTGTATTATTATTATTATTAAAATGATACAACTATTTACTTTGACTTCTATTTCTAGATGGTACAGATCCAAGATAATTCATGTCTTTTTTTCTCATCACCTTCCTGTAATTTGGTATTATACTTCACTTTTTATTGCAATTTATTTTATTTGTAAGACATTTAAAAAGAAGTTGGTGTGAGGCCAATGTTATTTTAAACAGGTAATAATGATTCTTTGTTAAAAATCCATGAGAGCCGTTTTCAATAAATATCCCAAACAATTATTAAAATATTTAAAAACATTGTTCAACAAAGAGAAATCTGAAGGGATTTCTTTTTCTTTACAGTGCATGCTGTCAGGGTGAAGGCATGAGGGTAGAAGCTGTGATCTTTCAAAAGGCATTTATCAACAGTTGACTGACTACATATAATTATTTTAGAAGCCTTTTTCAAGCACTAAAATATGGAGTTACATTCATAAGTGCCACTTGAAATTTTATTTAGGCAAAGAAAAGTCCATATACTAACCTTGTCTAGAGGCAGTTTTGACATCTTTGGACTCGGAGGCATCTGGGACGGAGCATTAAGCTATAAAATGTTTACTGTGGTCGCAACAATCAGTCTTCCATGCTTGTAATCCTGACCTCTGTTTCCCGACCCAACAGAGAGAGGAGGGATTTTTTTACATGAAAAATGCAGCTGGAACAATACCGGACTGTTTGACACATGTTTGCAGAAACATTGTGACAAAGTAACTGAAAGACTTCACTGGCTTCACACGCATCTTGTTTTTTTCATACAACTTTTTCTGATCATCCGATTGGTCGTCATCAGTGAATGAATGGTAATGTGTAGTTAAAAGGTTTATCTTGGATGTTTACTCTAAACTGGTCTGAAAGTTGCTGAAAATCTCATTGAACAAAGTAAAAGAATTGTCCAAGTCTCCCAGCTGAATGATATTGTACTTTATCTCCTTGAAGACACAGAATGGAGCACTTCAGGTATCTGTGGAGCCACCGCAGCAGGAACTACCTGGTTGTCTGTCGGCCCCACCCGGTCTGCAGCTGTTCTTCAAGGACCAGGGGTCAGCTTACTGGATGAAAAACATCTCACCTTATTCTCAAACTGTAAGCACTCCAACAGTCAAATGCATGATCTTGCAAGTTTTTTTTCATAAAGGAACATGGTAGATTTTCATTTCTCTCATCATTTAGATTACCCATGGTCTCGCTGCCTTGTTGAGTCCTCTGTCTCCAGTTTCTGAGAAGACAACAGCTTCACCGCCTGACAAAGTGAGATGTGTTTTATGCCTAATATTCTTTTAAAAATGAGCTGGTTCATTATGCTGCAAGACAATTTGAATGTTCTTATTTGACTTTCTTATTTTGGTTTTACCGTAGTATTCTCTGTACATCATGGTTGCTCACATACGTCCGCCATTTCGTGGGTTATGTGAACCTTTCAGACCGTTTTGACGTCTGACATCTTGTTTTATGTGTCTGTCATCAGGATAAAGAGAATGAAGAGGATTTCATTGATAACATCTTGCAGGATAAAGGTAGACGCAGCAACTGTGCTATTGTTGACTCAATAATAAAACTTCAATTACTTCTTGAAAAACTTTGATAAAAGTTTTTTTCACAAGTAAGTGTTCTGTGTTTTTTGAATTTTTTTCTCAGGAATGTCCAACACCTTCACACCTGCTTCAGAACCCTCTCAGGACCAACTCCAACCAGACAACTCAGTTTCTTCTCTTCCTTCCTCTCCGCTCCATCTGTTGCTGTCTCCCCCCATCCCTCCTAGTTGCAACACCCCAGAACCTGTCCCCTCCCCGCAGTCTGAGCTGCGAGCTTGTGCTGACACCACAAAAGAGAAACCACCGCATCTCAGTCACTCTTTAAATGGACGCCTGGAGGACTTTTTGGAAAGCACCACTGGAAAGCCTCTTCTGGGGGTGGAGCCTGGTGGCCTGTTAACGTTGATCGATGACCTCCACAGTCAATTGCTGTGCACTCCCAGCATCCTGGACGACCCTATGTTTCCCATGGATACCTTTGAAATGGCAGGAGAGGGGCAGCAAATGTTAGACATTGCAGACTGGTTGGACCTCACCATGGAGAGAGACAAGGATGAAGAAACTCCCACACTGGGTCCACTTGGCTCCCAAACCCCTCTTAGTGTTTTCTCTACAGACTTCCTGGATAGTTCTGACCTCCACATACACTGGGACTCTTGCCTATAGCAAGCAGCACTCAGAAAAGTGCAATCCAGACGAAGATGAGTGCATTAACACAGCTACAGCAGTGATCAGCGACCACTTCGTCCATCCATCCATTATCCATACCTGCTTCTTCCTATTCAGGGTCGTGAATGTCTCTTGGAGCCTCTCTTCGGGAGCTTTCAAGTCAACTCAGTTTACTTTTATACATCAAGAAGATGGTCTCCAGCAGTGAACTGCTAACTGAACATCTTAGGTAACAGAAACTCATTGAGGAGGAAGAAAAAATTAAGGAACTATCATAAAAGGACTAATACATGCCACGTTGTACCAGCAGATTGAAGGAGTCACTCCATTGAGAAGTCATATCAGTGGAAAAAAAAGGCTGGTCTGAGGCAAAGCATTAAATTTGTGGTCTAAGACACCAGACGCCGCGTGTAGAATGTGGCTCTGAGACGATTCAGCATGTAACAGCTGGGTGTAAAATACAGGCAGGTAAAACCTACATGGAACCCCAAAGGGGCTCAATTACCCCTTTTCCACCAAACCGGTTCCAGGGCTGGTTCTGGGCCAGTGCTGAGAAACTGAGCTGAGAAATGGTTCGCTTTTTCATTGCTCGTGTGCTAAGGGGAGCCACATCACTGAAAACGTCACTTACGTTGTTGCGTTTGCATTGGCGCAAAAATAGGAAGCAACAACTACGTATTTGCTCTGATACGGACATGGTCTGCGTAGCACCCTCCATGGACCATATCGCTAAAAGACAGCTTGTCTCCTCCACAAACCACTGCTGCTTTGCTGCATCCATATTAATTTGTCGCTTATTTGAAAATGTCACTGTCTCGCAGTCTTGCTATTGCCGTTGGTCTTAATAACTCTGCCCCCTCCGCTCACGTAAGCGGTTCTTTCCTCTAGCCCAGCAAAGAGTTGGTGCTACCTTGGAACCGTTTTTTCTGGCCTGGACCCAGTTTTTTGTCCGTGGAGACAGAAAGCCCCGTTCCAAACTCAGCACTGTCCCAGAACCAGCCCTGGAACTGGTTTGGTGGAAAAGGAGTAAATGTGGTTTTATAATCTGACACCAATACAGAAATGTCATTCATACAGTTCCTTAAATGACCAATAGGGGTTGGCTCCAGAACCGAGTCAATATTAAATTTAACAATTTTACGGCCACCAATTTGTGCATAATTATGGACATGTTTTGGATTAATTTAAGTTTCTTCCTTTTTTGAGTGACAGCTACATTGCAATCTAAGGTACCAGACGTTTAGCTGTGATGACTTTAGCTACTTAGAACTTCACACGTGACCTGCAAATAAAGAGACCACACTCATTAATATTTTAAAGGTGATATGGCTAACGCCAGCAAGCAGACTTTGGTTATTAGCTTGACCAAGTGCGGCTGGTGGCCAAGTGTCACTGTTGGCTGGGTGCGACTTCTGCTGACTGGCCTTTGGCCAGCAGCCAAACTAGTGGCTGGAGGCCACGTTGGTAGCCAAAACCGACAATCAATGGACAGTTTTGATCAGAATAAAGTAAGGTAGGATTTGTAAGTGTTATATGTCAGCATGCTAAGCTAAAAAAAGCTATCTTGTAGTATCTTAAGTCAAACAGGCATGTTCTAGGTGTGTTTGTCCACCCTGTTTGCTCATTTTGGTGGAGTCAGCTCCGGCCAAATGGCTTCCCTCCACTGGTCCAAAGATAGCCTTCAAAACCAATCTTCAAAAGCCTATGGGTGACATCCCAGAGGGGCTTTACACTTCTTTTTACGGTCTATGGGAACCCCAGAACCAAGTAGCTGGAATAATGTTTTAGAACATCTCTGTCAAATATACGTTGGAAGTCCCAAAGTCAGAATGGGAGATACCTCCAAAGGTGGTACAGACCACAAGAGCAAATATCCTTTGGGATTTCCAAATCCAGACTTATAAGAAAGATTGCTAAAGAACCAGACATTGCCGTGTTGTAAGAAGAAAGAAAAGGGAACACCAGAAGTAGAAAGATTAAATACCTTTATGAAAGCAGTAGTGGTAATGGGAACTCTCAGGGTCGTTAGCCCCCAAATGGCTCCAGGAGAAGCATCAGAGATCTCTATCCAGAAGAGCTCAGTTGAACCTTCAAGCTCCCAGGTCTCTGGAAGAGGACTAAGGCTTGAGGAAGAGTAGCCATAACCTCAGGGATGGTAAGCAAATTGATAGGTTTCAGTTCTTGATCACAGTTTTTTGTCTGTAACATCTCACACTGGTGTTTTCCTCTTCAAGCACTTCAGTGGATATTTGGAACACTTATTAGGCCGGTCCTGACTGTGTTCTCACTTCTTCAACAAGGGTTATGACGGACTTTTGTGCTTTTAACTGGGATTATGTCTTTATGTTGTACAAACACCTTGAAAACATCTGTGTCTAAATAGAAGATGGACTTCTTTGTAGATGCCCTGAAGCTAACCAATGTTTTTCCTGTTAACGAGTTATTGGTAATCAATAACCAAAGCTGACCTACAGGAAAATGAGTGGCGTAATTGTGGCGTAAAGTGACTCTACAGAAAAGTGTTCGGACGTGAGACTTATTTAAAATTTAAATAAATACATTGATTAATAAAACCCAATGAATTAAAAGTCATAGTCATATCTAAAAATGCAGCTTTCATTTTTTTATTTTGCCATCGAATCAACGTGTGAAACTGGATATTCTGTTGTAAAAGTTTGGTGGGGATCTGCTAAAGGAGCTGGTAGCCACAGTTAACTTTAGCCGCTTCGACATCGGCGGATACCTGATTCTTGTGTGTTGTCGGTTCTTTTGACATTAACTGCCAGGCCCCGTGCTGAGCTGGCCCCGCAAATAACTTGCCCCCGAGGTTATACAGTACTTAATCGCAGGTCAGGCCTAATGAAAACAGAATGACACAGAATGGTGGGTCCTAGGTCGGGTATATATATATACAGTATGTATATATATAACCTGAGTGCAACCAGGAGGTTGTTTTGTTTTCTGTTTTAATGAAATAGCTAATCATAGTAACAACATGCACAGGAGGCCGACAGACAGGAGTGGACTAAACAAATGTCGGTGTTGGGCAACATGTTCCATAGCATGCAACGGGACCTGCAGTCCCAATCCGCTTTCTTGCACAAATTGAATGGATATGCACATGCTCCTGCAACACAGCCCTGTACACCACCATCTATCAGCATGAAACCGCTCTTCTCCACCGCCATACCACAGTACCCCCACTCACATGAAAACACACCTGTCTGAGAGATTTTATCCTGTTGATGTGGGAATGACACATCATTCAACATGCCCACGCGTGTTACATTATGTTGCGCGGATAAGGCCTTCTGACCCCTCTTCCATCATTACTTCCTTCAGTCCCAGCTGTCTCTACCATTGATATCCACTATAGTTTTGGGTTATTTTTAGTCTATCATCCATCATTGACCATTGTTGTTAATGTGAGTTATAGCGCCATAAAGTGATTCTCAGTTGATGCGAGAGACAACGGTTACTTTCCAAATTTACTTTGGGTGGTTTTCGTTGATAGTAAGGACAAGAGACCATGAGATCTAGAAAATTTTTCCTAAAATAAAAACAAATATTTCTTGCATTTAAAACTAATATGTTATTATGAAAATATTGCAACAGGATATTTCTGATACACTACTTCTGAAAAACTACTTCATTATCACCAAACCTACTTTTGATTGCAGGAGCAAAAAGTTTTGGAAATTTCCTTCAAAATATGCATTATATACATTAACGATTATATATATGTACTTGTAATTGTTAATGGCTGCCATCTTTCCTGCTTCTTCACCCATTACACAGCTCCATACCATGGAGGGTAGAAATGTGCTGGTTTTCTTCACATAGTTAATTCTGTTTTATTTATATAGAATCTATTACCATACAAGTTGTCTCTAGGATCTTTCCAGAGACCCAGAACATGACCCCTGAGAAATTATTACATAAACATTAACAATGGCAGGTAAAAAACTCCCCTTTAGGAGGGAAGAAACCTTGAGCAGGACCTGGATCATAAGGGGGATCCTCCTGCCGGAGGGCAGACTGGGAGCAGGAAAAAAGAGATATGAGAAAGAGAGAGTGAAGAAGTCGTTGTGTTTCACAGGACCTTCATCAAACAAAAGTTAGCTTTCCAAAAGCAGCCTCAAGATTCATGAAAGCCAGAATGTTCAACAGTAAAAGAAAACTTTTTTAAAACCATAGCTGGGATTTTTAATTTTAATTTTATTTTTTAGCAACTGAAGTTTTATCTACAGAAACACACTTTAAAAGGACATCTTCAAGTCTTCTGAGAACGACGATATCTTATTAAAACTGTGTTTTTATTACTTCAGTTTATTATGACTATCTTTAAAGGCATTATTGTTGAGGAACTATGTAACATGAATCCAGTACGCCCCCTCTGCTGCTCTGGAGTTTCAAAAGGAAAAACAACATTTCAAATCCCTTGTTATGAGAAAAAAAGATATTTTGTAGTTGTTGTTTTTTTTAAACTGCCAGTCATTTTCAATGTGGGACACGTTATATATTCAGACTGATCAACAGAAACAAACAACCAGCAAGGAATCACTGAGTAAAGGTTTAGTAACGTGCACACATGGACAGCCATGCAAGTTCACGATTAACAGCTAAATAAACTTTGATCCCCTGTCTTTGGCACAATTTAAAAATAATTGAAAACTGATATTTGCTATTTTATCATTCTGAATATATAAAGTGAAACACAAAGCCTTATCTTTTTTCTTTTTACTACATCAGTTTCAATGTGTGTATTATTTAGTATGTCTTGAAAAATAAATAAAAACAGCTTGTTCGTATGTATATCTAATGTAACTGTCTTACAAAGCCCTCAGAATACAATCTTGTTTGAGAGTTTTTGTCGTATCCACGCTTGCACTGCTCTTGTCTTGAAAATGGCCATGTTGTAGTTTCATTATCGTCCTGAGGGAAACCCCTCCAGCTTCATGAATTATTGATGATTTGCTTAGTTGAACTATTGTTTTCTTAGAGACTTTTGTCAGTCTTCGGTAGCTTCTGTCGGCCTCGTACTGTATCAGTACTTCTGTCAAAAATACATTTTATTTAGGTGTTGCTTTTTTAAGTTTACACCGCAGTAATAACACATTTATTTAGGCACTGGGCATGTATGATAGGACACAATTGTTTGTACAGTTCTTTAGTTATTGTCTTTTCTTTCTGTGAAACACTCCTACTTTTTTTGTCCTTATTTGACAAAAATGTTTTTGCTGTGAGCGATAGTATTTTGTTACTTTCAGGTTTAACTGATACGATTTTAAATTTGATAGGACAAGTAAAATGTATAAGAATGAAGCTGTATGCATCTTTTTAGGCACTTTTCTGCTTAATATTCTGTCAAACCATCTCATTCAAGACTGGGGGAGATTTGTGGGCAAACTGCTTCAGCTTTGTTTCCACTTCAAATATCAGGATTTATTTTTGTAAAAGGGTCATTTAATAATAAAATATAAGTAGCCCTGATGTTAAAAGTATCTGCAGAAAGGTCGTAAATTTGAGTGATACATATACTGCTCTTGTATTTACCATCTCTAACATATTAAAAATGACTTGTGGTCTTGTCCGTGATTGTGGGGCTGATAAAGCTTCGTACGAGCATTCATTTCTGATCATACCAAACTCCTAACCTCTTAACAATAACTACTGTGGACTCTTTTTAGAGACTTGACTAATTTATAGTGCTATAATTTCACTTTGGCTCATTAGTCATTGAATGGGATAAATTATTAACCATTTTTAATAATCAGCATTGACCATCAACTGAGAACAAAAGTGATTAATTCAATTCACTTTTATTTATATAGCATCTATTACAATAGAAGTTGCCTTTAGGTGCTTTCCAGACACCTAGCGCATGACCCCTGACTAATTATTACATAACTAATGCCAGGTAAAAACTCTTAGTGGGAGAAAAATCTTAAGCCAAACAGTGGCAAGAAAAACCTCCCCTGTAAGAGGGAAGAAACCTTGAGAAGGACCTGGATCATAAGGGGGGACCCTTAAGACCTGGATAACGGGGGGACCCTTAAGACCTGGATAAGGGGGGACCCTCCTGCTGAAGACCAGCCGGGCAGAGCAGGAAAAGGGAGACCAGAAAGATGGAGAGGAGACACTGATACAGTATATTGCCAAAGGCACATTCAAAGGTAAATTCATCCATCCTCATTTTGAAAATGACACCTGTCTGATGGCAGATAAATCTCGCTGACGTAGGGACAATACATCATTCTACAGGCCCACACAGGTTATGTTACATGGATAACGCCACCCGACTCACCTTTCCTTCCCTCAACTCACCTTTAGGCATGAGGTGACAAACAATACACCTTAACGTGGGTTTAACACGAGTTCATCATCCATAATAGCGGGATGCAATCTAAAAACGCCTACTGAGGTGATCAGAGCGTGGGACCGCAGGTCAGCATGCAGCTCTGGAAGCTCTGGTCTACAAACACCTACAAAAGAGAAAAAGAGGGGCAAGACCAGCACAACAAACCCTTATGCTGATGAGATACTTCTAATCAATATCTGTGGACTGAGCTGAAGAAAGAAAAGTGAAGAAGAGAAGAGAACAAGGGGTGAGGGGCACCATTTAGTGGATCATGTTGGAGTCCCCCTGCAGCACAGGCCTTTAGCAGCATATCTACCACCAAGCTATGTTTAAGACCAACCTGCTGTAGTCTTGCTCTGTAGCTGCAGCTATGACTACTGGCCCTAACACACTAAAGTTAAGACTAACTTTAGGCTTTTATTAGAAAAGGCAGGAACATCTGCAGGCTGCCCTCTGTTGTTAAATATTCAATGACGCCTCTAGGTCTAACGGCAGAACCCAATGGGTTTCTGTTCAGTGTTGCAAGGAGAAAAATGCTTCAACACACTCAGGGAAAATATTGCAAACCTGTTTGATTTGTTAGAAAGGAAATGTTATATTTAGAGTAAAAATACACATAGCTGTACAGAGCTTAATTTGGATTGATAACAAGCTGTAGCTAACACACAACGAGGGCACTGAGACCTGATAACCTAAGAATCGCTCCCAGTGCCGACATCTGCCTTGATAACCGGTAACCAGCCCTGAAGTGGCAAGATGTGCATTCCTCGACTGACCACTAGGGGCTGGCTCCAAAAGTGAATCAATTTCCATTGATTCCCATTTTAAAATGTCCAGCTTTACAGCAGAAATAAACATATGTGTTCCTTTGTGTGAAAAAACAGTTTAGGTCTCCAAATCACATCCTCGACAACTGAACGAGAAATGAATTTTTATGAACCTCATCAGCTTCTTTGCAGTTAATTATTTATAATTAAGTACCCATCATAACTTTGGCTATTTAATGCTTAGCATTAACATGACTCCTGAAATGCAAATGAAAAGCTTAAACAGCATAATCATTCTTATTTTAAAGATAATTTGTCTTGTTGTGAGGTAAATTGTGGGTTAGTGTGGAGGTTTGGAGGTGGAAGGCTGCACCAGCTACGTAACTCAGCTGGTGCAGCCTTTGGCTGGAGACAGTTCTTATTCCTTTTCTTTATGTACATTTTTTTTTATTAGTAAAACTAAATTTGTATTCAGTTGTACTTGGATCTGGGGCAAAGAAAACAACATCTGCCTCAGAAAGAATGACCACTAAACTCAGCCTCAGCCGAGATGGGTGAATGACATCCCATCACCATGGTGATACACAGACGTCCCAGTTTGTCGACTTTAAACTTTATGTGGTAACTGTAACAGTGCTTTAGAATGAACGAATCAATGAATGATCGCCTATCGGCTTTATCAATAACTGTCAACAAATTCTACAGTTTTGTCCATCACAGCAAAGATTTCTGATTTCTGGCTTTCTTTGGGGGAATTTCTCTAAGGTCTGAAAAACACACTCCAGACTTTGCTACAGTTCACTTGTATTTCTCTTCAACTTGATAAATTCATTATTTTACATAAAGTGTTTTTAAATTGTATCCCGCTAATATCGCTGATGAACGCACGTTTAACAAGTGTTGGTAATATAAATGCAAACCATGGTATTTGTCACCTCGCGCCTGAAGGCAGGTTGAGGGGGAGGGAAGGCTAGCCGGGAGGCGTTATCTGCATAATATAAGATAAATTGTGTAAAATGACGTATTATCCCTACATCAGCAAGATTGTACGCAGTCAGACTTGTGTAGTTTTCAAAAATGAAGATGGATGAACATGTGGATGAGTGTTCTTTGGCTGGGTTTTGCTTCTCGCAAAGCCCCGGTTTGTCATTTTTGTGGCCAGTTGTTCAAACAACGAACCATCCTTTATGGTTCCGGACACATGCTGGTTTATGGTGTCCTCGGCTCCAAGGCTGAGATCTCCCTGTCTCCCCAGTTACTCATCTTGCAAATATAGCACGAGACATCACTCACCCACTGAACCAATATATCATCCCAGTACACTCAGGGCAGGTACACAACCATCAAGTTCAGGACGGCCCGGCTGGGGAAAAGCCTGATCCTTGCAGCCATAGCTGCCCTGAACAGCAGGCCTCGCTGATACATCTGCCTGCTTTTGTGCTGTCATTTATGTTGTCTTTGTTGGTATACATGTCATTTATGTATTGTTGGTGTGTATGTAGTGTCCATTGTTGCTGAGACAATAAATGTACTGTCAGTGAAGACAAATCTATGGGAGAAATCAATCAATCAATCAATCAATAATAAAGAAAAAAAACTCCCCCTGGTGGGTTGTACTCAGGTTACATGGTCAAGAAATCCTTCCCATGACTCATTACCCTGCATTAGTTCTGTTTACATTAGACCTGACCCCCAGTTAAGTGTACCCTCGGAGGCGAGTTATTTGCCGGGTAGCTCGAGACGCCACCCTGCGTCAGTCATTGTGAAAAGGACAGGAGACATGTTAGATCCACGTGTTTAACGTGAGGGATCCACCAATGTAAAAGGAGTTTCGTAAAAGCTTATTAAAGGATAAGGATAACGTTTAGCAACATAAGTCGCACCTTTGGATACCACAACCTACTGAAATGAGCAGGTCATAGTTGTCCTGGTGCGACTTTCCACCTGAAAATAATCCCACATTGCTAGCATAATGCTAATGTACTGTAGCCTACGACAGCCATTGATTCTCCTCCCAGTGACGGCAGACCGGAAATTGCAAAGTGTAACTTCCAGTGCTTTTAAATCGACAAAGATGAATTGGGATTCTTTTTTTTTTTTTTTTTAAATGACCTGTTATTAGAATGGTGCATAGAAAATAAATTCCCACCGTCATTGATGCCCTTATTTTTGGCATTATCGGTATTTCTGATGCTGGTATTAATATTGGAGCAAGTCCAATCTTGTTGGTCAGTTAAGACTTTGCAATGTCGACTTCTGAGTCTTCAAATGTAGTGTAATTATATAAAATAAATTCTCAAAGGCTTGATTCAAGGCAATTGAACTCCTTTTCTTCTGTCTTGAAGACGTTTCACCTTCCACCCAGAAATAAGGGATCTGGTTAGTGTCCCATTCTCTCTACCTCTGCAGTATGAATATACCGTAAGATGAGGTCTTAGAATGTGTCAAGAATGTGTTTTTATGTGTGTCTTAGCTCTTCTTAAAACACACACACACGCACCCACGCACACACGCACGCACGCACGCACGCACGCACGCACGCACGCACGCACGCACGCACGCACGCACGCACGCACGCACGCACGCACACACGCACGCACGCACGCACGCACACCCACAAGCACGCACGCACACACGCACACACACACACAAGCACGCACACACACACGCACGCACGCACGCACGCACGCACGCACACACACACATACAACCAAACAAACGCACACATCCTTAAACCCAAAGTTTAACGGTTCAACAGAGCTGAAGGGGAGTTTCTACATTCAGACAGCCTGAAGTGATTCTTGTGTTGCTTTGATGCATCTAAACTCAACAGCAGTCGTCCTCTCTCTGCTGTAGAAGTGTGCTAACACCCAGACAAACACATTTGTGCACACACATATATTTCTTAAATACAGAGACACTCAGATATGCTGTCATGTCTAAAAGAAAGTTTGAGTGTCACGATATAAATAAATGAATACATAATCCTGTGGTTCTCACCAAGTCTCGGTCAATACGACATCAGATGAAGAACAATAGATGATATATTAAGCTGTGTTGTTATTTATTAAACTAAACTAAACAAAATGGGCGACCATTGTGGAAAAACTAAGGGCACTCTATCATTCGGCAGAAATAACTGCATTTTGTGTGTGATATCACACTCCTATAGAGATGAGCCGAATGCAGTATAAATCACTGTGGAGGGATTTTTGTCCACTCTGGCTGCTATCCCTGGATATGTCTTTCCCTATTCCTTTTCCCTGCTCTTCGTCTCCCTCTGTTCTATTGTCTACCATTCTTGATATATCTGCCTTGCAGATCCCTCAGCAGACACCTCCTGGCTGTGGTTCCCCTTCAGCTCAATTCGTCATGAAGCTTTTAGGGCACGCTGTGCACCAGCAAGTCCACTTCAGATGGTACTTTGTGTCTGAGTAAAGTAACCACAGCATACAAGTTATGCGAAACATATTTGCTTGGACTCATCCTGTTTTCTCCCCGTGTTGAAGATCTTTGGAGTACCTTTGAGTCACACCCCTTTAGTACCTAAAGTTGGAAAGACCTGCTTGGTTCAATCAGCGCCTGGAGTTTGACCACCTATGTGAAATTTCTATACTGCTTTAGACATTTCCGTGGCTTACAATGTAGATGTAACACAAGCAAATTAATATTTGCTTTGAAGGTATGTCTCAATACCATCGACTGTCGCTCATTAACTATGCACAAAAGCCATGGGAGCCAATTAAATTGGTCTGTCTTTGCAGAGAGTCTTTGGGTGTACTTAAGACAATGACAATGTTATCTGGATGTCAAGCGCGTAAGATGCAGCTAATGATTAGAAGCTGTTTACCAGTTAAAGGTTCTGACTTCTTTAAAAATTGAACAGAAGACGGCACACAAACCATCCTTTTGTTTAGTAGCACTGTTCTAGCTTGTATTTGCATCCCTAAGAGTTGTTAACGCATCTCCAACAGATCTAGGTCAGCTCCTCCCCGGTCCAGCTCTCCTCATCAGCCTGAGGGTGTTTGAAACACCTGTGGCCTCGGGCCTGACTTCCTGCTTGCTGGTTACCACGTGGTATCTCTCCCTGACTCCAAGGTCGGTGATGTTATTTTTAGGTTTACTTAAGGGTTGTTTTAACTCAGGTTCTGTCAGCTTTTAGCCATCAACTCGTTTTCTTTGCCATAGTCTCCTGTTTGAGCCTGCCTGCCGTCTGTCTGGTATTGCTGTCTCTCACCAGAGGTTTTTATTCAGATGTTTTTGTTTTACATTAACATGAAGTGTGTTTTCATATCAGGTTTTGTTCAGCTGCCGTTTTGCCTTTTAATATTTTGTCTGTTTGCCATGAATAGCTTAATGCTGTGCACACGCGTGTGGTGGTGGGTTGCACTTCAGGAACACACTCTAAAGGAGGGGGCCTCCCCTACAAATAGCCTTGTAAAATTGTAATAAAATATTAGCTGCCCTTTTCTAATTATAATCTGGCATTTATCTTACATTTTTTACCATTTCTCTCTATAGACACTTGCAGCTTTTTCATTAAAGAGTCAATAAATGTATCTGCTTTTGGACCCATGGTCTGTAAAACATCAGTGTTTAACTTGTGTTGCTGAACTATTAGATCAGATTCCTCATATTTTCCCAATTGACATTGTTGGGTGGTCAAGTCACCCTAACCACTTAGCTCTTCCACATTCGCAAGGCAGATGTACTTTCTGCTTAGCTGGTAGGCTACAGCAAAAGTTTCTTACTCGTCTAAACAACACATTCTCCCGCTGACTTGTTTCCATCACTCTGAACATGTCACCTTGTTTGTCTCTCTGGTCGTAGCACTAACCAATGGCGTGCAAAGCCAGTTTGATAAGCAACTGTTGGTGCCGCCCCCTTGGATTGGGAGGCCCTGTGGGTTGTTTTCAGACACTGCATCTTTCTAGATGTGGGTCTGATCTATCAACCTAACATTTCCAAGGACCACTGGAGCACCCATCCCATCCCTAGTCAGCCACCACCTGCCAGCAATCACCAGCCATCACTAAGTCCTTTCCCTCATGACCATAAACATTTTGAGGAACACTGAAAACAGAGGTCTCCTGCCCTGGATACTTTAGAAGTCTCCCAGTTTCAACACACCTGACTCTAATTAATGGTCGCCAGCCTCTTGTCATCAAAGTCTACACAAGTCTGTTAAAGACACAGTCATTTGTAGCAGCGTGTGCTGCAGCAGGGAAACATCTAAAAAATGCAGGACAGAGAAAATTTAGTACCAGGGTTGGAGGAACACTAGTTTAAACCTTCCTGCATTTCTTCATTTCCTTGAAGCCTGCACTCATTCATTTAGGCACAGGTCTCTTTAAGTGACACCAGAGGATTTCAGTCTGGCTCAGGTCTGGACTTTGGGTCTGTGGAATACAAGAATTTCTTTTTCGGTCACTGTTTTGTAGATTTTATGTTGTTTTTTTTATTGTTTATTTCCCTTTTGCATGACCTAGCTACAGCCAAACTTTAACATAAGGTTGCGTCACATTTGAGTCTAGAACTCTATACTATACTATACAATTGAGTTCATGACTGACTAAATGACAGCAAGAGGCTACCAGCAGTAACTGGACCCAAAAACATGTTAAACACTTGTTAAAAAACTGATCTGTAGACAGTCAATACCTCTGAATCTTGTACAATGGACCTTTATCCAGTTTGGACATGGTACACGGTAGGTCATACTTGACAGGTCCGACTCAACATACGTCAGTCTTTCTACTTCTGGAATGGCAAAGTAGTTTTCCACAAGTTGACCCACATATGTTTGAAACTTTAGTGGAAAATTTCAAATAGACATTATATTGAGAAGCAACTTCCTTCAGCTTTTTCCTTTACGGGTTGCAGACCCTCTGCTTTCCTGAAACCATCCCATTTATCCAAGCTTTTACAACACATTACATTTAGCAGATGCGTTTATTCAAAGTGAGGAATACAATCATGTCACAGTAACACAGTAGATCACAAAGTAGGTGCAGATAGGACAATTTTCAAATAAGAGAAGCTAAATGTCACTAAAATGACATTTACGTGCAGTTTGGGAAGTTCAGTTCCAGGATTATGAGAACGCTAGCTTGTGACCCCGTAGTGGCTTAGTTTGGTTGAAATTATCTACCTGGGGAAATGTTAGGTTGGGATTCGATATGGTGACTTTCTGGTTGGAGTTGATCCGACTCTAGGTATATATTAAGTAGAGTTGTTTAATTAATCAGGATCTGTCTTGATAACTACAAATTGAAAGCAAGGACTACCTTCTCACATGACATCTCATCTACAACTCAAAGCATGTGAGCATATCTGAGCTTTCTCATGCTCCATTACGTCCTATCTCCTTGATGCAAAATTCATGGTGGGATATGTTGTTGCCATCTCAAGTCTACACAAGTATCTACTGGCTTCATTCTTGATAAAATGAGCAGAGCAAAAACACATCCAGGGATTTTGACCATTCTTGGCTGTCAGTGGATGTCGAATTGACAAAGTACTTTTCCTCTGACAACGTTTTACATTAATAAAAGTACAGACAAAAATGAATCTTGAGAAAAGACCAATTGGTCACCTGCAATGCCCAAAAGCTATCAGACCTGCTGCTGCTGTTCTCAATTAAATGTGACAGTCTTCTGAAAGTGCAGGTAATTTCAAACCACACATCATGACACCTCTATAGTCGATAATAGGATTGAAATTAATTCCTGTTAGCATTCAGGCTAAGAATATCTACCTATTGAAGAACCGCTCTTCCTGGGGAAAGAGATGCACACAAAGATGTAGAAAAAAAATCAAGGACCATGAAATGAAAGGATGGATGAAAGAGTAAACAGCCTTTGATATGTATTTAATGTAAGATATTCAAGGTGAAAGTGGTCTATGTTCAGATGACAGATGAAGTACGAAATCTGGGTCACTCAAAGGGAGCCCTGCTGTGAGGACATGTCTGTACAGGCACATGAAGACAACACACACACACACACACACACACACACACACACACACACACACACACACACACACACACACACACACACACACACACACACACACACACACACACACTGAAGAATTGGACTTCAGTTCCATCTGCATGAAGAGACTAAATGCTGATGCCAACTGTCAGTTGCACATGCAGTTGACATGCACACGGGCAAACCAGACAACAAGCAAGAGATTTTCCTAAAGGAGCTTTTGTCATTTTTAGATCAATGGATCCCATATAAGTGTAGAGGTTAAGATGTTAAGTCACTTCTACAAAACCTTCCAAGAATTACTCTTCTTTGGACTCTTACTCTGTCTCTATCATTTTCTCTTCTGTCAATGCTTGTCCTAATTGTCATAACTTAAGGGTTCAGGAGACAGAGGCGGAAGGATTCCCAATTAAAAGTGATTTAAACAAAAGCACTTCAATGCAGGAAAACAAAGAAACAAACAAAAAGCCTGAACTTGACAAACCAGAAACAAACTAGACAGAACCGGGACGGCGTACATGAACAAAACAGTAACCATGGCAAGAAACGGTACAGACCAGCAGGGAGTAAGGGAAAGCCATGATATATTCACAGGACTGACAAGAGACAGGTGCACACAATCAGGGCAGATGGAACAAGAGAATTCAAAACAGTCTAAAACATAAGGACACAGGCTTTCAAAATAAAACAGGAACAGATGTAAACCCAAACCATGAATTTAATTGCGTCTGCTGTGATGTCCGCTGTAGCATAGTTGCTGATGTGTTACATAGTGTTGAAGGTGTCATGGTGGCTTCAGAAGGAAGGTCTTGGTTAAAGTATCTCTGTGTGTGTGACCAAGTCAGGTCACACGTGGCCCACTTGGGACCAATTTCAGACCCCTGGGAGTTTTAAGTGGATAAAGCGGGTACAGTGAATAGGAGTGTTAAGATGAAGCCCTTCTTAGAGTGACGTGTGCAGCTGCCATTAGATGGATGCCACAGGCAAGGGCAGAAACCAAGTAGTGGGGTCACATCACTAAAACATTACACAGAATGGCATATAACATGCAACTGGTTCTGCTGACATGCAACCTGCTGACTCAGACAACTTGACTCATTTAAAAGAGCCCCACTAACAGAAGATTTCATTTCCTGAATGTGATGGACTGTTGTTGAGGCTCCTTAGCTTGATCAAACAGCAAAATCTAATAACTCACAAAGGATGATATAGTTGACGATGGTACGACCTCTTAAATCATCACCAGCATGTTTATTACGTAAATTATGTATGTATGTATGTATGTATGTATGTATGTATGTATGTATGTATGTATGTATGTATGTATGTATGTATGTATGTATGTATGTATGTATGTATGTATGTATGTATGTATGTATGTATGTATGTATGTATGTATGTATGTATGTATGTATGTATGTATGTATGTATGTATGTATGTATGTATGTGTAAGTGAAATACAAACTCAGCTGGCATGAAAGAACAGGAAATAACAATAACATAAAGGAGGTGCATGCGTGCTGTGGGATTGGTTTTTCAGGAACCTTTCAGCTCCCCCTTAACCAGAGGTGGGTGATTGACAGCTGCGTGGATTTGTCAGCAGGCGAGACACAGGAAGACGACATACTGATGTGGAGAGGAGGAGAGTGGATAACAGAAATAACTGCCCATTAGCATCACCTAGACATGTCTGGTTGTCACACCTCTAATTACTGCTGCACATCTACACAATAAGAAAGGTGTGTGCCGTTGTGTAGACGTACTTGTGCTCTGGATACATTCATGTGTGAGAGGTATTTTTCCCCCCCTGCATTTCTTTCCTGGCTTTACAAGACATTTTTAAAACTGTCTTGTAAAGGCTGCATGTCGAGTCACGATGATTCAATGCTGGTAATTCTCTCTGTGTTCCTGTCACTGTGTGCACGTGTGTATATGTGTGTGGAGATTATACCTCTCCTGTTAACCACCTGGAAAGAGACAGCCTGCTGAGAAAAGCTTAAGGAGAATCTAATCCTCGCCTTAATGTGACAGCAGCATTTCCATGAAACTACCATCATTACTAAACTGTTGAACATTTTCCGTGTGTGTGCATGCGTATGTGTGTATGTGTTTAAGAAGAGCTAAGACACACATAAAAACACATTCTTGACAGCAGGAGGATACGTTAAGTGTGACTTCATGTGTCAGCTTTAGCGCGCTGAGCAGCCGATGTAGGTCAGGAGTCTTGCAAACGGAGCCTCTGACTGTTCTCCTAAAACCCAACGCTACCAGAAGGATTATACACAGACGACATCAGACCACCCACTCACCCCGTTTCTACGCACACACAGATGTGCACACCATCAAACGCACACATAAAGGGCCTTTTGAATCTAGGTCAGCCAGGAGGTGGAGATGGCGCTGACCTTTACCACATACTGTATTGTGTATATTACCTGACAAAAAGGGCATCCATCAAATAGAAACGTGATAACAAACTCTACACTGGCTGCTGGTGCAGTGTGCACCCTTTAACCTTGTTTATGACTTAAAGCCCCACAAAGCACAATATGGTCTCTTTTTGCTCTTAGGTGCCCCCTTTAGTTTGGGTCTGGTCCAGCGTGATATCGACAAACAGTACCGGTATATATCAACATGGCCTGTCCTGAGCAGGCACTAGGTGACTGTGGAAAGGAAAAACGTCCCTTAAGAGGAGCAAACATCTGGCAGAACCAGATTCAGGAAGGGCAGCCATCTGCCTCGACCGGTTGGTGGTTGAGAGGACAAGAAAGGGGAGTGAACAGCAACAATTACGTGAGGTATGGGAAAAACATGATCTTAAGGTCACCCGGAAGAAGCACCTTGTCGACATGGTGTGTGATCTGTTGCTGTAACAAGATTTGTGTTTTTGCTAGAGTAATGATGGCTGGACTCCAACTTTGGTGCAATTCCAGTCAAACAGGGCTTGCTTCATCAGTAGCAGTGGTCCCATTCACTCTAATGAAAGTCAGTGTAACATCAGAAGGATTTTCATACTATGAACCTAAGGTGAAAAAGGTTTTGTTTTGATGTCCTCTTTGCCATCAGTCTGTCTCCATGTGTAAACCGCACAGGCAGCATCATATGACCCCTGACAGCTTCCATACTTTCTCCCTCTGCTCAACAAAACTGTCCAAGACCAAGAGGACAGGGATGCAGAAAGGCATCTCAGCATCCAGGCAGCTCAGCATCCAGGCCTCCCATCTGCTTACAGTCATGTGCACATCATCTGGTCTGGGTATCTGTCAGGTTGATGTTTTATCTCATAAGTCTGTGTGTGCATCTGTCCTTTTGGCTATGCCACCGAAATGGCTCATGTCTCATATTATAAAAGGTTGCTTTTTTCAGTTTCATCCGGTGAGAAACAGCCTTTTTTTATTTATTTAACTTTTTTTTTTTTTTGTTCAACGGCTAATTCCATTTTCACTTGGAAATTGAACTGGAGCTCAACCACAAATCATCTGAAAATTATGAACAACGGAAGTAAACAGTAAAATGTTTTTGTAACTGCAGACTGTACGAACCCTAATTCTGTTTTATGTGTCAACATACATCATCTTTTGCATTTCATATCTGCAATGCATATATATACACTATGGGGTAAATCCACAAAGAACAGATTGCGCCCGCAAATAGCGCTGTGAATTGCGCTGCATTAGCGCCCGCAATTTGCCCTGCTTTAAGGTCCTATTCACAAAAGATTTTGCTCTAATGATATACCGGCGCAAACACGCCCATAAAGTTTTGCGGCTGAGTGCAATTTGGACTTGTCTGAGTGAGCGGAGCTGTTTCCAGTGTTCTCCGTATTTCAGCACACACATTGGTCCATAATGAAAACTGCAGAGAGCACAATAGCCTCAACTTTCACGTAGCCTATTTGTACTTCTAGTATTTTGCATGCAGATAGATAGATAGATAGATAGATAGATAGATAGATAGATAGATAGATAGATAGATAGATAGATAGATAGATAGATAGATAGATAGATAGATAGATAGATAGATAGATAGATAGATAGATAGATAGATAGATAGATAGATAGATAGATAGATAGATAGAAAGAAAATACCTCAGTGTCTGTATGACATAAGCTAATGAAATGTCAAATGTTAAGAGGCTGTGCGCATATACGCACAAGGCACAGCACCAGTAACTTCATTAACACTGGATCGGGATCAGATCAGGATCTAATGGTAATTCATGTTCTTTGTTTTGCTACACGTATGAAAGCTGTATGTGTACACTGTATGAAAGCGATACGAAAACGGCCCCGCAGCCCCGCTTCACCCCCCGCTCCCTCTCCTCCTCTCCCATCTCCCCTCAGAGCTGCTCAGGGCGGGTTTATGGTTCTGCGTTCCTTTAACGCAGAGCCTACAGCGTAGGTGCGCGTCGCCGCGTGCCCTACGGCGTAGGCTCTGCGTCGTTTTAACGCGGGACCCTAATTTAGGCACCATACACCTGCACGTAAAGGTTTCACGCGCGAGTAAAACTCATATATATGAAAAAAAAATCTGAGTCCCTTTAGGGGCTCCGTGGGGCTCCCTAAACGCAGCCCCTCATTTGTTCTGTCCTAAAGTGTGAGGAGGTTCCCCGCATGTCACCACGGCAGCAGCAGCAGCAGCACCAGAGTCCTGACTGACTGAGCTTCACACAGAGGGACACGATCAGCGCTATTTTAATTTATTATTTTATTATTTTAAGTCTGATATATGTTGTGATATGTGATGACATTATTAAGCTGTTAAACACACACATTCTAGATTATGTTTATATGGTGGAATTGTTTGTAATAAAGCAGCCCCTACTGTATGGATGAATCCTGAGCTCCGTCCTGTTATTTTTATTTTTAAATCCGAGATAAGTCCACAACCCCACTTGATCTGACTGTGTACAGTCATGTCTGACTGTAGATTTCACCCTTAATATCATTCAGTATCACACAGGCTTGAATGACATTGAGAGAGAGAAACAGAGAGACGGGGATTGAGGAGTTTGCGCGCAGTTTAATACACGCTTCTGAAAGACGGTATTTGCTCCACTATTTTTGCGTGTGGCAAATAGCCCTGGCCTTTGTGAATTAGGCGCTTTTTGCAATGAGGCTTATTTGCATAGAGAGGGGGCAATTTTTCGCCGAATTACCTAATTTGCATGCATGCAAATGGTACCGGCGCAGACTGCCACTATTTGCTTGGCAGCGCAGTTTGTGGAGCAATTCCCCGTTTGCGGGTGCTTTGTGAATTAGACGCTCTCTTTTTGTCTCATTTGCACCGGTTTAGCGGCCGCAAAAGCCGCGCAATCCTTTTGTGGATTTGGCCCTATATATGTTTATATATACAAACACAGTATCCACAAAAGGCAGAGTCTTTGAGAAACAAATATAGAAAAAGAATCATGAGTGCTGTAGTAATCTACAACATATGTTCACCTTAAATATATGGCTCTTAGAACAACTTCACGCATCATTGTACAAAGCATTGATTTTGCACTTCTACAGTGTTATGGAGTTACAGAAGGCAGTTCAAGATGTTCTTGTTGGCTATTCTAGCATTAAATAAACGTTATCATTACTGCATCAGCACCTAGACCATAAAACTGGCTAGATTCTGTCCCCCTGAATCCACAGAGAAACTTCAACACACATGTTGCTGCTCTGTGGATCTGCTTGTTCCACCTCATTCAGCTGCTGTCATGATTGACAATGTGAAAAAGACTAAAATCAGAAAAAGAGAAATCCTGATAAATATCTATACAAATGCATGGTGGTAGTTATACGGAGCCCCTGGGGGGTTCACGGGGAGATTTTCTTGTGCGTTAACTTGCAACCGTTTTTGCGTTTCCTCGCAATAATGATATGGGATATTTACTTGTTGTTTACTTGCGGCACTGTAGACACGGAAGGAGAGGTTTTTAAAAATGTGTTTTGAGATCGGTCTGCCATACAAAGAGATTCAAAATCTTTGCTAAAAGTCATTGGTTTCATATAAGTTTGAGACCTTTGAAAATAAGTACTAAAATTAAGTGGATGCAGTCGTTGCAAAGACTACTCAGACCTAGCTTGATGATCTGCTTCATGGCATTTCCATGATCAGTCCTTCAATAATTGTACTTATCTTGCATAAAAGAATGCTATTTACAATTTGTACTATTAAAACAAATGTACCCCTTTTAAACAATTCAACATTGGAGAAAAATATATATCATTGTTCTCACAAAACAATTTTTATAAAATAAGATTTGTGACCCATTCAACTATTATTCATTCCCTACTATATGAAATATTGCTTCATACAGCATATTTTATTTCCTGTAACAACAGTTGACAGTTGTAAGATGTATGACTCTGATGCAGGTGTTTGATTTGCTGCCTTTTGATTTCTAAAGTGGAGCACATGGTCCCCTATAAGAATGAGGATACCAGCAGGAGAAAACTGTGGAAACTGCTATCAACATACTACTGTTTTTAAATTTTAGGACTTTAAAACAACATGTTTTGGACAGGCTGTAGTGGAACACATTTGGCTGTGTTGGGCCGCTGACTCAATGACAATAAAATTAATCTGAATCTGAATACTTCACAACATGTTATCACACAAAACAAAACTTCCATCTGTACCCTGTCATATACTGCTGTTTTTAGTAATATTTTAAGGGCTTTGCAAATCAGTTAAAGGGGACCTATTATGAAAAACACGTTTTTTCTTGTTTTAACATATATAAAGTGGTCTCCCCTCACCCTGCCAGCACAGGGGAGACAAAATACCATGAAATTCTGCAGGGTCTCTGACCCCCGCCTTACAGAGTCCCCCAGTGTCACGTGACCTTTTTTTGAGCCATTCTGAATCTGCGCCTAGGGTGACGTCACCATAGGCGCTCATTTCCATAGGTTCAGCCTCCGCTGCTGAAACCACGCCCACAACCAGCTCTCTGGCTCTGGCTGGAGCGGTCGCTCCTTCAGCCAGTCGGACGGCGCCGCGGATCCAGCTTAAATCATCCAGGTTCCCGGGTGGTTTGGGAGCTGGGTCCTCGGGGGTCCGTCCCAGGTCGGACCAGCTTCACCCTCAAAGATTTTCAGCCAAATCTGTCGGTTTGATCACCGGTAACGGGCGATGCGCCACGGATGCGCTCCGGAGGCGATCTGTGTGCCCGCCGTGGGGTTCCGGCGCCCGTCGCGCAGCATCCGCCGGGCAGATCCGGCTGAAATTCCGCTGGTCGGTCCCCGGGAGTCCCTGCTACCAGTCCAGGCGGGTTCCTGCGGTCCCGGCCGGTCGGAACCGGTCAAATTCCCCGGTTGAAGCTGCGGGGATGCACGCTGCTCCAGCTTACTTCCTGGTTCCCAAAGCGCGGTCCGTCCGACTAAATTGTCCAGGTTCCCAGCCGCTTTGGGAGCAGGGATTTCTGGGGTACGTCCCAGGCTGGATCAGCTTCACCCTCCGAGATTTTCAGAGAAATCTGTCGGTTTGATCCCCGGTAACGGGCGATGCGCCCCGGAGCCATGCTGGGCGCCCGGCGTGGCTCCGGGGCCAGCGTTCAGCATCCGCCGGGCAGATCCGGCTGAAATAGTGCATAAATGTTATTTATATACAACTCATATTTTATTTTTTTAACAATAAAGTTTCCATTTGTGAAAATTCAGTGTTGTATTTATTTACAGGCTCGGGCTGCTCTGGCGGAGCGAGGTTTATGCTCCTCCCCTGCTACACGTCATTCAGGGAGCCAATCAGCACAGAGCCTCATTATCATACCCCCCCCTTCCCTAAAAATGAGGCGCAGAAAAAGAGGTTAGAAGCGGTAAAACTATAGACAGGGCCCACAGGCTGGATTTATGATTTATGTAGAAAAAACAAGCATTAGATTGTTTTTAAGACATTCAAGGCCTGTTTAAAATATACATTAAATGCCATAATAGGTCTCCTTTAAGTGGAACATCAGATTTCTACACACCAGTTAAACACAATGAACAATAATACCATCTAAAAGGTAATGTTAAAATTATGCAGCAGTGTAACTTGCCACTATCTTTTTTTTCTAAGTAACTTTAGTTCCTAAATCTACACGTTATTTGACCTAAATGTTGTGGCCTAAGGCTAAGCACACAGCTGTCATGTCTGTAATTTCACTGCTTCCTGATACAGTGACAAATAAAGGTATCTATCTAAACTTAACCAACCAAACAGTGTGTGCAAGAGAGTGAATCTGCAACTAAATAACAAAAACAAACAAACAAACAAAATAAAACAAAAAGAACAAAAGGAAAACAAGGAAGTGTAATAGCAGTTATACAAAGTTGGTCTCAAACATAAGCCTTACTTCCGAAGCCTACTTCCCCCTTCCCTTCAAATAAAAACGTTAATATGATGCTGTAGTGGCCACTCACTAGCAGGACACTGTTTAGTTTCAGTTTGTTTAGTTTATAATGACATATGTGTGATCTGTTGCTGCTACTGTAACAGGGACCAATTTCAACTTTGTGAACGTCTCCAAGATGAAAGTGGCTTTCACAAAGACAGAATGCTATGTCCTGGGAATAAAATAGGCTATTTATTTTTACTGTCCCTCCTAACATTTTAAGTGGGAGAGTGACTGCTCCTGACTGAGTCAGGTGAAGTTACACTCAGAGGTACAGTATAAGGTTGAAGCTGAATAGAAACTGCAGCGGTATAAATGTGTTGTTAATTTGGGCTTTCTGAGGGCAATTGTAGATAAGATCATATTGTGTAGTGCTGCCTTCCTGTCCACATGGTTCATAAATCCCTTCAAGGCAACACCTTCACAGCTTTTTTAAAAGAGTAACACACTCCAAATTAGGACTAAGCTGCAATCACATAATAATAGTTAATAATAGCTGTTTTTCACTTTCACCCCAGTCTGAAAAATCCTCTGGCAAGATCAATGAGTCTGTTTCTTTCCCTTCCCCACTCTCAAACATCCAAAGAGGTATTTGTGATACATGTGAAAGCTCAAGTAGGGAGCTTATCCTCCTCCTCTTCACCAAAGCTAAGATTTGACATCAGTCTGAAGGTGAAATTCAAATCATATAATTCCACTTTTAAATTTCAAAATTTTCATTACTCAAGATCCATGGTACAAACAAGACACTACCTAGAATAAATAAAAACATATAACATACAAATACAATCAAAAAGATGAAGTAATACATGTATAACTCTTTTGCATTTAGGTCATGCATGTAATAGCATTACCAATCAATATCTTCGTGAATAAATGGTGAATTGTGACACCATTGCTGACCTAAAATGTCAAAGACACTACAGCCACATTTAATTTGCATGGTAGAACATACCAGAGGGCAGTTAGGCAGTCCTTTTTTACTCAGCCTAAAATATTTAAATGGTTAACACGATGAAAAGGTTGTAAACGTATACATTTCTACCTTTTTTTTAATTCCTTCAAGGGCATCTACACAGTTCTCAGTGCCATGTCCAGCTCAAATGCTGCTGTACACAAGAATAAATTCATCTAAAATTGCAGATGCAGATGATTTTTTTTTAAGGGTTTTGAATCTGGTTTTGGATCTGGGCTAAAGCAATGGGCCTGCAGAACAGATAACAGAAGAGAACAGATAACGGCGAGTCTGATAAGAAGCTAAGAAACATGGAGCCAGTTAAAGAGATTACAAGAAGAGGAAGTTTATCTTCATACTGGCATGCTAAAGATGTTCAGCTGAGATGTTATCTAAATCACTTGCTTTGTTGTCATCCAGCGTATTTATAGTTTGATACACTTCATTGATAAAATCACTATTTTATCATTACCCTCAGTAATGCATACCTTAAATAAGTCCCTTTCATCACCTCTTAGTTTTATCCACGGATTGTATAAAAAGAACTGGACAAACCTCTACATGTCAGCCATAGGTTTTCGAAAGAGAGCTTCTGCAGCTTCTTTTTTTTTCTGGCACTGTGCAGCACCATTTTGCAAATAGGTGGACTGACCATGCCTGGAAGCCAGCTGGAACACACCCAGCTTTTTTCAGTTATCCCAAGTTGGCAATTTTAGCTCAGCTGGCTTAGCCTCTCTGACCTGTGATGCCAAAGTAATGTTGTATCCATTACATCCATTCTGACAAACCTGTACAAAATGTCCTAATTTCTAATGTTGCTACTGAAACATCTTAAAAAGAGCTAAAATGATGACTTGACCTGCTAATTGTGAGACTAGGCCCGTTGTAGTTATTGCGAGCTTAGTTACTGCAGGTCCGTCTGGAAAAAATCTGAGGCAAAAGTTGTTCAATGGTACTCCACCACACTCACGGCAAGGCCATGCACTAGACATAAGAGAGAACAGAGTCCTGAATGTAAGATTACAGCACCATGGAGAGAGACCAAAAATTCCGAAAAGCTATGGGTGACAGCTTGGCAACAATATTTGATTGCAATCACGACTTGACTTGATTTGACTTGCTTAGCTGAGGGGCTCACATAAAGAAAACATTCACAAAACTCTCCAAGAGAGATGGCAAGAAGAGATAGAGACAGACCAAGCAGGAGTAAAATACCAACACATACAGTTATGTGCAAAAGTTAGTCTTCTTTTTGTGTAATCATTTTTTTTTTAAATACACTGGTTGTCACTGGTCTTATTGTCACGCAATCAGGCAAATACAACCTTAATATCAAAGTATAGGTGTTTTAACCATGCCATTATGTATTTCAATAAAATGTAGTTCAAACGTATAGTGGAAAACAGTGGATGGTTTTAATTTAGACTTTGAGACCTAGAACAGCAATGACATAAAAAATGTATTTACCGAATGACTTCATAAGTCACATCATTGTGAGGGAATAATTGTAATTGATTAATTGACTGTGGTGATTATTAATTCTGTCTGATTATAGTTTTATTAAAGCGTACCACTTTAATATTGAAAGCAACTCTAGGAAACGTTGCTTGATCGTTTTCCAGTTGTGCATGAAATGTTCAAAGTTACTTTGTGTTTTTGTTTTTCACCAATAGCAGCAATGGAAGATGTCAAAAGGTAGATGGCAGATCTTAAAAACTAATATTCCTTCAAATGAACATTAAATCATGTAGAAACACAGTAATACAGTATTTGGTGTTGCTTTAATATGCAAATTTGTAATATATATATATATATATATATATATATATATATATATATATATATATATATATATATATATATATATATATATATATATGTGTGTATTTATATTTTACAGTGTTTAAGTGATTCTGACAAGAAGGCAGGTTATTATTGGGTCAGTATTTACTTCTTTATTGCTTGAAGCAAACAGCACAATGCGGCTGTATACAGTATTTTGACAGCATAGACAATATTGATTTCCAATACATGTGTCAGGAGGTTGGGAAATGTGTGCCACAGAGCATGCTATTTAACTTGCAAACCAACAGACTTTTAGCATGAATACATGCAAATAAGCAAATGCAGTATACTGTGTATTCTGGACTTACTTGTTACAGGCCCTCTAGAAATAAACAAATTGCATAAATCTAGTCAAAATCATCTTATTTTTACCAAAAATGTCTTTGTCCGCACTCCGCAGGGTAAGAAAATGTTTGACTTGAATTCTGAAAACTAACAAACTAGTCTAAAACAATTCACATTTTGTTGAAGAGAGTTTTTCTTCCCATACTTAGAAATTCGTTTTTGCAGTATACCAGCAGACAATTTCACATTTTTAAATGTTTTTGAGGAGCTTTGGCCTTTTGTGAGCATATACTGCATGTTTCAGAGCAATTTTGGGAGTTCCCATGAATAATTACAAAAGCTATCTTCTAATCATCTTTAATTGTCCTCAGTTGTCACTTGCAGAAGTCACAACATTTTTAATCACTTCTGAGATGCTGTTTGAAGCCACTGACAGTTTTGCTTCTAGTGCATCTCCACCCTCCCCTCTAATCCATCATCTGCTTGTTGTCCTGATTAGTAGCACCACATCAGAATATTGAAAATACTAGCCTGGAAACAGTCTTAAATGAAAAAAGGTTTTTGCTCATAAGGACAGAGATTAAATTGGATAAATAAACAGGATGTCGTGGCAAACACACACTCGTCCCTTTAAGAGAATTGTTGATGTGGAAAATATAGACAATGTCAAAAATATAAAAATGTTTGCATTATCAGATCTCTTACAGAGTATATGCCATGGACTGGTCTTTCTGTGTGGAGTTTACATGTTCTCCCTGTGCTTGCGTGGGTTCCCTTCGGTTACTCCGGCTTCCTCCCACAGTCCAAAGACATGCGTAGTAGGTTCATTGATGATTTTAAATTGCCCGTAGGTGTGAGTGTGTCTGGTTGTTTGTATAAATGTGTGATGGACTGGCGACCTGTCCAGGGTGAACCCCTGCCTCTCGCCTGTAATGAGCTGGGATAAGCTCCAGCAGACCCCCGTGACCCTGCAAAGGATAAAGCAGGTATAGAAAAGGGATAGATGGATGATTGATTATGCCAAACAAACTAGAAGCGCTGCGGAGCAAGGTTAACAAAAACCACGAGTGTCACAAGCTGCACTCTGCTTCTACTCATTCATTCATTGACTCTGCCACGCCCACACTCCACTCCACACTCTGCAATCAGGACGGATCACTCTTACTTGCCGCTCATTACTCTGCCACTATTCAGTCTCCTGCTCCATTCACTCTCATTGATAGTTCCTAGCCATCTCTATGCAACACTCTCCAGTGTTCTCCATTCTGACTTCCCATTGCTGACCCTGCCTGTTTTTGGACTCTGCCTTGGCTCCTGTTCCCCGGTACCTGACTTAGTCTTCCGAAGCTGACGCTGATTATTGCCTGCTCCTTGTCCTGGTATCCTGCCTGCTCTTCGCCTCTGTTGTGGTGAATAAAATGAACCGGACAAGCTACTGCTATGTACTCTGTGTGTTGCATTTGGGTTCTCTGCCGGGCCGTTACAACAAGAGTTTACCAAAAACCTGACAGGACGCAAGGAGGGTGGGAACAGTACGGACCAGCAGGGAGCAAGGGAAAGACGAGACCAGATATACACAGAAGGCTTGAAGAGAAAGAGGTGCAAACAATCAGGGCAGAAGGGGACAAGGGAAGTCACGACAAAACTGAAACACAAGGACACAGGTTTTCAAAATAAAACAAGAACTAAATACCAAAACTGTGATATGTTTGCATAATGCTGTTTGGGTTTTAGTTTTGGTTCATTGTAATTTCTTGTAAATCTTGCTTTATTATGAAAAAGCATCTTGTCTTGTTTTATTTGCCCTTCATTATACTTTTAATTTTATTTTATTATATATTTTGATGTTTTAATAACCAGCTTCTTTTACCACAGCGCCTTGTGTTCTATTTTTTTTTTGTTTGTTTTAAAGATTTTTTGCGGCTCTAGTGGCCATTTAATCAAGTTGCAGAGAGGAAGGGGGTAGAGAGAGAGAATGGGGATGACATGCAGCCAGGGGCGGACTGGCCATCTGTGTGATCTGGAGAATCACAGAACGGCCGGTACTCCAGGATGGCCGGTGGCCGGCCACAGTGTTAGGGCTCGGCCAGGCGGGGCTTCATAAATATATGGGCTTTATAAATTTATTAAATATATGAGCGCGGAGTCGGCGTGGCGAGGAGCTGCGCGGCGGACAGTGAGTCGCGCTGTGAAGCCTGATTTATGGTTCAGCGTTAAATCGACGCAGAACCTACGCCGTAGGTTACGCGGCGACGCGCAACGTACGGCGCGCGTCTCCGCGTAACCTACGCCGTAGGCTCTGCGTGGATTTAACGCGGAACCATAAATCATCCTTAAACCACCTGCAGCCCATCAGCTCATAAGCAGGTTAAACAGCGGGGCTGCCAGTTGTTCAGTGCTGGTTTGTTTTGTTAACTCTGAGCTTTGTTGCTTTGTTTGTTAGTTTGCTGGTGGTTTTTTTTCCTCTCTGTGATTTTTAAGTTATTTGTGAAGAAGTTCTGAGTTCCCTGTGGGAGTTTTTCTGTGTTTTTCTATTAAACTACGCCTCGTTTTGCCTAAAGTTTAACCCGGTTTTATTTTTTAAATTATCTTCAAATAATAAAAAGAAATCGATCAAAAATCAGAATTAATACAGAAATTATTGGTGCTGTAAACATGTGTCTTTTTGGAAAGGTGCACAACATGGACTTTGGTAGAATAAGAACAAAAGTGCATTTGGATGAAGGGAATGTCATCCTGACTTCCCACATGAAAAAGATTGTTGGAAACAGTTGGGCACCAAATATAATATATTTAATTTTCTCAGATGGCAAAAATAAGAACTTTATTGATTCCACATAGGAGTAATTCATGTTATATCAGCTATAGAGAACAAGGTAGTGCCGAAAAACAATATACTATATCCCCCCTCACAAAAATAAGAAAAATAGAGAAACATATTTTCTCACCAACAAAACATATTTAAAATTTTCCAAGTAACAAAATAACATATTTTTCGGGCAATTAAATAATATTTGAACCATCTTTCAGACAATTAAATTTGTTCATGAGAAAATATGTTTCTTTGTTTCTTTTTTTCTTTTGTGAGGGGGAGCACACAGTCACAAGAACACCATGCTTATGACCACAGAGAAAGACATCCTCATGTCCCTTGACAATGACAGAGTTGCAGAAAAAAAGTGACCTGTTGAAGAAACTCCTTATCCCTAAACATTGAGAAAAATGGCATTGCTGGTTTGTTTTTTTAGGTTAACATTCAACCTTCATTTCTATGTGAGTATTCAAGTTAAACTGTATATTTACACCCTCTTTACATTGTGATTTATCATAACTCATACAGTGTTGTGTATTTCAGATACCTGTTTTGTATTGGTTCAACCGTGAGAGAGTATTCAAGTTAAACTAGAATACTATGCTCTTAACACAACATCTAATCAAATCAGTGCTATTGCTATAATTTGGATGGTATAGTATCATGAGCCACAATTAAGTATTGTGACACTCATGCCAGGCGTTATTGTTGTTGAGTTTCCACGCGCCGATTGCTTTGGGCCGGGCCTAGTCAAAGCCCAGGGCCGTTTTTTAGTCCCAGTCCGTCCCTGCATGCAGCAAGGGTGTGCAGGCTGGGATTCGAACCTGCGACCGCTGCAGGAAGACTGTAGCCTCAGTATATGAGCCGCTTGCTTAACCCACCACTGCCACCGAGCCGCCCGCGCCTTGTGTTCTTTTGACTTTAAATTAAATGTTATTTGTACTTCATTAAATCTTCCCTTGAACTCCCTACCATTACTGCAGAAAACTGTCAAGTCATTTCTTGAGCAGGATTATGTTAGTTATTATAGTTTCATATGTCAGCAGGATGTTGTTCCAGAAGTGATTTTTTTTTTGAGACGTTTTCTTTTTAGTAAAGTCTGATCTGACCTTTTTTAATATTCAGGCATAAAAAATATTTGCACCAAAAAGAAAAAGAGTATTTTAAGAGTAATATCCTGCAGTCATCTGTTCTTGTTGTATGGAGTACAAAGTTGTATTGCTATTATCTCGGAATTTGCATGTGCTGATTAGATATGCTAATTGTCAGCATACGCTAACAATTACACAATCTGCAGGATGCACAAAATAATTCTCCAGATGGTGTTCCAGTACACAATACACTAGCTGTATCCCATAATCCAATGTGCCCTCAACAGTCGTAACCGTAGGAAGTTAATTGAAAAAAATAACAAAACAGTACAGTTCATTTTCTAAAACTTGAAACTGCACCTAAACACTCTAAACTGGTAAAAAAAAAACACCATCACCTTTAAGATGAGATAGTGTGTAAATACCAGGCAGTATGTGCTGTCTGGATGTGCAGGGAATGGACCCAAACTGCAGGAGATCAAGAGCAGTGTTGATTATAATCCTGTTTTTATTCTTAAGAGAAACCGAAAAAGAAAAGAAGGAATAAATAAAAAAAACCTACTGCAAAAACTACATAAAAAAAAGAGGCTGCAAAATAGTAAATAATGCAATTGACAATGCAAGAAATCACAGAGGAGAAGAAGAAACAATAGCCAGGAGCAAATAAAGGAACATTTAAAATAGATGCCACTCACAGGGGAAAACACAAAACATCTGCTAAACAAATTTTGAAGAAAGTAAAAATTCCTCATTCAGGAAAATTAGAAGACTATTTTAGACTACTTTGCTAGTTTTAAGAATTATAGTCAACGTGTTTTTCTTACCTTATTGGCAGAGACGTTTTTGCTCAAAATAAGAAAATTCTACTTGGTTTAGGACTATTGGGCTTATTTCTATATGGACTGTTTTTGTAGTGTAGGTAAAGGAGCTCAAATTTAACCAAACCGGATAAATTAACGTACTTTAAATAACCCAAGATTAAAACGTTGACACTGTTACACATACTGCCTACTCTAGTGTGTGTAGTACAAAGTATGTAGGTTAGTTTATGTAGTTTAAAAAACAACCTGTGTTTTACTGGCATTAAAAGCCTATGTGACTACATGTAGGAGCTTCACTTTCTAAAATGTGGCATGTGAAATCAAAAACACACTAGTGGAAAAAGCCTACTCGTGGTCATGAAACGGCTATTCAGTCAAACGTCCGGTTACACCAGCGCCATGAATAATCCTTTGTTCTGCTCTGCTTAACCCTGCGTTCACACTGAAAGCGTCACGGGCGTCCCGACGCCAGCATCTCGCCGCTTGGTGCAGTCACACTGAAAGCGCAAGTGCCTGCAGCGGGGCGGGGGTGGGCGGGGTTTCAAACTGCGCTGCAGAACTGGAGGGAACAGTGGGAACAGCCTACATATATAGCGTACACATCTTCATTTTCCTATTTCACCATAGATCACACTTTGGGACGCCTTCTTTATATTTTAGCGTTATTTACGCGTAGATAAGAGTGAGTTTGATGCTCCTTAACAAGTTTGGTCCGCGGATCAACATCAACCCAGCGAGCCCTTGCTCCCGGTGGCTGATTTATGGTTCCGCGTCACACCAACGCAGAACCGACGGCGTAGGGTACGCAACGACGCACATCACACCGCGACCCTACGCCGTCGATTTAACGCGGAACCATAATTCAGGCGAAGCTGCAGTCTGTCTGCGCTGATACTGACACACCGGGTCGGAGCGGATTTGGTCATGATGTTTAACCTGTGTTTTGTGATTTACTGTATATGCACGGGTTTTAATTATTTTTCGTTGGATCAATGTAGCAAATAAAATTGTTGGGACCATCCAGCTCCTCACCCATCAGTTACGTGTTTCACGTGATCAGTTCAGGTAAAAACGGCAGTCAAATCAGCAAAAATGTCATTTTGCTGGATGAAATATATTAATTCCTGATAAAATAAGTGTGTTAGTGACAGCTCTGCTCCTGTACGCATGTGAATGAGTGTACGTTTGTGTGAACATGAAAGTACAATCTGCATTGAGGGTTCTCGCTTCGGGAATCCTGGTCTGTGATTGGACGACGCCTCGGCGTCACCGCTGCTCATTTGCATAAAGTTCAGATTTTTCAACTTCAAATTGACGCGACGCTCCCGCTGCCTCCGCCGCCCTCGCCGCTCCCGCCGCTCCCGCCGCTCCCGCCGCTCCCGCCGCTCCCGCCGCTCCCGCCGCTCCCGCCGCTCCTCGACGCCCGTTTTCATAGACAATGAATGGCAGCCAGTGTGAATGCAGGGTAAGGTGTGTGCAGAGTCTATTTTGGTATCCAGTCGTGGCTGAAATCAAAAAAACAAACAGACAAAAAAAAAAGCAAAAAACGAAGCACTAACTGCAATTTTTCTTCTTTTTTTCTTACTGATGTGACACCCGAGTGCTGTGGGCGTGCACTGGATTATTGGATACAGTATTCACAGTGGTGTAGTGGTCCCTGAAGAAGTGGGTATACTCTCAATTTATGCCCCAATTTTATTATTTTTTTTAAACGACCTGTCCAGCAAAGGATAAACGCACTGTGTTATAAACAGTGACATGTAAGACTACCTCTGCATATTTAGTTTACCCAAAAATGGGCCAGTAGTATTTGCACATTGTCACTTAATTTCTAGACAGACTAGTTGGTAACACACTGGACATTTTCACCATACTCATAATAAAATACCACACGCATACGCCTACATTTACATTAGATGAGAAGAGATTCATTTTAGGACTTGATAAGCACATTTTATTTTGCTCCACCCAGTGTTTTTAATAAGGATTAATATGAAAAAAGACTCATATGGTGAGAAATACCTGTAGTTTTTGAACTGGAATGTTAATATGACATTAAATTTGCATCTGTAAGTAAATAAATTAGAGCATGAAGGCATGATTCTCATGTGAATTTCGAAACTTTTGGGTTAACTCATAATTTGACGAGGTTTAACCAGTGTGGTGGGATCTGAAGTTGTACTGGATGGGGAGCCACAGTGATGAGAGTTGGCCCTTTAAGACTTCTATAACTGTAGTGCGCAAACAGGGGAAAATAACAAAACTGCATCAGTATCAATATACTGCTCTAACTGTATTTTAAATTACGGTACTTAAAATGACTTTGATACTATCAATATCAGTAAAAGACATAAATACATAAAAATGAGCCTAAACTGATAAAAGCATGGACACAGTACAGAAATCACATTTTTCTGATGTTAGTCATTGTCATAGTTGGTTCAAAATTCCATAAAATTGTGTGTAAAGTGTAGGACTCCTCCACCCAAAGTGCAAAGTAGCTATCAAGAGCTGGACATCCAACCATTCATCATAAATTCAGCTGATTTGACAGAAATATTCATAAAATGAACAATTTCTTCTAACAATCTTTCAAAATTTAAAGGTTTTAAATCTTTTAGGCATCACAAAGACATGATATCTTACTTGAAATATCTCAAACTGCTTCGTGAAAATTGTAACTGCTGAATAGTAATCAAGGTTAATGAGGAAGTTGACATATTAGCCAAACAATTAATGTTATCACAGACAATGAAGATAAAGTTGAAACTATGTTGGATGGAGATAAAATCCAGAGAATATATTCCAACTAGCTGGCAAGAACATTGACAGATCAAAGACACAGAATGAGACTATTTCATAGTCATGTTGACAAGAGGGAAATTCAGGGCCATTGGGGGGAAATATAGTCATATCTTGTTTGAGGGGAGGGACGCACAGAAACATTCATTACACAGAAAATATCTGACTAGGCTGTGCACACACTGCAGTCAACCTGAAAAGGTCAAACTTGCAAATGATTCAGGGAAGAGCCACGGGACACAATGGAGGAAAAATTACCTGGGAAAGAATGTTAGGAAAAGAGGAAAAGGGCTACATCTTTTGTTTAAGTAAAGGAGGACAGGGGAAGTGGGTAAGAATTAGTTTGAAAATTTAGAAGAAATATTCCTTCGTTCACTCCGCCCAGTTTTCTGGTTGCTAACCAAAGTAAAAATCATCTGAGGAACAGTGAAAGCACGCCTCAGATGGTGCAATTTCTAATTTTGGGACCAATTAGTATGTACAATTGATCCAATATAGAGCATACATGTTTCTTGATCAACAAAAAATATCCAACAAGAATATCAAAATCTTAGTGCTGGTAGACATCATGTCTTCATCGTCCTGAATACCTCTTTGTGGAACATTTTTGAGGCTATCATTAAAAAAATGGTTTTCACTGGGGGGCCAAGAACATATCTACTAGTTAACAAAGTAACGGGGATCTCTTTTTAAAAACAACGTAAGTGTTAACCAGTGAAAGCATTTAAATTAAGAAGTGTAAATAAAAATTTGATTCCATCAAATTTTGGAATATACATTTTGTAAAATCAGTGAAGATACGTTGCTAAATCTTTTATGGAATTGCACTCATATAAGAAAAGATTCTTGAGCAATTCCAAAAAAAGGACTGACATGAACTGTCTTTCATAGAAAGGGTGTGAACATATCTTTAACCCTTTAATGATTGAAATATGAAAAAATGCTCAGAAAATTCCATTTATTATTTTATTTTATTATATATTGAAATCAAAAACACCCCAAATTATGTATTTACAGTTTCTAAATAACATGTATAATATAATTGTGAATATATAGGGTTTTCAAATATATAGGGTTTTCATTTTTTTTGGTAGTTATTTTCATTATATAAATCTTCTTTTATTATTTTTTTTTTTCGGGTGGTTCAAGTGTCTTAAAAATGTATCAAACAAATATGATACACCTTGCCTTATAGCATTAACAAACAACCATATTTTGTTTGGTATGGAGAAATGTGACTTTGAAAGTATAGAAATGCTGTATATTGTTAATTTATTCATAATTCATGGAAAATCAAAGAATGAGAGCCACATAATTCAAAGCCTCATTCAAAAATTGGCACGGCATTGTGAAGGAAATGCACATGACATGAATGGAACTTTGTACGCCCTCTAGACTATCAACCTCATCACTGACTTTATTGCATTCACGTTTGCAACTTCAGCAATTTCTGATGGCTGTCTGGTGATTGCCTGAGTTTTCTGACAGTGTCGGTAATCATACGTCCCCATCTACTGACCTACCAGTCATAACACAACATGAAATGATTTATTCATTCATGCAACTTTTCTGTTCTCCCGAACCATGACCAGGAATACAATCTCCCTCCTCTTTATTGAAGTAATTCTGGCACACATAAAAGCTCTTTCTAAACGCATTTCATTTTCTTATTTAGTTTTTCTTCTGTTTACAATCAGCATATGCTGATTAAACTATTCAGCCTTTCTCATAGCCTAGATCAGGGAGGGCCATCATTGCACTCAAAATATTCTTGAAATTATATCTGAGATTAAGAAGATGCAGGTCATACAACGTGGCATGAGATCATTTTATATGTCTGTAGGAGCCGGGGAGTGTATCAGGGGCCTTTAGAGTAGTTAGCAAGCGGCAGTATTAAACTGAAACAGGGTTCAGGTAAATATTACAACATGACCACAAATCATGAATTAAAAGCATGAAATACAGATATGTTTTTGTTTTTATTTTTGAAGTATTTCTTTATATTTTGATCTTAATGTGAGGAAGAGGTTTTAAAACATTGTCCCATTTGACTGTTTACTATTACTCTTAAAGAGTTTGGGAACTGAGGCAAGCCAAGGCAAGTTTATTTGTATTGCATGTTTTATGTACAAGATAATTCAAAGTGCTTTACATAAAAAACGTTTTTAAACTCAATAAAAAGTAAAGAGTTTAAAAACAGAATTAGAGACCGATAGACAGTTAAAAAGAATACAACAAGTGAGATGGAAGACATAAAAGGTACAGTGCATTGTGGGAGATTACTGAAATGCAGCAGTAAATAAAAAGGTGTTCAAACTTCACTTTAAGCAACTAGGTTTCAGTGGCCCTGATGCATTCTTGGAGTTTATTCCACAGATTAGGAACATAAAACCTGAATGATGCCTCACAATGTTTACTTCTAACTCTGGGTAAAAGTAGGTATGATCTAAGGGTTCTGGTTGGTTCATCATGGACCAGGAGATCAGTTATATTTTGGCCCGAGACCATTCAGAGATTTATAAACCAACAGCAGGATTATGAAATCTATTCTGTGACAGATAGGAAGCCAGTGTAAAGATGTAAGAACTAGAGTGATATGGACAACTTTCTTGGTCTTAGTGAGGACTCTGGCTGCAGCGCTCTGAACTAACTGTAGCTGTTTTGATGGATGTTTTGGGGAGACCCGTGAGAACAGCGTTACATTAGTCCAGTCTACTGAAGATAAAAGCATGGACACGTTTTTGTAAGACCTGCTGAGATATCAGGCCTTTAAGTCTTGATATGTTTTTAGTGTATAATAGGCTTTCTCAATGTTAAAATTCAGGTCTGAGTCCAGAACAACTCCCAGATTTCTGGCTTGGCTATTGGTTTGTAGCTTTACTGCTTGAAGCCAGTTGACTTTTAATCTTTCTTCCTCGGATCCAAATACTATTATTTCTGATTTTGTCTTCATTTATCTGAAGAAAAAATCTGCACATCCACTCTTTAATTTGATCAATGCATTTGATCAATGTTTGAATTGGATTAAAGTCTCCTGATGAGATGGTGATATAGATTTGTGTGTCATCTGCATAGTTATGGTAACCCATTTTGTTTGGGCCGGCACTGGCTCAGGTGGTAGAGCGGGTCATCCAGTTATCCAAAGATTGGCAGTTTGAACCCCGCTCTGGCCCAGTTGTCTGTTGTTGTGTTCTAGGGCAAGACACTTCACCCTCCTTGCCTTTATATTTACAGATGTCTAGTAACGTTTTTTGTTTAGGAAATTATTAGTTTAACTTCACTTTATGCCCCCTCGCCTACATTTGCTGCAACAATTCCCAAATCTTGACAGAAGATTAGGGATGGGAATTGATAAGATTTTTCCGATTCCGATTCCATTTTTGATTCTGCTTAACGATTCGATTCTTTATCGATTCTCTTATCGATTCTCATTTGGAAAAAAGGAGAACAAACAATTTTAGTATCAACTTTGTTTTATATCTTTGAACAAAAAAATATAAGTGAGGTCTTAAGACGCCCCCAGCCTTGGGCTCCTCCATGGTGCCAGGGGATCCCCACGAAATTATTTGTAATATAAAATATGTATTTAATATAAGATAATAATAATAAAATAAATATTTTTCTGTAGAAATTAACTAAATACAACAAATTATTTTGTGGCAATTACACAAGAATGTCCAGTAACATGTTCAACACCACAAACTTAGTCACTGCTGGTGACATTCATCTATTCTAGCCTGGATCATACTCTTCCCTGCCTTGATGAAAGGAGAAGCTAGCGGTAGATGCTCTTTAACTTCTCCATAGATGAGCTGACGAGCTGCAGCTGTGTCAGGAGCGCCCGGCACGTCCATGTGGCCAAGCGCCGAGCTCTTCTAAAGCATGAATTATGGTTCCGCGTTAAATCGACGCAGAGCCTACGGCGTAGGGTACACCGTACGGTGCGTGTCGCTGCGTACCCTACGCCGTAGGGTCTCCGTTGGTGTAACGTGGACCATAAATCAGCCTTATAACACGTCGGCTGACTCCGTGCTCCCAGCGCATCAGCCGGCCGAGTCCTGACAGTTTCCCCCCTTTGTTGAAATATCCACATTGCAAGTATTGTCGCCCTGTTGTCATGCTTTTTGGTAAAATGTAACCAAACTTTCGAGCGTTTATGCCGCTTTGTCCGTGTGTTTTCCTGCTGGGCGTGAATGCGCACATTGCGCAACGTGCTTGGTGACGTCATTTGCGCCCAGTGGAATCGATAAGGGAATCGTTTGCGAAAAAGGCAAACGATTCCAAGGAATTGAAACACTGGGAACCGGTTCTCAACAAGACCCGGTTCTCGATTCCCATCCCTACAGAAGATACATAATCATTGGTTCAATGACAAATGTTATAAACATTTATGTTCATGATCCAGTTTAATGAAACTGTCTAAATGACATAAAAAGCTTCTCTGTTTAAACAACAGGTATGACGGAAAAGAACACAGGCTTCTGCTGCCTTGCATAAAGTATTAGATATAACCTTCAACTGGTGGTAAGTCTGGCATTCAATAGCGATGAAATGGAAATTAATTCTATCAGCCCATTCTTACCAAAGATGAAAGAGGTTGCTCTTATAACTATTCATATATGGTTTTCCTTAAAAAAAAGTGAGGGGAAAAAATAAATAACAGATGCTCCAATCCATCTACAGTATATCTACAATAAATATGAGCACATTCTCACTTTTAAGTGCAGAGACACATATATATTCTTTGTACATATGCCAATGCAGTATGGATATTGAGAAAAATGCTGACACAGTGGCTAGAGAGGAATGGTAATGAGGCAGTGAGAAAGGTTGCAGAGCAACAATAAAACACGTATTAAAGCTATTAGTGTCACTGTGACCCCATTGGCTACTATGACAAGCTTAGATTGCAAAGATCACAATTTCAGTGGAGCAGGACAGACTGTATCAAATGCAACTTATTTTTTTATTTGTTTTACATAGCTTGAATGTGTTTCCATGGATGAAGGTCAAAAATACCAAACTGATATCAAAACTCAATCTGTTTCAAAGCAATAACAAATTATTTTTAAATGGCAGTGTGGAAACAACATGTAGGCTAATCCAGAAGGGATTATGTGCATCAGTAAAGAGCATTTTCATGTGAAACTGTATCTTGGGTTGACATTAAAGAGCTTTTGTCTGTATAAAATCATTACTTAGCTGTCTGGTTTGTAAATTAGCTCAACATCAAACAGATACAGTTAGCAAACAGCTCCAGAAATAGAAGTGAACCAATTGCAATTTTATTTGCCAATTCCAATTTTTGTTTTTCCTGAGGGTCCGCTCTTCCGAGACCACTTACTTGCTTGCTAGTTTCAAAACACTGAACATGTCCTGCAGCATGGTGCTGTCTAAGTGTTGAATTAAATTTGTTGTCCCTAACTTTGCTTGGGATTTTTTATTATTATTTATTATTTTTTATTTACACCTTACACAATGTAAAAATTGCATAATATAGGCCCTAATTCACAAAAGGTCACCTGAAGGTACTTTACACAGAAGGCAAATGAGTTCAGGGCAACCCAATCAAATACAGTTGAATTATATTCCAATTCACTCCAGTTTGTTGTAACTGAGTTAAAATCCACATGATTCAAGTTGAGTCCAAATTCCGAACTAGTATGATGTTTATTCATAAAACAGCCTAGTCAAGAAACCCAACAGATATCCTGTCCTGAGCAAGCACCAAGTGGTGAGGAAAACCCCCTCATTAACAAGAAACCTCCAGGTGAACCAGACTCATACGTAGATGTAGATGGTGGCCTTCTGGCTGAACAAGTTGGGGATCATTTGGATGAAGGATTACGAGGGGAGAGGATCTTTTTCAGAGCTGTGTCACAGTAACTACTCAGCAGCAATTTTTCTAATTTGTTTAATTGTGATATTTTAGGTAAGGAAAGAAAAGCCAGGCCTGCCAACAAGTATGACCAACATCTCCTTGTTCCTCCACATCTCATCTTGGCCATGCTTTGGTGTGGGTTTTGGACTCTTGGAACATTCTACACATACATTCATATAAACAATTATACCACGGTCTGTGTGAATACTCGATTCTGATTGGCTGGCAGGTGTAAGCTATAAGTGATAACGTACACCTAGGTGTAGGTTATCACTTATAACCTACCCCTAGAAAACAAGTTCGGTCAAATTGCCTGATAACTTTAATATCATTGCATTGGATCAACTGCCAGGTGGTAACCATGGCAACGGAGATTCAGAGAAGAAGAGCCGGCGCAGGACGGCGACATGAGTGATTTTGTAATTTCTTTTAATTTATTTGGTGAATTCAACAATTTTGATGACTGGGATGCAGAAGAGGAGAGAAAATAAAATAGCCGAGCGGAGCTGAGCGGACTAGAATATCCCCCGTTACCAAGGAAACTGAGTTATAGCTTGCTAAAAAACTTTGTAATTTACCAGGTTACAATGGCTGCCGACGAGAGATTAAATAGTCCGCTCAGCTGTGGATTGTTATAAAACTAATGATTTCAACTGAAAACACATTAAAGCATGAATAAATTTAATATTTATGTTTTTTGGTAAGTGACCGTGGTATAAGCGAGATAATGCCCTTCGAGGTTTACATTAACATAAATATATGGACTTCACTTGTCCATATATTTCTGATAATGTACACCTCGTCAGGCATTATCTCTTACTAATATGAATAAAGTACAGAATAAACCCCACAATGTATGATTAAGGCTTTTACAATAGTGATGATATGCTGTTGTCTTAGTCAAAATGTGTCTGCTAAGCTGTCATTAACATTTAGCTAATACCCTAGAGTAGTACTTTTTGAGATACAGTTTCTACTCAAAAACTAAATGTTTTTTCTCCAGTCGGCCTAAACATTGCAACAACTAACAGATGATGGGATTAATATTGGTGACACCACAGAGGTTGAATGTTCTGCTGGGAAGCATTGGGTCTCGGTATTTACTGTATGTGGTTGATACTCAGACTTTGGATGAGCCCTAACTGTTCTGACTGCACAGAGTGGACCGAGTAAATATGGGCAAATGTTGTGTCTGATTAGTGGATAATTTAGCTGATGAGTCAGTGATTAATCCCCCTGCGATCATATAAATCGAGCCAAATTTCTCAGTAATTCAGAGGGATCAAAGTGTTGGGCCCATTCCTACTAGCCCTGGAGCTATGCCTCGAGCACAGCTAAAAGGATGGCAGAATGCAAGGACAAATGGTGAGAGTTTGGAAGAATTATGTTACATTTGGAGAGATAGGTGAGTGTTAGAGGCTGGTAGGAAGGAGCGAGAAACAAGGGTGAGGTAAAATGCAGACGTTCTATATTTAGCAGGAGAGCTATTGTTTTCCAGACAGGAGGTTTGGAAAGGCTGAAGTTTTGCCATATTGAGCTTTCACAGTCAACCCTTCCGTGCACACATAAATCCAGCATAGACACACATTTGCTTTATACACAAGTACTCTTTACTTTGCACACATGAGGTTCATTATTGCCATTTTATGCTGGGCTCTGTGTCACTGATGGGTCTCACATGAATCTGGTCATTATTCCAGCCCTGACCTTATCAGTCTGTGGTTTATTGCTCAGTTCAGAACAATATTCTATAATAGTCTGGACATATTTGTATCTCATTAGAATCATTTAATCATGTAGAACATTTTGATAATGATACTCAAACACTCATGGTTTCAAAGAGACATTAACTAAATTATATTTGGATTGTTCACAACTGCAGGTTTAACAGTTCTTGGTGTCGGTTGTTCCAATATAATTATAGCCTTTTTGAGCCTTTTCAGCCCTTGACATAAGACACAGTGAAGTGCACTCTGGAGAGTGGTGGAAAGTGAAAAACTGTTCATAATGAAAAATGATTCACCTATTCAAACTGTGGAATGGTGTACTGTGATAAAGCCTTTCCTCCTTGGTCTGCGTGACTCCCCTTCTCACTGAGACATCAGTTCATTCATTATTACCTTATTGGCTGTTGCTCAATTGGGGATTCTCCTGACAAAACAAATATCCATCAGAAGCTGGAGATGGTTTATTGGCAAGTGTCGTCTACACATACAGTAATGATCACTAACTGACAAGTGTCCCAATCTCTGAGCCAAGGGGAAAGTCTTCAATGGTCTTCCAGGATGAGCTCAATGCAGAATTTTAAAAGGTTTCAGTTCCTTGACTGACTTATATGGGCTGGATCCAAAAGCAGGTCAAACCATATTGACTCCATGTTAAAATGTTTCCAGCAAAAATTAACATAGTTACAGGCAGTGGCGGCTTGTCAATAGGGGGCGCTAGGGCATTAAAATTACAGGGAAAAAAAAAAAAAAAAAAAAAAAAATATATATATATATATAGACACAGTACACATAAATTACGTAACAAAAAGTAATTATCACATCTGTGCACTCATAAAATGTGCCTGACTTTCAATTTTTCAAGCCTTCCCATCCCATACTGAGTTTATTCAGAATTGTTTTTTCCGCAGACTGAAATACATAGGTTTCAATGGCGAGGGGCGCCGGCCAAATGAGTGTGTATTGCATGTTCATATACTTTTCTTCCATGTGACTTCATGCTGGTCTCTAATTGGTTACTCAAAGCCTCTCCTCCGGGCACAGCTCTCTGCGCCCCTGGCCAATCAAGCGTGTTTTCTGTCATTCTTCATCCAATCTGATTGATTCATGAGCTGTCAATCAAAGTCACACGCCCCTGACAGTGACCGCTGATTCGCATACAAACGGAGTCACAACCACAAGACAGCAGACAATGGCAGCAGAAAAAGTAAACTTGGTTGTTTCGTTAAAAAATAATAATTTCCCGAGGCGTTCGCCGGAGGAAAAGAAGCAAATTAAGGAGCTTGGACCGGACCAACCAGACCTAAAAATCCAGCACCAGGCAAGTGAAAATCTTAATAAACGAAGTTTAAAAAAAAAAAAAGTAGAGTTTATAGTTATGTTGTAATCCCCACTCGCCAGTGCCCCCCCCAAAATGTGTTATCACCAGCCACCACTGGTTACAGGCTGTGCTAAAACAAACAAACACTTTTGGCCTCCATAGCTAGACTTCACATCTATGACAATGGTACAGGGTGTGAACACTTGGACTGGAAATATTTGAATACATTGATGAGAATGAATGAAAAGTAATAATAATTAATAAGCATCATAGGTTAGGATAAAGTACACCAACCAAGCTCAACTAGCTAACTTGCAGTGACCGAAATAAAGTGGGTGTGCTCCAGCCGGCTTCCAGGCTTGCTCATTCCACCCATTTGCAACATGGTGCCACCTGCAGTATGGGAAAAAAGATGCTTTTTTTTTTTTTGATCAAATTTTTATTTTATTTTCACTCAAACAGAATGTTACATCAATCCCCCCACCCCCACCCTACCCACCCGGACACACATAAAATGAAATAAACTATTACAGACCAGGAAATCACCTATGAAATCAAAATAAAATCGAGACAGGGCGGCTAAAGCAAGCAACAAAAAAAAAAAAAAAAAAAAAAAAAAAAAAAAAAGAGAGAGAGAGTCGCGGATTTGTGAAACAGTGAATATAGAACCTCACGGTGCTAAGCAAGTTAAGTCAAATACACAACAAAAAAAAAAGACATGAGGATCAAAGCAAGCGCTTCAGTGCTTCAGCTGTGGTGAGCCACATATTCACATTCGCCTCTTTGGCCCCATTTATACGGGCTGTCGATAACTCCATGTAAGTAACATCAAGAAAAGTCAAGATCCATTGTTTGATGGACAAAGTATGAGGGGGCTTCCAACGTACTGCTATCATTTTCTTAGCAGCTGTTAGACCTGCTAATATGACCCGTTTCTGACGTTCAGGGACTGGAAGTGCGTAAAGATCATTCAGTAATAACACTGGTATGGTCACAGGTAATGTCTCTGATATGAGTGTCGTCAGCTCAGCGGCCACGCCCTGCCAAAAACGAGCGACGGGGGGGCACTCCCACACCATGTGGAGAAAAGTGCCAGGAGTTTTTAATGTACACAGGGTGCATGAGGGATCACTGATAACTTTCATAAAATGTAGCCTACGAGGGGTCAGGTAGGTCCTATGCACAAAATTATGATGGATCTGTTGATGGTCAGGATTTCGAGAGGCAAGTTTGATATTGGCCCACACCTCGTCCCAGTCAAAATCCTGAACCAGTCCGGGGACATCACCCCTCCACAACCTGTCTACTGGAAGCGTTTTGTAGGAGGCCTCAAGCATGTACAAATACAAAGTGGATACCATTCCCCTCGAGGGTCTATTAGTAATGATCAACTCGTGAAGTGGATGTGTAGGTAGCGGGTGCTGCCAAGGTACACCGTGTGCTTTAAGAGAAGCTCTCAGCTGCAAATAAAAAAAAAAGGAAGTGCCTGGTAAATTGAAGTTATTCTTAATGTCCTGAAAAGAGCGTAAACCATCTAAGCTGAATATATCACCCAAAAACTGTACACCTCCCCTTTCCCACTGAGAATAGGTGATAGGTCTCCCCCCGATCAGCAAGTCCTTATTATTGAAAATTGGTGATTGTAGGTGCCATCTACAAGATATATTACAAATCCTTTCTACAGAGCGCCAAACCCGAATCAGATGGGACACAATGGGGCCGCAGCGCAGCTGACACTGCCTCACAGAGATATTCGCAAATAAAACATCTGCCAAAGACCAAGGGTGCACCATTCTTTCTTCCATCGTGCGCCAGGAAACCGACGTCTGAGAGTCAAACCATGTGACCAGGGGTCTGAGAGAGAAAGACCAATGATAAAATTTGAAGTTGGGAACTGCTAAACCTCCATCTAATCTCTTGCGCTGGACAGTGGCAGATCTGAGGCGGGGTCTCTTGCCATTCCAGATAAATCTTGAAACAGCCGCCTGCAGTTTACCCCAGTATCCAGTAGGGGGAGGGAGGGGGACCATAGAGCTAACAAAGTTTATTCTGGGCAATACATTCATTTTGACAATAGAAATGCGAGCCTGAAGTGAGTTGGGCAGGCTGGACCATCTCTCCAAATCACTCAAGACCTTATTCAGTACCTCAGTATAATTGTGCTTCACAATAAGGTGTAAAGAGGGAAATATCTCAATGCCCAAATATTTGAAATGTGGAACCGAGGGAATATTAGGAGGTAAAACAGAGTCCCTAGTCACTTTGTTCAATGGCAGCAGAGCCGACTTCGACCAATTAATTTTGAACCCTGATAACGAGCCAAATTCATCCAACATTGATAAGAGGTGGGGGGCAGACTGTAACGGGTCGCCAAGAAAGATTAAAATATCGTCAGCGTAAAGCGCCAGGTGGTGGAGTGTGTTATGAACAGTTATGGGCTCAATAACCGGTGATAATCGGATCATCTGCGCTAGGGGTTCAAGAGACAGAGCAAACAGCGTCGGGCTCAAAGGACAGCCCTGACGAGATGATCTAGTTACTGGGAACAGAGTGGAGCAAATGTTACCTGTAAGAACCATTGCAGAGGGGTTTGAGTATAATAGCTGTACCATTTTCACAAAATCGTCTCCAAAACCCATCGCCCCCAACACCGACCACAAAAAGGACCACTCAAGGCGATCGAACGCCTTCATCGCGTCAAGGGATAAAACAGCTGCCGGATGTTTGATGTCTGTTGCGGCGTCGATTACGTGCAACAGTCGGCGGACATTGTCAGAGGCTAGACGCGATTTCATAAAGCCTGTCTGGTCACAGTGAACCAGTGACGAGATATGCGGTTGCAGACGTCGAGAGAGAGCCTTGGCATAAATTTTTACGTCGGCGTTCAACAGACTAAGGGGCCTGTAATTACCACATTCCGTCGGGTTTTTATCCTTTTTCAGTAGTAAGGTGATTACAGCTGTATTCACATCCCTAGAAAAAGAGCCCTTCTCCATCGAAAAATGGATCATACTGAGAAGCAGCGGGCCAAGAAGGTCCCAGAAGGCCGCGTAAAATTCTGGCGGAATGCCATCGAGACCCGGTGATTTGCCCCTTTGCATACTGAGCACAGCCCTCTTAAGTTCTTCAAGAGAAAATGGTTTTGCCAACTCATTTGCCGCCTCCACCGCAAGACGAGGTAACTTTAATTGGGCCAAATAATCGTCACATTTATCTTTGTCGAAAAGTATGTCTGATTCATACAGGTCAGAGTAAAAACTGCGAAAAGAGTCATTAATCTGCATTGGGTCAGTGGTAATAGCTCCTGACTGTAATTTGATAGAGGAGATATCTGAAAACTGCTCATTTGACCTAATCTTCATCGCCAAAAGGTGGCTGGGCCTTGACCCATGAAAATAATAACGCTGCCTAGTCCTGTGGATTAAGAATTCTGATCGGCGTCTGAGGATGGCATTGATTTCTTTTTTGATCACCTCACGCTGCAAGACTATCTGTTCTGAGTAATTAGCAGACAACGCGGATTCTAGTTTTGCAAGTTTGTTTTCCAATTCATGTAATTTAGAAATTTGCATCTTGCGCTGGTTGGAGGAAAACCATGTGGCATTACCCCTGATAAAACCTTTAATTGAGTCCCAAAGTATTCTAGGATCGTCGACTGAACCAACATTGAACTCCAAGAATTCCTTAAGTTTTTCTGTAAATTGTGCCCCAAACTCTTCTTGTCTTAACAGGGTCGTGTTAAGGCGCCATTTTGGTGCACGAGGGGAAGCGTTAATGAGCACCGATGAACAAAGCACACCTTTATGATCGGAGAGGGCCATGGGAAGCAGAGAAACACTGTGAATATTAGAAAAGAGTTTAGGGGACGCAAATATGTAGTCAATTCTTGAGCAAGATTTGTGTCGAGCAGAGAAAAAGGAGTAGTCTTTGATTGATGGATTAGTCGAACGCCACAGATCTGTGAGCCCCAAGCTGCTAGCCCACGTCTGTAAAGCTGTGGACGCTAGTTTCTGATCCCTTGTCTCGGATTTACTTGACCTGTCATTGGCTGCACTCCAAACAGCGTTAAAGTTTCCCCCCACCACTAACGAATAATCATTCAGTTCCAGCATACTATTTGTCAAGTTTTCGTAAAAGACCCTATCAAAACAGTTTGGTGCATACACCGATATGAAGGCAACTTTCCTGCTGCTAATTTCTGTCTTCACAATTGCCAGCCTGCCCTCCTTGTCAGAGCATGTGTCATGGATTTTAACTTTAAAGTTACGTCTGGCAACAACCGCCACACCCTTGGTCTTCGTACCAGACGAGGAGGAAGCTATCACATGATAATGTTTATCTGCCAGGCGTCTGACATCAGCAGCCAAGAGATGCGTCTCCTGTACCAATGCAACATCTATTCTCCTTCTGCGAAATAAACTCAAGGTGCTAAACTCAAGGTGCTAATCCTCTTGTGAGGGCTATTCAGGCCGCCCGCGTTCCAGCTCAAAATATTAAGTTCAGGCATAATTTAGAATGAAGCCTCTATAGCGGATGCGGACAGAGACATGAAAACAGCCCCTGCGACCCTCTGAAATGATGAACCCAAGCAGATGTGAGTATAACTTAAAACAGTCAAGCCTCTCTCCCACCACACAAACAGAATGTGAACACAAAATCCACGATGTGAGCCGCTCCACATCAAAACAAATAGTGAAAAAATAAAATAAACGTTTAAACCCAACCCCCACCCAACCCACCCCCCGAAAGGGCCAGAAATATGCCCTAACTAACAAACCTTCCCTAATACTTGATTCCGTGACCATAGTCGGAAATAGGGCAGCAGTAGGGCAGCAGCAGCCAGCCCCTCCCCTCCCAGACTGTATCAATAACGAAAAACATGTCAAAGAAGTCATCCCTTCAAAACTTAGAACTACATGCATGAACCGTGCACAAGGAGCTGCGTGTAAAAATGTACCGACCTATTTATGATGCATGAGATACAACACAATAGCCATAATTAAAACTATAAGACTGAGGTAGCTGCTTTACCATTAAAGTGTTGGCTACACCAAGGGCAAAACTGAGATCTACCCCCTGATGTGAGAAAATCTCTTGAGCGTGTAAAAACAGATATGCCCCTCTGCTAAGGCTGCAATATACCATAAAACTAAAGATAAATCAAATCCAGCAGGAATTCTGTGGTGACAACGGTAACTTATAACACTCATGAAGATCAAAGTTGTTGACATTGCACATAACCATGACAGCAGTGACTGATATTATTAGAAGAGAGAGAAAGAGAAAAAAAAAAAAAAAAAAAAATCTATCCAGTCTTGAAGCTAAACAGTCACTTTAAGAAGTTCAAAATGTTGAGCATATACGTCGCCAACTTATAACTATGACAGCAGTGAGTGACATTTTAGAAAGAAAAAATTAATAAATCAATTAAAAAAAATAAATAAATAAATAAAATAAATTAAAATATTAGAGCAACTCAGACTGTCAATAAGAGCAGTAGAAAAAAAAAATATATAAGAGGGATTAAACCCGCATCTGGAGAAATCCAGTCTTTAAATAAAATAAAAATTAAATAAATAAATAAAATAAATTAAAATATTAGAACAACTCAGACTGTTAATAAGAGCCGTAGAAATAAAAAAAGGGGGATTTTCGCCTTATAAAAGGGATTAAACCCGCATCTGGAGAAATCCAATCTTTAAACTAAACAGTCACTTTAAGAATGTTCAAAATGTTGAGCATATACGTCGCCAACTTATAACTATGACAGCAGTGACTGACATTTTAGAAAGAAAAAATAAATAAATCAATTAAAAAAAAAAAAAAAATAAATAAATAAATCAATTAAAAAAAAAAAAAAAAAAAAAAAAAAAATGTCCAGCCTTGAAGCTAAACAGTCCCTTCAAGAAAGTTCAAAATGCTGAGCATATACGACGCCAACTTATAACTATGACAGCAGTGACTGACACTTTAGAAAGAAAAAATAAATAAATAAATCAATTAAAAATAAATAAATAAATAAAATAAATTAAAATATTAGAACAACTCAGACTGTTAATAAGAGCCTTAGAAATAAAAAAAGGGGGATTTTCGCCTTATAAAAGGGATTAAACCCGCATCTGGAGAAATCCAATCTTTAAACTAAACAGTCACTTTAAGAATGTTCAAAATGTTGAGCATATACGTCGCCAACTTATAACTATGACAGCAGTGACTGACATTTTAGAAAGAAAAAATAAATAAATCAATTAAAAAAAAAAAAAAATAAATAATTAAATCAATTTAAAAAAAATAAAATAAAAAAAAATAAAAAAAAATAAAAAATGTCCAGCCTTGAAGCTAAACAGTCCCTTCAAGAAAGTTCAAAATGCTGAGCATATACGTCGCCAACTTATAACTATGACAGCAGTGACTGACACTTTAGAAAGAAAAAATAAATAAATCAATCAATTAAAAATAAATAAATAAATAAAATAAATTAAAATATTAGAGCAACTCAGACTGTCAATAAGAGCAGTAGAAAAAAAAATATATAAGAGGGATTAAACCCGCATCTGGAGAAATCCAGTCTTTAAACTAAACAGTCACTTTAAGAATGTTCAAAATGCAGAAATAAAGTCTTATATGCGAATTACCTTGTTCCACCACTAGAGCCAGCGCATAAAGTTAAATGGAATATGAAGCGTGAAAGAAAAAGAGATGTCCATTCACCGTGATCCGTTGCGGCATACATCGTTCAGGAATATTATCAGCTGATGAGTCCCACATCCATCCAGGCGATGTGACGGGGACGCTATGGATCCTCCGCCGCCGCCGCCTGCGCGGCGCCGGCCCGCGTGTGTCGGCTCACAGCCCCGCCAGCCAGAGCCCGAGGGGACCTCTCCTGCGTCGTTCTCGGCTGAGAGTTGAGGAAATCCTCCGCTTCTCTGGGGTTGTTGAAGACACGATAATCCGAACCATCCTTGACTTTGAGGGTCGCTGGATAGAGGAGGAAAAATTCAACCCCTCTCTCGCGCGCGGTGTCCATCGCCTGGGTGAAAGCCTGACGCCGCTTGACTGTGTGATTACTATAATTGGCGGCAAATCTCACTCTCCTGCCGTCAATGGTGACCGGGTCTTTCCTCGCCGCCCGGAGAATATCCTGCCGTGTCGTGTAGCGGAGTACGTTGAAGATGAGAGTGCGGGGCCGGTCTCCTGCAGGACGTCCATTGTATATGCGGTGGGCCCGCATGATCTCCGGTTGCCCAGGCTGAAGAGACGGGAACCACTTCGGGAGTGTGCGGTTCAGGTATTGCACGCCGTTCGATCCCTCGACACCCTCTTTCAAGCCGATGATGCGTATGTTGCAGCGTCTATTCCTGTCCTCCATGTCCGCCATCTTGAGTTCCAGTGCGCCCAGCGCCGCCTCGTGGTTTGCAACCGTCCTCGAGTTATCATTGACGGTGCTTTTCAGAGTCAAAATATCCGCTTTCACCACACCAATACTGGCCGATAGTGAGGTCAGCTCAGATTGAATCGTGTCCAGCTTGTCCTCTGTGGATTTAGCCGTCTCGTTGAGTTGTACGAACCGCGGCTCTAGATATTTCACGTTGTCTCTTCCTAGCATGTCTGCCATAGCTTCCTGTTCGGAAACACGAGCTCCTTGTCGCTTCGTTGAGCTCCTGTTATCGTATTGCCTCCGTCATTTTGCACAAGGATTAACGTTCAATATCCGGGTAAAGGTGGGTTGGTGTGGGGGGGGTGTTTTTTTTTGTATTTGTGTGTGGTTTGGGGCAAGCGCGAAGAGCCTAGCTGCCATCTTGTCCGGCCGGTCACGTGACCTCTCGGAAAAAAGATGCTTTAAAAGCACTCTTTAGAACAGTGTTTCCCAACTGTGGTCCCCGATTTTTGGATTTGTTTACTTTCATATTTTGAATGTCTGTGTCCGTATGTTTTGTTATCAGTTTGACTTCCCCTGTTCCCATCTGCCCTGGTTGTTTGTCTTGTCAATTCCTGTAAGTATATCTGGCCATGTCTTTCCCTTCCTCCTTGATGGTGCGTACTGTTTGGTTCCTGACTGGTTCTTGCAATAGTTTCTGTTTGGTTCTCTGCCCGGTTAGTTTATTATCTTTATTTTTCAAGGACTTCACTTGTTTTTGGTTTGGATTCCTGGCCATGCAGCACCTTTATCGATAAAATAATTTTGTTTGGAAATCCTGCCACCTAAAACTCCTGCATTAAGATTCTCCATTTCCTGATGTAATGACAGTGAAAGACATTACTATCTGGCCAATCAGTGGCCCGCAGCCTGGTGACATTGCATTTTCAGACCAACGCATCTAGGTTAGAACCCCGGCCAAGTAGGTGTGAAAAAAGAGGTACTAACCGTTACTATCACCTAGTGGAAAATTGAGTAGAGTTGAGCGGATCTAAGCTGAGTACGTACTGGTCGAAAAGTCCCATAAGATTTGTTGCAGTTCCTCAACTGGTCACTGGAGGCTGGCTCCAAAATATCCATTGACTCCCATGGTAAAATGTTCAACTCCAACTGATTGGTTACATAAAGCAACATATTTATTTCTACCATGACTGACCATCGGCTCAGCCAGTGGCTAGTAATTATTACTTCCTCACCTGTTATCATCATGCTACTTAACTTACCAAAGCAAGCAGTGTGTACTAACCCCGTGGATAAATGCATCAGTCATTTTTGATGTTGCCAACATGTGAAATGGGATATTCTGCTGTAAATGTCTGCCTGCAGTGATACAGATATTTTGGTGGGGATTGGCGGAAGGAACAGGTAGGCACCACTTTGATCTGTATTCCCTTTGGCTTTCCGGGCAACATGGCTGCACACAGCACAAGCAAAAAGAGGCTTTGAAAGCACTCTTGCCAAACCAATGGGTCACGTGACTTCACAAGAAGGGGTTTGTTCAGTTCCTCTTCTACAATCTATGCCTTCAGCCAGCATAATTTTGTCTTGTTTATTTGAATGTACAGAGGTAGACCAAATGGTACAAGGATTAAATTAACCTCCAGTGGAATAAAGGGGTATTGTAAGGCTTGCTGGTCTGTCCCCATCTCCTCAGCACATTATTTTGAGGGGCTCTTTTGTCAACACGTGGAATCAAAGCAATTGTTCTCCTTTTATGCTTACATTCATTTGGTTGAATTTTAAATGCTCCAAAGCATAAACATTTTACCACTTGCAGTTTTATTATTTCATGGCTGAAAATCAGCTTAAAATTACCTCCTTAGAATGGCTTTTCTGAGCTTGATCAATCAGTGATTGACATCTGAAGCTTATCAGCACTGTAAATATTTCTGTTTCACAAACTTAGGATACCACAGTGAGCCAGCTGTCGTGATAAATGTATGGATGAAAGTTGACCATTGATTTTTCACATGCAAACTTCATTCTTGAAATGAAAAATAAAGGCTGTGACTTTAGGCCTTAAAAGAGATTTACATTGATAGTCCTGGCACGCTGCTCAGTTGGTTCACAACCCAACGGTCATCCCTCAAGCTGTCTGCATGAAAACGGGATGTAGCTCGAGGCGAAGGAAAGATTCACGTGGAGTGATATTGCTGTCTTGAATTTTGTAGCAACATTGTGAACTGCACTTGAAGTTTGCCTCTTTGTGGTATTTACTGATGTACACAATTAATGGATTCATAAAAAAAACACATACTGTAAGTGATTAAATGCAGTAAAATACTGGTTATTATTAGTAATTCTAGTAATTCTAATTGTTTAATTTCTGATTGTTTTTATTTCTTGGTTTTCATGGTTGAGTACCACCCACTGCGTCCTGGGATAAAGAAATGATGGTGTCTGACGAGGACAAAGTTAGACAACAGACTTGCTATCATGACCCTGACATGAAAAAATGCTTCAGATACTTTTCTAATGAAGATGACCATCGAGCAAACAACAGAAACAGTGATCATGTAGCACAGGAAGTGTATCTCAGAGTATTTAGAACCATTTATCTGTGTTACACTGACAACATAACTAACCCTGAAAGATTGGAGAATTGCATCAGTGGTTTTGGAGTAAAGACATTCTGAAGAGGCCTTTTGTGGTCTCCAGAGGATTCATTTTCAATAATATTGTTACAGTCTGGATCAGTGTTACCCACTCACTCATTGCAAACCAAGTTATGTTGGCTTTAATTCAACAAACAGAAAGTAGTGGAGTAGAAGCATGGGAAATGAAATCAATAAAAATGTCACACACCAGAGTCGTTCACTTTTTCACTCCAATTTAGATCTAGTATTTGAGATAGAGAAACATCTTCTTTGACCCAAGTTTATCATTTAAAATTAAACTGGTCAACATGACAAAATTAGTATGTTTCAAAAAGGCAGAACCTGGATTCAAATACAAAGTTCACTACTAAGTGTACAATCAACAGGGATGTAAATGAGTAATAGTGACAAGGCTGAGGTAAATCCAATGAAGAGAAACGAACAAAAAATATGAAGGAATTGTTAGAAAGGGGACTGATTTAATTGAGAATTAATTGGCTGAGGCTTGGGGTGCAACAAACTGTAAAATCTTGTGGGACCTCTCTAGTGGCTCCTTGTGGCATTGTCTTTAAACTGCCTTTGGTTCTATAATTAATAAGCATTCTGTTGCTAATTAATTTTACACCCCTAATTAAACTGAAAGGCACCTTCGTGTCAGCCAGTCTTCTCTGTCCCTTAGCCCCTCTATTCTTACAATTTTCCATCTTAGTGTTTGAGCGTTCCTCGATTCAACAGCTTGTCTAACCCATCTAGGGAGTGTACTTTCCCGATGGCAACGTCCCAGCACACAGCTTATACTGTGATTTTGTACCACAGTATTAACGGAGGCATCTTGGTTTTTTGTTCCTTGATTTTTAAAAATGATTTTTTGATATTATAGATCCCAAAGGCCAGTTAAGACATCACCAAGACCCATGCCTCAGATATCCACATAACACAGAACCCTGAAGGTTCTGAGCCGGTATCCCTTACTCAGTTAAAGTGTCTAGGTCCTCTATTAAATTCATCATATTGGCTTTTCAATTGCACTTTAAGCATCTCATCCAATGTCAATAGTACTAGGGATCTAAAAGGCATTCAAAACCCTCCACCATGGCAGGTTGGTGACTCATGGAAGGAAACAAGCTACTACAAGTGGCAGAAATCTTAAAAAAAAATATGGGTAGCCTCATCTTTAAGGAGAGACTTAGCACTCATTCAGCTAAGATGGTCAAGACCAAAGTACAGTTGTTTCTAAAGAAGCCTGTTGATGTAGTTTTGGGTCAGTTTGCCTTCCAGATGCTTTCCAGGGGATGTAGCAGTGGAGGTTTTTAACCAGAAGGAGGCCTTAAAGCAGACTGAGGACTCACCAGAGATTCAATCTCTGCACTGTCTTGAGGAGATAGCTTAAGGATAGCTCAGAGGAGATAGCTAGAGTGAAAAAGGTTTGAGGATCTCTGCCCAGTGTTGCCCCTACAACCCCTAGAATAAGTGACAGAAAATGGACAGACTGACTAATAAACCTGACTGATGAATGGTGACTCCTGTTGATTTTGGCTTCACTTGGATAAACTCTGCATCAATGAACACTCTGGTCTCACGACCATTGAGTATTAACTGTCATGTAACTATGTCACATAGTGAAGAAAAAAAGGAGAGCAATTATGTGTCATAGCATAACCTAGTATTATGTAAACTGACTGAAATGACAGCAGTGCATTTGCAATGCAACCCTACTTATTGATATGTGAGAGCAGTGGTAGAGCTGTTCATACAGCACGCAGACACAGTAGCCTGGAGTTATCTTAATCCCTGGAAAAGCAGCTGGCTCCGAGATTTCAAATACGCACATGTTAACCCATGCATGACTTTCATCTCAGGTCAAATGAGCTATGATGCCCAGTGTTGACCAGCATTAAGATGTATGCATTTCAGACTGAAGATGGTAACAGTTTAACCCATGAATACTGAGCAGTCACAGCTTGCATCCCCGACAAATTACTATGCAATGACTAACTTTAAGAATAATCAAGGTCATTTCATGCATTTGTGTTTACTGTTATATGTGCACATTTTTAGCAAGTGCAATGATACATTTATATCTATAAGATTACTGCAGAATAACTGCAAACTACAATAATTCCTATTCCTAAATCAAGTAAACTAGAATAATAGCTATAGTAGCAGCGGTAAACTATCCACACCAACAATTACAATCATAAAAGTGATATGGTTATGATGTTATTGAAATTAAATGAATTATAAAAGACCAAAACTGAAATCATGTTGAACACAGTCGGGATCAAATCCTCTTTTCCACAGTACTGTTATTCAAGTTGCTGTAAGCAACAGGATTTTCTTATCATCATTAGTGATATCATGTATTTTACTTGTCATGTTTGGCATTTGGCACCTCTTTTGAGAGCTAATTAGATGGTTCAGAAAATGCCGTTCTCTGAAACTCCACGTCGTGACAAGAGGATATATCTTATTAAACTTATGACTTAGGCATGAGTTAGACATGAAGTGTCAAATTACCTGCGGCGCACTGCCAAGTGGGCATTGATGTTGATGGGGTTTAGGAAGTGTGGTCTTCACTGATGTTTGTCATGACCATGGCTGTCAGGATATCAAACGGATGCTCTTATTAAAGTATAAAATATAAGTTATGTCCTCAAAAGATAGGTCTTACAACAGAGTGGTTGATTATATTAACTCCTCTGTTCAAAATACATTTTTGGACCTGGATTCAGATGTGGTGTCCAGGGCATGTTGAGCCACACTGTATGCGGCACATCATCTCTGTAGTGTGGATGGTCATTACTACTGCAGGTATCAATATATTTATTGGTCTTGATATCGACATCCCTCAACTCCAAACAAACAACATGAGCTGTTTTCAAACCTCATACTGCATGAGTTTGGATGAAACATGCTCTTTAATTGATGGTGGGGGGGGAGCCTATGTCTGTTTCGTGGCATAAAGGTGTGTAAATATTTGAACAGCTTTCTGTTCAGTCGTCACCCCTGGCAGCAATCAAAGAGTTTGGCAAGATTCCCTCCATTTATTTTGAGTGAACAAAATATTAAACTTTAGATGCTTGCGGTGGAATACTCTCTCTAGGTATTTTCATCTCGTGAAACATGTCTAACGCGTTCATGTACTGACTTTTGGATTTAGAGATGGCCAAGTGCATGCAGCTCCCAGGAAGTGCTCAGGAAGGGCCTTGTGCAACCAATTACATCGCACAGCCCAAGTGCTGGTTTTCTTCTCAATTCCCAGATGGGCCACAGATCTAGTTCTTCACTGTTGTTCACTTGTCTACTCAGTAGACTGTGAAGCAAGCTAATGGTCTCGCTAGGCAGAAAACATTGTGTTCAGTGCCAGTTACAGTTTATAGCTTAGCTGAGGGTTAAAGTATAACCGTGTTAGACGCCAACTTGTTGTCAAAGGTTATTTAACTGCTTAATTCCTGTCTCACTGATATTGGCCCGGTTTCCCAGATCAGTTAAGTAGTTCTTAACAGCGAAAGACTTCTTTCACAGGCTCCTTAAGATGGTTTGAAAGAAGTCTTTCGCTGTTAAGAACTACTTAACTGATCTGGGAAACCGGGCCATTAACTGTTGTAGTTTGAACTACAACCGAAGGTTAGCTTCATCTCAATGACTTCGTTTTCAGAATATGTCTTTTCTGCGTGTCTGTAAGCAAGTTTTACAAAGACACACTCATTTTGTTAAATCATTTATTTTACACTATAGGCTACAGCTGAATTTTCCATTTCAGATGACGTTTCGGAGGCGAAATCAGAAATGGCCGCTATGTTAGCTGATGGTGGAGTATAAAGTATAAACTGCCAATTGCGTCACTTAGTTTCAAAGCATAACGATAACTGATGAGGAAGTGATAATTGATAGCAATTGGCTAAGCTGACTGCGAATGAAAAGGCTACGGCTCATTTTAAAAATGTGTGAGTCTTTTTCTTTGTCAAGTGTCATTACTGACATTGGATTGACTTTTAGCTGCAAGGGCCATAAATGTCATGGCGAAAGGATTAACTGAAGGAAAAAAAAAACAATGTGCCAGCATTTGTTCCAGAAACAGCACCAAGTCGGTTTATATTTAAATGAGCTGCAAAGAGATTACAATGAAATCCAGTACAAACTACCCATAAACTATTCGTTGCCTTTCATCACCTTTCTGTACGGAACACAGGAATAGAGCATGTGGAGCTGGTGTCCCAGTGTGAGGCTGCTTGTGCAAGTGTTAAACTGATTTTTGTCATGAGTTGAGGTGTTAAAGGATTTATGGAACAGATGTCATCAAATAAACCTTACTGTGAATAAGCACCGTGCTGTGCCTGAGCTGGAGTCAGCTGGGAAATGTTAAGTATGCTTATAAAAGCTTCTGTTTTAACAATGCTGTAAGTGACACATGCGCACGTGGACGATTATTTTGCACAACAACTTTAAACCTTATTTTGAAAATATATTCTTACAAATGAATCATTTTGAATATATTGCAAATTTCCTCTTCAAAACCCATCGCTCTAGTTTGAAAATCAAGGTTGCAAAGATGAACTCTGGGGAATCTCAGCATGTTGGAGATAGCAGCGGGAGATGGAGCCCACCGTAAAATTCCACTCTTGGAAATATAAAAGGCGTTGGTACTTGTGCATTAGGGCTTTATGCGCCTACGCCATCTAAATGTGGAACCTCCGCAGGTGACATCGTAGCTAATGTGACTCTCTTCATAAATCTTTCATTTACACTGATAGTTGGATGCGTTGAAGACATTTGTTTCTGAAAAGAAACCTCTCCCAACTTCCTTTTTCTTGTTTCGACAGCGAACAGTCTCTGCCACTGCCACCCTCGCTGTGTTTCTTGGAAGATCTCTCTACAATAACACTGGATAACAACTCCAATAGAATCCTTTATATTGCTCTAATCATCACCAACAACACAAACCTCATGAACTGGAAAAACCCGAAAACTCCATCAATAATACCTTCTGGAAAAACGTATTTAATACATTTTTCACATCAATGGAAAAACTATCTGCCTCAATTAAAAACCAAACTTCCAATATTGACAAAGTGTAGATGAATTTAACTACATCTTCAAATTCATAATACATACAGTATGTCACCCCTCCACTGTTATAATAACATTGGATTTTGTAATTTCCATTAAAAGTCAACAAGGGTTCCCCCTGCATGCCCCACTTTCTTTTTAAAGCACTGACTCACAACACTAATATACACCAAGAAATTAACACTGGGAGAGGAGGGGAAAAAAAATTACAAAACATACATTTAAGTTAGTGGTTGGGACATGCAGGGATCATCCACCTCACATGACCCCCTCTCTTTTTAATGCACCTAAGACACAAAATCACATAGAAAACTATAATAGAAAGAAAAAGATAAATAGATAAAAACATATGTGCGGGCAATATCCACCCTGCATATCCCACCTTCAGTTTTGAATGTACCCAAGAGACATAAATTGGCTTAAAATTAAGGGGGGGAAAAAGGATCTACTATTTAGAAAGAAAATTTTTCAATGACTGGCTCCTTCCATTCACTTTATTTAGCTTATATCATCAATAAGCCAGGAAGATGCCCTTTTTTTGAATATTGTATTATTGTTGACCTGTGACATTTAAATCATCACAGCAAGCTATTATCTGAGAGTGAGTATGACTATGGCCTCAGCTGGAGCGCATCATTTGATTTTTTTTTTTTTTTAGTTGTTGCCTCTAATGTCCTACATGTCACAACTGTCATGCCCCCCCACCCCCCACACCTCTCTCTGGCTAATGGAATCTGATATGTTTTTGTCCTTGTGCCCATTAGGTCTATGCTGTAACCTCATCTGACCTCAGCTGTTAGCTGGAAGCTGCTGGGGATCACAATGAAATGAATGAAATTAAATGAATGAACAAGTGCAGGTGTAGTGTAGAAGAGGTCATTTCGAGGGCCCAGAGAAGCCCTCATCAATGGTCAACATACTGTACTACCATAACGCAATTTTTTAGCTGAAAAGGTCAGGATTTTATGATAGTTACACATGACTGTGGTTGACGGTAATAAAATCCTTTTTATTCAGCTGGGTGTCTTTTGTGTGTGGTATAACTAAAAGTAATTTAAACCTCTCGTAGGGGAATGGGATATGCCTACAAGCTACAAGCCCAGATCTCATTTCAATTAAGTTTTTTTGTATTCTCCTGATAAATGAAGCCAGATCTTGAAATTAATCAGTTTCCGAGGAGCTTTTACATTCCAACGGCACACTGAGGTTACTAATTCGATGGCGTCAAACTGTTTATGCCACTTTTGTTGGGGTCTGTAATAAAGTAGGTGTGAATGGAAACATGTTTGCAATAATAAAGAGATGAAGAGATGAGACCTCACTAACCTGGACTGTAAAGGCTGCAAATTGTAGCCAGAAGACCTTATTTTTTTCTCCGTGTCTGACAGTAACTTTTACTGTTAGAGATCAGTTAGTAAGATTTTTTTTTTCATTTGTAAAATGTATAATGTAAATTATAATTAAGATAATTTTTAACGACTATCCTCAAAGTAAGTAATTTACATGCACTTGATCAGAGTTTGTTGGAATCGTCTTCAAACTGTTTAACTTGATTAAAATGTGTTTTTGGTACACTATTGATCCCACATTGGGGAAATTCACTTGTTAAAGCAGCTCATAAGACAGAAATATATAAAGTGGAAAAAAATAAGAATTAAATCGAAAAGAAATGGTTAATTTAGAGTTAAAAAGTTAAAATACGGAGTATTAGGGCCAGACAGGAGAAAAATAAAAATAATATTTTGGAGGAGGAAGATTTTTTTTTCATTATGCACTTCGAGAAAAAAGTTGAAATGTCGAGAAAAAAGTCAAAATGTTGAGAAAAAAGTCGAAATGTATTTCAACTTTATTCTCGAAGTCCCGACTTTATTCACGAAATTTCGGCTTTATACACGAAATTTCGACTTTATTTTTGAAATTCTTTTTCAACATTAATCTCAACATTTCGACTTTTTTCTCGACATTTCAACTTTATTCTCGAAATTTCGACATTATTCATGAAATTTTGACTTTATTCACGAAATTGTATTTCAACTTTATTCTCGAAATTCCGACTTTATTCACGAAATTTCGACTTTATTCTTGAAATTGTATTTCAACATTAATCTCGACATTTGGACTTTTTTCTCGAAGTGCACAATAAAAAAAAAAATCTTCCCCTCTCAAATATTTTTCTCCTGCATGGCCCTAATACTCTTCCGTACTTAAAAGACCTAACCACACCTAAGATTTTGTGTTCTTGGTTGTTTTTATTCTTTATCTTCCAGATAATCTTCTTTCATCAGGTCATCTATTTTGCGAACTGCACTGGACGTTCCTGCAGCAAAGCAAGCCCACACCACGATGCTGCCACCCCCCATTGTTTCCCCTTTTTTTATCCTTCAAACATACACAATGATCATTTTGACCAAACACTTTCATTTTAATCGCAACAGACCACAGGACATGTCTCCAAAAGTTAAGATCTTTATCCACACTTGCAGCTGTACACTCTTTTCATGTTCTTTTTAAAGTTTTTTTTGGAGCAGGGACTTTCTTTTACTGCATGGTCTTTCAACTTATGTCAGTACAGAACACGTTTAATAATAATAATAATACATTTTATTTCTAGTGCACTTTTCATTAAAATAAATCTCAAAGTGCTACATGTTAAAAGTTAAAATCAACCAACCTTACTCTGCATCCCTTTCTGATTTTACTGCAGGTGGTCAGTGGTGTAATTGCAAGGGGTCCGTGATAAAATATATATTTAAAAAAAAGTTCATCTGACATTTATAGAAAAAGATTATTATTTTATTCAAATGAGACCGAGACTTTTATCTACCTAAACTGCACGTTACCTTCTTTTACTCTTTAATTTGTTGTATTTCAATAAGAAATCTTGCACCAGTTTGCATTGTTGAAGTTATTGCATGACACTGTTAATACAAACGTAACACGATCTGCATCCTTTTCAAATTAGAAGCACCCTAGCGTTTCAGTGGGCATATACCCTTCATTTGTTTAAAATGCTTTTATTGTGAAATATTTCCAGGATGCCGTTGGGGGGACGCTCATTAACTTGCAAAGTTCATTTTAGCGCTCGAAAGTGCAATAAGGTAAAAAAAAAACAAGAAAAAAAAAACAAAGAGGAACACGATAAGCACAGTAACACAAAGAATAAAAAGAAAAATGCTGATGCTTTATAAAGAAGCAAATCCAGGGATCGTCACTGACATCCAGCAGGTAAGTTTCCCCAACCGTCAAAAGCAAAACTTTTATTTGTCTTTTTCCAAACTGCGTATACTTTTTTGGTCGCAGCTGTATCTCTGAATACTCACATTCTCCTTTTCAGTCAGACATAAAAAAGGAGATGTTCGTTTAATTAACCTAAACTATTACCTGAGTAGATACTTTGTGTTTTCACTACACTTGTCTTAATTGTTTGAGAATTATAAGATATTCTTCTGCTCACTAATACTATTTTCATGCAAAGTATGCACCACTGAATGGCAAATTGCTCGTATCTGGTGTCTAAATGAAGATGATCTCGTTGAATTATAAATGTTGGATCTCTGAATAAATATTTGAATGTATTCAATAAATTATTTTAGTGAAATTTTGAATATTTCAGTCTCAAGTTTAACCATGAAATATCATGAAAATGTCAACCCTCTTACAAAAATTAGGGGAAAAAAAACCTATAAGTAATTGAGGAATTGCCACAATTGAAACTGGGCTTCCTCTTTGAAGATGATATCTCACGGGTGAACGGCTGTTGCAGTCTGAGCTTTATAGATTACATTAGGAACATCTTCGTCATGTGCAAAAGTTAGACGCCCCTCCTTTAATCCTACTTTTTTCTAAACATATCATAAAATCATCTGATTCTAGTCTGTATTAGTATTAGGGAATTATAACGTCAGGTGAACAGCAACATATATAACTTGTCGTCGTCATCAAAGAGAAGGTAGTGGGTGAAAAAGCCTTCACTCTCAAGCTTAGGTCTATACTACTAATTTAATTTATTATGTATATTTTATGTATATTTAACATTGTGTGCTTCTCCTGTCGCGAAATGAATTACCCCCTTGGGGACAAATAAAGTAATTGATTGATTGATGATGATGTTCGTAGATCCACCTTCAGCTTCAAAAAGTTGAAGTAGTCGTTTCTACTAACGAATGTTGCTTCTGGACAGTCACAGCTCTCTGTACCACCACAGCATTTCAGCCAGGTTGAGGTCTGGACTTTCATCATGTTACATGATCTATGATCTAATTTCGACCATGTTTTTGCTCCTGGACAGATTCCGTGTCCAGTTCAGTGTTGCCAGGTGCCCATGTGGGTTGTTTCTGTTTAAAAGCAGTGTTTGGGTCATAAGGATCAAATAACTCCTCTTTGGTCTCATCTCTTCTCATTGTTCCAAAAGTCTTGTGATTTGTTCAGATGCAGTTTTGCAGACATCAGTTGTGCTTCCATGTTCTTCTTAGACAGAAAATCCCCAGGCACGTTTCCAAACGAACTATACTTTTTCTGTATTTTTCTAAATTTGCTCTCAAGGACTTCAAAAGCCATGTACTGTAGGGTCGGAGATTTAGCCTTTGAGTGATTTTGAATTTCTCTGAGCATTGCATGATCTGACTGTGGGCTAAATTTGCTAGGATATCCATTTCTGGAGAGACTTTCGTCTTGGATACTTTCCATTTATGAATAATCTTTCTCTGTAGAACATAGAAATCTAAATGGTTTGTAAATGTGTTCTATATAGGGCGTCAGAAAGTAATGTTTTTATTTTGTTTTCTGCAGATGCAAATAATTAAGTGCTTCAAGACGAGTAAACTGCTAAAATATCTGTGTTTATAGAGATCTGCCAATCTGCTGATTATCAGTTCATCAAGGTTTGATGATAAGGAGCACCATGCTGCAATGTACCCTGTTAAAACCCATGGAAGCAGCAAGGGGATAGTTAGTGTTACCCACATAATATTACATTTTTGTAAAAAAAATAATAATAGCCAAGTGAAAAAACTGTTTCTTCTGAGATTGTATTTGGTTAATCCTGAGAACCTCCATGATCAGATGATTTTTACTATGTTTATACGATTGCACGCACACACACATATATAGCATTAAAAATCAGGGTACTAACTTTGCACATGACTGCTATAAAATGTATCATTTACTCTGGTTTACTTGGATTCATGAAAACTTAAAGATGTTCCAAAGCTCTTCAGGCCGTATAGGTAATCAACACTGCAGGTTTTGTGTCTCTGATCGTGGTGAGATTATGTACCGGTACATAGAGTTGAACAGCTTAATGGAGAAGTATAACCACAAGATGTATGTTGATTAGCAACACTGGACTGAATATGAGCCGTCCACAAGTCTGGGAGCCTCTGTGATGAAAACTTCATCCCTGAATTAGGCCAATCCACTCAAATCCAGTGATTTGAACTGAAAGCACACATATATAAGTACTGGCAAACCAAAGCAGTGCCTGCATAGATCATTTTAAACGAACAAGAGATTAATTATGGAAAAAACGACATATGCTAATGTGAGTTATAGACATGACCTGATGGATGGTGCTTATCATGCTAAATTGAAGACTTAACTTCTCCACCTGTGTGTGTGTGTGTGTGTGTGTGTGTGTGTGTGTGTCTGTGCATATTTCTCCAAGCTGCAGTGAAGATCGACTGGATTTTATAAATCTGCTGTGTGTCACAAAGGTTTCATTCAATAGAGAGCATTGGACCAACATGGAATGGATTGGTATCAGCTTCCTAAAGGGTTCCTTTGTTTCTTTTGCTTGTTCCCTGAGTCCCACTGCCTAACGTCCTAACATCATACAAAACTAACTACTGGATTCAATGCACATCTGTAGGGTTGCAGGGTTAACGTACTTTTAAAAAGTTAGGGGAATTCATGCAGGGAAAATGTGGAAAAATACTTCAAAGACAAACAATAAATACAAAGTTATTACAATAACCATGGCTAGGGACCATGAAGAAACACACAATGTGGTTTTAATGGAAGGTAAAACGTGCAGGGAAAACGTGGAAAAATACTTCAAAGACAAACAATAAATACAAAGTTATTACAATAACCACGGCTAGGGACCATGAAGAAACACACAATGTGGTTTTAATGGAATGTAGTTTAGAATAAGTTTGAAAAGACAATTACACCAAGGTATGATATTGCGTTGGGTTGAATCTTGGTTGGGTCTTCTTGTATGGCGTTTGTGTGTTATCCTCTTAAAACATGCATGTTCATGTAGGGATTCTAAATTTACCATAGGTGACAGTAGATGGTTGTTTCATTTGTCTCTGTGTGTCCTCTGAGTGATGAACTTTCATCCAAACTGTACTTCCCCTTCTGCCCAATACCAGCAGAGATGTGATCTTGAATGATGATGTGGGTATAGACTCTAGAGGATGGATGGATGTGAGTGTTGCTCATTTGCAGGAGTCATGCTCTTTTAAGTGTCACTCCATACTGTACTTAAGTTCCTCTTTCCTATCTTTAATCTACCACATCACGTCTGTTTCATTTTGGCCACCTTTGAACGACCTGTCCACGTTTCTTTCACACAATATCTGCATCCCTCCTTACTCTGCCTCCCTTTCTGAAGCACAAGCGAGGACAGATCTCATCTCCAACTGGGGTATTATGTTACTGTGGCTGATTAACAGCAGCAAACACAAAGTGACTGGCTTTGCAGGAGGCTGGGACAGCAACAGGGTGAAACAGAAACTGTCAGTTAATGACATATAACTCCTACAAAGATGATGAGGGACGATCTGCTGTTGATGACTGCTGGCACCGTTTAAACTAGTTACTGTGCAAATGGTGTTCTGGGCAGAATTTAAAAGGGTATGGAGATTACTGCTCCACACTTTAGTCTGTTATTAGCATAAATACACAACCAAGTATTTCTGTGAGACACCAATTAGTCTCTGACTGTGTGAAGAAAAAAGGCACTAAGATGAGACCCACATATTAAGGAGAACTTGAAAAGTTCTTATAGAAATACTGCAGACAAGCAGAATATCCAAACCCATAAAGCAATTTTCCTTTGACTTTTTTTATGCCCTGCAGTTGGTGATATTATATCTTGTACTAAATACATTTTTGAAAAGGCTTTTGGTCACCTAAACATTTCTTAGCTACAGTAAATAGGCCAACACAACTGTGAACCCCTATTCAGTATTCTGTAGAACAGCTTTTAGCAGCAATCATGTAAAGTAATAATTTTCTCTAAGATGTTGTGGAGGAATTTTGACCAAATGTTTTCATTTTTGCTTTAAGTTCAATGAGGCTGGTGCACATTGGTTTATGCACAGCTCTATCGCTAAAGTCCTGCCACAGTATGAGCATCAAGCATCAAGTGAGTTGATGTCAGGGCTTTCATTGGGCGTTTGCAACACCTTAATTCTTCACTTTTTCAGCCTTAAGGCTGAATTATGCTTCTGCGTCAAAATGGCGCCGTGCCTACGGCGTGTGGTTTGGATCGACGCAGAGGACACGCCGTCACCTGCGCCGTCAATGAGGTGCACCTCCCGAAAATTGTAACTACGCGTCGAGGAGACGCAGACCACACGCAGACAGAGAGGGCTGTGATTGGTTCGTTTGAAAGCGAAGCATTTCCGGTTTCCGGTTTGAAGCAGTAGTGAACTTCCAGGGCTCTTTTCTTCGTTTATATGTGATTTTTTTTGTTTTGGTTTTTTGCACAATAGTTGTCCTTATTTCTTTGATTTACTGTGACCGGAAAAAGTCGGATAAACCATTCAGAAAAAGATCGCTAACTAGCGGCCGCGGGGGGTACTGCACCGCGACCAAACGGAGAGACGGAGAAGTCTGAAGGGTTCAGCACGGCGTCACGGCTGTGGCGTGTGCTCTGCGTTGGTGTGACGCAGAAGCATATTTCAGCCTTTAATGTTGTAGATTTGTTGGTTTACTTAAAATGAGTGACCTGCTGCATCACCCAGTTTCAGCCAAGCTCTAGATGTTTAAAAGATGGCCTCATATGACTCTATGATATAGTTCATACTTGATTCAATGACTGCATGATGCCCATCTCCCATGGTCCCCAAAAAAGGTTTCAAATCATCAACTTTTCTTCACAGTTGAGGTTTTGCTGATGATATGCTGTGCTGATGATTTACTAAACTTGGTCCTGTGTGTTATGGTTAAGTATTTCTACTTTGGTCCCATTTTCTTGAAGAACAATGTAATTTTTTTTTTTTAATGCAATTCTAAGCTATACTGGCATTTTAGTTTTTTAGTGAGAAGAGGCTTTCTCCCGGCAACCTTCCAGACAAACCAAAACTGATCCGTCTCTTTGGAAATGTCTTTAAATATTTTCAGATCATTGGATGAGCTGATCTTGCTCTGTAACTTGCTGGGCATTCCACTGGGAAGTTTGACAACCTTTACTGTATTTGTTTTCTTCCACAGAATAATCTCTCAATTTAAAACAATGGACTGGTTGGAAATGACTACATAACTGTTCACATTTTGATAGGCAGACACTTCCTTAAAATCATGCTCATGCATGCTCCAGAACAACACACTGATTTTGATGATCAGTTAGTTGCTTTAGTTTTTATGCAATAAATAATGGCACAATGCTGTGGTTGTTTTTTTTAACTTAATTTAAAGACCTGGTAAGAAACGATTCATGTTTTTGTTTTTATAGTGATCTGATATGTAAAACCTTGAAATTGAAAATGGGTTTATGTAATAGTAATAATGCACATATATATATGCCTTAGGTTTTTACCGGAATGGTATCAACCGTTAATATGGTGCAGACAAGGTAAAAAAAAAAAGAAAAGGGGTTTATGTCCTCTTTTACATGACTTTATATCGCATTAAAAAAAAGAAGAAATGTTGAGGAAATAAGCAACAATCATATGATCAGCATTATCATCATCTTTAGCATGGCAATAGTCCATTTACTTACCAACAAGAAATAACTTTCTTGGGCTATGCTTGTACACATCCACGCAGTCATCTTCTCAGTGTCAACAGTAGGTTTGTGTGTGTGTGCATGTGGACTCATTTATCTGTGTCTGGACCAAATCAATGGCAGGTGTACAATGTCTTACTGTTGCAGGGAAGGTAGAGGTTGTAGAGGACACCAGCTCAGGAACCCAGACTTGCTCCACAATGTTCACAACTTATGTGCAAACAAAAGTTAGCAACACAGAGGGAGAGTGGCATACATGAATGATACATTGTATATGGCATTTACAGGGCACTAAAGAGAGTTTCTAAGAAGGTTATCCATGTAGATAACAGGAAATCACAAAGTGAAGTGGAAATATAATTTGATGAGATCAACTGAATGTAGTTCAGAGTAATTCCAGGACATCTTACTAATAAAGATCTGTAGTGGTCCAGTCTTGAAATAAAAAAAAAAACATGGACTAGTATTTCTGCATCACTGAATAAGATTTTAGAGCTGGAATAAAGCAGTTCAAAATTACACCAAGGTTCCTAAGTAAAACAAACCAGAGTTACTTAACAACTTAAGTGCTCAAGTTCAGATAAAACAACCCCAGGCTTGTCTGAGTCTAGAAACAGGAAATTAGCAGTTATCCACATCTGTATGTCATTAGAATTTTAACATTATCGAGAAATCATATTGTTCTCATCTGGCTTCATGGACAGGTATACCTGAATATCATCTGCATAGCAATGCAAGTTTATTCTGCATAACTGAAGCATGCAAAGAGTGAAAAGTAACAGCCCTAGTACAGAACCCTGTGGAACACCATGACCAGCTGAGGTGTATGAGGAATGCAGATACCCTTAATATTGTGCAAATTGGAATTGCAAAAAAAAACCTCAACCCATATGGTGGCATATAAAGATATGATATAACAAAAAAAGGAAAATAATTTTCACTGACATTGTGTGGTTTGTGGCGAGAAGATCACTTAGAGGTGGTTTCGATCTGATTTGCAAAAATCGGATCTCATGCGGTTTGGGACTGTTCAGACTTCAAAAGAGTCATCCAGTTTCAATCTGGATGGGCTAAAAATCGGATATTGGCTGGCAGTCTGAACGCGGTCTTAGTGCTTCACAAATCTTGTCAAAAGTTGGGCCAGTTATCTAAATCCATCGAACATTCTGAACATGTATGTATCTGTTTTTTTTCCCAAGTAGAAATAAAACCCCATTCCTTTCCATTAAAACCCAACTATATGGTAAAATGTAACTTAATGGAAACAGTCATTTTGCATCTTTATTCAGGTTTTGGAATACAAATTTAAGTTTAGGGCCAAAACTTGAAAGGAACTCCATCAACTGTGGCAACTGTGGTATCTACTCTATCATGCCCATCAAATATTAAGTCCTTATTTGATCATTAACTATGACAATAGAAAAAAACTATAAACCAAAGTATCAGCAATATTCATACTTTGTATGAATGTAACATTTCCTTATTGGAAAGTCCTTTTTTGTTTTTGGTCTTCTGACATTTTCACGAAATTATTGAAAGCATTGCTTGGATTTTCTGTTGTAAAAAACACCTACATCAAACTACAAAGTGTTTTTTTTAATTTCGTGGTCCGGAATATGTTGTTAAAATTGTTTGTTTGATGTTCATTGAGTAAAGACGGCTTTTGAAAAATCAGTAGAGAACTGAGACAAATAAGTGGATTCAACACGGAGCCATATGTTTATTAAATGATGACATGAGAAAATACCAGTAAAGTACTCTGTGGAACTGAAATGTGAACTCATGTGAAGCTCGGTGGCAACCCTTTAGCATATGAATGATTATACAGTTTTTACAAGTGCATATCGGTCTGCTCAAGCAAGTGAGCTCATAAGGACACGACTGCATGGACGCCAATTAACTCCATTAAAACCCAGGGATAAGCTCTCTTTTCATTCTCACTGACACGCATATTTATACAGTCCCTTTTATTTTCTTTCTGAATAGAACGGTATAGCCAAATTAAAAAAAGACAAAGAAAAAAGGAAATAAGAGAAGTGCTTTTAAACTGAAAGGCAAACAGTTTGAGATTTATTTATTTTTTCTGTTTGTTGTAGGACCCAATGGAACTACTACTCTATTTCTGCTTCAACATTTAGTTCAGGTGCTGGGCTGTAGCTGGGATAGTTCAAAATTCAAAATTAACTGGCTCACATCTCTAGGAATCTTCTGTAGCCTCCGTCTTTCTGATATGTATTTCTTCAAGCAACATTCCCAATTATTTAACTACTATTTCATTTGTCACATTCCCCTGAGATGGCTTTTCTCTCACCTGTCTGAACTCAATTCCTTTCTAAATCTCTTCCTTACTCCCTCCTCCTATCCCTCTGTCAACTCCTATTCTGGTAGCTATTCCGATGTTTCTTAATCCTCTTCCCATTCCAAACGATAATTCCTCTCCATTTTCTCTCCCCTGCTCCTTTCTGTAAAAGGTCTCTTCTAGGCAATCGCTGTCCCGCTTTCTCCATCCCTCTTCTCCCTCACTTCCTCCCTCCCTTCCCCTCTTCCTCCTGTTCTCTGTTTATCTCACTCCTGCTTCCACTCTCCTTCTCCCTCACTCCTTTTCCTCAAATCTACCATGATAGACTGCAGTGGCGCACATGCTCCACACATGCTCCCTCAAAGAGAACGATATGCAGAGGTGTTGGTGCAGTAAATACGCATCAGCACACACACTCAACACACACGCATGGACATGGGAGTGTGACTTCATTACAACGTGGCACGCAGGAAGTGGAGAAAGGAAAGCACGTCTACAAAGCAGTGGAAGGTGGCCAAAGCAAACAGGAGATAATGGCGATGAGTCTTGATAATCTGCAAAAATATGTAATTAGAAAGAACAAAAAATCATAGCCTTCATTAAGGGAAGTGGATAAATCGTCTTTGACTGCAACCACACGTATGTAAGGATTAGTTTTGAAGCCTATGTTTTGCAGTTATAGGGGACACCATCTTGGCAGGAGCTAACTGACTCCTGACCCTGGTTGATCTAAAAATGGCCAAATGGGCCAAATGAACAAGCCTGGCAGTTAGTTGTAACATGCTTTTCTTAGCTCAGTTACCACAAGCTGGCTAGTTTAGCTCAGCTAACCTGTGATGCTAACTAAGTTACATTCATTCTTGTTGAACCTGTCCACCCATCCTCATTTTAGATGTCTTGACCAAAATAGCTTTTGAAAACAGTACTTGTAGGATCCAGGCTAAGCTCTCCTGGGCTAGCCATGGACAGTCATTGCTAACCAGAGAGCAGCCGGCAGAAATAGCAGTCAGACTGCAGGAGACGCCCGGACCTGGAAGTGTGCGGGGATGGACGCGGCTCACCCAGAGCTGCAGGCTGAAAGTGACTTTTGCTGCTAGCTTGGCTCAGGGGTCAGTCTCCAAATCTGGTTTGCCACATTCGGAAGCACTGGCTAGCGGCCTTCAGCGTAAGGCGGAGGTGGTGGCTGCTGGCTACGCCGGCTGAGCTAGCATCTAAGTGGAACTAACCGGTTCTTGCAGCTGCTCCAATCAACCAGCCTTTTCCCCCAAAACTAATATTTTTTTTCATAATTAATTCACCCTTAATTACATAAATACTTTTGTTTTTTAATTATCTTTGCATTAAACAAATTGTTATATTATTATTTTACAAAAACATATCTGAAAAAACAGCGCAGTGGCTTAGTGTTTAGCACTGTTGCTTCACAGCAAGAAGGTTCCTGGTGCTTGCTTGGGTTCCCTCCGGGTACTCGGGCTTCCTGCCACAGTCCAAAAACATGCGTAGTAGGTTGATTGATGATTCTATATTGCCCGAAGATGTAAATGTGAGCATCCATGGTTGTTTCTCTGCATATGTGGCCCTGCGATAGACTGGCGACCTGTCCAGGATGAACCCCTGCTTCTCGCCTGTAATGAGCTGGGATAGGCTCCAGCAGACCCCGTGACCCTGCAAAGAATAGAACGGGTATAGATAATGGATGGATGGATGGATATCATGAAAGTCTAAAGAGGGCAAACTTTTGGGACAAACAACCAGTGATGTGGTTTGGGTAAATCTAACACAAAATATTGTCCAAATAAACATCACCCATTTTTAAGCAGTTTTTCATTTGCATATTTACAGCCTTGTCCAAAAAACTGCTCTGGTTTGTATTATTTGATTTCACATAGAACTGCAACGACATGTTAACATAATCGATTACGTAAATACGTCAACTTGCATAAAGAGCATCGATGTGTCGCATGCCACATGTACACAACACCCTGACAACGGCGAGTACAAGTAGCATACATTAATCGAATGAAACTTCTACCTAATAAAACCATATTTGAGCATCAGATTTAAGATTTTTTCAGGGTGAAACCTAACAAAATGGTGCTCTGTACGCTCAGTAAAACCGAAATAGTGTATCACAGCAGCACAACCGCCATGCGTGAGCATCTCAATAGTTGCTGGTTCTCAAACCTTATAGTGACAACCATACAACAATATAGCATTTACCTAATTATTAAGTGACAGTAAACTTATTAGCCGCGTTAAATGTAGTTTGTTATTTTATAGTTTCCACGTGTAAGTCGTGGCTTGATCATTTCCTGGTGTAAAAAATAAACTGATGACGCTAACGGCTTACCTGCAAAGTGTTCCAGCCTATTTTTTGAGCACTTAAAACTAAAAAATATTGATTTCTATTAATGTCATATTTGTGCTGTCTGTTAATGTAACAGTTGGCAAATATACATACCTCTTTGTGTGCTATCACCTGAAAAAACACAATTTAAGATTAAAAAAGTAACTACATATTCAACCTGAATTGTGCAGTGATTAACGCTTGTGATGGAAAACCATTCAGACTTACAACATTGGGTAAAATTTATGTCAGAATTATGGACTTTTACACAAAGTGATGTCTTAAACAATATTTGCACTTCCTGGGCTTCTTCTGGGCATCTTAGATTCATGGAGATTGTTTTGAATAAACCAAATAATGCCCTAAGACACTTTTGCTTTGGTTTATGTATGCAATTTATTTTATTTTTTCACATTTAAAAGCAAAACATTTGTGAGAATGGTAAAATGTATTATTTGTGGCATATAACAGAAAGATGCATCAAAAAGTGGGGGGAAAAAAAATCATAAAAAAAAGATTAATTGATTAACTGAAAAAATAATCGATATATTAATCAACAAGAAAATAGTGGTTAGTGGCTGCCCTAATTTTACATCCACAACAACGGCGTTAAACACAATGTGTGTGTATGTATGTGTGTGTATATGTATATACATATATATGTATATATATATATATATATATATATATATATATATACATATACACATATACATATACATATATACATATATTAGGGTTAGGTACAGAAGATAGTTGAGGTCTCCATACCAAGATTTTATATCCATGGTGGTGTTTGACAATTTGTTTATTTCGGCAGTAACGCTGGAAATTTTGATACTGTGGTCAGTAGAGATGTACTGTACGACTCAACCTGGAGCCAGCCCCTAGTGGTCATTCAAGAAAATGCATGCTTTGGTACTTCCACAATGGCATCAGTTTAGCAAGCTGGATCTAGCCACATGGACACAATTAAGAAATGAGAGTGCTGGTGACATATGCTTGGGGAGGGAGGTGGAGAGATAAAAGGGATAGTCAGCAAATGAGAGCTGTGCTCATTTGTGCACAAAAAAATATGTGAACGTGTGTGTGTCTCTCAGAAAAAGACACCAAGAGCAAAGGGGGAGGAGTGAGTGAGTGAGAGAGGGGGGAGTGACTTGGTCGAGGGAGGAGGGAGAGAAAGGGAGTGAGTGTGTGAGATATTGTCAGCCAGTCCTGCCAGAGAACAGCATCAGCAGCAACAGCGGCGGTGGCAGCGCAACAATCTCCGGCGGACCAGATACAGGCGCACTGACTGAGGCAGTGAGGAAATACGGGAATACACGCTGATGAAGAAGCACAAACAAAGGGACAGGATGGAATAAAAACAAAAAGGCATCTTATTGCTTCTCCAAGCGCTTCACACCTTTGTTTGGAGCTTTCCACAACCAGAGCACCAGTGAAAACACATACATATGATATATATATAAAATTCCTATACATATATATCAAATTATGCCTGTTTTCAAAGAAGCTGCAGCCGGACAAGGACTGAATTGATGGCTAATTGCATGAAAAATTGGAAGATAATATGCAGCATTTGCTTGAAAACTGTTGCATTTTAATGCTTTGAGATTTTTTTTCCTCACTAAATCTGCACAGTGGGGGTATAAAGACAAAGAAAAAAGAAAAAAAAACTGATGCAAATGGAAAATTTGTAAAATTGGCAAGTGAGTAGTTGGTTTTAACAATATAAACAAAGAGCTTCAAGAAAGAGCTGCACGGTGTCCTTTACTTTCAAAGGGGCTTCTTTTGAAAACAGAAGACATTTTTTGATCTGCCTTCAGTGGCACGCTGCTGTTTGACTGTCGCATCTCCACTTGTCTTTCTCGTCCGCGAGGGCTGGGCTAGTAATATTCCAGCGAGGCTTGTGCTAGTCTGCTGCTGAAAGTGCAGAGGGCAGTCCACGGGCTCCCTGACCCCACGCTGATATTTCCTCAGCCACGGCTAAAGTCCCACTGAGAGGAAAGGGGGGAGGTAAGTTGTGGTAGAGACAGAAAAAAGCAAAAATAAAAACATCAAAGAAAGGCTGGAAGGAGATTTAGAAAAGAAAAAAAAACTGGACAATAAAAGAAGGAGTGATCAATTCCTCCAATTGCTTCATCCTGGGAAAATAATTCTGCATCAAAGCTTCTCCTGAGTGTTGAATAGAGCACCTCTTAGAATTAGGATAAAAGGTTTTAGCAGAACGACCGTCGTTCCTTCCCCCCTTACCCCTATCTCTTTACCCCTCCATCTAACTCTTGCAGGGCAGGACGGAGCAGTCACAGTACCCAACTGGTGTCCTGGTTCTATTAGCGATCCTTGAACCAAGGGAGAGGAGGGGTTTCAGTGGAGCGCAAACAGCAACAGGAGCCCAGCGCCCTGCCAAGCACAAAAAGCCGCTGGACTCTCGCGTGTCCCTTAAAAGCTCCAGACTGGTACTGGCAGTGTACTGACATCAGGGAACTCGAGCTGTTTGTAAAATGTGTGTTCGTGAGAGTACGAGTGTGCATGTGCAAGAGACGACGAGCCTCAGGTGCAAGATGGACGCTGGTGGACTGTGATCACCACAGGATTTCAGCTTGAGGAGAACCTGGAGAGATGTTCTAAAGACTTTCCAGAGCTCTGGTCACCTGTTAGAAAAACAAATGTGCTTTTTTTTTTAGCACATTTTAAAGTACACCGCTCATAAAGACGCCAGTGATTGAAAGACTGAAGCAACGGTTATAGAGAAGGAGTGACATTCGCCAAAGTGGACTACAGTAAGAAGATGCCGACCTCAAGGATAAAACATCTGCTGTTGACAAGTGACTCTGAAAGTAGCTGGATGATAGATGCGAGTTAGGATCTGAGAAGTGGAAGACGCAACACTTTTCTGATCTGTGATATTATGTTTTCTCTGGACATGAGAACTGATTAAATTCTTGTGTTGAGTTTGTCAGCCACTCAGGAATATGAAGTCCATCTCTGCTGGGAGACACCTTCCACATGGGTGCCTGTGTTAATCAGCGACTTTAACAGGAATCGACTCGGGGAGCCTCTTTTGAAGGATTATACATCTACTCAGTTGGGGAGCTCATTGTCGGAAATGCCAGAGGGAAGTTCATCCATAAGTAACTTGCCCTCCTAAATTGGATCCTCCTGCGGGATTTGGATTTGTCTTGAAACGCCGACGCTGTCTGCTGATGACATTTGTGAAAGGTGATGTCTCCTGAATTTTTACAAAGACAAAATAAAGTAACTGTGGTGTGTTTATGAGTTCTTGTCCTCAAGGAGCTCCTTCACTCCAACTAGGAGCATGTTGGGATGGGACTGATTTGTTTTCCTCACTTCACTCTGTAACTCTATGAAGTAGTATTATATAGACAAAGCTCTTCCAGATTATTACGCTGTTTCTTTCTTTTAGCCATAGTAAAGTTCACAGATTCATTTAGTGTCAGTTATCCAACCCCTGGGGTGTTTAACTTTTAATCTCTTTGTCATTTCTCACACTGCAGGAGCTTTTGGTCCCTTTACTAACTCTTACTCATCAGTACTGAGATCTTGCAAGAACTTGGAGTAAATCTAAGATGGCAGGCTCCATACTTCCACTCTTGGTAAACTTCTCATTGGTCATTTTCTTGGGTTTGACCTCTCTGAGTGAACTGAATCCAAGGTTATCAGGCCAAGCACTGGCTCAAGATTTGTCCAGCAACCAGACGACAGAACCCTCTACGTTACCGGAGGCAGCGCTGGCAACACCCACGCCAGGAGACACCGTTGTTGAGGATGAAAAAGAACAGACTAGTAGTCTGATGCGCTGCTGGGGTTACTACGACGTCATGGGCCAGTGGGACCCACCTTTCAACTGTAATGCAGGTATCTACAGTTTCTGTTGTGGTTCCTGCTTCTATCGCTTCTGCTGCCAGTTCCAAGTGCACAGTTTGGACCAGACCTCCTGTTCGAACTATGACACACCTGTGTGGGCTAACACTGGGAAACCGGTGGCAGCTGTCACAGAGGTCCACCAGGAACCGGACCGGGATCGGACCCACATGATCGTATATATTATCTGTGGAGTGGTGGCCATCATGGTACTGGTGGGGATTTTCACAAAGCTTGGACTGGAGAAGAGCCAGGGAGGACAAACAGACATGACCAACTCCAGGTAGGAACCAAGAGCGGTGGATGGATGGATGGATGGATGGATGGATGGATGTACATTTACAAATAGATCCTGCATAATGCCCTTTTGGGCTTATTCCTTTAGATTTAATGAAAACGTTTATAACTGTGAAGCATCTGACTCCACCCAGCAGTCAGTTAGGTTAGCTTAGCACAAAAACTAAAAACAAGAGGGCCTAGTTTGTCGTGCAACGTCAGCCAGTTCTTTCTTCCACTCTTCGTCATTCGTGCTAAACTAGGTTAAACATCTGCAGGCTCCAGCCAGATATGTATCTCTGATACAGGAGGATGTTGGGAACACTTGGCAGCGTGGACAACCACCACTTTTACTTATGTTTTACTGAGCTGTTCAAAATGTCCCTAAGATGTCAAGTTCAAGTTTTGAGGTATGAAAAAGAAAGGGTTATAGTTTAGTTTCAGTTGGTCATTTACACATATTGTATGTTGTGTTTGCATTGTAAGTGGCTAAAAATGCTTTTGTTTTTTGCTTCTTTTTCTAATATATATATATATACATAGTAATGTCCTAGTAGGTTTTGTTTGGAGTTACCATCTATGGTCCCTTCCCAACTCTCACAAAGCAGCGACCAAATATTTGAAATGAAAAAAAAAAAAAAAAAAAAAAAAAAAAAAAATTTAAATTAAAGAAGGAACACTCCCACATGAAGGACTAAACCTGACCAAGTGCATATGCTATTACTTATAAAACTGAAAACTAATGAGAAAATAATGGGTTCAAAGCTTGCTCAGCACCACTAGCAATTAATTATATTACTCTCCGGGCCTCTTTCATTCGGTACCCAAATGCTTCCAATGGTAAATGAGCATTAAGGAGATTAATTTGTGATGTAAATACAGGTTGCAGATTTACATTTGTTGTGTAAAGCACTGCATGTTTCTGCATTTCTGCAATGAATGCCACTGGTAGGATAACACTGAAGTGATAATGAGCATGAAATTAAGTGTGAAGGAAGTTTATAACCATGTCAAAACAACTGGCATACAGAGGGGGAAAAAAGATCATTAAAATGATATTTCAGGAGAAAAATTGGGGGGAAATGACAGTACAAAGTTACTGTATTTTCACTGTATTGGTGTAGCAGTTTGGCACCGATGGCTGATTGATTGCTGTGACACAACTGTGATTGTGCCAATGTGTGGCCTCCAGAGAACAATGAAAAAAAGAGTGTGAGGGTGGTTTCGGGAAGGGTGGAATATTGAGCGTATCTGCCTGGAAAGCAGCCAGCAGCTAGTACGAAGAGCAGGGGTGTGTGTTTGTTTGTGTGTGTGTGCACAGTAGAGAGAGAGAGAGAGAGAGAGAGAGAGAGAGAGGTGGGGGACACTGCCTGTGACCAGCTGGCCTTTTCTGTGTTAAGAGTCGGCACATGGGGATCCTTTTAAATCCTGTCAGTACGTGATCCTCTCTCAACTTCACAATGCAGGAAGACGTGGAGTAAGTAGGGGACACCCTTAATGTTAAACTGCTCTGAATCACCAATAAGGCGATAAAAGCGGCATGTCTTGGCAGCCTTAGCAGACAAATACGGGTGTTGGTAGACTTAATGTTCTGCTTTTGTAGATGACCATCATGGCTCAAATCACATTTGTATTGCTAAAGTATCGACATGTATGAAAATGTAACATTCTGAAAACAAAATGCGAGAGAGATTTTGAATATTTAAAGCAGAAATGTTCAAGGATGTCAGAGCCATTATGCGTGTACGTGAAGACCTGATCAGGGCTGCAACAGCTTTTTTATCAGCAGGAGCTTTTCATTTGAGGTCCAGTTTGCCAGTTGTAGAGCTCACCGATGCATCGGTTGTAAATCGGCACGTGTTCAGGGTCGTTATATGTGAACAACTTAAAATCTCATCAAATATGCTTGCTAATGCCTGATGGATATTAAACATGACAAATGTCCAGAACCAGCAGGGGAATCCCTGTTCTAGCTACATCCAATGAGACAGTGAGGTATCGGATGAGGTTACTGTGAGGAAGGGAATCCCAAGGGGGCAGTTAAGCAACAATGAGATGTACACAACACATCTGCCATTAAAGCAACAGCGTTTGCTGTTCATAGACTCTTCTTCAGTGTGTTGCAGTTCTTCATCATTGCAGATGAGCAACACTGCCCCCTTCATGTCTTGTAGAGCATTACAACAACAAATAAACATGGCCATCTTAGCTACAGCCAGAGCTTTTAGTTCTTGACATTTATGGGGTTATATACATCAATTCCACTAAAAATTAAAGTCATCATATTTTCATAATTGACTATGGTGAATATATAAACTAATAGCTGCAGGCCTAAACTTCATAAAATTATGGTTTACTGATGGATTTAGCACTGGGAAGAGACGCTGCTGTGACAGATGAAGCCATGCTTCAGATTGTTTTGGTTATCCTATACCGCCTGAATGCTGAACCCCAGCTTTATATAGTTTATCTACATAAGAAAAAGCCAGATCTCCAAAGAATATATTCTGTCAGAACCCTTAAACCGTGACACAGTTAATGGGTGCCTTGACTTTGTAACCACCACCACAGTCAAAGATGCTCCATTGCACACTGTATCTGGCCCCCTCCATCCGCCACACGCATGATGTGCATTAAAATGCCATCTTTGACATTGTGGAATAGAAAAAGAGAATTGCTCTTTCCTGGTAAAGATCATTTCAAATCATTCTGCGCTGTCAGGCGCTCCAAACGTCTATGCGAGGTTTACCTTGAGCACAGCTGATCAATACTGGCAAGGCAAGTTTATTTGTACAGCACATTTCATGTACAAGGCAATTCAAAGCACGTTATATAGAACAAGCAGCACGATGCAAAGAAACATTTAAAATGTGATGTTAAAGAAACAAATTATCCTGGAGTTAATGACCCAATGCATTGCAATGCAATGCTGATGCATTTGTCCAGATGACCGGAATAACAACAACAAACCCAACATCCCAAACTCCTGGAGCAACTTCCACAGGTTCCCCCTCGAGGAATATGGTGGGAATAATCACCATAAATTTGACCTGTCAAAACTGAAAAACAAATCTGGCATAAGGTAAGATGTTGTGGCAGATGCATTCCAACCTTAAAGGGGACCTATTATGGCAAAATGTGCTAAAATATTTGCTAAATAAATTAGAAATTCAGCCTCTGAGCCATATCTTTATCATCCCATTCTCTAACCTCATTATCTATGCAGGATTCTGAGTGGGCGGGGCTATGATAATGAGGCTCTGTGCTGATTGGCTGCCTGAATGACACGATACAGCGCTACGAATAAATGGCGGAAGCTCCGGTCGGCGGACTTTGTTGAAGGCCAACCAATGCAAATCGCATTTTCATTACGTAACGAAAGGGAGCAGAATCTGAACGGCTCGTAGATCCACATCACACTGGACGGCTCATCCGGGCGGCTGTACAGACACTGCAGAATTTGGTTGCTTTCCTCCTTCTCTGAGTTGGCAGGCTGAGGGGAGACCACTTTTTATATGTTAAAGCAAGAAAAAACGTGTTTTTCATAATAGGTCCCCTTTACGTTTTAGTGCGGGTAGAGAAAATGCCAATTTTTCAGGGTCCCCTTATCTGCAGCATATTTTGCAAGCATTAATGATCTTACATCTAAGGGTGTAACGATTCGTTTTAACGATTCAATTCGAAATGCAATTCATTGTTGCCTATACGATACAAGGGAGATTTTTGTTCATTTAAAATGATACGATCCGAAACAATTAAGTAACGTTTTAGCCAAAAAGGAAAGCACTGAGACCGAAATAAATACCTGGATACTGGACAGTGCAGGGGAAGTTTTCTAGATTCATGTAGAGGGAATCAGGTATAATTATGGATAAAAACAAACAAGTAAACAACAATTAGTGGCAAGTGCAAGTGCAACAATTTAAGTTGCTAAAATAATAATAAAAATAAAAAATAATAAGGTTTGGCCTGGTTTCTGACTAAACATGCTGGCGACGCCTGAGGCTTCTGTAGAGCTCACACCTTGTGCTGCTGCTGATCACACACAGGCATATTGAAGCCTTTGTCATTAAAAAAAACACACATCAATATTAAGTCTGATGTGCTTAAATCCACGGCATTATTTCTTAGTATCAATACAATCGATTGAACTGGAGAAAAGAAAAAAAATATTCTCATTAAATTATGGAATCATTTTTCTAAATGTTTCAAAATATGCCTATTTGTGGAAAACATATGTAGTATTTGAGTTACATAAAAGCTTGTTATTTGTTTTCTTCCTAATTGTCCTTGTGGTCAAGAACCCCCAACACAAAAATGGTTTGGCCGCTGATCAAAATTTGATGTTATCATTTAATTCAACCATTAGAATGGTCAAAATGTCCGGTCAGCACAAGTCCGGTGCTCAGAAAAGAAGACAAAAAAGAGAAGAAGAGAGGAAGAAAATAGAGGCCTCAGAGATTCTCTACACAAATATTTTCAAAAGGGTGGTGACGGTGAAGCTGGAATTAATAAAGTCAGCATAGAGCAAGGTAAGAAACAGCGCAGCCAACGTTTACCAACCTTGTAACTTAACCTAACTGGCTAGCTCTAATGTTAATGTCCATTAGCTTGTATAAAAACCTGAAGAGCAGAGGGAGAGGAGAGGAAGAGGAGAGAAGGAGAGATCCGGGCGCAGGGGGGCCCATCTTAGATTATTTTGTCCGGGGCCCCGGCAAGACTGTCAGCTGGCCTGTTTCCGAGCACCTACTGTTGTATTTGGATCGTAGCATAATAAATCGATTCATTGATATCATGGATGAAAAACAACGATAAAGAGACAAAATTAACTATTGAGAGACAACATCATCATACCACGATGCAAAAACACCCCACGGATATTCACCATGGCTGGTAAAACATGTGAATCTGCAAATAACCAAGGATGTATCAACTATGTGATCCAAAAGAGACTCCTTTGAAATGACTGCCAACAACGTATAATGCTGTCAGTGTGGATGTCTTGCTCTTCTGCAGAGAGGGATGCTGTTGAGCGTCTGAGCCCAGCGTCTTCCCACTGGTTCAAGGGCATTGTATCAAGAGATAAACAGTTACAAATAAGCCCTTGACGCGGTCTCTGAGGTGCTTCCTTGTATCATTAGTTTACTTTTTAACTGATAAGCTGGAGAGATGGTGACGGAGAGTGATATTTGCAAAGGAAGGACAGAGGAAGAAAAACACGAGTTTGATATACAAAGAACAGAGGGATGAGATGAAGTGACACTGGGGACCCGCTCATTTTACAGCCCAGTTGCCAAACACAGCTGTTTACATCATGTGTGTGTGTGTGTGTGTGTGTGTGTGTGTGTGTGCGTGTGTGTGTGTGTGTGTGTGTGTGAGTGTGTGAAAGAGAGACAAAGACATAGAGGAGACAGAAGCACAAGAGCCAAACCATGTACCGATGCAAACCGTCTGCTGGAGCATGAAGAAGTAGTGAGTAGAAAGGAGAAGCAAGGATGTCAATTCAAAACTGCAGAAAGAGCGAGGGGCTTAGATGTTGATGGATGATTTGCCATTGATAGATGCAGAAGACATGGTTGTGCTTTTACTTCTAAATTTACAAGAAAGTCTGTCTAGGGGGCGCTGGGAAAATATTTATGACCAGTTGTCAAAAAATGTAATCTGGGTGGCTGCTTACCAACAACTAGAGGTGTTAATCCAAATGTGTGCTGCAGGCCTGGAAATGGAAAAAAAAAGGGAAAGAAAATGTTTATGCCACTATAGATTAGCCCAGACAAACACAAACTGTGGAGGATAATAGCAGGTCCTGCTGAAATCTGTCTGCTGAAGGAGTTCCAGTACCTGTGTCAAGATGAAAAAAAAAAATGCTGGAATTGACTCGATATCGATATGGCCAGAGACTTGTTTAGTTTGAAAGATGCTCTACGCTAGCAGCAAAGATTAGTCCAGGTGAAATTGTTAATAACATTGATGCATGGGGGTCTTTCTTGACCTCCATGTGTTTGATAAAGCTAAAGAGGCACCTTGACCCAGCTGTGAGCAGCGAAGGTATGCGAGCTGAGCGGTAAATGTGCGTGGTTGAACACTCAACCGCCACAAAGCTGATGACGTGGTAATGCGCCGCAACCTTGGGTCAGGCAATTACAACTGGCATCGGTTCAGTGATTGAAAGCGTAAACCACACGTGTGAACCTGTGCATCCACACACACCATACACACACACCCGCCACTCCAGCGCTTCTGAGCTCCACAACCACGGCCACTGTGTCTCCTGCGTGAGAACTTCTGCAAAGCTCCATGTGAAATCAGTTACGTCCTCCGGTGCAGCTGCAGGAATTAAAAAGCCACATCGAATGTTTATTACATTAACGGCAGCTTGGTTCAGGATTTTTCAGAGTGCAGAATCTCTGATGGGGCTGTAGACAAAAGAGGGCTCATGGATCCTTCATGGACTCAAGAAGTAAATAAGATTATTAAAAGCCAACGGGCAGAAGTTTGCTCGAATAATGCCAGATATGCACTTGATGATTCTGGGCCGTTGCTGTTGAAATATGGCCGCTCTGAAACAATTTTTGTGTTTTCTTTCATCGTAGTACGAGCAGTTCCGCAAATGTCGTCTCAAAAGTCTTGCAACTAAAATCTGACTGAGATCATTTTCTGTATTTGTCAGAAACCCTATGACTTTACAAACTAGCCAATTAAAGCAGTAGCAGCCATAATAGATATAATTCTTCTTAAATGGTCCAAATCAGACTTGTTGTGATCTACATCAAATTGATGGGTTGACATATTTATGGAGAGGTGCACGTCATGCTGTGGTACATGTTGTGGAAATTGCCTGTCATCCTTAGAAAATAACAAATTACAGCTCGAAAACAGATGTACAGTAGGCGGAATTATATTAAAATACAAAACAATAATGTACGAATCATCAAAAACTGTCACCTTTGTCATAGCTGCCGTGTTGTAACTGTACTGTTTCTGTTGTGGTTTGTGTGCTGGACTTCCAGGTGTTTTGCACTTCAGAAAAAAACAGCACAACTTGTGTAAAAAAATACTGACAAATCACAGCATTGACACTCGGAAAAATGATAAACAAGGATATCAAGTTCACCTTGTACCACGCTGCCTGGAGCATGCTCAGAAACTACACCCAACATGCTACATTATTTGGGAGCATTAAGTAGCCACTGACACTGACGTAAAGTGCTGTGGCAGCCGAATCTTCTTAGAACTGAGCGCAAGTAAAAGGAAACGCGTAACTGACAAAAACCATCCAAAATGGTTAAGAGATTTACAAAACATAACAGAGAATCTGTTTTTTACTTTTTAGAAGCTGGATATTTTAGATGTGATTCTTAATGAATATGGGGTTGAACTGGCACCACACTTACGTATGAGTTAGGGTTAGGTTTGTGTGTTTTTTTTTTCTTAAAAAAAAAAAAATGTATACATTTTTTTGGAACAGTGCTTGAACACAAACTAACCATAGCCTGCAACTGTAGTTTAACATGCACTTACAGAGATTATAGGAGGGTTTAACACCTCGTTGCATCAAAACCTCAGCAAAGGCAGGCACAGTTCTTTGTATGCGTTTTCTGAAATGTAAGAGTTGCTCTTATGTGGTGGTGGTGTTGTCTTCAACCACTCAAGTTCCCTCTCTGTTCTTGTTTACTGGACAACCACTTCAAACATGAATTCACAAATAGACCTAGAATGTGATTGACGCTCTTTCCCACAAACGCTCATTTCACGCAGCACCTTCAGTTACTCTCATCTCCTTCACCCTGGACCACTTATCATAAATTATTCCACTCAAGAGCTCTGTGTTCAAGGGCACAGACGACTGAATGACCCACTGGGGACCTAAACAACCACTTCCGCCAGCTGTTCACTTCTTTGACTGTATTGTGTTTCATCAGCAGTGTTTTCTGTTTCCGTTATTGTTCAGCTGCAATGCTGCTTTCATCATCACCTGTGACAGATGTTTGACATAAACATGGGCTTTCTCTTGGCACCATCACAGCATTGGCCAGATGGACCGGACATTTTGTTAGATTTGATTATTTTGTCGGAACGTGAGTGGGCTTGTGTTTTACATAAGAACCAGATCTGGGTTATGATTTTAAGCAAAGCTAGAAGAAGAAACAGAAAGTCGTCACAGATGTAAAACATGTCTTCGGGCTTCGCTGCAAATATCACCAAAGTTTCTGCTATTCTCACATGTCATCTACAAGAGCTCCTGTGTTTTCCGAGAAGCCGCCACATTCATTTAATGTCTGTTGAAGTGACTTCTCCCTTAACACTCAGTCTGAATGCAAATAAACATTTTCAATGCTCAGCGTAGTAAGAAATATATTCTGATCCTCTCAAAGTGCACAAATAAATCGTCTAGAAATTATTTATGCCTTTTTACCAGCTTTTTCACCTACTTAAGGAAGAAGTTACGACGGTAAATATTTCCAAAGAGCCACTTCTGTGCCTTCAGAGGTTATTACTAGCTTAATTTTCCCTCATGTTGTACTAAATCAGCTTTTGGAAAAGCAACAAGGCCAAAGAGATATCAAAAGGCTACAAACAAACACACTTTTAGCTGAGTGCCTGCTTTGCAGAGTAGCCTGGAAGCTTTCTTTCATGTATTTTGGTTATTGGAATTGGCACATCTAAATAAAATATTGAAAATACTCCAATCAGCAGGGCTACGGTTAACAGCTCCAGGAGCTTGTGAAGATTTTAGTAGAGGACCCAAATACAGAAACAAATTCAGTAAGCACATAGGTGAAGAATTTACATAAATTATTAGAATGAAACTGTTGCGGTTTAAGTGGTTGGGAATCCAAAGCATATGGGCCAAAGGTCCCAAACTTAATGAACTGGGCCCAATGTGGTGCCACAAATTAACTGAGCCAGATGTGGCCATTTCTTGAGCTACATATCATGGGATGCAATAAACAGTGTGAGGGCCAGGTAATTGGACCTTGCCTTTCATGAAAACCAAGAGAGAACAAAAATGCAGAGAGCTTGACAAAGTTAATGAATGCAGAGCTTTAGATGCAGCTCCATCCACTGAACAATTATATTCAGTATATTTAGACAGTTGTGAATTCCTTTCCTCTTAGCGCCAGCTGTTTCAGCTCTGTGTGTGATTGTAACTCCACACCACACCTCAGTGCAGCAGTGCTCAGTGAGACAGATTGCTGCAGAGCCTTGAAGTTCCTCATGTTAACTGTTGCTGCAGAGGATCACCACAACGTCAGCTGATCCCCCACGCTTTCTGTGACTGATTAAACCCACGGTGTTACTGTGTAAGGAAAGAGTCAGCAGGGTGAAAATGCGCAACATAAAATGGGTAATAACACACAAGGAATATTCATCTATGTGGAAAATATCCACAGCTGCAACAACAAGTTAAAACAAACTAAACAGCAGAAACTACTGGTGCAAGTCAGCACGCCCACTTATAATGATGCCAAGCCATTAAAATGATACGTAATAGAAACAATGAGAACAAAATGACATTGCCTTCAGAGCCCAAATGATTTTACCCAAACAAACCACTTCTTTCACAAGACCTCTACTTTCTTCAGGTGGTGGACTATCTTTGGCTACATTCCCATTTGATAGGAGCAGGGCAGAGTTCAGAGCCCAAGAACTGGACAAACCTCTTTTGATCTCACCCATGTGCTTTCTGAGGAATACATTTGAAGCCTTGTTTTCCTTGTACTGCGTGGCACCATGTTGCAAATGGACAGGCCTGGAAAGCCAGCTGGAACACATAGACCTCAAGTCAATAAAAGTGAGCCATTTTAGCTTGGACAACGTAGCTTATGTTAACCTGATGATGCTAATTTAAATCAATTTTCATTCATTCCAATCAAATGAGTCCAACATTATAATTTCAAGTTTCATAACCAAAGTGATATCTAAAAAGAGTGCTGTCAGAGCTGAAACGAGGACTAGCAGAGCTCTGCTGGCATCTATGACGTCTTTAATCAGATTTCAGCAAAACTGTAGGCTGTCTAATTTCCCCTTCAAGTACAAATCGTCTTTTCTCAGTAATTGTTAATATTGCAGAAACAGCAAACAGGTGGTGTAAAGTGGTAGTTTATGAAGTCGGAACATCCTACTAGCTCCGCAGCTCTAATGGAAACACAACATCTGAAAGGTCTGATGGGGAAGTTGGCCCTGTTACAATTGTAGGCTCTTTGGTGTTAAACCGGACAAATGGATACGTGATCTCATGATTACGTATTTTAAGGAACAGATCACACGTTTTTATGTGATCTTGAGATTATGGGGTACACTTTTCAAACTCATGAATCCAATTGAAAAATGTCATGTGAAATGATTTGCTTCTGAAACACTCTTAGTGGGACCTGAGGTTGTGGAGGAGATGGAGCAATACCATGGCATAGCTCGACCGTGGGACCCTGGGATAATTAAGTGTTCCCAGTATCCCCAGAATGTTACCCTCCTCCTCCCTCTTTCATTCGGCCCATTTCAAATTTCTTATTATTCCTCTTTGCCTCATCTCTCAGCCTTCTCACTTATTCTGTCGTGGCATCTCATGAATAAAATATGATTGTTGCGGTATTAATATTATCCCTGAGAGCACATTATGCACATCACTACAGTCGTAAAATATGAAGGAGGTGGGTGAGAACATTTAAGAAGAAAACACTAATTAACATGAAAGTGCATGCAAATGCCAATAACGGTTCTTTAGAGGGATATGTGAATGAGATACAAGGGCACTGGGATTTATTGTTCTTCCCTCCATTTTTTTATTCTTTCAGGTTGATCGTCTTAGTGACCGAGGTCTAAATGAACACTATTCTCTAAGCTGATAAAACTGCCGATAAACTAATCTGAATTACTTGGAGTAATTACTGGTTTCACAATGAGCTAATTGGCTTTGTGAGAGCTTGGCAGACTTTCTTTTCCACAGTTTTTTATCTTGTGCTACTTAGAGGCTTATCTTCATTGTTGATGGAGGTAATTGTGGTGTGTATATCAGAAAAGAGGAACAGCGTCATACTAACATAAAACCACTTTTTTAGGCAATAAAAGGGTTGCAAAAGGAAACCTCTCCCTTAAACAACCCGCATATGCATATGTCAAACAGCTGTACACGCTAAAATGGCGCAAATTTTTCTTTCTTTCTTGTACTTGCCTCCTTTTCAAAACAATGCATCCAAAAATTCATCAACCCTATCTTATACAAAATGATTTTCTTTTATTGATTTACAGTACATTTACCAAAATGAGCAGATATTTAAACCTTTATACTAAAGTTTATGTTTGAACATAAAATGTAGCAGAGTAAGTGCGGTTATTCCATACTGAGAGGTTTATTTTTGAGCTTGGTTGTGGGCTGTTAACAACAATCAGTGTCATTCCTGACTTTGTAATTTGGAGGCTCTGTAGGAGTTCCTCTGTGGGAAGCTCCATTGTTAAAGTCAGTGAATATAATCCCATCTATGTTTAGTCCAACAGCAGTTTAATAACTCCTCAGGAGTGGGTAAACTATCCATTACATGTGTTTGTGAGCCTCTTTGTGATAGCATAAATCTGTGTATGCCTGTACAGTCTCCATGGCCTTTTGGGCCATGTCGCCTAACAAAGGCTCCTCTATCACTCCAGTGATCCTGCTGATAGTGGTCTCCCAGTATGCTAGAAATTTAGATATACCAGTAGTACATTTAAAGGGGACCTATTATGGCATCTAATCCCTATTTTAAACAGGTCTTGAATGTCTTAAAAACAAGCTTTTGATTGTTTTTGCTAAATAAATTAGAAATTCAGCCTCTGAGCCATGTCTTTATCTTCCCATTCTCTAACCTCCTTATCTATGCGGGATTCTGAGTGGGCGGCGGGGCTATGATAATGAGGCACTGTGCTGATTGGCTGCCTGAATGACGCGATACACCGCTACGAAAAAATGGCGGAAGCTCCGGCCGGCGGAGTTACCGTGTCCTAACTGCATGCGATGCGAGCGAGCGTCAACAGCAAAATCAATTCCATTGCTTTATTTTCTATTGGACTGTCCTGACTGGCCGCAGCGATGCAGCGCTGCGCTGCACGACGCGCTGCACGACGCGCTGCACGACGCGCTGCAACGTTTTGAGCTGAACATTTGTCGGGCGCCCCGGTTCTATTTTCTTCCTGTCGCTCGCGTTGAAAGCCGGTTGAAAGCCGGTTGAAAGCGCTGTAGGAAACAGTCATGATGAGGAACAGCTGATCCAGTTAGTTGAAATGAGAAGTTATCTCTATGATTCCTCCTCATTTCACTAAAAAAACCTCAATAAAGTGGCAGCTGGCTGGAGGGAGATGGACAGAGAGCGTCTGATGTCACGCAGTGCTACGCGATAGTCGGACACTCGCATGCAGTTACACGGTTTTATAGTTGTGGGCGTGGTTTGCATTTCGGCTACGTAACGAAAATGTGCAGAATCTGAACGGCTCGTAGAAGTCACATCACACTGGATGGCTCATCCGGGCGGCTGTACAGACACTGCAGAATTTGGTTGCTTTCCTCCTTCTCTGAGTTGACAGGCTGAGGGGAGACCACTTTATATATGTTAAAGCAAGAAAAAACTTGTTTTTCATAATAGGTCCCCTTTAAATTGGCTGTCAAATCAAATCAAATCAAACTTTATTTATAAAGCACCTTTCATGCATAGAATGCAGCACAAAGTGCTTTACATAAAACAAATACAAACATAAAACGTATTAATGCCCCCCCCCTCCCCGCACACACACCACAATTCACCCAGGTTACACACAAAGACACGCACGCAGAAACACATGTAGACATGGCTGAGCACTGCTGTGCATTAACTATACCCAAAAGTCTTTGAGAGCCAATCAAACCAGTCTGTCCTTGCAGAGAGAGTCTCTAAGCGAACTTAACACGATGACGATGTAAACAAGTTGCAATTGAACAGCAGATGGAACTCAAATCAGCCAGGCAGTTGTGTTTGCTGTTTCTATGGAAAAAGTTTAATTTCTTTTTCTAGATAATCATTCTTGCTTTGACATATTTCCGTCTCTTTGAATATGTCACCTTGTTTGTTGCTCTGATTGTTCATAGAGATAACCAACTGCATGCAAAGGTAGTTTGAGAAGCAACCGTTGGTGCCACCTTTCAGATGGGGAGGTCCTAAGGATCAGTTTCAGACCTGACATCTTCCTAGATGAGAGTCTGATTGTAGCAGGGCGAGTGCTACGGGGGCCCGACCGACAGGACAGAGAGGACACAGAGTTTCAGTGCACAAACCACTTTTTATTCACCAACCACCAACACGTGCTTCAGCTCCTTCACAGCAGACGAGAGACCTCTTGCTGCTGTGCAGCCATGCCTTATGAAGGCAGGCAGGGTGGAGAGGTTGATTGGGCCCACCTGTGCCCTAATCAACCTGAGTGGCTGCAGCTCCTCCACCCTGCCACACTGATTTATCAGACTAGTGTCTCAGTTAATTTCTTTATAATCTGCACTTCAACCCTCACCTTCTCAGCCATTCCAGGACATCTAAATAATTATAAAATAAAGAATTTGTGAAACTGGAAGGAACTGATCATTTCAAGTTTCAGCAGCATGCCATGTCCCAATTTTTTTCTTTTATTCTGCTATCAGGCCCCCTGTATAATATGTGTACTGCCTCATTACTGTCCTCACTGCACTAGAGGGCATGTTCTCCATATCTGTGGGGGTGTTTTATCTATACGGTGAACTAGTTATTTTCTGAGGGTCTTTTGAAGTGCACCGGGATGCTGTTTGGAAAGAAGCTTTTAAGTGTTTTAGATGTTCCTACCACACATGGGATGGCAACTTCTTTCCTTTTTCCATTTTTTAGCTTTGGTATTTTTATTTTTTTCAGGTTTTCTTGCCGACTTGACAAAGGCCCAGTTTGGATAGCCGCAGGTTTGAATTGTAACCTTGCTGCATTTGAACTCCTTTTCTTTTCCCTCTGTCTTAGTGGGACTAGTTCTGGTGGTGTACGGTTGGTGCTGCTGTATGTGGTTCAGACAGCTGATAATGGTCTGTGTGTGTGTGTTTTATGTTTCTTGTACAGTACACCACAATGTTGATGCTTACTTCCTCATTGTGTATATTTGCAGTCCAAAGCATGTTGACTTGTTACTTTGGATGGAAGGTGTAACTTCTTCAAGAACCAAGCTTCTGTTTGGGTTGTTTGGGCTGAGAAGACTGAGAAGCTGAGACGAATTGTGGCAGAACCCACCGTTGTTTTGGGTTGATGTTTAACTGGCCATTCAAGTAAGGAAGTCAGTCGAGTAATGCCACAGAACACCTTTCCAGCCTCCTGAGCATTTTTGTCCAAAGTAAGGTGAAGGATGTAGCAAGATTTAACACATGGACGTCATTAGTTAGCAAAACAAAAGTAGGTCCTCTGTAGGGAATGAAAACGTATTCATTATACAATTTGTGATTCTTTATTCCAAAAAAGAAATTTTTTACAAGGTTTGTCTTCCTATTGGGTCTAATAACAATGCAATACTTTTATCCTCATCATTGTATCTGCAAATCATCACAGTACAGAAGCAAATGAAGGGCATCAAAGAACTCCACAAAAGCATTTCTTGTGGATTTTTTGCGTATCTTTTTACCTTGGAGGGCTTCAACCCCAATGTTGTGGTGGCATGTTGGATGTCTTAGCTTTGATCTCCAAGCAACATCAAATCTACAGGAAAGCTTAACCATACACGCAGATCAAACAAAAGACACATCCATCCCATGCTGTTCAGATTCCTCCATCCATCCCCTCTCCCTTTTATCCACAGTGCAAACACTAATTACCCCTTTCAGACCGCTGTGCAGCTAAAGTATTTTGCAGAAAAAGAGATGAAACAAAGAAGCGTGATGGGTGTAGACTAAGGGAAACCAAGAAGAACTGGACGATCCAGCGAAGAGGAATTCACATCTTTACTTTGCCCTCTTTCTTCATCCCCTACCATCATCTCACTCTCGTTCTGTTTGCTTTTCATATTCCTAAGCTTGTGCTTGCTGCATTCCCAGTTGGACTTTCGTAGTTCCTTTTTCTCGTTACTTTACCCTCCTGAGTCTTTTTTCCTGTGTTGTTGCTAGTTCTCACCCGCAGTTCCAGTTCTTTGCCCTCTACGTGTTTTTGACATGCAAAATTACATCTATATTTAGAGTACAGCGATGCCAAAGACGTCATCTGATAATTATTTAAAAAAGGTCTTCCCCTGTCATTTCAGTACATTGAAGCTTTTCTAGTCATGTAAAAGGTCTGCAAAATTTAAAAGCCTAAAGTCCTCCCAAAGGCAGTTATTTTTTTACGACAGAAAACGCTACTCCTGAACTGACTTTTTATTATATCACCATGCGACACATTTCCATAATACTGGTCTAGTGTTTAGGTTGAAGCACTAACCAAAATGCTCTGACAATTTCTGACCGATCAGAGTAGACAGAAATTTTCAGACTTGACAAAAGGTGCTTTGGTTACAACACAGAGCTGCTGTAAGTGCTGTAGTCATAATAATGTGTAATAATATAGGTGTATGTGTAATAACGTAGTAATAATGTAGGTGCTGTATAATACAGAGATCATCCAAAGGATAATATCGTCTTTTAATATTTTCATGTATACTTCATATTATTATTAATAATGTATTAATATATTATGTAGTTGTATGTTAGTCACTTTAGTGGACATCAGGGAGTCTTCTCACATCCATTCAATGTTTAGCACTGAACAAGCTTACCATTCAGAGGACTTAAAGCCATGTTGTCCACCCAGGAGCAAGTGCATAAAAATGAAAGGGGATGTGTTAAAGGCGATATTGAGCAACTGTTCATTTTATTTTTTTTAATTTATTCTGTTGAAAGAAGAAAACAGATCCACATTTGTTCGCAAATCATTAATTTGTTAAAGGATTGCATTATGTCCACAGGAGTGGGAAATAGAGTTGGAAATGTGCCAAATGTGGGTTCTCAAACTTGCAGCTAGTGTCCCGGGTATCAACAAATAGTGAAAAAAATAATAAATTAACAGCTTTTGACATTCTACAAGAGAGATTGCATCCTGAGTTTGTTTGTTTCACCGGGGCTTTTTTACATGAGATAAGTAGATCACGACCAGGTTCCCAGGGCAACACAATGATGAGCTGGAAATGAGTTGACCCTCTGGGAGCTGTTGTCTTTGGGTCAAGTTCAACTGTTTTCAAAAGTTAATATGTCATAATTTTGGTTTTCTTTCATATAATTACCTGAAAATTGCATGGGTGGCTCCATATTAAGCTCTTTGCAAGTGAACTTAATTATGAACATTTTTGTTAAATTAAGTGTGTTTTATTAAAACACACACGCACTTTCAAAGCGACAGATGTGTAAAGCTGACTTTATCACAACTTCTGACCAAACGCCAAGCATCTAACTTTTGAATTGAGTTACGTTGCAGTTTCTTGTAAGGCTGATAGAGGCTGGCTGCAAAAGCGAGTCAATCTCCAGTGACTCCCATGTTAAAATGCTTTTAAAATTTAGAACAGAAATACATATATTTACAGCCTGGTTCAAAACCCGTGTACAGTAGGTCTCAATCATTTGATTTCACACCCATGCCAGGAGAGTTTATATCAACCAATACATTTATGTTTTATATCATTGATTGGCAGTCGGCTCAGCCAATGGCAAGCCAATATCACTTCCCTATCCATAATCGTCATGCTACCACACTTAGCGAAGCGACCCCCTATTTGTACAAACCCAGGGTCGGCTAAACGCTATGCAGATACGTTGTTGAGCTATGCAGATATTTCCACGGTGTTAAACTGCAGGAGATGGGTGCGCAGCTAAGTTGATTGACATGTAATGGGCGTGTTCCCGTTGGCTTGCTGAGCAACAAGACTGCACTCTGTTTGACGGCAAACAGGCTTCAAAACCGTTCTTCAGAAACCAGTGGGTCACGTGACCCAATGCTTCTGATCTCCCTACATGGGGCTACACACACTCACAGACCACTTTCATATATGCACTTCAAAGTATCAGGCAATGCATTGCATTGGGCCTCTTGAATACAAGCTACACGTTTGTAAACATTGTACATTTCACAGTTTTCCCCCAATTGGAAACAAAATATCAACAAACAAACAAAAAAACAAGTTTACAACATCCTTGGGGTATTTCACATTTTACTCTGACAAAGCACGATGACGAGGCAAGGCAAGTTCATTTATATAGCTCAATTCAACTACAACGTGATTCAAAGTGCTTTATAAAGACATTAAAACATAAATAAAAAGCATGATTTATAATTTTAAGAAAAAACAAAGAAATAAGAACAACAGATGAAAATCTGATAAAATCAGTAGGTAAACATGATCATGTTTTGGAACTGCAGATTTGGAGCTTTATTCAAATGCAGCTGAAAATAGGTGTGTCTTCTATGGGGCTAGAACAGTCTCATAATTCACAAATGCACAGGACAAAATTCACAAATGCACAGACCGATTCACAAATGCACACGCTGATCCGCAAATTCACAGGACAAGATTCACAAATGCACAGAACAATTCACACATACGTAGGACAAGATACACAAATGTATTTTTGATGCACACACAACTATAACCTGACTACAAACGTTTTTTTGTCTGTGAGCTGTGCTGGATTTGCATGTGACTTTTGAGACTCCCCTGACGTGACTCGATTCACAAATATATTTTTTTTAACACAGAAGGATCTGCAACCAATCAGATATCTTCCTTTGTTTCAGCCAATCATAAGAGCGCACCCCACGTGGGGGTCGATTTACTCGTAAACCAATCAGATTAAAGGGGCGGAAACACCTGCTGTTTGAACTGCGTTTGCGTCGTTCGCTTAGAAAAGTGATTCAATATTTCGAGTTGGTGGAGTAAAGATAAAAAAACAAAACAGCAACACGTGATGGAGAGGAGATCACTGCTCTGCTTTTCTTGTGATCTCGGTAAAGAAAACAGCGCGATCGGAGATGGTTTGTCGAGCCGTTCAACCAGAGCTGTCGGGAGACTTGAGAGCTCCAAGTCCTGCCGATGCTGGTAATTGATTGATTGATTGAAGTCATATTATCTAGTATCATATTTTAGCATTAGTTAAGCCAGCCAAGCTAAAAAAGTTAATTGTGACGTACATAAGGTGGGTGTGTGCCAGCTGCACCTTATACCCATTTGCAACATGCCACTGCACAGTACGAAGGAGAAGAGAAACCAAAAAACCTATGGATGATATCGCCTGGGTTTCTATAGCTGCCACTCATCCAGTATCATCAATTCTCTCTTATTAGGCATGCCAAAAAATACAAGGAGGGGTAACCTAACTTACCACCCCAAGTCCATAAAGGTTCCAGGTGGATGCTGGAGACGAGGCATGATTTTTTTTGAGCAGACATGAGCTTGCCTGAACTTGCTCCCAAGGGGGTAGCCTCATTTAATGAAATAAAACATGTCATTTGGTTGTGCAACAATTGTGCCTGTATATTGGAGTATTTACTATAGTATTTTTTCACATGCAGTCACATGATGCCAGTAAAAGTGACCAGTAAAAAAAGAGACCTGTGGCAGATGCTCAACAAAGTTATTTTCCAAACCTGTGAGACACTACAGTAAATTACACATAAATAGGAATAAGATATAAGTCCTTTAAAGCAAATTTTTGTATTTGAAACAAAAATATTTTTTCTCCATAATTGAGGTATGAAACCGATTAGGCTTTACCGTTAATTTCCCTATTTTAGAAACCAGTTGACAAATTCTCAGCAAACATTACATAACATCAGATATATGCACTTTTGTCGATGCATAGGCATTCTTTTTTCTCTCACTGCTATCACATGAACCTGCTCTCTTGTCCAGCCTTTAAACTGGGGTTAAGGTCATTTTAAACCCAACATTCTAACCTGAATAAATGTTCCTTTTTGTTGATTCAAGTAGATTTTTGCTGCACTGCACAGTTGTTCGCGTGTAAACAGATTGAGTCATAGAGGTACACCTTCATGCACAATAACACATACATTTGTTTTGACAGGTCAAAGAGCCCAGTCCCTGTAAAAATATTTAGGCAGATCTCCTCAGTAGTTTTCTTACCTTTAGCTAGATTATCCATCTTACTTTATAATCAGCTCGAGGAGGAAGAGAGGAGTGAACAGACACATTTTTCAAGTTCTCCTCTTTAGTACGTAAAACAAGTATGAAGAATTCACTTCAGCTAAAAAAACATTTTGTATCTATTACCACTGGGATGTCGATGAATCAAAATGATATGTTATCCATACAGATCTTGTTTTTTCTGTCTGAACTAAAACACAACATTAGATCAGTGTATACATGTAAGTCTGTTTCTACAGCATGTACCTTTTTGTTTTATACAGGCTTTTGTTTTATACAGGCTTGTATTTGTTTTTTACTCGGGGATAATAACACTGGTCGAGCTATAATGAGGATCAATCAGGTTTCAGCCCTGCAGGTATACGGCACAAAGGCCGTTGTGTGCAGGATCTAATGTGTACTCTGTCCAGTCAAGTATTAGATTCGCTTAGTCTCAGTAAGCCTCCCGTCACCACTGCAGACCGCTTCCTGGTGCGCTGGCAACTCCTCACATTTCACTGTTTGTCACAATGATTAAAAACTTTAGAGGGTGAAAAAAAGTGAGTCTTCTGGCGAGTTGTGAAAGCAAAAGACAAGCAACACACTTTTAAGAGTATTGCGTCTTCAGATGGTTTATTTCAAGTTAAAACTGCTATAAGTCCAAATTTCAGTGCAGACATGTGGGTTAGCACATATACCACCATCATGTTTGGCTTCACTCACACAGTCAATACGGTTCTAATTATACTGATGCTGCATCAACATTCGATGCCAGCGTGACACAACACTAACGGTTGTCAAGGGAAACCAACCTCTGTGAGGAAGGAAGTAGGTAGGAAGGGACCAAAAGGGAAGGAAGCAAGAAATTAAGAAAGGAAGTAAGAATGTAAGGAGGATTGGGGGAAATTACACAAGGAGAAAGGGAGGGAGGGGGGGGTGAAAGGAAGAAGGAACAAATTAGAAATGAAGGGAAAAGGGAGAAAATGAAAGCGAGAAGGAAGTCAAAAAGAAAGAAAAGAAGGAGGATGCAAGTAAAAACAAAAGAAAGTAAAGGAAAGAAGGAAGGACAGATAAATGGGTAGAAGGAAAGAAGACATTAACAAAGCACAAGAAGGAATGAGGAAGGAAGTAGCATGATACAAGGAGAGGAAATGGTGGAAGAAAACAATGAAAAAGAAAGAAAGGAAAGAATGTATGAAAAAGAAGGAAAACAAATTTAAAGAAGGGAAGATGAAGAAGGAAAGAAGGAAATGAAATGAAGATTAGAAAGGAATGAAGAAAAAAAGGCAGGAAAGGAAAGGGAAGAAATTAAGGAAGGAAGAAAAGAAGAAGGGTAGAAAGGAAGGAAAAATAATAAACACATGAATGGGTGAAAAATGAGATGAGAACTGAAAAGATATCCCTGAGCTGAGTAAAAACAATCCCTTTTTCTGTGTGGTACCCATGGAATAGACAGAATCAATGCTAAATGTCAGGAGAAGTAAGGTTTCTCATCTCAACTTGTCAACCATGATGGGCAAATTACACCACACGTCATCCATCCACTCCTCCCTCTCTGCAATCATCTCTCTCTCAATCCATCACGTCCATGCTTCGTCCCTGCTGCCCTCCTTCTCCTGCTTCCCTGTTGTCTTTCTCAAACTCTCAACCCTCCGATGTCACACATGCAAAAGAGAATTATCTTGTTTTAATCGTTTCCTCGAGAGCTTCAACTGCTGTGCCAAAGACCTCAAATCACAAGGAAATGTTCCTCCAGAAAATGAGTATCATTGGCTCAAGTGTATTTTGATTGGCTGAATCCCTGGAGGCCTGCTGATAGGAGGAGCTAAAGGCAAACAACTCCCGTTGCTGGTTAGATACAAATATTGTCAAATGGGCAGACAAACGAAGCACCAGCACAAATCTTACATCTGGATCTCTCTGTTCAGTAAATGCTGTGCTGGTTTCCTAATGTGTAACATTACAGATTAGTTCATTTGACAGTCTTTCAGCAACTATGCAATGAAAATGTTTTGTTTATTTGTTTTGATAAGCCTGTGTAATAAGTGTCAAGGGAGAACTTCAGTAAAATGACAACTGAGTTAGAAAACTTTGGCAGTAAAGAGGTAAAAAAAAAGCTGAAGATGAGGTTGCCAAAATACATTTGACTCCAAAAGAAAATGTAGTCTTCTGTTCTTTAAAGATAGGGCCTATTTAAAAAAAAGACTTACTATAGGATTACCACTGATGTTTACCTTTTTTAAATTTAATATATACATTTAAAATTTTGCTGAAACACATTTAGAATGTTGAAAACTGAAGAAAGTAAACATAGTAATTGCTTGAAGAAGGAAAAGGACCATTTGATTGTGCTCAAACCTGTACATAAATTCCAGTTCCTGCTTAAGTTCTTCCTTCGTTACAGAAGACATTATAAGAAATGTGCAATATTGAAAAAGAGTGCAATATTGAAAAAGAAAAAAAACAACTAAATTATACCACTGGCCTTTTTCAACTGTCATATGAATTGTAAATTGGTCTGTATACGGCTGAAAATGGCCAAAGGAAGCCGATTCAAAGAAAAAGCATCAGTGCATTATGTTTTACTCTTCCAACAGCCTTCTTCCATCTCTGGCAGTGGAAGTGGCTCGAAAAAAGGCACTTTGAACAGCCACTTCCCCATTTTGACAACAGTCCAAAACATCTAAGAGCTCCCTGGGCAAAAAAGCAGCGCAGCCAACAGGCTGCACCACACTCAAAATCGTCTGCAGTAGGAACCTGTTATATGATATGCAGTACTAACACAGGGATCTGTCACATTTCAGTGCACTTAAACATGGTTTTGTTTTTGAATGTACTGCATTCTTAGTCAGTTATGTTTCAGGCAGTACCAAATAGCATAAAAAAAAATTCAAAAAGCATTTTGCTTATTTTTATTTTATCCATCCATTATCGAGGTGTTTAGAAGCCTTCCGACCTTCCCAACTCTAACAGTCATTTAAAGGACTGCCTGAGTTTTTAGGCTGATACTGAGATCAGAAAATGTTCAGGGTAAAGGCTGGGGTTCATTATGTCTTAATGATGCAAAGGTGAGCAAGAGGAATGAAAGAAAACCACTATTCAGCCGAATACCCTTATGATGTTTCACCATACAGATATCTCCCTCCATCCATCTCTCTTACTTTGATAGATATCCACCCCACCTGCTTAGCTCATGTTAATTTCTCCAGCCATTAAGTAGATTTATGGCTCTCCTCTGGTCTAAGAGCTATAGAAAGCTGATGACTCCTAATCAATACCCTGTCTTCCTGCGAATACTGTACATATAGTCTGTTCTCATGGCGGGAGAGAACATGTTAATTGGGGTGCAGGGACACCACACCCTAAATGTAAAAGATGTGCTGTGCATAGGGCCCCATGATGCAACAGGGTGTCTCATTTATGTGCACCAGTGTCACTGGAGCAAGGAGCGGTGACTCTCCAGCCATCGATCCCGGTGCTCACACATACCAAGTGAAATCAGTTGCATGAGGAAGAGGAAAGGAGGGAAGAAGAGGTCTCTGGTCTGTAATTGATGGTGCACACAGTCACGTCTCACTGCTGCAGATACAGATGAGGCGAGTTATTCATTTATTTATCTTTCAGCTGTATGCACATATATTAATGGTTAGTACCATGATTTGGTAAAACCTTTATTGATAAGATATATTTATGCATTTTGATCTTGCAGCAGATGTTACATTTCTTAAGACAAGGCAAGTTAAAGATACTAATAAAAAGTAAGAACAGAAACCAAGAAGATGATGAGTAAATATGTTTAAACTATGGGGGATTTATTTTAATAAAGTGCTTTTAAGCAGATTGCACATGCATTTGCTTTCTTGCGTTCCGATATTTGAACCAAATGTTCCTGTTGAAGAGTGTATACTGAATGATTAAAAAATTCTTGATTTAAGGATAACTTTTATTGAAAATATGCTTGGCTGCTTGCTTACTTTGAATGATGGAGACAGAAACTGGGCCTTGCTCACTCAGCTCACTGAGGTTATTAAATGTCTGTGACATCTTTCCAAGATTTACTCTTGTTCTGTCTCTTACTCAGTCACTTTCTCGTCTGCGATTGCCTTATTGAGTCTTTGGATGGATTCTGCACATAGGAAGGCCTGAAGCGTGCAAGATCTAAATGAGGCCTATATAGATGAGTAATATGCTGGTAGGTTTAAAAATTATCTGCGATCGCTCAACATTTTCAGCCAACTGGAGCTACAAATTTTGATAAACACAAAAGGCAAAATGCACCTAAATTTTTCTTTTAAAAGTAAAATAACATAAATAAAGGTAAGCTTTTGTTTTAGTAGAAGATGTTGAGAGAAATAGAGAAGAAAGTAAAACCCAAGACACTAGAATAACTTCCCACCACCAGAAAACCAAGTTCTTCTGATCTCTCCCACATAGAAATGCACCAATGTGAAACTAACTTCACATGTGACCTCTGGTCATTCGACTGGGAAATGAGGAAGGGCTTTGTTTTCTGTTGTGGAAGAATCTGTCATCAAGATCCAGCAACATGGATGCAACAGTAGACAAACAATCAGATAAACAAAAACACTCAAGCTAATAAACACAGCTGTGATGGGACCAGCGGTCCAGCTCACAACGTAAAACTAAACTTGTGTTAACTAAGTTTCTCTGCCCAGACACAGAACAGCCTCTTACGTGGATCTTGTAAATGAAGAAAAGGTGGTTTGGTCAGGCTGGTCGGCGTTCTTTATTGAACAAAGGGTAGTTATGCTCAGCAGGCGATCCTGATAAGAGCGGCCCTCACTCTCCCCCGTTATCCGTGCTGTGGATGAGGGGATAGCAGCATGGCACAGCAGCTTGGCCTCCTTCAGCTCCAGGTCGGTCCAAAGGCGTTCACGTCGAGGCATGCAGGGTCCCTGGTTTGGCTTTCTGGGGCTCGGAACCTCGTGGGTTACTTACTGCAGTGCTGCAAAACGGACGCTTCTTCGGTCAACGATCCTGGAAGGGAGGCCGGTCGTGGCTAGTCGCTCACTGGGAACCTCTCGGCAGGTCCAAGGTGCAGACATCCTGTAGGAAAGAGCAAAAAAAGTGAAGAGAGGAGAAGAGGGGGGCCTTGCCCTTTATAGCTGCGCCCAGGAAGTCGATGCGGCCCTTCCTGCAGTTTGGGGTCCGTGTCCAATCAGAGCGTTGTTCCTTATCACTGCAGGGCCTTAGATGCAAATTCTGCTTGAGCTTTGAGTCCATGGGGGTTTTCCTTTGTTTCAAACCATGTGGTTAGGTGTCGTAAACTCGAGGCTGGTCTCAGAACAGGCTTTAAAGTCGAATTCCACATAATCACATAGTTCACATAACTTCATAACCACATGAGACTGTGGCCCAACAGTTATATGAACCGCAAACACAAGTGTTGATATGTTAATGTGACATTACGCATATAGTTTATAGATGTCCTTCTGAGATTTGATCACATAAGCAAGACATCACGTCAGCACTATCACACGGCTATAACCTATAGCCTGCTGTGACCAATTCTTGGATATATCTGAAACGTATTGTTGCTGTTATCCATAGATGAAATCAGCCATTGTTGAGAAACTTCTTTATTCCCCAGAACTTCCAAACACGGATTCATTCCAACAAATGAAACATTAATTATAGTTGAATTATTATTAATAATATTGATAAAACACGAACACAAAAGACCATCTCGGATGCTTGGCTACATTAAGGCTGCAAAATCAAATACCAGGGGTATTTGATTTTAAAAGAAAACAAAAAAGTTGATCTTGTGTCCATTCGCTAAGAATAAACATGGTCTGTCTTAACGTAGATGTTCAAACACTAATGATTCATCAGTCCAACAAATTAAATATTGCACATGCATCATCTTGAGTAACTATTTCCTCAATTTTTCTCAGACTTTTTTCTTTTTCTATCTGTCCATCTTTCTATCTTTTTGTTTTGTTTAAACATTCATTTTCAAAGTGCAATAATTACTCTAACCTCAATATCACGGTGCATATTTTTGTCTGACTCCTCAACACTGCTATAGATATTCAAAAGTTCCTTTAGATTTAATTCGAATATTTACACTTCACATGCCTTCAGTCCAGTCACATACAGTTGTCCCTCTTTCAGGCACGTTGTTGTTACGAGCCATGAACCAACTCAGGATGTAAAAACACTGGACCGCAGACACGTAACAGCCAGACGGTTCTTCAAAATCCCATCCCAACTGATACCTCAGATATTGAATTGATAAGACCTGGATTTCACACTTTCCTTTCCTCTGTGTTTAGTGTGTTGGCTAATGTCAAACACCTATTAATTGCTACCCAACTGTTGCACAACCAATGATTCAAGTGGTAGATTGAAAAATCAAAGACATCAAAGGATTTCTCAGTTTCTCAACACTTAAACTCTGACTTATTTGTGACGGTACACTATGCTAAATGACTAATAAGAGTATGTGTTACGCAAAGAAAAGACAGATAGTGTGCTTGTTCTAGTATGGAGCTGACTCGTCTGCTACACATGCTGGATCTCATAGTGCAATGTGGTTTCAAAATCAGCCCAGGACTAAAATTTTATCAATAAAAAAAGAGAACTAAATAACATCTTTTATCCCTGCTATGGGAAAACCCAGCCAAAGTAACTTTAAGCTCCTGGCCCAGTGGTACAGCTGCGTGTGGTTTTACAGCACTACATTGAGCATCAATTGCGATGAGGGTAGGAGACATCTTGGTAGAGATTTAAGAAGTAATTAAAGCTGCAAGCAGCGATGAACGGGCCCTCGCACTCCCGGCCACCGCCCCCATAAGCATATCAGAAATGACACCACCCACGACTTCCTATGTCAAACCATTCAAAAGATATAGCAGAAAAAAGGGACAGCCAATCAGAAGAAGGGGCGGGGCTAATTCAGGCCAATGAAGGTCAAGGACTCCATACAGAATCTGATGATACCACCCACGACTCTCTATGTCAAACCATTCAAAAGTTATAGCAGAAAATCGGGACAACCAATCCGAAGAAGGGGCGGGGCTAATTTTCACCAATTATGGTCAAGGACTCAATACCGAGTCCCATGACACCACCCACGACTCTTTATGTCAAACCTTTCAAAAGTTATGGCAGAGAAAAGTATTCTAGGGGGCGCTGTTGAGCCGTTAGGCCACGCCCATTAATGCAAACCATGAAATATCAAATTTATCGCCAGGCCTGGCTTGCATGCAAAATTTGGTGACTTTTGGAGAACTATCAAATATGGACCAATCAGATGAAGGGGGGCACGCTTTTTGGCGTCTAGCGTCGCCACGGTAACACTTTTGAAAGAGAAAAGTAATGCTCTTAGTCGCAAGATGAAGACGCACATTTTGATGTATAACACACCTGGTTGCACGTTACGGTTCGGGCCGTATTAATTGCCGAAAGAATGGCATAAATTGCACCAACATTACACAATTAATTCAAAATGGCCGACTTCCTGTTCGGTTTTGGCCATGGCGCCAAGAGACTTTTCTTTAAGTTGCGACATGATGCAAGTGTGTACCGATTTTCGTGCATGTACGTCAAACCGTATTGTGGGGCTTGAGGCACAAAGTTTTCCGGGGGGCGCTGTTGAGCCATTTTGCCACGCCCATTAATACAAACCATGAAATATCAAATTTATCGCCAGGCCTGCCTTGCATGCAAAATTTGGTGACTTTTGGGGAACTATCAAATATGGACCAATCAGATGAAGGGGGGCGCGCTTTTTGGCATCTAGTGTCGCCACGGTAACACTTTTGAAAGAGAAAAGTAATGCGCGTAGTCGCAGGATGGAGACGCACATTTTGATGTATAACACACCTGGGTGCACGTTACGGTTCGGGCCGTATTAATTCTTGAAGGAATGGCTCATATTGCTCCAAAATTACGCGATTAATTCAGAATGTTCAAAATGGCCGACTTCCTGTTCGGTTTCGGCCATGGCGCCAAGAGACTTTTCTTTAAGTTGCAACATGATACAGGTGTGTACCGATTTTCGTTCATGTACGTCAAACCGTATTATGGGGCTTGAGGCACAAAGTTTTTTCTGTCTGAACCAACCAGATGAAGGGTGGGCGCGCTTTTTGGCGTCTAGCGTCGCCACGGTAACGCTTTTGAAAGAGAAAAGTAATGCGTGTTGTCGCAGGATGGAGACGCACGTTTTGATGTATAACACACTTGGGGGCACGTTACGGTTCGGGCCGTATTAACTGCCGAAGGAATGGCATAAATTGCGCCAAAGTGACACGATTAATTCAAAATGGCTGACTTCCTGTTCGGTTTCGGCCATGTCGACAAGAGACTTTTCTTTAAGTTGTGTACTGATACAGGTGTGTAGCGATTTTCGTGCATGTACGTCAAACCGTATTGTGGGGCTTGAGGCACAAAGTTTTCCGGGGGGCGCTGTTGAGCCATTTTGCCACGCCCATTAATGTAAACCATTAAATATCAAATTTTTCGCCAGGCCTGACTTGCATGCAAAATTTGGTGACTTTTTGGGCACGTTTAGGGGGGCAAAAAGGCCCTCCTTTCGTCAGAAGAAAAAAGAAAAAAGAAAGAAAAAAGAAAGAAAAATTCCTACAGATACAATAGGGCCTTCGCACTGAAGGTGCTCGGGCCCTAATTACAGAAGTAAACAAATGAGGGAATGAACATGAATCTAAATCTTAGCTACTGTTGTGAAAGTGAAGCTTTACCGCCTCTACAAGAAACTGAAGTGCTAACGTTTCTTTATACTGCTTTGAGGTCTATTAGCGGGCTACTTGTGGGACCATTCCCAGTGCACTAATGGCAGTTTGTGTCTGAGTTGCTATTATTACTGAACTGCAGCATTATAATCTTAACTTTTCCACCCAGAAACACTGTTGATTAGCTCTCTGTGCATTTTGAGTTCAGCAGCTTTTCTCACATGTAAGTCACCTAATGAGCTGTTCCTAATAAAAACAAAAACCAGAACAAAATTAAATTGAATCTAATTCTATTTTAAAATTCCACTAAAAGGACAAACTTGATTGTGTGTCTCTGCAACTCTCCCCAGACACATAAATCTACGACTGCATCAAAACAAAGCAATAAAATCAAAGATGGACAGAGGAAGGAAAGAGGTGGTTGAAGAAAGGAGGCGGGGGGGACGCCACAAGTGTGTGTGTTTGTGTGTGTGTGTGTGTGTGTGTGCATGTGTTTACATGTGTGTGTGTGTGTGTGACTGTGTAAGTGAATCAGAGGGCAGTTTGTCATGTTGCTGCTCCACAGCCCTGATCCGAGCTGACAGGTGAAGCTAAGCGCAGCTAAACAGCACACATAACAGAGAGGATGAGAGAGAGACGGGGTGGAGGGGGGTGGCGGTCAGTAGAGATAACGACGGTCCGACGGATCAAAAATATAATTAAGAAAGCAAGAGTGTCCGTGAGACCAGGAAGGAGGGATGGACAAAACACCAGTGTGAGAAAATGAAGGGAAGGGGCAGTTGAAGCCATTAATAAGAAAAAACAAAAAAACACGCAGACGAGAGAGGAAAACAACGAAGAGGCATGATGGATGGAGAGAGAGAGAGGGAGAGAGAGAACAAGAGAGAATTTGAGCAAAACAGGGAGCCTGGGAAAGACAGGATATGAGATTAACTAAGGAAAGAGACTGGTTAATTAGCATTTTATCAAAAGAGAGGAATGGGCGAGTTAATTTTTCATACCATCGCAATATTAATCTGTACGTCCCTCATTCCATCCTTTTTAAATGTTCATCTCATTTCCCCTCCATTAAAATACTTTCAATGATGTGGGAGTTTACATAATATTCATATTTTTTTATTTTTCACAAAGCATTTTTCATGAGGAAACTCATTTTAGAACAGCCTTAAAAAACAGATAATGAAGTCACTGGGATGTACAGAGTTGGTTGCAGGGCTGGTCCCGACACCATTCATAGCTTCTGGAGCTTCGGCTCAAGTTTGCAATTAATATTTGAAGTTTTGTTTTGTTTTTTTGGTGGGGTGGGGGGAAGGGAGCGACGACCCCCTCCCCACCAGAGCTGCTTGTGACCTAACAAGTGCGGCTCACGCACGAGAAGCGAACAAGTGTGATTCGCCTTTTAATAACATCACTTAAAACCAGGAAAGCGGAGGGAAAGCCTTCCCCGCAGAACCGAGGCGATGAAGCTGCGTGTGGGAGCTGAATGCAGACAGATCAAAATAAGAGACGTGTATTATGAGACAGAATACGTGAGCGTAAGACACTAGAATTACCACCTAATGGTTATGCACCTCCACAAATTTCAGTTTATTTTGATACTTCCGTTTTAACTATTAGATGTTTCTCACCCACACTGAGGATACAGGGTGTTATTTTCTCTGTGCGTGGCAGAGATCCTTGTAGTAGTTGATCTTTGATATTCCTGCAAGCACAATTCTGAAAAAAAATGGGGACTCTAAAACATACATTAAAAAAACAGAATGTGGTTTTTTGCAGACCCATTAACCCATATTTTATGGGTGAGAATAGAAAACACATCAACTCAGGGTAAGTGTCATCTGAAGAAAAAAAAAAGGCAGTTTTTGAATTTGATGGCAGCAGACAAAACAAGAGTTTGAACGGGGAATAAAGTTTATTTCAGGATTGGAGCTGTTCAACAGTCCACAGTCTTCTTTGTCATATTCTGTTAATAAGTGAGTAATCTGGACTGCAGACCAATCCAGCACTTACTTTACTAACAGCCCATGCGTTTGTAGTGGATGCAGTATGCAGTTTAAAGTTGTCTTGTTGAAAGATGCAAGGCCTTCCCTGAAGAAGGAATTGTCTGGATGGGAGCACATGTTCCTCTGAACCCTGTACAGTATTTATGCCCTACAGCATTGCATTTTCCTGTCCAGATGTTCAAGCTGCCCATTTCATAAATACAAATGCCCCCCAACACCATGAAACATCAATCCAGGTGGACCCTCTCCTGTTTAGTCTATTTTGTAATGTAGACAGGACATGAAAATCAGAGGCTCCAGACATTTATTTTCAGCCTTGTCCCCCACACACAGAAATTTCTCCACATGCTTTGAATGTTTTCATATTATGCACTGTTTAAGTCCTATATGCTATTTTGCCGTACTTCCTGTTCTTTTCTGCATTTCAGTTGTTTTTTTACTCATTTTGTTTGCAGCTGTCACATGTCAAAATGTTGCCCCATCTTACGTGGTAGCATCTGTGGTAGTTTTCTTTTCTTTTCTTTTTTTTTTAAACGGATGTTATCTTCCCAGCTCTCGCAACACTTCTGTTGCTGAGTTTATCACTGTCACCCACTGCACCACAAATGACCGGGGATCGAATTCAGGTGAAGATTCAGTGCAATCTGTTTGTTTCCTTAGTGAGACTAAGGACTTTTAAGAATTACTTTACATCACTACATTGTCATGAAATCAATTGAACTGGATCTCTGTGTGGGAATAGTAGCCCATCTCGGGTACACCCTGCCTTTCGCCCGATGACAGCAGGGTTAGGACTCCCATGACCCTCAATAGAAGTCAAGTGGGTATAGATAATAGATGGATGGATGGATGGATGATACATAACTGGAGATTATTGTCACCAATTAAGCATGTGAGCAAAGTTTGATTTATGTTTGTGATATTTGCTTCTTTTCTCTGAATCAAATATTGTCAAGTGTTGACCAGGAAAATGTTTGCAGAACATTTCACACTGAATTTGACAAGTCTCCTCTTGTGTTAAAACATTATGAGGCAAGTGTGAATTTTTGTTGCAATTACTAAATTAAATCTTCGAAGGGAAGAGACAAAATCACATATACTTTACACACATGCCTCAGTGAAAAACAAGGAACAAGAGTTGGCAGTGGGAGTCTTTTCTCCATTAGTGTATTATACTGCAGTGTCAGAGTGTCCTTGCACTCGCTGTACTGTAATAGGTACGTGTTTCTATATGTAAACGCAGTGTCAAAATAGATATTGCACTGAGGTTTGATGTCTATGTACACAGAAAAACCTTGAGCTGAATGAATGTGGGGTGAAATCATGTTTCTGCATGTATGAATGTGTATTATGAGCTAAACATAGGTTGATTGATGGCTCCCACTCTTGTTGTGTTGCACTGCAAAAGCTTTTTGTAGTGCCGCCGTCTGTCGCATTACATTACATGGCATCGAATTAATTGGACTGCGTCAAACAGAGTTTTTTTTTGCATCTGTGTCTGAGGAACTCAGTTACATTAATCAGACAAGGTTAATTTAGTCTTTGGAGATGAAAGGCGAGAAGACAGTAGAACATAGCGTTTAAAAATGCAATTTGGGATGAAGCTGAGATGCACTGTTTTTAACTTTTTAGTCTGAATTATTTAGAAATGGCACATTTTGTCTCTTACCAGTTTTTGTAAGACTTCTTCCTTCGTTATCAAACAGAACTGTTTTTTTAGTTTATTCTAAGCATCCTTTTAAAGTTTGACATTTTTTCTGCATTGGACAGGAAGAAATGTGAACTACAGATAATTATTTGCTTGTCATATAGATTCATGCTCTCTGTACTTATTTGTCGGATGATATTGACTTGACTTGCATCTTAAGGAATAAAGTACTGTCAAAAAGCAATGTCCAGGACTGAAAGGGGAGTCAGCGTAGAGGCATTTAAAACTACAGCTGATAGAGAGGCCATCCTGGTTCAATAAACCACAAAGTTTTAAGGCCTTATAGCGTACAGCAACATACGACATGAATAAATGCAATTTTGAAAACAATACATTTAATGTTAGCTCAGAAACGTCAGAATTGATGCCACAGACAAGACTAAGAAATGTGTACAAAAAGTGTATGAAAAAGGACTTGTAGTTCAGGAAGGTCCTTCAGTTTCTAAGGTAGCATCTTAACTCATTCCTAATTAACTATCAAAGTTTGGACTTACACTTTGTATAGACTCCATTTTGCTGCTGACATGCAGTATTTTGTTAACTCAAAGCTGCATCAGTCAACGTCATTTTAGTCTGTAACGAAAGTGACATTAATAGTTAATAATAGTAATAGGATTGGTTTAACTTTGAAATAATCCTTTAATTTGCAAGCTGCATTGTCGCTACGTTAAGTGTTGTTCAGAGTTTAAGGTGTGTCAAAACACTCTTTGAAAATGAGTGACCCAATTGGACTGTTTATAATATATTTTATATTTATTTTATAATATTAATCTGCAGCTAAAAGGTTTAGGTACTCTTTTTATGTTGTGTTAACCTGATCTTTAAGTAATTTCTCTTAATTTATAGCACCTTGCACACTCATTTTGGTCCTGTGTTCAGCAGTTTCTGCCCAGCCTTTAAGTTAAAGATAAACAGAAAAAAATAAGTATTTCATGAATATACTGTATATTCACATCATTTATTCACCAGGATTATTACACAGATTGGAACATGAACAATTATATTCATGTTACTTCTGCTTATAGCTCTTTTTGTTTAAATTGCAATGTCAGTCTTGACTAAACATTTGATTAGTTCGATCAGTTCCATTTAAAACAGTCTAATGATGACGGGATTCAGTACATGTCCATTTAATTTACCTCTTAAGACCTGGCGGACACATATCATGTAAACATCACACATTTTGTTGTCTAGCATAATATTTCATTTCCTAATGGGGGCCCAGCGTAAAAAGAAAATAAATCGCACTGGGACTTAATGGGTTAAGAGTGAATAAATCTTATTTCTGGAGGAAGTCAAGTCAAGTTTGTACGTTCTCATTCCCATAGGCTCTTCTGACTCCACTGGGTTAATGTTGGCATTCCAGACCGTTTAAAATGCTAAACGTGTGCTTATTTTGACATTACAATCGTGTTCAATGGTTTTGCATGTGCACGGATACCTCGTACCGCCAGATGATTCTTTTAGAGACAAATGAACTGCAGCTGTGGTTTAAACTTGGAAAGTCGTAGTTTAGGAAGCAAAAAAACAAAAAGCGCAGCGAATCCACGTAGCAACCAGCACTGCAACTGACGTACCATACTTACAGCCAGATATATTTTTAATTTTGAGTTTATTTCTCAATGAATGACTACTGAATAGAATAGAATAGAATATATGTCTTTATTGTCGTTATACAAGTTTAGGAAAATTGACATTGCAGCTCTCTTTTGCAAAGAAAAGAAAAAAGAAAAGAAGAGCATCACTTCTGGATGGAAAAGTAGGCTACAATATTTTAAATCCATTTTGCCAAATTTGGTCTGCAGCTGTTTAGTTGCAGTATTGCAGCTGAAGTATTTTCCTTAGCTCCAAAAAATGGCAGAGGAAGCACAATAGTTAGCAATGTTGCTTCACCGCAAGTTCCCCATCAGATCCCACCTGGGTCCTTCCTGTGTGGAGTTTGTACATTCTCCACATGTCCACACCTGGGCTTCACCCAGACGGCCCCTCGTGGGACCAAACAGAATGCAGTGGGAATGGAAGATGGATGCTCGTGCAAACTGCATCCCGCTTGGGCCGAGCTCAGATCTGCCGTATATCCGTCCATCCGTGTTATGTTTTTTTTTTTTTTTTTTTTTTCAGTTGCGCGAATCTTACCTTCCTATGCAGAGCATAAAACACCCCGGGCGAACTGGCCATGCCAGTGCCACGTGTTAGTGCCTAAGGTTCTGATACAAGGTCACTAGCATACACCACGCCACAGCTGTTATAGCATGTCAGTGTGAACATATTAGAGCACTGTCGTGCTGCTCATTTTTCAGTTCGGGCCATGTCATAACACGTTGACAGTACGTGACATGTGCAGGTGTTTCATGTAGGTTGAAAGATTGCACAGTTGAGTTGTTGTTCAGGGGGAGTTGTCCCGGTTGAAATTCTCCCAGACTGCAGATCAAATTCAAATTTGCAGTCATTAAAAAAATTTAAAAAAATCCTTAATCCAATAAACTTTAGGATGGTTTAGGAACCAGAATGTGGGACTGAATCAAAGCGGACATTCAAACCAGTCTGTTGGGTACCTTTGCTCGGCAGTTTTTTATGAATTGGCATTTTTATGAATAATAAAAATATAAATTGGATAAGAACTGGAATTAACTGACCAGGAAATAGAATAGAAAACGTTTGCTTCTCCTGGAGTGTAATGGGATTTCAGCCTGGCTGTACAGTATGCAATGGGAGCACTGAACTTGTTCACTTTAAAGTTCCCTGAGATGAGTTAGGTTGGCGGCATGTCCGGGTTGAACCCCCCTACACTAAATATTAACTAACTATGTCATCGACTATAAAACTATAACTACACATTTTATTGCCAACTATGTGTGTATTATACACAGAGAACACAACAAGATGACTGTAATACTCTAAACTCTTTCACGTTCTGCTCAGTTTGACAGCAACTTGCAACAAATCAGTGTCAAGCTGCCATGCATGGTTAAGATCAATAATATCCTGTCGATCTCCCCACTGAGATCACTGAAAATCATCAATAACGTCAAAGACTTCACGGCCAGTATTCTGCTGACGAAACTGCGTAAGCATATGTGTCTGCGCGTAGGTGTGCTCACATGTGGGCTATGTGTGCGTCACTCCAGTGAATGTTATGGAACAAATCCCTTGAGGAGTGTGAATCTGTGTGTCTGCATGTGTGTGTGTTTCGTTGTTTCTAAAATAAAGATGGCCCAAAATAATGAGCGCAAGCAGTGACTCAGGCAGTGACATATGGTATTTTCTGTGACATCATCTTCTGCAACATTGCAGCCTCGGCGCTGAGATCTTGCCAGCGACTGGTTCGTGCAGATTGAAGCGTGTTGGCAGCGAGTGTCTCCTTTTCATTGTCAGCTTCTTTTTGTCTCATCAACTTCTGCTTGTCTTTCATTTACAATTGCATTCCATCAGTTTATAAATGTTCTAGGAATTCATTTTACCAACAACATCAAACATTTGAGTAAATGGAAATGGGCGACGGTGGGAATTCTTAAATAGTCTTATTTGAAGCAAGAAAGTTGTAATTAAATTACCACCAACTTGGTGTGTGTAAATGTTTTATTTGTAAACTTGAGGTGCTGCCAACCAATCAGCACGGCTGGTTTCATGATTTCCTGGTTGCCGGCAGGGTGTTGTTAAGGCACTCCTTCACGCTTCTCTTCAATGAGTTCCTCCTCTTAGAGACGAACTGCCTGCTTGTCTGCAGCATGTAGCCCCGCTGCAGGAGATCCATTGAAAAACTCACTGTTTTATTTTACTCACCTCCAACTCATTGTATCTTGCTGTAAAAAGTCTCTGGTCATGCAGATAACTTCATAAAAATCACAATGTAATAAAACAAAATTTCATTTAAAATTTTGCATTAGTCCAACTTAAAACTGTAGCTTTTAAATGCATGTAGACATTTATTTTCCAACTAAAGTTCAACTAGACCAAACTTAAAGAGGAGAACTAAAAAAGAAAAACACTCTAGTGCTCATTCTAAAGTGCTTTTAGAATGCATTTGTTGTCTTGTGTGTTGTTTTCATTTTTATACATTTTTTCAATATAAACTATTCAATACATACAATTTTCTTCACAGACATTTTAATACATACACAGAAAAAATATATAACTTTAACCCTTTTTAGCCTAAATCTTGTCTTTTGACCTCCAGGTGGCTCACACAAGAGTTTCACCAGTAGTGGAAATACAACCAGTTTTCACCAACTGGTTTTAGCTCTGCACCATTTAAGCGAAGCAAAATCACTGTGGTTGTCGATCAAGTCCAAACTGAAATTCCAACCAAACAGAAGACTGGTGGTCTGGGAGCTCACCCAACCTTATGCAAAGTTGTCATATTTAAGTAAAAGTCTCAGATCTCACAAATACTCTTCAGACTACATTGAATATATTTAGTAGAGTAATGATGTGAAGCAGGCAAGCAAGTGAGTTTCATGATCCTTTAACCCTTTAAAGCCTTTATCTGTGGTTCTAAGAGTGGCACAGAGGTCTCAAAAGTGCATACATCAGACATTACAGGGTTAAATCCTTGTGAATTGTCGAGTCAGTTAGTCCACCTGTTGAGCATGAATGAAAGTGAGTGGATGGGTGACTATGACGTCCACAGCTTGTAGATAGTTTAGTTCCTATTATTTTATACACTGCACTTCCCACCCCCACTATGTGGCCTCTTCTCAAATTAAAACTTTTTTTTTGACTGCACTATTAATATTTTAATAATGCATTCATATATTCTTTATAATTATACAAATTGGAATGAAACTCTTCCAGTGTGAGCTCGTACACATGGACATGCACACTTGTGAGAGTGGATGAGAAACGATTGCACGCATGAACACAAACCGGCCCTGGCATGATAAGCACTCAGCGATGCCAAGGGACATTATTTGGCAGCTGTCAGCTCTAATAGGAGAATAGCAGGGTGGGAGACAGTTCCAGGCTCTGCACCAAGCCTGCATGGGTGCACTATCTGGCAGCTACGGCAAATCAGCATGTCTGTTGTGAACGCAAAAAAGGTCTCAAATCTCACCATTACTCATGGTCGTGCACGCATCCACAAGAGCGGGGATGTTTCTGAGTCAGAACAGCATCGGTATAAGACCCTCTCCTGAAATTATGCACGCTACTTTTGCACCATCACAATATTTGATTACCTTGCATCTATGTGAGAGATCTGGTCCTCCGTTTGTTTATGTTTGAGGCTTTGTGGAATAAAACGCAGTGAATTACTGATGAAAAGAGACTTCAAGTATTGACTTCTGCCATTTCATAACAGTGCAGGATAAAGGGAAGGATGAGGCGATGTAGTGGCAGGCGAACTTATATAGGACACGCACGCACACACAAATACGCATCATATCTCTGCGTTCTCCTAGTTTCAAAGGCTTCATTTACCATTCTTGTTTAAAGCGCTATTTCAAAGGCAGCAGTTTTTGGAACAACTATGAACTTCAATTTAATTTACATAACAATCAGCTGTTGAAAGAGAAGCTGTGCACTGAAGCCCACATGAAGGGGGATGAGAGTCCTGCTGCCTGGATCATATTAGAACTGAACAATTTTCAAAACAAATCACACAAGCGCATTGTGTTTTATTGAAGAGGAGGATCGGAAGAAGATGATTTCATCCACGGAAAATATCTTCATTTCTTTCTGTTTTTGTTTTCGGTCGAGCATTCAAATGAATAATTGATCAAAAAACAGCACTTATGCTTGTAATAATTTTGTCCTTTATTGTATGCACCACTTTGAAGTAATACCATCAAGGTGAGATTAAACTGTAGATGTTCAGCTTTGATTTAAGGTTTAAGGTTTTTTAATAATAAGGTACCACGGAGCAATGCCAGCCATTTTAAGCTTTCTGAGTGAAAACAAGTCAAGTAACAAGATACAGTACATTCCCTCTTTACCTGAAGATGAAATGATGAAAGATATAAAAAGGTCTGGAGTTGAAATTGGAAGCTGTTTGACTGGAACCACCAACATCAAGATGACCTGAATGAAAGTAAATTAAACCACTGTTAGGTTGAACAACAACAACATAAGTCTATACGAGAAATAGTTAAAGCCTAATGTGTATATTCACATTAATGCCACTGATATTAGAGGTACTTTGCTAAAAATTCCTAAATGGAAAATGAAATATTTCGGTGAAGCCTCTAAAATTAAAACAGAAAAAAGTTTCTTTTCTGTCAAATTCTTTGAAAATCACACACAAATGACAATCCCCACGCATTGCAACCTCTCTAAATTGCCACCCATGACATTTAAGGTGACTTGCTGCTTCTGGCATCAATTAACTCCCTCCGGGTTACAACTCTGCGTTAGTGTGCGTGTGTCTGCCCATGCGCCGTATGTGCCGTGCTGATTTGTGAAGGTTGGACGAGTGGCACTGCTGTAGGTGGCGAGCAGCATCTCCGCTGTGGCGAGCAGCTTCACACAGTTATATCCATAACAGCGGGTTTTTTCATCTCCACGTGAGGGTGCGGGGCCCCAGGAATCTTCTGTGGGGGGCCTTGTAATGTAAGCTAACCTGCTGTGACGGCAAAGAGTGATTCAGCCACGAAACGCTGCCGTAGAGCCGGGGATTAAACGCGTGTATTCGTGTGCGTGTGTGTAGAACAAATGCCTTTCTACATGACCATGGGGTATTTTTCCCCGCTTTATTTTTACCATCAAACACTCTCTGACAATTGAAAATAACGGAGCACATTTAGTCCCATGACCAGGGATGAGCAACCGCAGGGCTGCTGTGTTGAACTTCACAGCTCTGCCTGATATGCAACTGGACTGTAAAATAATCATTTATCTTTACTCGCCATAAAAAACAAACTATCTGTTATCCTTGAAGCCAGTCATGTGGCTCCACTTAAACAATGCTTTATTTTTGTTTTTTGACTTTTTAAGGCTATTTACACATTGAACTCTGTCAGATGGATGCTTCCATGCAACTGACAAGTAAGTTAGGGCTAAATACTTTGGGACTAAATCCCAAATAGAAGACAATACATACTTATGTGAGATCAGATGTTAACCAGGCATATTTTTGAGATTATTTCCCAAAAATAAAAAGAGAAAAGAAAGCATCAGTCGTGTATCAGTGGTCCCTTGGGGGGTGGAAGCAGCGCGGCCCGTTTTTGCAGCTGGGATGTTCCCAAACTGCTCCGTGGCAACGCCTGTCAGACCGCTCTCATTGACGGGAGAGGCCATGATTCACAGCGGCTGCTGCGGTTCAGCCAGTTCACAACGCTGCTGCACCCTGTGGGACTTTAGCGTTCAGAACGTCGATTGACATGGTATCAATGGTATCGCTTGCAAGAGGAACTCAATAGCGCCTCCTATATGGAGCCAAATCAAGGCCAAAAGTTTTGCTAATTTGAAAATAAAATTTGAACCTGAAAATATTTTTTTACAGTTTTAATTTTTTTTTTTCAGTATCAGATCGTTTTTTCAGTTTCAGATCTTTTTTTTTCAGTTTCAGATTTTTTTTTTCAGTTTTAGACTTTTGGCCCCGATCTGGCGTGGGGGGCGTGGCATCAACTGAGAGGGGCGTGGCATCATGAGTGACAGCATAACAGAGAAGGCTGGGGACGTTCCTCAGTCATGTTGCCTTCAGGAAACGTAGGTTGCAGAAGTTATGAGTAGAAGTATGATTCAACACTGTATATACACCATATTGATGTGATTGGCAGTGGGAAAAACTGATATTAGTGACACATTTCTGTTTAAAAGCTGTTTTAGACCATACTTGGCACCAATCGCAGTATAAAAGCAATAAACTATGCCAGACTGTACAGTTCAACAGCCACACTTTAAAGTTTGACATTTCCCACTTCCACATACTACCGTGAACGCATCGCAGTATCGTTTGCGATGGTGTCCGCTCCGCCAGGACAAGCCGCGGGCCTGTACAGTCTGGCATAGTTTATTGCTTTTATACTGTGATTGGTGCCATACTCCTAGAGCTCACACAATCTTCAATACTATCAGATTACTCCTTAAAGTTTTACTTTTACTTTTTTTTTTTTTATTCGTCATGTATAACATCAAAATCCACTTTTCAAAAGTTTAGTCAGTAATGAGGTTCAGCAGGTCTTGTGTAAATGCCAATTTCATTAAAAAAAATTCAGTTTTCCACATGGACAAAGATGACACATTCTGACCATAACTACATAAAAGACAGCTACCCCAAGAACGTTTCATTTAAGTTATATGTTTGGAAATTATTCACAATAAATTTAGAATATTTTTGACGGTTATAGCTACAAAGCAAGGCTCTTCTAGTTGTAAAAACTTGCTTTAAATGCTTTAAAAGAGTTGATCTGGTTCCAGGTTTTAATAGCCCACTCAGCTCAGTCTCCTTTAGTGTGTCAGAACAACTAAAGCCCCTGATGTTCATCCATCAGAAACTCTGCATGTCAGAGTTGTCGTATCAGACAGCTCTGACATGTTGTGATCATGTTTTGATAGTGAAATGAGATATTAAACTTATGTTCACTGGTAACAGAAAATAGAGTCATTTCTACGCTGACCTGCACACCAACTCACATCTTACGTCCACTTTATTCTCCATACAGACTTGTTTCAGTCATGTTTCTTTAACAGCCTTCAACAGAATAAAATATCATTTTAAGCAGACTGCATTTTGTTCGCTCCATTACCTCGTAGCTGATACAGATCTGCTGTGTCTCCCCACACACATATGTCTACGAACGCAGGAGGCCGAACCACAATTACTATCAAAATAACTTACTCAACTCTGAACTGCTGTCTTTTTTTTGTTGCTTCAAAAGTGTATTTATCATAAAATATTCAGTCCTGTGAAAACAAAAGGACAAAATCTTTCATTTCCAAAGTATTCCAGATCAAAATATAATTAAAAAAACATCTGATCCGAAGCAGGTTTTAATGTAAGTGCACCCTGAACAGCAACAGCTCAGTCTCTGACACGGTGGTGGCCCACTTTTTCTTTGCGACATTGCCTCATTTCATTCAGGTTTGCAGGCTTTCATTTATTCACGGCTCTCTCGAGTCTCCATCACAGAGTTTCCGTCCTGTACGCGTCAGGATTTTGACTGGGCCAGTGCAACGTTATTTTCTTCACTCTGTTGTAGATTTGCTGGTGTGTTTGGGATCATTACTCTGTTGCATGACCCAGTTAAGGCTAAACATTAGATGGCGTGACATTTGATTATAGACCACTGCAGCATACAGCGGAGTTTATGGTTGACTCACTGTAAGGTGTCCAAACTCTGTAACTGCAGGCAAACCCCCTTCAACAAATCTTGACCAAACAACCTCACAATGCTTTTTTACCAAGTGTAATAGTTTGTTCATATGCAACTGAGTCTTGCTGCCATGGTTGTTTCAGAGAAATCAGCTTTTATCTGGGATCCTTTACAAAGTCATACTGGTGGAGTCTTCTGTTTAATGTATTATAAAATCTTATTGTGCTGAACTTATACATATAACATACAGGCCCGGTTTACACCTGGTATTACACTGCAAAAACTCAAAATCGTACCAGGAATATTTGTCTTATTTCTAGTTAAAATGTCTCATTTTTAGTCAAAAAATCTCATTACACTTAAAACAAGAGTCATCATCAGAAAAATAACTTATTTGACAATTTTCACCTTTTTCAAGTAAATTTTCACTTGAAATAAGTAGAAAAATCTGCCAGTGGGACAAGATTTATCTTCTCATTACAAGCAAAAAAATCTTGTTCCACTAGCAGATTTTTCTACTTATTTTAAATGAAAATCTACTTGAAACAGGTGAAAATTGTTTTTTTTTTCCAGTGATGAGTCTTGTTTTAAGTGTAATGAGATTTTTTTTTTACTAAAAATGAGACATTCTAACTAGAAATAAGACAAATATTCTTGTTAAGATTTTGAGTTTTTGCAGTGTAAAATCCATCCTGAAGGATCTGATCAACAGTGGACACCCATAAGTGGAGGTATAAACTCGCCCAGCCTCAACCAGGTTAGCAGACGGACTGCATGTGTAAACACAGCATGTCCTAGTTCACGTTGAAGGTCCGCCTACATAACTGATGTCTTCTGCGTAGGAAGGGGGACGTACTCATGTACGCAGCAAGGGCATCAAATGGAAGTTGCCAAACAACAAAAAGGAGCCAGAACCACCAAAAACAACACACATCATGGACCGGTCGTGCCTCACTTCCTCTTCTTCTTTTAAATTCAGACATATATGTTTCCGTTTCGATTTTCTGAAGCTTTTGTTTATTTCTTATTATTGTGTACATACAGTTCACCTGTTAAATAAAGCTGGAGAAAATTGGAGAGAGGGTGTTCATGTTCCCTATCGTGGTTACGAGGTACACTTTAGTGCACGGCTGCAGCCTCGTTGAAAACAAACAGAACAACTTTGGTCTTTTCAGGCGGGAATCATCTACCAGCTTATTTGCATAATACAGTTGGGGGGAGTAGTGAGATCTGAACACATGTGGAGACTCTTCTTAACGCCAGGTGTGGACAGACGTGCTAAGAGCTGTCCGCTTGTCATTGGATCACTCAGGATGGATGTTGATATCAAATCTAAACAAAGCCAAAGCCTCTTTTGTTTGTTTTTTTCTTTATTAGCAGCATCGCACAGTCTGACATTGGGATGACACTATGGCTGCACGATTCTGGACAAAATGAGAATCACGATTTTTTTGCTTAGAATTGAGATCACGATTCTCTCACGATTTTTTTCCAATATAAAATTTATTGCACTTATTACTTTGCAACAGCTGAACAAAAATATAATAACAATAAACATCTCTTGTCTTCTTTACACAAACCTTTGAATAATTTAAACAATAATAACAATTTTGAACAATATTTGTTCCTCCCTGAGTTGAACACCCTTTCAGAAAGGGGACTTGTAACAGATCCTGTAGTTCTGAGGCAACAAATTATTCCTCTGGCTGCTTTTTGCTGTAATAGCTGACATTGAACATAAAAACAATAAACATCTCCCTAGTCTTTAAATAATTTTAAAAATAACAATTTTAACAATATTTATGTGCAATATGTGTCAGGTGATGAGAAAGGTAGATGTTTCTCCAAATGTAATCCACAATCATTAACAAAATATAACAAACATGACATGATAGTTGACCATGACAGGACTACAACAACCTAGAACATAGGCCTAGTCCTTTTTTTATGCAGCCATCTTTTAAAAAAAAAAAAAAAAAAAAAAAAAAAAAAAAATTTAAATCGTCGTCATTTGGAAATGAGATTGCGTTCAAGCATGAATCGAGATCGCGATTTTTTAACGATTAATCGTGCAGCCCTAGATGACACCTAACCCCTATGATGAATGTTTTCCTCTTTTAAAAATGTTTTTCATTGTACAATGATGGGCTTTGGATGGGTTGGAAAAAGCTGGATGACCCTTCCAGGATTGAAGAGCAGAACTGGTCGGTTCTCTGGGACCGTCTTACCTCTCTGGCGCTGGGTTATCACACATCTGCTCCAAGGCTGCAGGCTGCCAAAACGTCTGTTTCTTATAAAGGTGCATACACTTGCCGATGATCAATTAATCAAGTGAAGCTGATTGGTAGCAGCTGGCCAGCAATTACCTCCTTAATTCCTTTGGAGCCAGAAATGGTGTACACTTTACACATATCGGAGCGAAACGTTTGCAGTCCTGTTGTTGGGAAAAATGGACATAATCAAAGATGTAACGAGGCATGTATGTAGTAGGTGCTTTGTTGCATTTTGCCTTCATTCGTATCAGAACAATGTGTTGCATGTGTTGTTTTGAGTTGCTGCTTGTCAACACAGCCAGTTTCAACCTACTTATCAGAAAAGAGCCAGATTTTTCCCCTGTATAGACGGGGTAGATGCTATTCTTATCTGGGGTTTACACAATGCTTGATTTTTTTTTTCTTTATCCCCACCCCCACTACTTCAGCTTTTGCACATTTGCATCGTTCCTTTGCATATTCATGCACTCAGCCGTGCTTTACCTCATGCAACATAACGTAACAATGTAGAAAAAGTTCATGGCCTCTTTGAACCATGAGGTAAATTATGCGCCAATAATTCAAAGATCTCTTTACGGTTTAAGTCCTCTGGGGTTGTATATGGGCCTCTGCTGTTCTCATAACACTATGTATCATTTCAAGAGAGCTAACATTGCAAGTTGGAATAGTTTATGTGACAGTTCCTTCGGAGAGGGGAAGAGAAATGCTGGAGGAAAGGGTGAGAATACTAAAGAAAAAGAAAGAGGGGGAGAGGGAGCAAAAGTGGCCCAAAGGGTAAGACTCAGAAAGGGAGACTAAACGACGAGAGAGCAAGAGAAGCCAAATCAGCGGGCTAAGAGGAGAGGAAAGACACAGGAAGCCTTGAGGAAGTAATACAGGGAGAGATAAGAGTCTAGCAGCAATGAAATATAAAATAAATAATGGGAGAGATAACAGGGTGAGGAATGCTGAGGAGATAGGAAAGATAAAAAGAGAAGCGAAAGGATGAGACGATGTTTTCTGGGAGATGTGGAGCGAAGAAAACAACAAACGCTGAACAATACCAAGCTCGTTAGCTTTTTCTGTAGGGAGAAGAGAGAATGACAGACACGTTTGTTTTATGATCACCATGAATGAGAGAGGAGTGGAAGACGGATGAATTAATGGATTGGAAGTGGACAGATATTAATGAGATGAGAAGGAGAAAACGGCTTGGCAAGCAAACCTGGAAACATGAAGGCCGTTGAGATGCATGTAGGGTATTGTGCGGTCTTGCATCACACAGTTTACAGCCTCTGGACATATTTCATGTTTTTTTTATTGTGCTTTTCTGCTGTCTCAAAAGAAACCCAATTTCCTAACTTTGTCAAACATCAACAGTTATAAAATGATCCCTTTACAGAACCTGTAAATTCTGATGTTGCCTGAAACCTTCAGAGCAAATGGCCGAAAAAGAAACTCAAAGTAAAACAATACTCAATATTAATTTTGCATTATTTATTTATTTTTTATTGCCAATGAATGCCGGAGCAGCTTCCCGCTTTTCCGGGTCTGGAACTCACCCTTGCCTGACTTTCTCCCAGGGCTTTAATTCTAAATCAATGTTTTCCTGATGTTAATTTATGCAGGAGAGAATTTGATGAGCTGTGTGTTTTTCAGCAACATTTTCTTTCTCATTCATATGACACGGCAGGCGACTGCTGGCCGCTGTGCAGCTCCAGTGGAGCAGCTTAATGACACCTCAGCTGTGTGAAAAATGTTGAGAGAAAGGCAAGAAGTTCACTATTAAACAAGATATTTCCAACCTCATATTAAGGTTAAGGTTATATTAAGGTTTGGGCTTTTAGTAAAACAATAAGCCTGATATCACATGAAGGGACTATGTAACTTTGGAAATAAAAAAACATGAAACAAATATTTTAGCATCAGCATCTCAAAAGTGAGTGAATCAGTCAATCTTTGAATTACAAAAGAGCTTTTTTGTGTTTTTACAATAGAGTGACATTATCAGGACTTGAGCCAATATTTAACCAAAACTAGACACTTAGGGCCCGATTTACTAAAGGTTTGCATGTGTAAAAACTTGTGCAAACTTGACAGCACCCACAAACCAAAGTGCCAGCTGATCTACTAACAGCGTGCAAAGAGGACTGCGCCTCTCAAATGCGCAAAATAGCACACGCTGTTCATTTAGTACTTTTGCCCTGATCAATCAATATGGGGCGTACCCACCAGACATTGCTAAATACTGGGAGGGAAAGATGCAAATTGGTCCATTTACCATGCGCAATGAGATTTACCAAGCCTGAAAGTTTTTGCGTGGATTGTGATTGCGTCTGTATTTAATACGTTCGAAAGGAAGGTGCTAATCTGCACATGCAAAAGGAGAAATATTTTATTTGAATTAGGGATGTTAATAATTAATCGATTTTCGATTAATTGCCGTTATGAAATTACCCGATTAAAATTAACGATTACAATTAATCTATTTATTTATTTATTTATTTTTTTCGTTTAATTTCACCAGCTGGTATTACGCCCGGACCACATTTAATGCGACACAACACGCTGCCACCGCGGCGCGCACAGAAGAAAGAGACGGCGGATATGTTTGGTTTTAGTAACATCATGCTCAGGCAATGAGTCTGCAATGGCCCAGACGGGAGACACATGTAGCTCTGTGCTTAACTTTTATTTTTAATCCACTCTATATTCTTCTGGTTGTTCTCCGATATGTTCCCCTAAAGCCTGAATTATGGTTCCGCCTTAAATCGATGCAGAGCCGCCGCCGTAGCCTACGGTGTAGGCTCTGCGTCGTTGTAACGCGGAACCATAAATCAGCCTTCACCCGGTACATACATAGGTTTCTCTAAACATCTGTCCCCGCTACAGTTTTAACTAAAAGAAAATGTGCTCCAATACAGCAGGTCTCATCATTTTATTTTGAGCACTGCAGAAACTCTAACTTAAAACGTAACTAGAACTTAAAATTTGCTTGACACAAATGACACTATTATGGCTGCTGCTACTACTAATAGCCTTGAAGTGCACTTTATATTATATTCCTTGTGGTACAAAAATGTCTTTTTGTTACTTTTGTATCAAATAAATATTTGATTAAGGAATACATTAAAATGTCCTTTGTATTTTATATAAGCAAAAAAAATTATGTTTGTATCTCAGATGGGGGAAAAACGCCGCTTATCAACTAATCGATGATCGATCGATAAGGTTATCAACTATCAATTAATGAAATAATCGATAATTTGCATCCCTAATTTGAATGTTAAATCGAGTATTATTCAGCAAAAGGTTGCCACAGGAGGCACATTCATTTTTTTATTTGTGATAATAAATAAATCACGTGTTTTCATGGAGAAAAAAGTGTTTCTCATTGTGCGCCTATACTTGTTCTGCAGTTGTCATACCCCGGTGTTGTGCCGTATTCAGCACCCCTGCCGTGAAAAGCACCCCCTCGTCTGACAAAAATGATATTCTCATTCCGTGTTCTGTTCATGTTCTGTTGTCCATGTTCTGTTTAGCGTCCAGTTTTGTGTTAATGATTCATGTTTAAATGCGCTCATGGATTCGGGTAAAAAAAAAAATCGGGTAATTGATGTCATTAATTAATAGCCTGCTTACTGTGTTGTCTTCCATAATATTTGTAAATATATATAATATAAACTCCTAAGTATGTGTTTGTGTGAGTGTGTATATATAAATATATTGAAGTGTCAGTGTGTTGTTTTTTTTCTTGGTCTACTTATCATTGAATATACGAGGGGGTGCTTTTCACGGCAGGGGTGCTGAATACGGCACAACAATTTGCCTCTTCCACTAATATCTCTAACTCCAACTCGTCAAATTTCATTTTGCGCTTGCAACTATCCTGCTTTCCATCCACTCTCAATGGCGCAAAGTTTGCGCCGCAAACCGTAAGACGCGCAACACCTCATTTAAATACTGAGGTTTGCACCTGTTATCAATTGCGCACGCAATCTTAGTTGATCACCCGCAAAACACACAACAACAGCACGCGCAAACTTTTTCAGTGCACACGCAATTTAGTACTCTTTATTTAGGATCTTAGTAAATCGGGCCCTTACAGTCCTAAATATTTTCAGATTCAGATATTTTCAGTCCTCACAATGCAGATGTTTGGAAACTTCTGTGGCGCCTGGACCAGTCCCTGCAATGGATTTGGTACCCAAGTGTGACCCCCAACAACTGCTGGTTGTTTTAGGCAGAAGATGATGTTCAGCCCTCCTCAGGTCCGCCTCAGGTTTGAATATTTTCTTCCTATTTATCACAGCGTATGCAAACACAAAAAGCAGCAACAGCAATCATCTTAACTGCTTCCATGTTTATCTGGTCATTCGAGTTTGCTTCCTCTCTTCTTTTGATTGATTTTTTCTTCCTTTCTTTTATCGGCATGGCGTGAAAGAGGTGCCTTACCAGCACTGAGTGGTACAGCACGTTGCTATGCTGATTCAGTGAATCCCACGGAGTCTTACACTGGAACAGAGACATGGCAGTGCATTTGTACTGGGTTAATATCACACAAGATTCTCGATGATTATTACAAATTACCCCAGGTCTCCAGGTATGACTTGTACCGATTAAAAAGGGCAAAGATGGAGGTACATGTTCTGTACATGGAATGTGACATTTACAGTAGCGTGTAGTGGGCAGAAACATTGAGTTGGTGTGAGAAATCAAAAAGGTTGAGACATCCAAAAGTAAGCGCTTTTAGATTGGATCCCGCTATTATTGCTGGATGATGAACACGCGTTTTACACGCGTTGGGTAATATAAGCGTAAGGTGTGATATTTGTCACTTCAGGCCTGAAGGCGAGTCGGGAGGCGTTATCCGTGTAACATAACGTAAGCTGTGTGGGCGTGTAGAATGAAGTATTATCCCTAACTCAGCAGGATTTATACTCCGTCAGACAGGTGTAATTTTCAAAACGAGGATGGATGAACATTGGGATGAGCGTCTTTTGGCCGAGTTTTGCTTTCTTGCAATTTGTCATTTTTGTGACCAGTTGTTCAAACAATGGACCGTCCTTTGTGGTTCCAGACATACGGCGGTTCATGGTGTCCTCGGTCCCGAGGCTGAGCAGCTCCTGGATCTCCTCGTCTCCCCAGTTACTCATCTAGCAAATATAGATCCAACCTGTGACTTCCTGCTGCTGCTGTTACACTCATCAGCTGTTTCCTTATTTTATGAAATAATAATGACAACTTAAAAACCCTCCTACTTGCTTAGTTCTGTTTACATTAGACCTGACCCGCAGTGAAGGGTTAGGGTTAACCCCTAACCCTAACCCTAACCCTTGGAGGAGAGTTATTGGTGGATCCACCCCGCGTCGGTCTCTGTACAGGCGACATATTGGATCCTCACATTAAACGCTGGGTATCCCCCGATGTAAAAGTGGCTAGTGATGGAGAATGACAGAGGCGAGGGAAGGCACATTTATTTCTGTAGCACATTTCAATTCATTTACATAATGAAAACATGAAAAGTAAATAGACAAAATAGAGTTACACTGCAGTGGTATAATAAAGAAAAGTTAGACTTAAAGGGGACCTATTATGGCATCTAATACCTATTTTAAACAGGCCTTGAATGTCTTAAAAACAAGCTTTTGATTGTTTTTGCTAAATAAATTAGAAATTCAGCCTCTGAGCCATGTCTTTATCTTCCCATTCTCTAACCTCATTCTCTATGCAGGATTCTGAGTGGGCGGGGCTATGATAATGAGGCACTGTGCTGATTGGCTGCCTGACGTGAATGACGCGATATACCGCTACGAAATAATGGCTGAAGCTCCGGCCGGCGGAGTTGTTGTTGTTCCGGCCAGAGTTAGTTGTGGGCGTGGTTTCACGCATTGGAGGCCAACTGATGTAAATTGCATTTTGGTTACGTAACGACGGGGGCAGAATCTGAACGGCTCGTAGATCCACATCACACTGGACGGCTCATCCGGGCGGCTGTACAGACACTGCAGAATTTGGTTGCTTTCCTCCTTCTCTGAGTTGGCAGGTTGAGGGGAGACCACTTTATATATGTTAAAGCAAGAGAAAACGTGTTTTTCATAATAGGTCCCCTTTGAGCTAGAGTTACCATGTTGTACTGAAATTAATTAATTTAAATTCAGAATGTTTCAAATAGTTAAGTAAAAGGCAGCTGTAAATAAATGAGTTTTAATCTTGATTGAGGGTCTTTCCCTTCCTGCAGAGAATCCAGACTGTAAACTGTACAATAACTGACCAACCAAACATTTTGGTGCACAACAAACTTGAGAAGAAAGCAGCAGCAGCAGCAACATCAAGGGAAAGGAACATGAGAAGCCTGACAATACCAGGAGCTGGCAGAGGAATTTGTAAAAAATGAAGCAAACAGTGACATCTGTAATGATGAGAGTATTCAAGGCTGGAACCCCCAAACTGGGAGAATGTCCCCCCCTCCAGATCTCCAGTGGGGACACCACTGGAGATCTGTGGTCAGGGTGGTGCGGTCCCAGACAAGCTGGGACACGGAACCCTTAAGCTCCCTGGTCTCTGAGCTTGAAGATAGCAGCATTCAATTTAATACTCAGCCCACTTCAATGTTGTCAAAATTAATTTATATTCCTGTCTTGAAATCATTTCTCCTCTCTTGCAGCCCAGTGAATTGAGTTTCTGTGCACTGTTAGTTGATTCTTATTGAACACTTAAAGTTTCTGTATCGTTTTTCCTTTCCCATGATTCCTGCTGTGCGGTTGTCCTAAACTCTCCACTAATATTATTATTACTAAAACGACGAGCTTTGGATCAAACTGTGCAGGGGATTTTGTGTATATAAAGGTTTTTTCTGAAGGTTTTGAAAGAATGTTGGATTAAATTCAGTGTGGATTTACAGCAAATCCATTCACAAAGGTGGTTATCTGTCCATATTTAATATAAATGTGTGTATACACATGTTAGACCTTCTACTAGGACTTGAAGGTTTTGAGTTTTTGGTTCCTCTTGCGCATCATTTGTGTGGGATTACATTATACTGTGCTGATGTTTTTTGCGTGTGTGACTCTCATGAGGCCACACAAATATTCCACTCCAGGCTAATCAAAAGACAATTTCTCAGAGGCACTTGAGCTGCATGAAGGTTTCAACGGGGGAATTAACTGGAATAAAGTACTCAAGAGTCTCTGGAGAGCATATCGGAGGTCACAGCTGGTGTGTAGAGTATATTCCCATCATTTCTTTGCGTACAACAACACCTTAATTAGGAGCTTTCTTGAAGATGTACATGCAATTATTTTGGTGCTTCACAATGTCCACAAACACTGGGTGGTTTACAGGAATGAAATAAAAACTAACAAGTCAGTTGTGGAGACAGAAAAGGCTCCGCTGCTGCTGTGGTTTGTGGTTTCTTTATTTCTTGTGTTGGTTTGATTTTTATTTAATAGAAAATAGCAGCAGGGGGGAATGTAATACTGTAGCAGACCACAAGCTTGTTTTAACTGAAATCACTGTTTACAATCTTGAAAGCATTTCACATGAGATATGTGAAGGTTTTCTTTCACTAAAAGACGGTGTAATGGGCGGGTGCATTATTTATCACCGTTTGAAAACAACATCAGTTTAAAGTATTGCATCCACGTTCTGGATCATCACGTCCTGCTCTCCAGTCTCCTTCATGCTCTTCTCCTCAGAAACATAGATGGAGTTGCTCGGATGCACTTGGACAAGCTTGTATTATGACTTTGTAATCATAAATATTTTCCCTCCCTCCCTCCAGGACTCTGACGGAGCTCCTGAAGCAGCCGGGGGAGGCAGGGATGGTGGACGGCGCCGGCGTTCATCATCCGATAGGGACGAATGGCATCGCGGCCAGGACACTGCGATCAAACAATGGTAGGACTTCTATGTGTGTGTGCGTGTGTGTGTGTGTGTGTCAGCTGAGCCGCTGTACATCCAAGGGCAAAAACATTGTTAATTCTATTGACTGGATAGAGGTTTTTTTGTCAAATACAGTGTTTGAGCTGTTCGTCTATTTGTTCTTGCTTCTTGTTTTAGCATTTCAAAGGCACGTGACTCCATGACTCCAGACCAAATGGGTAGTAAATCATGAAAGGGTTCATGTGGCGTTGACGTAGTAGGTCTTTTCAATGCAATCATGATTCTTTTGCTCCCTCCTGAGCATTCTTAACACTCAGGTGCAGATGGGTGACCATCAACTGAACTATCTACCAGTCCAGTATACTCAACATTAATGACCCTCTCAGGCCGCGTGACGTCTTCCTCATTTAAATCTATGAAGGAAATTGACTGTTAAAGTGATTTATATCTGCTCTGGTGGGACAAAGAAGTATGACAAGACATGCTGGACCATCCCCAGTCCTCAAGACCTTTGTTAGTGTTAAACACACTGTAACTATCAAAGGTACCGAACCCTGGCCTTTCAGCTTGGAGGGATGGATTTTCACAGGTGATGCATTAATTCGTCATTAACCTTATGCGCTGGGGGAACATAACGAGAACACAATGGACCTAGTATGCAGGTGTAGCTGTTTTTTTTCCAAATGGCAATCAAATAAGATGACCTCACAAACCTCTGTGTTGAAGGAGGTGGCCCAGTAAGGCAAAGCAGAGCAGCATTTGATGCTCACTTCCACACTTCTACCATCTCATTCATATCTATTTGAGGAGCGAACGTTTTTTGTCTCTTTCATGCTTTCTGAGGTCTCTCACCTGCCAAGGTCAATGCGGCTCTCGGAGCTTTTCTCGTCAGTCCAGTCCTGCAGTCCAGTCTGAAACCTCCAACTCTGAACCTCCTCCATCCCTCCCCTTCGCTCATTTGCCAAAAGTTGCGACGTTTCTTCTACAGTAGTCTTTTCTTTTTCCGCTATCCACATGTCTTTTTCTGGGCGTGTTTGCTAGTTTTCCAAATCTGATCTGTAAAATGGCTTCTCATTTCCTCTCTGTCTTTCCCTCTTCAGATCAGGATATACAGTACAGTGTAAAATTAGGAAAAAGAGGATAAAATGAGATGGGGAAAAATGCACTGAACAGTGAAAATGAATTGTAATGATCCCCAATGTATCTATAACTCTTGGAGCACCAGTAGTCTGTGTATCTGTAGTCAGCACCGCTGTGGCAGTCCGAGGAAAATTAGCTCAGAACTTGTGTATTTTAGAAAATATAAAACACACATATTTAGGAAACGTCAAGGAGATTCAGACCTGTAGATTTGGTTTAGACAAAGTTCTTGATGTAATAAAACCCCTAACTGTCTGTGAGACTGCCTCAGCGGTTCTAGTGTTTATGGGATGAAGTCGTGTTATATTTTTAGAGCAAGTTTCTATCAGTGACTCATCACAACAGCACATGGTTACAGTGGTTATCAAAAATAAGGATTTCTGTTGACCTCGTCCAAACACGTGTTGAAGCAGCTGGAAAAGGTTACAAGGAGACCAGAGTGACCCCGAAGCAGCTCACACATCCACTGATCCTCTGGGGAACAGTGGAAGTATCACTGATGTTAAATGTCAACTTTGTTAAGGAGACTCAGTTATCAAGGTTTGCGCTACGAAAAAGTGAGTCAGTCAGTTTTTACATTCATCACTTGATGAGACTGATTCAGTCTATTCCTCATTAAACTCATGAGTAAAGTTTTGAAACTAGTGGAGCGCTCCCTGACTTTCCCACAGCGGTACGAGTTCAGCCGGGAGCTGCAGAAGCGAGAGCATGACAGCTTCATTAACAGGAAGGTTTAAGTGTCTGAGTTCTCTGAGCTCCCCCGGCGTTCACGTTCTCTTACTGGAGGTGACGAGGGTCGGCTGTCCTCACCAGCCACATTTGGCTTTTCCTTGATCATGAATTCCAAACAAAAGGCATCCAATTTCTCCTGCTGTATCTCTGATCTTTCCCGGCTTTTATGAGAGATCGAAGCTGCACTGTTGTTTGTCAGTGGAGTCTTCTATTTTTTTTACCAAAAGTGTGCAACCAGGTGTCTCACCACCTCTGGTGTGTCAACAAGCTGGCGGATATTGAACATGCAAAGTCTTCAGCTTTATCACTTCATATTTCCTGACTGGTTGGGGAACTACATGCCAACGGGAACAAACATATTCACTCAAACTGGCAGGTATTAGTGAGTAAATGGGTGCATGAAATACAAAAAAATACTGCTCAATTTAATAAAGATGTTTAATAATGTAAGTAACGCACAAAACAAATACAATGACAAATCATGACTTTATTTTCATAAAAAACACAACATCACAACTAGTTCTTTGGAGCATTACTGTTACACTTCTCGACTCCCTTCCTCGTAACATATTCCTTGTGACTTATTTATCATAAAAATAACTTTGAATGTGTATAATCATAACTATTCTAATTACGTTTGTCAGATCATTGTGATTTTTTTCTTGTGAATTTACAAGTATTCTCATAAATGTATGGCTTTTTTCTGTCACATTAGAATGTAAAATTATTTTCTTCTTCTTAGATTATTCAATTTTTTCAAGTTATGATTTTTGTCTCCTAATGTTTGACATTATTCTCGCAATAGAAATTTTCCTTACAAAATTAAGACGTTATTCTGACTTTTTCCCGTATTAAACAACGCTCTTGCTCAGAAAGGATTAATTTGTGTGATAATGCTGCTTTTGTTTTTGTCAGGTTCTGATTGTTCTTTTCTCATAAAGTTAGGACTCAATTATCACGTTTTTTTTTTGTTTTTTTTAATCATTTTTTTTCTTTGTAATATAATGACTTAGTTTTTGCATACTGACTTACAGTATAACATTGCTATTTCATTTCATAAATCTTCTACTCCTTTCTTGTGATGTTATTCATTTCTCATTTTTCTCAAAAATGACATTTTTCAATGAAAACATTTGATTTTATTCTGACAGTATACTTTATTTTATGAAATTAGGACTTTCCCCACACATTATTAAAACTTTTTTTGTACTGTTATGTATGAATTTTCACATAATGATTTTTCCTTTTAACTTTAGAACAAAACTGTCAGAAAAATTAGATCCATGCTGTAAAATATCGATGGACATTTTTCATAAAATTTCACTATAAAAACTTTTTCTCATAAATCTGATTTCATCCTTGCAATAATAAATGTTTTTCTTGTAATGTATAAGTCAAGTCAAGTTTATGTATAAAGCAGATTTAAAACAACCAACATATAACTTGATAATATTATGATTATAATTATAAAATTATGAAATGTTCTCAAAAATAAAAAAGAATAAAAAAAAAAACATTTATTTTTCTAAATATGGCAATAAAATTTGGAAGTGAAATAATTCCCTGCTGATACCATTTCCATTTCCATGAAATACCGTGGCATCCGTACGGGCACATGTTTACTAATTTAGTCCTTTCACACCGTCTCAATGTGTACTGATAAACAAAAACACGTGTCATCTGTGGACGAGGAGGAGCAGGGACAGGCGGGTCATATTTAATTAAGATGTAATTAGCTGTTCCAGCTCCAAACTCACAGAGGGACAACTGTGTGACCCATCTGTTTGCATCTTTCTGTAGATGCTTTGACCACCCACACCCACACACACAAACACACACAAACACACACACACTCCTTCTCAATATAACCCTGTGCTTCTTTGGAGTATTGAGACTTAATTTAGTGGCCTTTCATCCTGAGGGCTCATCTCTGACAAGACTGAGTGCATGTTTAAAGGACAAAGATCCCTGCTGCCTCAGTTATGTGCTCATCAGTTCGTACTACAGTCGCCCAGCTGCTTTTAAAATAAAACTCCCACGATTATGAATATTTGACAGACAACTGCCTTTATAGTTGGTTCAGGTTTCTCACTAATAGCAGAAACAAAGCTATTTGATATCACTGAATATGACAGCTATTGATCAAACACACCAGCACATGTACAGTGACAATGATACCATGTTCCAAACCTTCAACGTAATTCACGGTTTTATTTTATACGGTCAATAACTGTGAATGGAAAGACTTCCCTCCACTTTCATCCTCCCACCGCTGACAGAAACAAGATCTCAGCCTCGTTTTCACCCCTCATCCTCTGCTTATTAGCACTTCCCTTTGTTGTGTCCTGCCTCCACTTGGTCTTTCCATTTCTTTTTTTCTCCTTTTCTTTTGAATCCTCTTCTTTAACCTCCCCTTCTTTCTCACTCACTTTACTCGGTCTTGGTGTGATGACTCTTTTATCTTCAACATCATTAGCTTTTTAGCAACAAACTCGTGGTGACCCTGAAAATCCAAAATACTTCAGCTAAAGAAAATACATGCAAATAAATTCCACTTATGCAGAATTGATATATTATCTGGATGTAAACAAAGGCTGCGTTCAGATTCAAGCCTTAAACCTTTTTATTCATATTCAATCAAAATCTGATCCCCCAGACTGACTCAAACAGGTCAAAACAGAAATTATTTAATGCTCTGAGACATAACTTTGGTCATCAGGGAGATGCAGTTGTTGTGCATGTTGCATTGCAAATGATGGACTAGATATGAGCATGTGGACCCTTCAGGCAGAGACACACCTGGATTCACATTTGGTTTGAATCAGATTTGGAAGAATTGCATTTCGGTGTGTTCTTTTTTTGCTGTTTAGACTGTCAACAAATGTATTTAGATTTATCTGGAAAAGCATTAAAACCAGGCTCGCCCTGGCATTGAGAACATCCACACAAACACAGGACACATTTGGCTCCAGTATAATCACCGGACAAAGTCTTCAGCAGCACACAAGAATGCACATTAAAATCTGGATCCATGATATGGACTAATAAGAACTTAAATAAGTTATATTACATTTATGCATGATTTGATGAGCTTTGCTGGTGGTTTGGTGTTGCTGAGACAATCAAACAAAGTTGATTTCTCCTTATTTGTCTGGTTACAAAATGCTCATTTAGAATCTGAATGTCCAAAAGATGAGGTTTACAACAAAACAGGTTTCACATCTATGTTGAAAGAAGAACAGATTCCACGATGCTCCTGCTAGAGTGTGAGTCCACACTGCATTTACCCTCATTTGTAGGACACTTTGTTCTTCCATGTGGCATCAGAATCAACTGGTGGATATGTGAGCTTTAAAAAAAAAAAGGATGCTGATGTTTTCATGTCAGTTTGAGGCCTCAATTTTGTATGGATAAAAAATGTGATCTAAGCTAGATACATACATTCATATCTGCTATCGAACCCTTCACTCAACACTGCAATGCAGCTATCGGGCCTAATAACTAATAACTCTTATTTTAGAGATATGCTTTTGCTGTTAACTTTTCTAACAGACTGCCACAACTCGCTCTTGACTGGCCTCCAAGGAATAAAAGGCCACAAGGCGAGGTGGATCTGACTTGGTAACTGTGGTTGGGTGGAGTCAACTCTTGCCAAAATGCCATCTACTACATCTACATCTAAGACTGCAAAAGTACTTTTCAGAAACGTATGGGCTATGTCATAGAGGATTAATCCAATTCTCTTTATATTCTCTACTTTGGAATAGGGATGGGCGGTATGGACTAAAAAATGTATCACGATAATTTCTGGCATTTATCCCGATAACGATAAAAATGACGATAAAAAAAATACCAATTCAACTCCACCTTTTCAACTATAAATCTATCTCGCTCTCAGATCCGCCATGTTTGTTAAAAAAAACGTCATCAACGGGAATGTTTGTTTCTTTCTTTCTTTCTTTCTTTCTTTCTTTCTTTCTTTCTTTCTTTCTTTCTTTCTTTCTTTCTTTCTTTCTTTCTTTCTTTCTTTCTTTCTTTCTTTCTTTCTTTCTTTCTTTCTTTCTTTCTTTCTTTCTGGCTCATTTCCTTCCTTCTTCCCTTCCTCTTTTCTCCCTTCCTTCCTCCTTTCCTTGTTTTCTCCCTTCCTTCTCCCCTTTCCTTCCTTCCTTCCTTCTTTTTTCCCTTCCTTCCTTCCTTCCTTCCTTCCTTCCTTCCTTCCTTCCTTCCTTCCTTCCTTCCTTCCTTCCTTCCTTCCTTCCTTCCTTCCTTCCTTCCTTCCTTCCTTCCTTCCTTCCTTCCTTCCTTCCTTCCTTCCTTCCTTCCTTCACGTACGTTGTGCATGGATTTAACGCAGAACCATAAATCAGTTTTACACAAAAACGTCATCAACAGGAATTTATCGTTTTTACCGTAAGATGACAAATTCTTATCGTGAGGAATTTTTTTGACGGTTTATCGTGAACGGTAAAATATCACCCATTCCTACTTTGGAATAAGCTGAATGATCTCCAGAACATGCTTCAGAAATCAACGGCTCAGATAAAGTTTTCTGGTGCGTCTTTAAGAATACCGAGACAGACACAGACCTTCTGTTTTATCCGTTAACTTTTACTGAATGAACAACAGTATAAATACACACATAATGTGAAACTATGAGGAGGCGTATCAGAGAGCTAATGGAAATAGGTCCATATACTGCATTTTCTATTCCACCTGCGTCCATAGCACGTTTCCTTTGCAATTAAGATCGGATTAAAAACATCATGATGAGTGAGGAAGTAATGTTGTGGGGAGGGCAACGCCAACATATGGAGGGTGGTGTGTGTGTGTGTGTGTGTGTGTGTGTGTGTGTGTGTGTGTGTGTGTGTGTGTGTGTGTGTGCGTGTGCGTGTGCGTGTGCGTGTGCGTGTGCGTGTGCGTGTGCGTGTGCGTGCGCGTGCGCGTGCGCGTGCGTGTGCGTGTGCGTGTGTGTGTGTGTGTGTGTGTTGGCCAGATAAAGACTTACTATCAGAGTCTGCCTGCTTGCGTGTGCGTATATAGTGATGATGGTGATGATGATGGGGATGGGGGGCAGGGGGATGAGAGTCACAGAAAAGGATGAAGTCATCTTGATCCTGCTGTGTCAGCCGTCATAAATAATCACCTCGTAATTAAACACATTTAATCCTCCAGGCCACTTAGAAGGAAAGAAAGAGAGGAAAACAACGAGAAAGGGGAGGAGGCAGGAGAAGAATGAGAAAAGATAGATAGATAGATGGTGATAGATGTTTAAAAGCTAGAGTGGAAGTACTTTTTCAGCAGAAGCTGATTGGAAAAAAAAAGAATGCCCTCGTCCTTGAATTAACCTCAGCAACGATAACGAAGGCGTAAACATGCCAACGGACTGTGGAGTTAATCATTTAAAAAAGCAGCGGGTTTTGGTGAATGGCAGTCAGTGTATTCACTAACAACAAAAAAAGCACTTTTCCAACTGAATTTTTAGTTTTAAATACATATTAGTTCAGCTGAACTCAAACTAGACTGGACTTCTCAAAGTTGAACTGACATAAACAGATACAGCAGTTAAAATCAAGCCAATACCTGCAGGTAAACGTTCAACTGGACTGAAACTGGCCCACGTGCTCTCCTGTAGTTTCCTACCAGGCTTTGACCCTGAACTACTGGGAAAAGCCAACACGGATAACAGAAACACATATAACTGCAGGTGGTAATGACGGGACGAACAACTAGGGACCACAATCTGTAACATATTGGGTCCAACAATTTGACTCCATTTAACATTCACAGATCCACTATGAACCTATTTAATATATTATTAGAGCGATGGAACATTGAAAAAGACTACCTTGTGTTTCTGCCAACGTGGAAATCATTTATTGATGAAAGACACATTTGTGGTGAAACATACGAGCCTGGCATTTCTGCATTTTCTATTAGCTTGGTGTTTAATTGCCCAGTTTGAAACATTATTATAATTAAAAACATCAAATCTATAGCAGTTCAGTCCTTGAGTCACCAAACTTCAAATCCAAGTCAGCTGCAGCTCTGCACGGTAACAGCAGGTCAGCAGCTTGAGAAAGAAGACAACAAAAGAGAGTTTTAAATCAAAGTCAGCAACTTACCGCCTCACAGCCATAAACTACCACTCTGCCCTCTCTATGACCTTATTGTAGTACTTTTCCCACTGGATGAATTCTTGTATCAGCATTAGCTGACATTAGCTTATTACTAAACATGACGCACTCATGGCATGAACTGATGGCATGTGGGAAATTGCATCTTCCATAAAAGGAGTACTAAGCACAATGTAGCTCTTATCTTCTACCAAACCATTTTGGACTGTTAAATAATCTGACTACTGTAAATCACTCCAAATTGCAAATCTGAGTTCAAATCCAGGTCAACAGCTGAGATCTGAGTCAAGTCACAGGTCTGCTCTCTTTGTCACTGGAAATCCAGAAAAGGACTTTAGTTCAGCCACTGTTCCTAAACCAGAGCTATGTATGTCGTCTATGGTGTCTGGCATAATAGATCAACCATCAAAAAAGCTCAGTGCTAACAATCTGACGGATGGCGGAGACTGATGTGTCGGTCCGTAAATCAATCCTCCTCACACCCATGTATGTGGACAAAGAAATTAGTCCAATTAAACAGCGTAGTTGAGCTGTACTGTAGCTTGTCCAAAATGTGTGTAAATGTGCCTAAACCCTGACAAAGCCGGCCGAAATCCTACAATGAAAACTTTATACAAGAAAGATTACACATACAGTATGAAGAACAAGCACATTTAATATTTAAGATATTTCTGCTCCAGATTCAAACAAAAAGAGACTAAAGATGAAAGGACTTCTTAAGACGGCAAATTAAATAAGGTACATGTCAAGAGGGGAGGTTTAATTCAGCACCTTTTTGATAATATTTTTATATTCACTGAATATCTCTCTAAGCACTGAAAATAAGGACAAGATTATACAGATAAGCCCATCAGACTGTCCTTTATGTGGCTAGTAAGTAACACACACTGCAGTAAATGATGAATGTTTATGAGAATGAAAGGAATTATCTCTTAGTTGTAATTATGTCTTGGCTTTATAGGGCTTAGTTTATGTGCTTGTATTTTTCTTTAACTTTCATTATGACATTTCATAATACTAAAACTCTCCTCTGTTGTTATTGATTTCCAGTTGTTTTTATTTTGTTTTTTTTTTACTTACCCATTCTGATGACTGATTCCAACAACTGTCTGTTACATGCAAATACATTTACTTAAGTAATTCTGTTTGATTGAACATTGAACCACATGCCTGTTAACATTGTTATCAAAACTGCAGTAGGTTACATGCTCTTCTCTCTTTGCCACTAGAAATCCAAAGTGCTCCAAGTTCCTGGATGGGAGTTTTTTTTTGTCAAACTGCAACAGGAAAGGAATTATAGTATATCTCATTTTCTGCCCCAGACCACATGTTGGCTTTGGCACTAATCTCAAAGGACAAAAGTTCAATGAATAGCAGTGCAAACGTATTGAAAAGTCCTTATCCATTCAGCCATCCATCCATTTTCCATAGCCACTTTATCCTGTTCAAGGTCATGGGAAGACTGCAGTCTTTCCAAGCTGTCATCACACCGTCCATCACAAAGACAAACACCACGAGCAACCATACATGCTAACACCTATTCATCAATGCAGAATCACTAATTAAAAATGTTTTACCCAGCGGTGCTGGCCTCAGCAGGTGGTGACTCTTCCAGGTTGATAAGCAGGACAACACAGTTCACCGGAAAGGGTAGTGCCCCAAACCGAGGAACAAATGTAGTAATACAGCCAGTCCACGGTGTCTCTGACCACTGTAATCACAAATCTGGTTTAGTTTCTTTAGTTTTTCTGGTGTCTTTAGCTCGTTTGCCACTTGTTTTTTTTTGTTTTTTTTGCCTGTTCTAACAACACTCATGTCCCCATGATGTGCTAGCCTGTTGTATCCTCTTTGGAGCTTGGAGTAATCATCACGCACCTTGTTATGCCTTTATGGATCGCATAAGAACACAGCACTTGTATCCTCTGATGCTACCACCTATCCAGTTAGCGCACAACAGAACAAAATGTCATGCCATTCTGCTTCCATGCATCTCACACAGGCATAGTGGGGTGGAATAAAGACACGAGCGAACAGAATCTGTAGCAAGTTCTAAAAAAAATATTAGAAACCTTTTGACAACATGTTTGGGAAATATCTGCAGCTTGATAATGGATCAAACATCTTAAATCACTATCCTTCACTGCAGGAATTGCTAATCATCCAGTGCCCTCCCCAAGATGTAATAAATAAAAGATGTCTACATCTAAGATATGGTTTCCTGAGAGTTTCTGACTGTGTGGACCCTGGATAATGCTCATCAGAAAAAAAGAATATTTCATGAGAGACGGATCGTTTGAATGACCAGCAAAATTAGCACAAATTCTTAAAGTCGGGTTCAAATAACTATAATGTATCTTAACTATAACTATAATGTATCTTACAAGTGAATTAAAAATCATAACTATATTTAATATACACTATGGCCAGTTATGCTCTGTAGCTTTCCGCAGGCTGTAGCTCTCCAAGTACAAAGCGTGCAGAGCAAGAGGGGAACTGATTAGGAAGAAACACAAACAAGTTCTTAGTCTCTTTCTGAGAAAGTCAGCTGCCAAAAGAGAAACAAAATCCTCTCATCTTGTGTGCCCTTTTCCTTTTTCACTTGTGCTCATTTTTAAGGTACATCCATTTTTAATAGAATACAAGAGATGAAGCCAAGACACAAAAGTGGATTCTGAGTCTGAAGTTGACAGGAAGTAGGAAGTGAGGGAGCAGTCAAGGTCTAATATTGTGACTGAATTGGAAAAATGAGAACCTTTTTTTTATGGAGATAGAATTTTGTAGAGAGATAATAGCGAGAGGAGAAGATAAAGGGCAAACAGATGGAATTTGCTGAATAAAGATATAAGGAAGTTTCCATTCAAATGAAAAGGACAATGCCATTTTGTGTTTGTTCATCATCATTTGTTCATCTTCCTAATACATGAGCTAAATAAAGATATCTAAATATTTTATAATCTATAGGGATTTGGAAGTCATTGTTAAAGACCTTCAAAGCAGAAAACCTGTTCTAATAATGATCAGATATGCTCTGTAAGGTTTTTTTCTGGGATTAAACCATCTTAATGTCAACATTTGCAAACAAATGCACAGTTCTGTTCAATGATTAACAAGTTATGGCCCTTTAGACTAGAAAGAAAGCAAGAAAGATTGATATAAGTGATGGCACCAGCTGTAGAATACCTTCATGACATTAGCTCTAACAAGTATCAAAATACTTTATAATATGTTATAAAAGAGGCACAGGGAATGGAAAGAGATAGGAGGGAGGAGGTGAGGATTACATTAGGTTAAGAGACCGAGCTATGACCAAGAAAGAAATACACGTTTATTTTTTTTTTCAAATGGTGGGGGGCTAGAGACAGCAATAGTAGTATTTACATTGAGTAAGAGATGTAGTGAAAAGGGGGAAGTATTTGAGAGAGAATGAGGAAGGAATGATAGTAACGGAGATAGAAGAGACAACATGCTGCTAGCTGCAAGGGGGACAGCTGGTCAGCTGCTCTTGTTCTGGTGTGGAGAGCTGCCCTAAGGACAGTCATCTTTTCTGCTCAAACACATACACACACTACCCCCTTTAAACACAGAGATAAAGCTGCATGGACATACACATTGTTATAAAAATGGCACAACAATATGTAAAGTAACACTGAGCCTTGAGTTACATGCATATGCAAATCTGCTTACAGACCGTTAAAATTAATAAAAGATATCCGGATGGGAACTATTCCTGTCTTTTCATAAAGTTTTCACTCAGCAAACTTGATACTAGAGCTGAAGAGTAGATATCAGGCAAACTGAAATGAAGACATATGGTGTGCGTAAGTGAGATACTGCGCAACAACATAAAACCAAGAACAGGAACAGTGGGGAAATCATGTGGTGGGATAAGAAAGTGTGGTGGAGGAGGAGGACTAAGAGAATAACAGATGGCAGGAAAGAAATGCAGGAAGGAATATGAAAAGCCGGGAATGCAAAAAACATTCCTGCATGATATAGTTTATGTTTACTACCAGCCACATTGTTCAATTCGGATACAATACTGATTTGTTAAAGATCTGATTTGATTACAAAAATGATGGGCAGGGTTTAGCACATGCACATAAAGGAAAGTCTGCATGAATTCTTATCGTTCCGTTCTTACCCAAGTCTCCTGGCCACATGTTGCATATTCAAGACTACCTGGTGAAGTTCTATCATTCAGATCTGATCATTTCAAATGCATGTCAAAGTTTTTTGTTCACACAGCCCTGGAACAAATCTGTTCAGACAAAAGGAAACACAAACAGATACATGTCCCCTCAGACTGGTAGTGTGAAAGCAGGGTGTGCTACAGCTGATTTATTGTATCACTGACTGCAGCCAAGACTGGTTTCAGCACCATGGACAGCACCTTTCAAAAGGGTGCTGGGAAACTTCATTTGGTGGTTTATTTTAGGGACGTATCTGTGGTAGTCTTACAGGAATAAACTGTAATCTCCTTTACCAGCAACAACTCTGCATCAAGAGGGGGTGGTGTTGACTTTATTTCATTTATTGATTCATTCCAGACATGTCAAAACCTTTTTATATAGCATGCTTGTGTATGCTAAAGGCAGCAGATGACACTGCTCAGACATCTCAATGTCCATTCAAGTTTGAGTCTTCTTTTTTATCTCCACCACCGTTGTGTATGCAAATCCAGCAAAGAGGAAAGTAAAAGTGGTGCATTACTGCCACCAAGTGATATGGAGTGTCAGTTTGCCAAGTCAATGGATCCTAACAGGTCCTTCACTTTGATGCAGACGCAACGGCTCAAAAGGACATTAGAGGTGGCCGGCTCTTTTACGGTTTCAACATCAGAGTTTTCACCTCTGATTAAAACCTGACAAATGTATAGTAAAGCAACAACATTTAGGCTACATTTTTGACATAAATGGAATTCTACAAGAGTTACCGGTACTTTATTTTTACCTTCATGCACCTTCATTGTCTGTACTGAAGGGCAAATAGGGGGATGGGCGAAACGATGAGAAATAACAATTCCACACAATAGCTTGGGTCTTAACTTACTTAGGTATTAACTGACACTACTTGACTCTGTTTTTCATGAATTATCACCATCACACAGTAGTTATTATTATGGGTTGGAATTTAAAACCAGCAAAAATAATGACCTTCAATTAGCTGCGGTTGAACATTTTGTTCTATTCTAATTAAATGTAGATTAACATAACTGCATTAACAAGGTATGGCCTATGGGTTATTGACCATCAGTAATATTAATCTTATGAACCTAAAGATGGAGAACAAGACATATTAATTAGCCTATAAGGGTTTTTAATTTGTTAGCTACGGTTAGTTAGAATAAAAACATTTTCACATGTTCCAGTTGTTGTGTAATACACATAAATCTGTGCCCTGCTTGTTACGCCAACTTACATTTAAAAGATTGGATTAGTATCCCTGTCTTACTAATGCGCCCCTGTAATTCTTTATTCGGCAGTTCCCAAGGGCAACCTTGACTCAAGCGATGGCTCTGTGTAAGAAAAGGGGAAGAATCGAGTGGGGAATATCTGTGCTCATAGGACTCTTCTCTACTGGAGGTCTTTCTGAGATGGGGAAGGATTTGCATTTGTGGGTCATGATTTGCATGTTGCTATAGCCTGCGAGAGAGGAAACAGAGAGGTAGAAACGGAAAAAAAGGAAGCAAACATCAGAGGGAGAGGGGGAGAAAGGGAGGTCGAGATGGGAGAGAGAAAATAGAGGAAGAGGAAGAAAGACATATAGACGGGGAGAGGGGAGGAGCGTTTGATGCAGAGAATGGAGAGGTGAGATGTGACATTGAAATCAGGAAGGAAATGAGTATCACAGGAACCTGGAGAATGGGCGTTAAGTGAAAAGTGTACTATAGATACAATGTTTGCGTGTGTGATGGCATATCTGTGTGAAAGAGTATTTGCTTGCATGTATGTCCTTGATTCCTGTGGATTGTCATTATAGTGCCACATGGGGCCAGTGCCAATTATATTCACACTGAGACTGTCAACCACACACCACCAGAGACAGAGAGAGCGTTAAAAAGAGTGACACTGGTTTCAGAATGCATTAACATGCATGTATATGTTCAAACAAGCATGAAAACAGTCGCTCATGCGTGAGTGTGCTGTACAGTTTCCACATCAGGTGGCGAACCTGTTTTCTAAACAAAGTACGCTCTAATTATTATGTAAAACTGAGTGAATGACTGCAACCCAGTGTGCTGCTATATCAGTTTGTGTTATCTTAAAAACATCTGACTGTGTGTGAACAGTAACCAGGAATGACTCATTTAGACCTAACTGACCCTGTTGGGTCCATTGACCAACCTTCAGCCTTCAACTGCTGGATTAATATGATCAGACTTAACGCTGAAGAGTCACACATGTGGAAAGAACCGGAATGTGTCTAAACAGACTTGGCGGCTATAACATATAAACACACATTAGAGTGTATGATGTAGCTCCGTTAGCTTTGATATGAAAAACCAACACCGTTGAATGTAGCAGTCACTGCAAAGAGATCCATTCCTGTGTCAAAAATACAAATATCAACACAAAAATGTTATCTAAACACATCTTTTTTTTCACCCTGAACAAAAACCATATCTCATCATCTGCAGCTCATAACATGGAAAGATTCTGGGAATCTGGAGAAATCGCCGTATGCGTTGTATCTCCATGATCTTCAGGCCCTCAGGCAACACTGCATTATAAAAAGACGTGATTCTGTAATCAAAATCATTATCTGGGTTTAAGACATTAGTTAGAACATAGTTTGCAGTTTCATCATCAAATACAGACTGAGACTATCATGCAAAGAAGCCATAAATGAACATAATGCTAATTTATTTATTTCATTTTTCCTGGCATTGGAAAAATGGAAACTGTCCCATTGTTAGACTAAAAACAATTCTTCATGAAAACTATTCAGTATTTTTGGACAAAAGAAGATAGAGAAAGTCTAGCTTTTTATCCACACTCAGTTTAAACGTAACCAATGTGAATAAATAACATGTAAACCCTTCAGAATTGACTGGCTTTCTGCATTGACTTGATACAAAATGTGATCTGACCTTCACCAATGTCAAAATAATAATTAAACGCAGTGCACTTAAGATGGCAACACACACTGATTTACGTCATTGCTTGTGGGGGTGGGGTGGAGTTCATTGTTCTGTTGCATCACTCAAACTCTACCAAGCCTCAGCCATCCTGAAGTTATCCATAGGGTATTTGTTGAACTCTGGATTCCTTTTCAAGTCAATTAGAGCAAGCGACCCAGACTCTGAGACAGCAAAGGAAACCAAAATTTTGATGCTCCATCCCCCACAAGAATAGTGTTTTGATGTTAGCAAGCTGTGCTGATTATACATATACATACATACACTTGACCTTGTATCTTAAGAGTGCAGAAAAATAGTACTTTCCACTGAATATGAAGCATTTTAAGTATTTGTGTGACGAGACCAGGTTGAGACCATATCAAGCACATCACATTCAATCTTTGGGTAACTGTATTATAACACACATTGTTCATTTGTTGAAATTCCCTTATGCTCTGGTCTATCTGAGACAAGCAAACTGATCTTTAAAGGGTTGCAGCTGAGCATAAGACTATAACATGGACTGTACTATTGCCTACTATTATACCCAGCCTAGCCCGGGCTCTGCAGCATCACTGAAGTCCTGAGCCATCCACAACAACCTATTTCTATTTAGGGTCATGGAAATCTGCTGGAGCCTATCCCAGCCTTCTTCTGCGAAAGCCAGGGTTGGAAATGGTCACATCACCAAGAGACACAATATATATCCCCAGTCTGTCATTGGCATAAATGAAGAATCTATTTTTGTCCTGTTTGCTCTGATGCTAGTTTAAGAGAGATCCAACTGTATGTTTGTACCTTTCATCGTATTTTTGAAGAAAAATGACATTTCGCTTGGTTTTTCTTGCTGGTTCATATATTTTCAGTTCCAGGTCAAGTGCAGCTTTTAGTGGATTTATCTTGCTTTATTGGTTTGAGTAAATTGTGAATTGTGTGAAATGTTTCATTCACAGCAGAATATTCTTTATACATTGATATGGATATATAGCTGGAAGAAACGCCCGACGAACAGAAAGGTTAGGCTCAAAGACTGCAGAAAAAAAAAAACCCTGCAAACGTTCTGCGTATTTCTGGCTTGCTGTATTACTAACGTCATCTCCTTTTTATCTGCATTTTTCTCTTTTAATACCTTAATCTCCTACCAATCTGGGTTTGCCTCCTCCTTGCAGCTCACCTTTAGTTGGTTGCTGCAGTTCTTTTCTACTTCTCTCACTGGGTTTTGGGGTCTTTTGACCTTCATTTGATTCGATTCAATCGTACTTTTTAATCCCCAAAGAGAAATTATATTTTGAAAGTATAAAGGATGGAGATTAAATAATAATTAAATGGAAGAAATAGCCATATCATAAACTTTCTCTTTACACAGACATTGCATAAGGCGGTCATCGTAGGAATGACCTCACTAGTCCTTATTGCAGCAAACCTGAGGAATTCTCATACTGAATACATATGAGATTTTTAATAATCCACTGGTTTTTGACATAGGAAGTGGAGATGTCAGCCTGTCTAATTTCTGATTTCTCCAAATAAGATGAATCTAGATGCACTACTTTCAGTCTCTGACTCATTTAGGGTGGTGAAAACTTCCACTATCAAAGATACAGCAGGATTAAGATGCTCCCACAGATTTTTGAGCGAAGTGTAAATCCGGTGTAAATCAGGCTAATAATTCAATCGTGCATCAGTAGCTGCAGTATCTCTAATCCTCATCTCGGCCTTTCCCTTTCCAGTTCAAGCTCATTAGCTGCCAATCTTCTGATCTTCTACCTTCTTTCTCCCTCGCTTTCCCAAGGCCTCTTTCTCTTGTTTTGCATTTTCTGTTCCCTTTGCTTTCATTTGCCCCTCTCCCCTTTTCATGTCTGTCCTTTCCTTACTCTCTCCACTGCTGTGTTATCCCTCATGTTGTGCTTGAACTATGAGGTGACCCTACAATGATGGCAGAACAGTACGCGTCCGCGTTCATTCTGGTGTTCCAAAGGGGATTATCTGGGAATAAGCACCCAGATGTGAGCACAGCACAAACAGAAAGAAAGCATGACGAGTAAATGCAATGTGGTGCAAGAAAGAGGTGCAAGAAATATTATTTCAAATTAAAATACAGGGGGAATGAAAAGCATTCAATTAAAATGTCTGCAGCATGAACGAACAAATATATAATTCAGTGAACCAGTGGGCTTGGACATACAGTAAGTGGTCTCCTCTGTGGATCCCCGTTCTGTGATGATCCTTGTGCCGAAGCTGCTGAAAGTCAACCAGCTCTCAGAAGGAAAACATCCAAAATAAGCTCATTAATATACCAGCACAGTGGCAGATTACAGCTGCAGTGAAGCACCAGAGCAAACGCATGAGACTGGGGGACAAAAACATACACTTGCTAAGACATAAGTGCAGGGGGGATGGTTTGATTAAAGACACAGTCAACACTTTGTCTGAGGAGTAAAGAAGGAAACAGGTCTTGACCATGTGACTCCAGTGGATGTGGTTTTATAGTGTCCTTCAGTGATTTGGTTTCCTATCATCCTTCACAAGGCTTCTCGCACATCGGGATTATGGCAGAGCCTTTATTCTGCTCAGCTTTTTACAAAGACTTCACTCTACAAGTCACATGTTGGGCAATATTTCATATTTGGTCTAACTATGTATAAAGCTGACTTACTAATCACATCTAAGTCTCATGAAATTTAATGTCAGGCCTCTCTTATTCTGATATCCTTCTCAAAAGGATCTGTGACGCCATGTTAAGTCTCATGTTTTGCAGCTCTTCTTTCATGGTGAAAATCATCTCATTGGCTTCCGGCCTGATGATGTGATGTCAAACTCTAAAAGTGGCTGCTGTGGGCTTCATTTTGAGCATTGAGCTGAAACTCTGTCTGAGTCGTTGCTGCTGTTGACTTTTTGCCAGGTTCCTCTTCTACATGCAGTGGCTTATCTATTTCTGAGTTAAGCTGCAAACTTTGAGCTGAGAAATCTCTTCAGAGGTTAAAGACACTGCAGAGTTTATTTGTTTTTTCAGGGTGGAGTCTTAAGCTTTGTCTTCACTAGCCACTGCCAGCTCCTGTAGCCTTGACAAAGCAATTTAGACAAAACAAAATGTACTAAGAAGTATTAAGTAAGATTCTTATCTTGTAAGGAGCTCTGTTCATTTTATTTGATTGTTTTGTCATGTCCTGTTTTTACCAACACATGCGGCATAATTTTACTCGGTGTTCGATACCACCGATTTCCTTTCCGATCCGATATTGAGTAAAATTCAGGTTGGTATCGGCAATACCGATTCGATACCGATGCATTTTGAAAATACATAATGTGCCTGGAAAATCTTAAAAAAATTGTGTATTTTGGATAGATTAAGAATAAAAGATGTCAGAGTCACTTATTTAGCTATTTATTTTAAAGTCAGAATTATACTGAGGTAGCGGGCTCATTCACAATATACTGTACCCGAGCTATTACAACAGTGTTTGTACAAGGTGCTTCCATCACTAAAAAAAGATCCTAAGTAAAATAATAAAGCCATTATAATAAATAAATTAACAATAAATAAGAGAATAATAAACAAAAATAAGAACTATAAAAATGAAAAAAAGCAGTGCTGCCAGCAGCGTGTCATTTAGACAAAATCTGAATGGTTTAGTTACTTTCCACAGTATTCCTGTTTATGATATACATTGCCACAAATGACTGAAGTATCAAAAGTATCGATATTTTCATTTGAGAATCGATTTTAGAGCAGACAGATCTGGTATCAGAAGTATCGATATTTCAGTAATGATCTGCACATCACTATCGGATAGACACTATGTTAGTTTTGACCACTGGGGAGCTTTAGGCTACATGTTTATCTTATCATGTTGGCCTACAGCAAAGCCCTAACCTGTCATTGTAAAGTAATGTGCATAACACAAAAGTTAGAATTTCCTAGTTCTCAGTTGGAAAACCCGACTTTAATGATGGCAAAGAAGCGACGTGTGTGTGTATGTATGTGTGTGTGTATATATGTATATATATATATGTATATATATATATATATATATATATATATATATATATATATATATATATATATATATATATATATATATAGGTATATAACATTTATTTTTTTCACAATACTCAGTCTGTTAGATTAGCATTTTAGCATGTTAATGTTTGGAAATTAGCATTACAGAAAGAACAAAGAAGCCTGAATAGGCCTCTAGAAATGTCTGCTAGGTGCTAAATTTGAATGTTGGAGAAGTGTGCCTCCGTGTGAGGGATATCATTAGAACAAGTCTAGTGAAATTGGCAATGCAGCTCTTGTGTGAAAAGAAAAGGAAGAAAAAGAACAGCAACAATATAATAAATACAATAAAATACTTTAAAATACATGAGAATATTCTGAAAAAAGGGAGTTTAATATCTGCCTGTAAACTATGGTGTGATCTATTAGTTGGGAGTTGCCAGTTCTCAGTGGGGGAAACTCTTCTTTAATGTCTGTCAAAGATACATTTCTTTGACATGCCTGTCCAAGACACCTTACCAGAGCTGACATCAACCGTGATAGCAGCCCAGCACATTTACTCTATATCTGCTGCAGTAATATACTGTTTATTACCACATCTGTCAGTTCGTGTCTCGTCAAAAGGGACGTGTGATGCTCTTTTTCATAAGTTAACTCAATTTCATGAGATCTTACTTAAAATGTCTGAAAGACACTGCTCAAAATACCACGGAGATGCAACACAAAAGCACCTTTTTTAATAATGTTCTGTTTTTACACTGCTGTTGACATGAATCAGTTCTCACGGGCCACGGCTGAGCCACTTCATTTGACTGCACCCTCTCATCCATAGGGTGTACCTCTTCAGAAATCTAGTTTTACAGCTCACTTTAAAGATACCAGGAATACAGTTTAAAGTCAGATTAGGTGGAGATGACGATCGGGGAGATGGATGATATCTGGGTTTGTGATTTCACAGTACCCAAAAAATCTGATTCTCATACATTTTCTGATTCTGATACGTGTGTGTGTGTGTGTGTGTGTGTGTTTCTCATATGTCCCCGTTAAATCAGTATAGCTGGTATATTAAGAAAATAAATTATAATTTCTTATCATTATAGCAGCAAGTATTTAGCAAGTGTTTAATTGTCCCAGACACTTGAAAGTGAAGTGAAATTCCCTTTCAAAGCGTACAAAGCATGTAAAACAATCCCTTCCGACCTCCATACTGGTCATGCTGCTTTTTAACAATTTATTTTCTTGTGTTTTATTGCAAACCGTCAGAAAACTATAGTCGAATAAATGAAAAAAAGAGCGAGAGCCGTCTTCCTCCCTCACTTCCACACAGCTGGCCACTCATGTTGTGAAGTGGGTTTGACTGTCAGAGCAGACTCAAAAATGTACACAAATTGTCCGAGTGGATGGTTTACGAAGCTTTTTGACCAGCGAGCAGGCGTTTCTTGCTGAAGTACCATTACTGGCAGTCAGCAGGATACGAACTCCGCCGCAGCATTAATGTTTGAACAGAATGTCGTGGTAATGGAAGGTGTGAGGATCTTCATGTTCTCTCGTCTGTAAAGAGTGAAGTAAAACACTTGGAACCCTGCGGAGGGCAGGTATGGAGCACAAAAAGGGGTCGCAAAGTATCTTCAGGCAGATGTATATTTGAAAAACGGTGAATAAGCTTGCTTTTATGTGCATTTGTGTGCGTAGATGTGTGCATTGATCCGGGGTGGGGGTGCCGTAAATTGTCTCTGTCATTCCAAGGACACCAAAACCCAGTCTGTAGCTTCACACGACAAGCAGTCATGAAAACCATCCCAGCCACACAAGGCAGTAAGCACTGCAGTAGCGTGAAGAGATGATTCATAAACTGCAGCTCGATGGAGACAAATGAGAGCACGCACTGGCAAGACATTGTCAGCCTGTGCTGCCTCAACCTGCCGTGTACTGAGCACATGAGGCCTTTTGTTGTTTGTGAAATGTCAAGTGAAGCTGTGAGAGGTTTTGTTATGTCTGTCTCTTCCTGCCTGCAGCTATCCCAAAAGTAAGAAGTTATATTTGATTTTACAAGCTAACCCTATTGTGAAGGTGTCAAAACGCACAGTTCCTGAAATCACCACTTGGGACTGGCTCCAAGAGTGAGTGATTTTCACATTGACTTCCATGTTAAAAAACATTCATATTTAAAAAAAATATTTACAGGTTGGTACACAATCTCTATCGCAAGATTTTACATTTTTGTATTTTTTTTATTTTTTACAGAATCAGGCGTGTTTTTTCAGTGATGCTACTGAGCCAAATGGCAAGCATAAAACCACCAGCCTTTACCACGTATAAATGACACAACAGGCATCAATACCCTGTTGCTGGATGGGTATTAGATGTTAGATGGAAGAAATTTCAAACCTTGGGCTGCAAGAAACTGTTCAGTGTTTTGAAGATGAGTTCACTGTGCATACATGGAAAGCCACTTTGCACTCCTTTAGAGGCAAGAAGTGGGTGTTTTTATGAGTAAGGAGCAATGAGCAGATCAAAGGGAGTATTTCCTGTGAAGAGGGTATGAATGTGTGAGTGTTGGTGCGAGCATGTGTGTCTCTGCTGGGTTGTGATATGAGCCGCTGCAGGGCCTCCGACTGAGGTGCAGCGTGTGGCTATACATTAAATGGCAAGGATTAGCCATGACTGCTGCGGGCTCGCCGGCAGTATTACTGTTATGGAGTGAATGAGGAGGATTCGGCTCCATTTTAGCTCTGTTATTCTGTCATAATGACATCATAAGAGACATAACCCCCTCTCGCGGAGGACTCAATATTTTTCTGATAAATGCATTAGGCCAAAGGTAACCGTGTGCTGAACACCAGAACAGGAAATGACAAAAATTGGAAAGAACATGTGCGTAACAGTTTACACCACCAAATAAGGATTGTGAAAGTTCCTCTGTGCCGCTTTAAGAAAGGAAACAAAGAAATGCGGTGAAATAACTTTTTTTTACTTTTCCAGAACTTTGTTCACTGCCTATTTTTTTGAAAAGTGTTAAATTAATTCAATAGCCTAATCTCAAAACGGGAATCAAACACATATGGATTCAAATCTACAAATACAGCCAGGATGAATGCATGGGTAGATGGACAAATAAATGAATGGATGAATAATCAAGACTTAAAATTTGTGTATATAATGTACAATGTTTTTCTTTCTTTTTTTGCATTTATTTTGTTTCTTACAAACATTTCCATCTACACACAAACACCATGTGACTTGATATCAGACTATTTTATAAATGCACACGGATTAGGTAGTTTAATTTTACAGCCTTGTGGGTGGACAGTAGGAAATCGGTGCTAATGGATTTATGTGCACTTCCAAATTATGGATGATATTCAATTCCAAAAATGTTGAGATGGTACTGAAAAAGTTCATTTAAAAAAATGCAATATTTTACATTCAAAAAGTTTCAGACAGTAAATATTTCACCTTTTCTATCATCATGTCTTTATTTGCAGACATCCACACAGAGATACTATAATGTTGTGTCCACCAATGAACAAGCTAGAGTTTTAGAGAGGCTGTTCGGTTATTAATAATATCACATCATTCTTACATGTCAACACTGAAAATATTAAGCAAAATAGGGCCTTGATCATGTAAGCTAGATAACTGGTTGAGTACAGTTTAGATGCACTGATGAGAAGGAAACGAGCTGCAGCAAAGACGACTGTGTATTCAAGTTTTCCACAAACATTAACTGGAATTGGGAGAGATTTGGCTAATCCGGAAGCTGCAACTGTACGTGGAACATTTTCAGGTGGACTTCAGCCTGAGGAAGTCAGACCGACAGCCTGCTGGGTGAGAAACACAGAGGTTCACTTCCTTCCCGCTAAAGCTTCCCTGTTTATGTCACAGCGTCTCTCTAAACTCACAATATCAAGCTCTGGAAAGTGGGACATCAACAATATAAACTTTTCCATTGTGTGTATCGTCTGGAGTCGGATGAGTTGCTGTCAAACTGCTCATGTTGAATATCTTTTAACTTCCACATGTCAATCATTCCCATTGCCTGCTGTGTTAGAAAATAGACTTTGTATTTAACAAGAATAGTGGGTGTTTTACTTTGAACGGGAGTTTGCTAGGGCCTCTGTGTTTTGATCATCATCATCATCATCATCATCATCATCATCATCATCATCATCATCATCATCATCATCATCATCACTCATAAAGAGTCTGTATTAGTTTAGCTGAAGTTACTTGGGGGGAAGAGCCATTTGGAGATTGTTTTCATCAATCAGAATAGCCAATGATCTAGTCTGTATAGAAAAAACCTATTTAAAGGGGACCTATTATGGCATCTAATACCTATTTTAAACAGGCCTTGAATGTCTTACAAACAAGCTTTTGATTGTTTTTGCTAAAAAAATTGAAATTAATTCTTTAAGCCATGTCTTTATCTTCCCATTCTCTAACCTCATTATCTATGTGGGATTCTGAGTGGGCGGGGAGGTTATTATAATGAGGCTCTGTGCTGATTGGCTGCCTGAATGACGCGATACACCGCTATGAAAAAATAGCGGAAGCTCCAGCCGGCAGAGTTAGTTGTGGGCGTGGTTTCACACATCGCTCCTGTCGTGACGTCAAGACAGGAGCAGAATCTGAACGGCTCGTAGATCCACATCACACTGGACGGCTCATCCGGGCGGCTGTACAGACACTGCAGAATTTGGTTGCTTTCCTCCTTCTCTGAGTTGGCAGGCTGAGGGGAGACCACTTTATATATGTTAAAGCAAGAAAAAACGTGTTTTTCATAATAGGTCCCCTTTAAGCTTTGGAAAATACAGATAAATCTACTATACCAGGTTTCTCCCAGCATTTAGACACAGGTATATTTTTTTTGTTAGGTATGAGTTAAAAATCTCTGACAACATTTTTTTTTTCCAATCATAATGCATGGTTTTGTTTAATAGTTTTTATATATATATATATATATATATATATATATATATATATATATATATATATTTTGTGTGTGTGTGTGTGTGTGTGTGTGTGTGTGTGTGTGTGTGTGTGTGTGTGTGTGTGTGTGTGTGTGTACACACTTTGGATGGACCCAAAGTCAGGTACCAGTATTACAGCTCATTTGTACACTTACATTCTCATTTCTCTCCAAACGATGGAGCAGAAATGGAGCAGAAACACGCAGCGTTATCTGCAGGGTCGGGATATCGGGGAAACTCCCCGACCACCGTTCAGTGTAGCATGAAGAGAGAAGTGGAGCTGTAGTCAGAGCTAACCAGGCATGAAAGAATATCACAGGACTCCACATCCAATGGTGGGACAGAGAGACGAGGAGCGCTGCGCGTGTCAAAGCAAACCAGAGCTCATCTGGGACGTCACCAGTTTCTCGTGTTGTTGTGGATGCTTTGCTGCTTTGTTAATGTTGCTAAAGGTGGTTCTGTAGCTGCTCATGGGTTCTCCCGGAGTCAGATAACTAAATACTAATATGCTGTGTGTTTTGTTTTTCATCTAATTGTATTTATTTAATTTCAAGACCTGGTAAGGACTACAAGTACTCTTTGAATCACGAGCAACCCATGATATAAAGCCACCTTTTGAAAGGGAAAGATTAGTCAGTAATCTGGATGGACAATATGCATTAAAAGATTGCAAATGGCTGAAGTTTCAACAGATTAGAGAAGGACGTAGATTGAGAATAATGGAGTTCAATGAAATACACAGCAATCAGGTGTATTTAAACAGTTTATTGCTTGACAGCTCTTATTATTAATCAGTGAGATGAGAATATGACAGTGAGGGAAACAATATATATTTTAGCTTGGGTAAATAAACAACCATGACATTTTTACTCTTTTTTCTTGGACATTTTTCACCACACGTACTCATTCAAACATTTTTTTTCAATATTTTTGCTACTTGTGTAAAAGATTAGTTTAACAATTTCCACAATAATTCCTTGCACATGCTTAAACCTCACCGTATCTCACATGTTGACTGATTTAAAGAGACAAAACCTGTGCAAGAGGGTTACAACGCAGCTGATATGAAATGACGTGCAAAGAGTTCGTTGAAAGGGGTGCATTTGTTCGGTGTCTTTGTGCTATTCTGGCCAAAACATGTCACATTTAGTTCACTAAGGCTTTAGGTAATTATCAACCTTTAAAAAAACACTTTTAGATGGGATGGTGAAGAATCTCTGTTGTGTAAAACTCAGACCAAAGACTGATCTACCTGCAGTAGTAGTAGTAGTCAACACGGCAGATACCAGTGAGAGCACGACTGAGATAGATAGGGATGCAGCAAGCACCAGTGAGTAGAAGGTCAGAGACTAACTAGAAAAACTAGAAAAGGAACGTAACTGAGCTTTTTACCACGGACCTTACTCAGAGGTGGCCACTCCGTGCATATATTGAATCCCACAGAAGGAAGGCGAAGGAAGAAACACCACTCTGGTCTATCACCAGCAGCATCAAATCAGTAAGTTACAATGTTGCAAAATATGTCTCCGCCATCAACCACATCCACATCCCGAACTCCACAGAAGCCATTGTCATTTGATGTCATTTCATTTTTCACCGACATACTTACATCGGAGACAGTGGAGCCTTCCAGGAAACGAGGGGAGCACAATGAAACCTTAAAAGACAAGGCCAGTTTTACTCCAGACCAGATCTGTACCCCACTGGACCCTTTCAACACTTACAGATGTGCCATGGGTTCTCCAGTGTCACCCACTGTTGCCAACATCTACATATTCCTCTACATATTTTGCATTGAACTCCTACAAAGGAACAACGCCAAACCACTGGTTCAGTTATGTGTGCAAAACCTGGATAAAACCGAACCCAAGAAGAAGAGACATTTCACTGGAACACAACACTTAGTAGACAAGAACATCAACTTCATCAGAGGGGACACAGAGAAAAACAAGCCATTTTTGGACCGTGCTGTGTATAATGAGGAGGATGGAAGTCTTAATATCATCAGACATAAACTGGTTCACCCAAAGGACAAAATATCCAAGCATAAACTGAGCCTTGTTGTATGCACAGTCCAGCTCAGTCAGGGGTGTATGGACCTCTACATCAGAGAAACCGAACAGACACTCCACAAAGGCATGGCACAACACAGGAGAGACAAACTTCACTGATCCACCTGCATCTCAAGGATAAGGAACACTCTTCTGAAGACAATGAAAGACACATGATGGACAGTGATTACACATGTTTGAATGAGGATTAAAAGAAGCCATCTATGTCAAATGAGGAAAAACCAAAAGGACCTAGATTTCACCTGTCAAAACACCTACAATGCAGCTTTGAATCTTCCACCCACATGCTTTCACAAGCACTTGCCCCTTGATTCATGTGAGCAAAACCCTGTTTACAGTATTTATAAATTACCAAAGACTTAATCAAAACTTTCAGATTTAATGGTAGGGTCAGTGATTTGCATACGACGCCACAACTTTTAAACTCAAAACTGAACAGCAGTCTGTTTGAATTGAGAATACCTTTGGAATAGAAGACAAAATATCTTCAAGAACCAAAAAATAAGAAGAAAAGAAATAAGTAAAGGAAGTCTAATTGCCTTGTTTCAAGGCTTTGAGAGTTACCGCGACCTGGAAAACTCAGTGTCTACACCAGCGTATCAGCCCATCATGGCGGTTAATTCCTTTGCTCTACATAGAGTCTGTACATGTGCACTGTCATGTTCACTGTCAGCTGCTGAAATCCTCCGTAATGAATCCAGCCATCTCCAACAAGCACAGGCGCGCCATTACAAGCTCAACAATGATATCAGATAAATGAAAACCTTACGTGTCCACGGGAGTGGCCGCTGAATCTGTTTCACAGCTACGAACCATGTTTTTGGTAAAACAAACTGTTCTTGGGAGATTAAAGGTGTAAGATTCTCCAAAGATTATGATTGATTCATATAAGCAGAAACATGCAAATGAAAACAATAATCAGTAATAAATGAGGAAGCCTTTGAAAGTAATGTTTCCAGTCTCTGAAGATTGCTCCTACTGGGAGTTTAAATTGATGTGGTTATCGTTAAAGAAACAGCGGCCGAGTTGGGCTCTACATGACACAGAGAGTGTGTTTAACTGTGTGTGTCCGAGCTAAGCCAAACGATGCCGACACATATCTGATTGAAAAGACTCTAACAATAAAAAGCCAGAGCTCTTGGAAAGCATTATGGGACTTCTTGGAACACACACACAGGACTTTTCCACAAAAGCAGTTCCAGTGTGGATTCAGAGCTACTACCTAACTCAGAACCAGCCCTTCACAGAAATACACAGTTCACGAAAAGGACGTTTTAAATCACACATAAGGATGTGACTGTGAGTACATGGAGAAGTAAAATGTTTCCTAACTGAACCAGCTCTAAACTGGTTCTAGGACCACCCCAGCGCCAGAACCTGCTTCAAAATAGCCAAAAAGGACAAGGGACCATAAAAACCAGCACACATCTCAAGAGCTGGTAAACACAAAGGCCATCTTCAAAACCACTTACAGCAAACCACTGTCCTGAATTTTGTAGATTAATGGATCATCAGCAGACTGTCATCACGTTCTGGACAAGTCGCTTTGAACCTGCCGTTGTGGAGCAGGCGGAAATCTCAAGCATGCAGGGTGGTGGCCTTACCAGGTCCTGGATGGGGAAACACTGGTCTCAGGGTTTTCATTGGGGGGGGGGGGGGTTACTTTTCTTCATTTTTCACAGTGAATACTGCTTAAAGAACACAGTATTCAGTATGTACTGCATACTGAGAGAGCTGAGATCTGAGAACTGAGATAATCTTTAGTACATAGTATGCAACCAAAAAAACGACCATGCCACGACTGAAAACTGGAAGCCACTCACATGACCACCATGACAAGCTTTCACGTGTAGTTACACTAGACTGGTCAGTTGTGTACCAGGATTTTTTCTGTCAGCGTCCAGGTATCCATTCCAAGCTACATTTGACACACGACATTTTGGCAAAATCAGTAGATTTGTTTTTCCCCGCTGTAGCATATGATGGCAGAACATTAAATTGGCAACACCACATAGATGACACATAGTGTTTCCTTTTCTGTCCAAGACCCCCCTTCATGCACGCGTACAGTGCCACATCACATCAAGTCATATTTGGAGAGCATGTTTATCGTAATCACACTCAGCCATGCGTGATCCTCAGAGGGGGGAGTCAGGTCTGTTGTGACAGGCAGTGTGCTGAGTGACGACCACAGGGTTTAGAGCGCACCGACCAGCACCCTGCTGCTTTTAGTGCACTCGCAGACACACTGTCGCCTCACATACGCATGACAAAGGCCCGTGCAGGGTGACAGCAGAGCCGGACGTGTGGACCGACACAGAAGGAAGCAAGACAGAGAAGGCTGCCGGGCGAAACTGAGCGCCTAATCGCACGGTTCACTTAGACATCACTTACCTGTGAGGAAGCTTGAACCACGTGGCAGGACCTCTGTCCCATCAGATTTGTCAATGAAAAACTCACAGAGGAATGCTTTGTTTACTGTCTGAGTGGTATCTGTGATTCAGTGTTTACCTCCGGGGAGTAAGTACCGGTGTGTCCACAATAATAGCAGTCACATGTATCTCGCTTAGAGAAAGTACCATCTTCAGTGATACCTCACTGTGACAGCAGCATCACAAACGTTCACATTTACTTGTTGTTTTTCTGGTTTTCCTGTTGTAATAAGAATATTTTATTTCACATGAACAAGACAGTTGTTAAATCAGAATAATGGAGTTAAAAAAAGAAAAAAAAATACTGTTACTGTTAGGGCCAATCCCAATTCTCCTTCACTCGCCCTTCTTTTCTCCACTCGCACTTCTTTTCTTCCCTAAGCCCTAAAAAAGAAGGGGGAGATTTTAGGGCACTTGAAATCTAGGGCACTTGGCCCAGGTGCCTGTCCCAATTCTCCCCCTACCCCTCGTTTCCATCCCTACCCTGATCAGGAAGCTGAGAGCCAAAAGCTGTTTTAATTTCAGCTGTAGCGCTGTTAATATGGCACTTATATTCCATATAAAAAAATGTGCACAGAAATATTTACAAAAAAAAAAGTTTGCAGTGTATGTGCTGCTACTGCTGATGAGGTGTCCTGTCCACCATTTTCTTTAAAAGGTTCAGAAACCTGTCCATGTGTTCTTCATATAGTTTTGTACTTGTGTGGTTTTACTCACTTGGAAATACTTTTAAATTGTCTAATAAAACTTGTTACACAACAGTTTTCTCTTCTGGGGTTTCTCAAAGTAAGGTAATGTCTCAAATTATAAACTGTACAACGAGATCAATAGTAAAATAAGGATAGTGAGAGAATCTGCAGTAAAAAAGGCTTTATTTGCTATATTCAAATACAATTTTTAAAAAGAAAAAAGTAAACATTGCACGCAGATCAAAGAAAGGTGCTGTTCCATATAAAAAAATTTGCACAGAAATATGTACAAAAAAAAAAATTTGCAGTGTATGTGCTGCTACTGCTGATGAGGTGTCTGGTCCCCCATTTTCTCTAAAAGGTTCAGGAACCTGTCCATGTGTTCTTCATTCTTTTGACATCTTTTGTCTTGTTTGGCGGCCTCAGCTTGAAGGAAGTCCTGCATAGAGAGTTTCTTTTTTTGGGGGGATCGGGGGGAAAGTGGACCTGATGCCTGAAGCTTCCAGCTTCCTCTTCCAGCTGGTGAGGCAGAGCTTGAGGCCGATGTGCTGGCGTCTTCCAAAGTGTTCTGAGATAAAAAAAGATGGATACACATGTTGATTACACACATGACTGGACTATCATACACACCCACAACATCATACCAGGTTCATTATCACTGTATAAATAAAAATTAGCTCTGTGCTATTAATAAATACTTTACATGGATTTTTTTTTTGTTAAGCATCATCTCTTTAGCAGATAATATTACCTACCCATTTTTTGCCAATTTGTGCTGTGGTCACCTTCCCCTCCAGTTCCAGCTCTTTGATGAGTTTCCTGTAACAGAAAACAGTGATGAATAGTAGTTATACCATGGTTAAGGACCCCATCACAGATATTCTGCAAGCAGATAGCTAGATCACTCACTCCCACAGTGGTTTAGCAGCATATTTCTTCTTTGTAAAATTCTCCTCGTTGGTAGTCCTAAAGCTTATTAGGTGTCGGACCTGATCCGGAGTCCCTGGAATGAAATGTGATTACTGCAATGCACAAACGTCCTCGTAAAAAAACAAAAAAAAAACAAACAACAAAAAAAAAACGTTTGAACTATGATAACAAGGCAGCAAGCAACGTTATTATTACTTCGTAACCCCCCCCCAAATAACGTTGCTGCCTTATAGTAATGTGAAATATACAACAAATTTGTAGAAAATATGAGAGTTAACGAGTAGTTAACAGGACACGGCAATGTTATCTACCCGACTCATCATGAACAGCCACGTATTATCTTACGTTAACTCAGAATCAGAATCAGCTTTATTGGCCAGGTTCTAACATTGTCCACAAGTAATTTGACTCCGGTAATTTCACTCTTTGGTATTAAAAATAAACAATAAACAATGTGGTATTTCTATGTACTGTTCAAACTGTTAAAACATACAAAAGCACTGTGATTTTTTTAATTCCATGGGACATTATACTTACATTTGTGGGTTCAATATCCTCCTGCTCTTTGCGGTTCGCCATTTGACTCAAAAAAAATGAAAAAATGCTTGCTTGCTCAAAATCGAGACGAGTCTGCAAAGCATGTTTTCCTCGGTCGGCGAGCTAGACGCAGCCTACGGCGTAGCTTACGTAACCTACGGCGTCGCTTACGTAGGTTACGTAACCATATTCCGGCGCGATCTTAGCGAACAACGGACAAAAAAGGGATGATGTACATTCACTGAGTGAATATTATGAAAGTAAAATATCGGTTTGCGCCGAGAAATGTAATCAAAATGCATTTTTATGCAGAAACTAACTCAAAATATTGATTTTATTCCCAAAAAAACAAGAAATGTCCTCCATGTTTTTTTTTTTGATTCAGTCCGCAAATGACGACGAAAAGCATTCTGGGAAATCTTCATACCCCCTCGCTCGCCAAGTCAGCATCTGAAATCCCTCGATTTGAAGGGGCTATTCTCAGCCCCTAGCCCTCGTTATGCCCCCTCCCCCTAGGTGAAAAGAGGAATTGGGACACCACTACCTTCACGGGAACGCGCAAAAGTTAGGGTTAGGGAAGAAAAGGAGGGCGAGGGGGAGTATTGGGACGCATCCTTAGTTCTAGTTAGTCAAAGGTAGATGAATAACAATGTGTGAGAATTAGTATATGAGAAAAGAAGTGTCCAAATTTTGTCCAAAGCTGCAATTTTCTTGACTGACATCACTGAGTCACGTATCCACTAGATATCACATTATCTTTAGTTTTCTATGACCCTTTGGACTTCGCCTGGCTCATATAACAAATCTTAAAACCCAAGTCCAGCTCAGTTCATTAACCTTAGGACATACTTGGCTCACCTTGCACTTGTAAGTCCTGTAGCTGAGTTGCAGATGCCAAAAGTAGTTCAGGTGAAGCCCAAAGGTGTCAGCTGTCAGGACCTCACTTCCCGGTGAAGCCAGTAACTTATAGCATATTCACTGGAAGTGGACCACCAAGGGATAAAATCAACTTCTTACTAAGTAGTTTCCAAGTAGTTTCCTTTTTAGGGCCCGAGCACTTACAGTGCGAAGGCCCTATTGTATCTGTAGGAATTTTTTATTCTTTCTTCTGACGAAAGGAAGGACTTTTTGCCCCCCTAAACGGGCCCAAAAAGTCACCAAATTTTGCACCAAGCCGGGCCTGGTGAAAAATTTGATATTTAATGGTTTGCATTAATGGGCGTGGCAAAATGGCTCAACAGCGCCTCCTAGAAAACGTTGTGCCTCAAGCCCCATAATACGGTTTGACGTACATGCACGAAAATCGGTACACACCTGTATCATGGCGCAACTTAAAGAGAAGTCTCTTGGCGCCATGGCCGAAACCGAACAGGAAGTCGGCCATTTTGAACATTCTGAATTAATCGCGTAATTTTGGAGCAATTTATGCCATTCCTTCGACAGTTAATACGGCCCGAACCGTAACGTGCACCCAGGTGTGTTATACATCAAAATATGCGTCTCCATCCTGCGACTACGCGCATTACTTTTCTCTTTCAAAAGTGTTACCGTGGCCAAAGACGCCAAAAAGCGCGCCCCCCCCTTCATCTGATTGGTCCATATTTGATAGTTTCCCAAAAGTCACCAAATTTGGCAGGCAAGCCAGGCCTGGCGATAAATTTGATATTTCATGGTTTGCATTAATGGGCGTGGCCTAATGGCTCAACAGCGCCCCCTATAATACTTTTCTCTGCCATAACATTTGAATGGTTTGATATAAAGAGTCGTGGGTGGTGCCATCGGACTCGGTATTGAGTCCTTGACCATAGTTGGTGAAATTTAGCCCCTTCTTCTGATTGGTTGTCCCTATTTTCTGACTATAACTTTTGAATGGTTTGACATAGGAGTCGTGGGTGGTGTTGTGGCAGGGTGTAGGTGCAGCCACTCAGGTTGATTAGGGCACATGTGTTCCCAATCAACCTCTCCACCCTGCCTGCCTTCATAAGGCGTGGCTGCACAGATCCCTGGGGCTGCTGTTGGAGAGGCTGCTGAAGCCGAAGCACGTGTGTCCTGGGTGTTTGGGAAATAAAGGAGTTCTGCACTGAAACCCCGTGTCCTCTCTGTCCTGTCGGTCGGGCTCCGTAGCACTCGCCCTGCTACAGGTGTCATTTCTGATATGCTTATGGGGGCGGTGGCCATGAGTGCGAGGGCCCGTTCATCGCTGCTTGCAGCTTTAATTTACATGTTGTGACTGTACACTTATGTTGGTTAGAAATAACTATACATTTTCACGAAACACTCCTACCGGGGTGCCTACAGCATCACTGTTGCCAGGTGACAGGCAGTCAGACAGTTTGAGAAGTCAGCGGGAACTATTAGACTGCCAGCCCCAAAGTTTGAAATCAGCTTTGACAACCTGTAGATTGTCCACATATGAAAACATATGGGTCTGGTTGCTTGTGGGGCCACAGTTAGCGATAACCGCTGGCCTTTGGCTAGCCACCCCGTTACCATAATGATTGTTGTCACATCTTACATAATGCACAGGCCACAATAATTTAAATAAGAACATTTTGGAGTTATCTATAACATTGACTGTATAAACAGACTTAAAATGCACACATATGAAGAAAAATCTGAGAACAGTGTCACTGAGCCTGATGCGGGTCACTGGGGTCCCACCCTGGAGCCAGAGCTGGGGGTGGGGGTTGTTTGAGAGTGCCTGGTGGCTGGGCCTTCACCCATGGGACTTTGAACAACTGATGTGGGTTCACCCTCTCACCACAGGAGACCCCATGTGAGTCAGCTGGAACAGCTAGCGGCCGAAGTTAGGGGCTTGTGTTTTCCAACCCTCTGTCAAAGAAACTGACTCTTGGGATGTGCAATGTCAACAGAGATAAGCGGTTTAAATAAATTTGGCTGGACTCTCCTTGAGCGATAGCGTGAGAAGCATTCAAGAGGGAATCACATTGTCACATTGAGAGAAGCCATATAAGGTATTTTGGGCATCTACTAAGGATGCCTCTTAGACACATTACTTGGGTTGATGGATGGATGGATGGATGGATGGATGGATGGATGGATGGATGGATGGATGGATGGATGGATGGATGGATGGATGGATGAGGTAGTGAAACAATGACAATGTCTTCAAAATTTTCCAATAACTTAAAATTACTTGAACAGCCCAAAGTTTATTAAACAACATTCTCACGTAAAATCTCTCATCTATAAAATTTGACACATTGTATAAAATATGAACAGAATAAAACAATCTTTCAAACTCCTTAACAAAGAAAAGTATATTTAAACATGTTTATGATTTCTTGAAAAATTTATGTAGACTTTTAAGAAAATGCCAGCAACATGTTGAAAAGGAGGCAACAGAGAACTGGGAAGGTTGTGAAAAAAAACATCTCAGCTTATTAATGGAGCTGTCAAGATTAATGCTACAGTAACACGTTAACATGATCCTTTAGAAAAAAAGTGTCATTAAAGGAAGTGAATGTATAATTAGGTTTCTGTTTCACACTCTTTTTAAGCTGATAATTATAAATGAACTCTTTGAACAAGTGAGTCATGTTCATCCAGCCTTTGATCGTACACACTAGTAATACAGAAAGCACATCAAACTAGTGAATTAATGGCAAGGCAAGTTTATTTGTATAGCCATTACAGCAACAAGGCCATTCAAGGTGCTTTACATTATGAAAACATGAAAAGTAAAGAGAAGAAATAAAAAAAATTGAGTTACAATGCAAAAGCATAGTAAAGAAAAAGTAGATTTAAACTAAAGTTAGAGTCTACTACTACTTTAAATATAAATTCAGAATTCAGAAGAGCCAAAGGCAGCTGTAAACAAATTAGTTTTTAATCTTGATTTAAAGAAACTGAGGGTTTCAGCATTCCTGCAGCTTTCTAGAAGTTTGTTCCAGATCTGTGGAGCATAGAAGCTGAATGCTGCTTCTCCATGTCTGGTTCTGATTCTGGGGACAAAGAGCAAATGTGAACAAGAAGACCTGAAAGGTCTGTGTGGCAGGGTGAAGGATTGGGTGTGGGCTGCCGGGGTGCAGCCACTCAGCTGATTGGGCACACCTGTGCCCAATCAATCTCTCCCCCCTGCCTGGTAACTTGAACAGCGGCTGCACACCAGCAAGAGGTCTCTGCTGAGAGGAATGACGCAGAGCGGAGCTCTGCTGAGAAGACAGAGCTACTGAAGGTGCTGAGTGCAGATCTGTGCCTGGCTGAAATAAAATAATTAAGAATTCCTCCACTAAACCCTGTGTCCTCTGTCCTGTCGGTCCACCCCAGTGGCACGAGCATGCTACAGTCTGGATGGTTGATATGACAACGACAAGTCTCTCATGTAGAGAGCAGCAGTATTCTGGGTAAGCTGCAGCTGTCTGACTTTTAAGGCAAAATAAAGATAGAAGGCCGACTTTGTTATTGTTTTTCTTTTGGGATTTATTAGTGGTTTCTAGCTGTAATACCTGAAGCTGTGTGCTGACTCTTAAATTATCTTGTTTTGGTCCAAAAAACAACACCTTCAGTTTTGTTTTTGTTCAACTGAAGAAAATGATAACACATCCACTCATTGATTTGTTCCGTGCATCTACTCAACGCTTGTATGTGCTCAATGTCACCTGGTGACATTGTAATGTCAAGTTCTGTGTCATCTGCATAGTTATGGTAACTTGTCTTGTTGTTTATTATTATCTGAGCTAGCATGTTAAATAGGAGGGGTCCTAGGATGGAACTTTGGGGAACTCCACATGTCATTTTTGTTGATTCCACTGTAAGGTTACCTATTGACACAAAGTAGTCCCTATCCTTTAAGTAAGACTCAAACCAGTCAAGTACTGTGCCAGAAAGTCCGACCCAATTCTCCAATCGCTCTAGCAATATACTATGGTCAACGGTGTCAAATGCTGCGCTGAGGTCCAATAATAGCAGCACTGTGGTTCTTCCACAGTCTGTATTTATGTGGCTGTCATTGAACACCTTGAGGGCAGTCTCAATGCTGTGGTGAGCCCGAAAACCAGACTGGAAGATGTCAAAGCGGATGGTCATATCACAGCTTTTCCAATAACCTTACTGATAAATGGAGGATTTGACAAGAATATGTAATTTTGCTTTAGCAACTTGTCCAGATTGTTCTTTTTCAAAAAGGATTTGATAACCGCTGTCTTCAAGATGTGTAGTGGTTGTTTTTGTGGCTTCAAACTATTCAAGGCTGTCTTTACTGTAAAGTGGCCTGCAGCAGACTTGCTTTAACTTCAACTGTTTTGTATGTGAAAATTATTACTTCCTGTTCTTCATTTCCTATTTAAAGAGACTAAAAATTACAGTTATCCAATACTTAAATAGTTCATAGCCTGTCTCATCCCTTAAGACCAATATGCTTTGGGAGGCCTTACCAGGGGCAAACTTCAGCCATGCATACCCCTCGACCAAGATAAAGAAGCAAACCAAGGATATTCAGTCGTCCGCTATACACTTGTCACTTGTGTTTTGTCTCTGCCAAGGCGCTTTGCGTGCAAGAGCTTTTTATGGATTTAATGCAGAAAAGAGCTGGATAAAATATGTTGCAACTGAAAACAAGAGCGAACCATAAACCCTGTAATTGCAAAAATATTAATCAAAGATGCTTTAATCCACAATGGAGAAAAAAAATAAATAAATGGCACAAGATAAAGCAGTCATGCTAAAAGCAATACAATTTCTGCAGCTTTCTGATAATGAACAAAACAGCGTAACAAGCTTAAAAGTTAGGTTTTTACAATTCCTGAGTACGTCACATTGTTTAACTCAGAGCCATCAAACTTCAAGCCAGTTTACTACAATTTCATCATTCTTGCTTGCACCATTTGACTTGTTGACGTTACTATCAATCAAACTCTGAAACCCACAGAAGCATATTTGATGTCAGACAAGGTGATACTATTATACACCAAAGTGAAGCCGTAAAACACTGCCAGTATATGAGTGTCTATGTGACATATATCATTCATCCACCAGCAACACAAAAAACATTCTATAAAGCTTCCTATCATTGCCACAAATACATACACAAGTTTTAAATTGACCGTTTATTTACAAAAAATAACTCAACGCCACACTGGGTGTCCATCAGATATTTGGATACAACGCTACAGGTAACAGATGTACAAAGCAAACGCTTTACACCGGTCTGTCTTCTACATCTGCTTGTTTTAAAAATGCACCTACCGTATTTTCGCGACCATAAGGCGCACATAATTTTTTTTTTTTTTTTTTTTTAAATGTGCCAGGCGCCTTATGAAACGGTGCGCCGTGTCTATTACCTGAATTACGGTAATGTGAGGCCGGCCACCATGAGAACGGTAAAAAGAGAAGGGGGCGGGTGAAGCCTTGAGTTGCGGTTTGAATGAGACCATCCACCGAGCTGTTTAATGCGGAAACAGATGATGAAGACTTTTAAGGATTTGCTTGATGTGTAAAGTGAAATAAAATACAATCAAACTAAGTTTTGCTCCCGCTCTATTTAAATAAGCACACTTGTGTGTGTGGGTTGAAGCCGCGGTGATGCGCGCTGCTCCAGCCCGACTTCCTGGTTCCCCAAGTGGGGTCCGATCGAATTCTCCTGGTTCCCGCCCGCTTTGGGAGCAGAGATTTCAGGGGTACGTCTCAGGTCGGATCAGCTTCCCCCTCCGAGATTTTCAGCGAAATCTGTTGGTTACAAACCCGGTACCGGATCTACCGGATCTCGCGGCGCGACTCACACACATTCTCATTTATGTGGTGTTTGCCTGCCTGATGGACAGAAACTGTATGGTGATTTTTAAAAGAAAAACTTTGCATAAGACGCTTCCAGCCGGAGTCATTATGGGATGAAGGGATGATGATCAAGTGGCTGAGACAGGTCTGGAAATTCGGACTGGCGCAGCTGAATTAGCGGAGCGGAGCTCCTGTCGGATACAAACGACAAACCCCGGTACCGACATGCGCGTGTGTGTGAGCGGGACCAGCGCGGGGGGGCGGAGCGGGACCCGGGACCCGGGACGCGGGACGCGGGACCCGGGACGCGGGACGCGTTATCACAGAATTTTTTTTAATTCTTTAATGTGGAAACAGAATATGAACCTTTGAAGGGTTTGATTGATGTGAAAAGTGAAATAAAATATCAAACTAAGTTTTGCTTCCACTATATTTTTAAATAAGCACTCTTGTGTGTGTGTTGTGCAACGCGTGTGTGCAGCTCCGTCTCTGTAGACGGCGCCTTTTGGGTCGGTGCGCCGTATGTGTGTTTTAAAACCAAAAATGACACACAAAACTGAGGGTGCGCCTTTTCACACGGTGCGCCGTATGGTCGTGAAAATACGGTACATCCTGATCTTTTAAACATACAGTATGATGTGATTACAACAGAAACTAGCAGGTCCTTTAATATAAAACCAACATAATGGAGGTGAAATCATTGCTTCATTACGATGCAATGCTTCCACCTGACTGTTACTGTCACACATGTCCCATCAATCATTCAGATATTCGTCAACTCCTGAACCATAAGACAGGAGCTCCACAGCAACCATTTCACCAGGTTTGAGCAAAAATCATGACCCTTATTGCAATATTGCAATTTCACCTATATTATTTCAGTCGGTGTACAATCCAAAGGTTATTAATTAAGTCTGCACAGACAATAGTAGGTTTTCATTCTGTTTAAAAGGAAAATTCTCAAACACATCTGTTTGAGCATCACTTGCAGTAACGTGCTGAAACATGTTAATTCATAATGATGTGTTATGACAGGGGATCATGTTGATACATTTAACACCAATATATCAGAGTGTAAAAATACTCCACTACATGTCACACTACATGTGATTTGTATGTATATGATTTAGGGTTATGCAGGGAGAAGCATCTAAATGAAAGGCCAACAGAAAAAATACATAATAATGATGTATTATTTATTCATTGAGATCATTACACAGTGCAGAAACACAGGGATGTTGAGCCTTTGGTGATGTTAATTTCAGCATAATAATTATATTCATGGGAGTTTCTGCTTAAAAGTCTTGGCCTACTTGTTAAAATGGAATATCATGGGACAGTTTTTAGTTGCTCTTCTAAACTTTTGGGATGTCCCCTTATGTTTTAATCTTTGCAACGTAAAGTGCCCCTGACAGTGGCATGGCAAAGTGACCTTCAGGCAGGCGTAGTAAAGTATATTTGCTCAGTTACTTTACTGAGCAAATGCAAGTATTTCCATCACAGTTGATGATTTATCACAGTTAAAATTAACTGTGTAATACCAGATCTGACCACATGGGGCAAAGATTTGACAAAAAAGTAACTACGTGCTAATGAACAGGAAAGGTTTTGTTATGCCACTTTGTCCTATAAGCGGTGCACTTCTTTGTGTTTTACTGCATCGTTTGACTCTTTCTTGTGATATCCTGTCTCAATTTGGTTAGAAGTGGCATTGTTGCATAGACTGACTTTAGTGTACTTTTTTCAAGCTATTTTAGGATGTGTTTGCATATTTTTCTTTTCATTTTATCATTTATCATCATCATCAATATTTGTATCATTGTTTGTATTGTGAAAACAAAGAAAAGAAATAAAATGACCCAACTTAAGGTCACTTTACTCTCTCATTTTAGCTGAAAAAAATTACTACTGCATAGCTGCAAATAATGTGTGATTTTTAAAATATTTTCTCACTAGAATACCAGCACTGTCCAATTTTACTAGAATTGAAAAGCCAGCATCATTTTGTTATTGGCTGGTTGTTGAAAGTATTTCATGTCAGTAAGACCTTTCTGTGGGCACAAAATCAATATTGGGAAGTGCTTCACTCTGGAAAATAAATTGCCATGTTCACTCAAGAGTGCTCATGTACCTTTATCTTTTCCAAGAAAATAGAAACAAACTGAGTGCTTAAATTGTTGCACCGAGCACGGCAGTCAAACAGTAGAAAACAGCACTGAGACGGCATTTTTGTTCAACTTTTAATAATGATGTCACATGTAATATGCCCTGAGGAATTCCTCCTTAAGTGTGTGTGTTATTAAAAAAAGAGTGGGAAGTGAAAGATATTGAATAAATATCAGAAAAAGCAGAATACAATGAAGTGAAAGCAGAGGCAGCGAGGGATTTAAAAAGTTCCTAAAGGTGACGGATAGACAATACAAACACACACTAAAAAGATAAAATTTGGTGAAGAGCCGTAGGAATATAAGCTAATCAGGCAGACAGAGTCAGCAGACCAACAGAGGGAACAGTTCCCTGGTGACACAGTGCTATTGATCTTAGCTTGTTGCTCTGAGAGAGCTCCTCCGAGATCAGGCTGAGCGCCGACACAGCCGTCACAATGCATTATGGTTGGGGATCAAACAGGGGCCAGCATTGGCTACCATGCATGAGCTGACGCCTGATGGGGGAGGACAAAAAAAGAGTTGAGGGGAAGTGGGAAGTGGAGGAAACATTCTGCACAACAGAGTTGTCAGTAACAGGCTAACATTTGGTTTTTCAGTTCAAGAATCCGAAAGGAAGGAAAACTGGAGATGACACTTCTGTGACATCCTTTGGTCAAAATACCATAGAGATACAATACACATGCACACTTTTCCACTCTGACTTTACACTTCTGTTCACAGCAGCCAGTTCTAAAGGTGCAGTTGGATGCTTGATACCATGCCACCCAACATATTCTGTGGGGCGTATTAATATATCAGTCATTACGTTTACGTTAACAGAAATTCGAATTTTTGCCTTAATCCGACCGATATCAAAGTTTTAAAAGCCATGTATACACCTTACTGGGCCGAACTGAAGCTCTTGAGATCGAGTTTTTAGTGCCAGTTAATGCGGTCCTAATCCGAGTTATTTTGGAATGTATACCAACCCACGCTTAGCCGAGCTACTGACTGCCCGGGGACTCCCCCTTCCAGAGGTGACGAGCCGCTGGAGCGGGAATAATAACATAATAACATAACAACAACACGGTAACAGACGAAGAAGAGACTTTGAGAGCATCTTTGTGTGCATCTTACCTGCAACATGATCAGGCTTAGTATGTACAAAATTTACTGAATCTTGAGCGTCCATTTTTTTTGCATGTTGTTGTCCTCCTTAGAGCTTGTTTACTAATTGTACCGGAAGAATGTCAACGCGAAAGTGCGTGTGGCGCCACCTAGCGTTGAGGAATCAAACGCACCTCACTCAATAATCGGTTGCATGTATACTTGGATTTCTGGGAAACTCCAGTTTAATCCTTGGCTAGATTGTTGCCAATAGTTTGATTTAGATGTAAATGATGTTACTGAGTGTTACAGCCTTGTGCTGCCTTCACCCAAGATACAGAAAATGCATCACAATGTGAAGTTTAATGGACATAAAGATGGGAACGCTGGATAATTCTTCTATGATCCAGATCTGTAATGTCATAGAACTTTGCAAATCTCACGAACGTTATTTGATGCGTTAAAATTCACCTTTCACCTAACACTTTATTCATAGGCTTGTGTCTGAAAAGACAAAAGAAAAAGATATATAATTGTGTTGCAGTTAAAACAACAGAAGAAATAAAGAAAATAGATACTCCAGCAAAGTTGTGGTATATACTGTAATAGTAGTCCCATAACAAAGTGACACATAGCCTAAAGCTTGTTTAACTATATGTAGAGTTCAGTGAGTGTGGATTTCACATGCGTTCCCTCTGCCGAGAATTTGCATCACGAGATATTGATTCAACATTGATTTCCGGTCAAACTGTTGATTTTTGTCTCACGCCTGTCCCTCCAGGACAGATGTCAGTGCAGAAAAGAATGAAACAATACTGTGGTATGATTAAAACAGACAAGTGAGTATTTTACTACACTATACTAGTCCATGCTATAGCTGTGCAGAGCACACATAGAGTATGAAGGAACTACAAATGTGGTGTGTGGTGTTTGACACCACTTGAAAAGGGTTGTTCCGGGCCACAGACGGGAGGGCCAAATGTGCCAAATTTGTTTATTTTTCTCCAAGTCCAACTCTGTTTACCCTGGTGATCAAGCCAGATCGAAATACAGCTACTATTTCATTAATTCAAATTTTTAAAACTATTCATATTGTAACCTTAAAGTGTGGATCGAGGGTAAAACAGGCAGGATGAATGAAGCCTGTGCACAAACCCCTAGCAGGCAAGGTGAACATACGGACTAAAAAAAGGAGATGATGGAGATGAAACTATATTACTGTATATGTATGCACAGATGCTAATGAGACACAAGTGAAAACAATCAAACCCAAGCCGACAGTCTGACAGGCAACCGCAGTACTGAAGTTTCATACCAGCAACAGCGTAAACCAACACGACTGAAGATAAACTGAGACAGGAAGAGGATGAAAAACATGGAAAGGAAACAAAAGTAAAGAGCTAAAAAGGGGAAGTGCAGATGCCAAAAATATCCGAGTGTGTGCCTCCCTGTGCACAAAGCACATGTGTGTGCATGTACGCGTGACAGATGGAGACAACAAGGTGATGATGAGGTGCGAAACATGATGGGACTTGGGGGAAATAGACTTCATATAGAGAGTGAAAAAGATAACAGGGAGGTAAAGGAGATGGCTGTGAAGGAGGGATGAAATCTAAAAAAGGATGCTTGTATTCATGCAGATTTAAAAAACCTGTATAAACCTGGCTAGTTCCTGGTTTATACTTGAAACAATTCTTTTTGTTTCACTGCCGCCACACAGTGTGTCAAATGTCACTGGACAGCTTACATGTGCTGGATACAGCCTGAGAGAAAAGTCAAGCATGGTGAAACCGCTGACTTATTTCAATACGTGTGTGTGCTATATTAGGCAGATTGTGTATTTCCTGGGCATGAAAACACAGTGTAGTAGCGCTCAAGGCGCAAACATATATAGCAAATGTGTGAAATTATACCAAAAAAAAGGCATATGCCATTTTTTTTACTATGTAGGATATCTTGGAGCTACAATATAAACCAAGACATTCAATTAATTTCTTGTATTGCATTTAGGCTTAGCAGAAGGTCTTTATGAAAACAGTCAAGAACTAAAAATATAAAGCATGTATGGGTGTCACAAAAATGTCACCCACTGTTTTATAACAACCCTGATGTGGTGCACTTCTCCATCAAAAACACCCTGAATCACGTGCAGTCCTGATATTCACGTCTCTTCCTCGTTCCCTCTCCAAACGTGTGTATCACGCAGAACTGTTAAAAAGTGAAAACTACAATAAAACAGTAAGTGAATACAAAAGGTGACCAATCGATCGACAGCCGCTGAGACCTGCGAGAAAGTTGAGAGCAGCAAAAAAGTGCAGTTGTAGTGATTTCACTTAACCTCTGCTTATTCCCGTCGGCCTCAACTCTGGACACGCCACCTGTGAGGCTCTGAGGAGTCAGTGTCAAACATGAGGAGTTACAAAACGTAGTTACAGCGATTGCTGAGTAAACAAAAGAGGACAACTTGTGTTTCTGTGTCATTTTATCAGCTATTAATTTAGACATTCTTCTTGACGTGACCCTTATGGTCTGTACTGCGTTGCATCAATTCAATAGCTCACTGGAGCACTGGCACTGAACGAACCACCCTTACAGGAGGCATATTATATGCTTTGTCCAAAACGTGGCCCAATTTCCTGAGACATTAAAAAAAAGACATGTTTTGTTGAAAGTACTACGGAAATACAGTATAAAAGTGCCATCCTCAACCATGTCTTTACAGCTCTACTCCTAGCAGCTGGTTTTAGTGGGTAGAGTGAGTCACTCTACTCCATGTGTTTCTTCCAGAGTGTGGCCCTTTTGTAAATCAGTCTCATAGTTTTGTTCACAATTATCTCACAACATGTCACCTTTATGAGCCAATTTGCGTGACTAGTGGTTGGAATGCTGAGGTCCATCCTTGACCTGTTATCCGTCTCACAGAGTTCCTGACTTACATGACTTACAGGAGGAAGAAGCCAGATTATTCACCTGGGCTAAACCCGACCAGTCACCAGGCACTGCCATACCCCCAAACAGGTCTAGCCCCAGGGTTGGACCCCAGTGATCCATGCCTGGGCAAGGGATTCTTTTTAAATGACCCCATTTCAATGGCTTTTTCTGCAATGTCCAACCAGGTGGAGGCTTGGGAACATCTTGGTATTCCCAGAGAAAAGCTGGAGGAGGAAGGATGAAAGTCTAGGCCTCTTTATTTAGACTTCTGTCACCCAAACTCAGAAAAGCAGAAATCAGTTAATGGATGGATAAGTGTCCCTGTTAAGATTATCAGTTACAGCCACTTCCTCTCAGTCTTGGAAACACTGAAGAGCATGTTGTGAAAGACGTCACATAACCTCTTAAAAACAACAAGTATACATTAATCCAAACTGTAGAATTAATCTGCATACAGGACTGTCTCAGAAAATTAAGTCCTTTATTTTCTGTAATGTAAAAATGTCATACATTCTGGATTCATTACAAATCAACTGAAATATTGCAAGCCTTTTATTATTTTAATATTGCTGATCATGGCTTACAGTTTAAGATTAAGGTTTGCAATATTTCAGTTGATTTGTAATGAATCCAGAATGTATTACATTTTTGTTTTTTTAATTGCATTACAGAAAATAAAGAACTTTATCACAATATTCTAATTTTCTGAGACAGTCCTGTACATTGCAGCACAAAGATCTTCACTCCCACATGAGTGTCTTCTGTGATTGATAGATCAGACCTCCACTGAGGTGTAAATTGTACAGAGCTATGCAGGGGATTACAACTCCACAGGATACTGTCCAAAGAGCAAACAGGTCGTCAAAATCATCAGTTCTAATTACAGCCATCTGTCCTTGTAGTGTTTCAACAACAAAAGTCAACTCCCAAGGTTAATTATCTCGAACAAAGAGCAAACATGAGTCCACATCACTCAGGCCAACTTTAGCTTCTTACTTCTAATACTCTGTTGTATACGGGAGTGTGAAGCAAAGGTGGAGTTATTCGTGATACAGGATTGTGGCTGAATTCCTATCAGATGTGCGTCAGCACATGCAATACTGCTGCATTAACAGAAATGGACATCAAAGCCTCGCTCCAGAACGTGCAGTAAGTGCATCACTCCTCTATGGAAAACCCAGCAGGTGGGCAGCAGTACCTCAAAACGTTAGGTTTTCATCATGTAAAAAAAGAAAATAAGATAAAAAGAGATATATCATGTTTAAAAATTGGCCAGGAGGCCTGAGAACCAAATCTAAGCCCACTGATCATCTATTCTCCAAAGATCTTTACTCCTCAACTTTCAATTCAAAAATACTTTATTATTCCCCCGAAACAAAATTAATTGTTGCAGAAGTCATGCAGTAGTCAACTTTGTAGTCTGTCATGATTGATTTAGGTAAAGGCTTTATACAGGGTTATAGGATTAATGATAAGAAAACAAAGGGTCTGGTATAGATATTAATGAATACCTGATTGTATGTTGGACTTATATTGAATGAACACTGCTGGTGTTAAAAAAAAAGCCACTTTTTGTACTGCCACTACTACACTTCAAAGATGTGTACAAATGTACCCATTCCAGGGATACTTTTGAGACTTGACCTCTCAAAACACTTTTACTCAAGTCACTTTCACCCTCCCTTGCACACATGTCCATATAGTGCTCTCTTAGCCTGAAGAGATCTGTACAGATTGAGTCTAACTAGTGCGTTCTCCAGCATACAGACAATCCTACATCGATGAAGGAAATGTAGGGTTCAGTGTGTTGCCCAAGGAAACTTTGACACGAGGCCAGGAATCCACCAACTTTCCGAAGGGCAGATGACTGCTTTCCCTCCAGAGCCAAAGCTGCTGCGTGTGAATGAATTCCTCTAACTTTGTTTAGAGGACCATTTGAGCATCCATACTTCAAGTGTGAAATCTATCATCATGCGCTGAGGGCACGCTCACAGTTGCTGAATTGTATCGTGTCGTGCCCAGGCATGATTGACCCTCCTTCCAGACTCCAGTGTTGCTCTGAACTCACATTACTCCAGTCTCCCACGCTCTCTGCTGACTTTGTGACTTATTCGTAGTTGCAGTTAGATACAGCTCTCTCACATTTCTGTGTGGATCCTGCAGCATCATTGCACGTTATGCATACATTTCTCACACACCCTCTTCAGCGTATATGCACAGCCATACCATGCCCAATCACGGCTCGTTTAACCATGCCAGAGACCAGGAATCAGGCCGTGATTGAGCACAGAGCAGAGCACTCTCAGAGGTCCCAATCGAGCTCTCTCAAGGTACTGATTGCCGAGTGAAAGTGTGTCCTTACTCTCCGTTAACAATCTGTGAACAAGCGTTTGAAGTATTTCATTTACAGCTGTGAATTAAGGCCCGACTGTCTGCCTAAAAGAGTTAATGGGGAGCTCAGATGTCCCGGCGAACCACGACAGTGGTACGCTTTCAGTAATCTGAAGCTGCTAAATGAAGTTAAGACATCCCTGATTTTGTTAGTTAAACCTTTCTATTACCAAGTAAGTCATGTCACAGTGCCTTCTGTGGGAAACATGTTTGTTTTTCATCAGTCTGGCTTAATAGACAGTTTCACGGCCAGAAAAAAAAATAATGTGTGCTGTTGCTGTGACGAATCCGAACATCTGCACTGAAGATGGCCTATTTGCAATTATTTAAAAGATTAAGGTTTAAAATGTGAACACGAGAAGCGCTCTTATTGGCATTTATCTTTACATTTCTTCTGAGCTGTAAGCTTCAGGATTGTAAATTTAAACCCTTGACAAGACAATTTTCTTTAATCTTATTTCATGATTTGTTTTAAAATTGAATAAAGGGATTTAAAGCAGTTCACAAAGAGCAGGAACCTGGTCTTGGATGACAGGGCGTGGACAGAAGGGATGTGTGATTATTCAGTTAGACCTTTTCGTCCTCACCCTTCCTCTCTTTTGCTATCTTTGCCTCTGTTCCCCCTCTCCGAGGGAGATAGACAGGGGATCTAGCTGCCAGGGTATGACATATCCACAAATCACAGCCTTGGGGGAGCAAAAGAGGCAGGAGAGACAGATACCGCAGGAGGAGAAGGAAGAGGCGGGATGAAAAACCGACGGGCAACATGAGCAGATTAGTAAATAACAGCAGAGCGTAAGAAAAGGTGAAACACTGAAACTAATCGGGAACGCATCAAAGCGGTTGGAGGACAGATGATGCATGCAGTGATTTACAGCTTTTTATACTGATGAGAGGAGGAATAAAAAAAAGAGATGACAATACTTAAAGCATGAACACATTGAAAAGAGGACAGACGTGTTCTCTGGGAGACAGAACTGCAGCAGGATACAGTGATTTCGTTTTCTGCTCCTTTGTCAGTCTCATGTCATCTGTTTTTTTTCACAGCCATCTGCTCCCTGTTTCTCTTCATGTGGCAGTCCTCACTCTCTTCATCATCTTATCCTCAGGACTACCATACTTCTCCAGGGTGAAAATCCTGGTCTTTCTCTTTCTTTCCCGTCTTTCTGTCCCCACCTGCACCTCTGCAGGTTATGCAGGACACGCTCACGCCCCTCAGCCAACGCCCAACACCGCAACCCAGTTGTCTTCCAGGCGGCCCTTGCCGCACTGACACATGTTAATTCAGAACATGGTACGATGGAGACACATAGGCAGGAGGTGGGAGGTAGTGGGGAGGGGGATTTAGAGGTCAAACATCCACCCACACTAGCAGACATGCGCACCGTGTGCCTGATGGTGCGTCCGCAAAGCATCAATCACTTTTCCACATGGTGGGTTTGGCACACGAGCTGGAGAGTCACGCCTAAGGAAGCATATGGGAGTAGCGGGGCCTGATCCTAGGAGGGCTTTAACATTTGAATGCAAACCTCAGAGCAACATTGTGTGACAAGTGGTTTGTGTGCATGTGCTGCTTGTAAAACGTGTGCACAGGTAGAAGCAACTGCATGAAAGGACCTCAGTTACACTCCAAGCATTTCTCAGTGTTGGCTTCTGCTGTGGTTTCAAGTCAACGCCACATATTACCCCTTTGTTACAATAATTTTTGATATTAATGAATAACTAATAGTAGAATTGTTAGAGATATGTCATATTTAATTTCCAGTATAGGATCTTAAAGTTTCCAAAAACAGTATACATTACACTCCTGACAAACTAAAAACTGCACCTCAGCTTTTTCATTTAAAGCAATGAGAAAAGCATTTTGTTCCCATATGTCTTAATTTAAAAAGTTTTAAATTCCACTATTTCTTGTAGGAAGTATCAAAGTCCAGATGCTTGTTGGTGCATTGAAGGTTGGGCAGGAGATGCTGGCAGTAAGAGCAGAGCCGGATTAACGGAGAGCAGAGTAGGCACGTGCCTAGGGCCCGACAGGGGGGGGGCCCAGACAGAGGGGAAAAAAAAAAATAAAAAAAAAATAAATTTTTTTTTTTTTTTTTGTCTGCACACATATTAATGGTTGATAACATGCCGGTAAAAACCTAAGGCATATATATATATGTGCATTATTACTATATTTAGTATACATACATATATATATACGCATACATACGCACAGGGCCGCCGCAAGGGATGTGCGAACCGTGCGACCGCACAGGGCCTGGCGCCCCAAGGGGCCTGGCGCTATGGGCCGTTTTTTTTTCCCCTATTTTTTTTTTTTTTCTTTATAAATATCAACAGTCACGTTCCATTACAGACCTAAATGTGTACTAGTCTGTGCATATCAATAAATATATGTGCAATGATGACGCGTGTCTGTTGTTCAATCCAATGATCAGACCAAGCGCAGACACAAGCTGCTCTGATCCAGACGGGTGGAGGTGGAACAAACTGTCACAGAATGTCGAGAAAACGAGACAGATTCAGGAAATTTCCATCAGGGGATGAAAAAAGAAAAAAACTAAAGACAATGGAAGAGTTTAATGCCTCTCTGAAAGGCACGTTTGATAAATTTGTTACAAAAATCACCGATCCGCTCGGGTCTCAAGCAGCCGTGGGGCCCCGCGTCGAGGTAAGCCCAGATGATGATGAGGCAGGGGAAGGTATCCAGTATTTTGCTAATTGGAGAGTTAAAATTGCGCATAGAGACACCAGATCCGACCCGAAAAACCCAAAAATTTCGCGCGCGCTCGCTACGCTCACGCGCAAGGGCCACCCTGGCTATTTCACACAGGGCCTCGCAAATCTCTCTAACGGCTCTGCACACGCATACACATACATACATATACACATACAGACATACATACTACAGCACACTTTGTCTTACTGCAAATTGTATTGGTCTTTGTAGATTTTACTTCTTATTTAACTATTCAATTTAATCAACACATTTAATTAAGATTTTCTGCAAAATGCTCACAATCGATAAGATAAGGATAATTTAATAGCATTTAATAGAGCATTGTAATAACGTATAAATAATACAAATCTAAAAATAGTCTGATAGACTGTTTAATATACAACACATGACTTATTTTGGAATACAAAGAACCAACTTGACTATGACTTTGCTATGTAAAATGTGAATTAAGTTTTATTAGTAACTTTGGTAAGTTTAAGATTTCATAAATAACATCGATGGAGGGGGGCCCGAAAATCACAGTCTGCCTAGTGTAGTCCATTTATTTAATCCGGCTCTGAGTAAGAGTCAGCGAGATCTTTGAAAATTCACTTAAGTACAAGCGACCTTCAGACCCGGTTCTGAGGATCTGAACCACATGTTCACTTCTGAAGCTATGTGATAGACAAGCCAGCGGTCCGGGAACTTTATTAGGGTCACTGAAAATGATTAGTAGGTCATTTTACAACCTACGGAAGCATATTCACTTGAGAAAAAAAAAAAAACCATACCTGAATTTACGACACAATAATAAATCTTTATTCACACTCCTGTGGAAAAAAAAAGAAGTTCGCTCCTGGAATAATAAGAGTAAGGTGGTTAGTATCATAAATATTGATATTGTATCTAAAATAGAACATTTACTCTTAATTGTAACAATGTAACTCAAAGATAAGAGTATATCCCTGTGTTTAAACCCCAAAAAAGGCCATTCAGAAAAACCGGGCAGGAAAGGAAAAAGGATGTTGTTAATTAAAAACTCAGAACTTTTTCTTTATTTTTCAAGTTAATACAATGACCTTAAGATTCCAATGCTTCCCACCTCTATGTAAAATTCCAAAAATGTGTTACTTTTAGCACAAATAATGTTCTTTCTAATCCTTACATTTTAAACAGACCTTTGTTACTATACAAGTTGTACCGTAATTGATGGACTTTGTTGATTATTATTATTAATTATTCATTATTTTGTCTGCTTCCCCAATATCTAGGTCCGTTTGATTATATATGTAGTTAGCTAAAATTTTTAAATGATTTCTTAGTAATTTAATCAGCAAAGTCAGGGACATAAAGTTGTAATGAACCAGACCAGAGCCAGGGCCATGCTCACTTAGCAGCTAGAACAAACTCACAACAGCTCGTTATTCTTCATCTTGTCAACCTTTAAAGAGAAAGTAAACAAGTTAGCTTTAAATCCAGTTATACATAGTCCAATTCAACCAGATTATAATCCAACACATTTTTTTCAGTATAATCAGTATTTGTGCTAATCTGACTAGCGAAGGTCATCAAAACTTTTACGTCCCTTCAGTTCCCAGTAGTTTCTTCCTCTCCACTCCTGGCATCGCAGCAGGTAATGGGCGACAGTGGAGAGAAAGAACAGCCTTACAACAGGAAGAGTTGTCCAGCAGAACCAGTACCAGGGAGGGCGGCCATCTGTCCTCACTCACACTGGTGAGAGTACAGGAAAGAGGAACGCCTGGCTTGTACTCCTTCTGTGGGAAGGAAAAGCAAAAAGACAAAGTTAATGAAATGAGTAATAGCATAACCATGATAAACCAGGCAGACATGGAAAGTAAAGGGAGCAGAGCGACGGGAGGTTCCCAGTGTGTCATTCTTAATGTATTGTTCTCTATTATTGAGGAAAAGGTTTGATATTCTTCAGAGTATATTACAATGTGGGGTTCATTTAGTTTTCTATTCAGACAGGAATGTTTTATATATGTGCACACTGCTTGTAAGAGGTTTTCTTCTCTGTTCCTGCCTTGTCCCTGCACTTAGAGGGGAAAAACGTAGGAAACCATGAAGACCAAAAGCACGATAAATGTCTGACACGTGCGCCTCCTTTGAGAGTTGCAGCTGTTGAGGATTTAAAAAGCTATTCATGTGATTTAGCAGTGAAGAATGAGAGGGACGCGACATGGCGCTCCATTTCTTTTCCCCCTTATGTTGCAGACATGACTGAGGCCATGAGTTTCACCCTGATGTAAGAACATGGTTAATATTCTTGATCAGTTGTGCCTGCCCAAGTGTTGTAATGGGAGACATTTAGTGAAGGACAATGCCGGCTGCTGAGGTTTTATGGTGCTGAATGAAGCCAGTGAACTGAGTGATTCCCGCGATGCTGCCTGGAGAATACGGATGAGGTCAATCCCCCACGTACACACACGGGCACACAGAGCACGCGTGAAATAAATGGCCTCAGACAACTGTATATATTATTAATGTGGCTACCTGCACACACAGGATAAAATTCAGGAACATACACACATGGGAAAATGTGATAAAGTGTGTGTCTGCGCAGTAAAAGAGAGAACCGAAACGTCGTGCCACTTCAATCAAGCTACTGGCCGGCCACAAAAAGTTGGGAAGCACCAGTAAAGAAAGCAATTATTTCTTCAACTGAAATTGAAACTGATATTTTGACTTCTTGGTGTCTCTTTATTGTCATGTGAATTATATGTTGTAGTCTTAGATTTATGATTTGATGGCTATCATCTTGGATGTTTTTTTCCTAAGTCAGACATGAGATATAGTCCAAACACCTCACTGATGTTCTGCTATCGTTCATGCAGCCATTAAGACCAAAGGTACCAAATTGCATCCATGTGGTCTTCTACGGTTTACTTTCCATTTACCAGTTACTCACCGCCTCTTTCTGGTAAAGTCCCAGAGAGTTTTTATACAATGGTTAAGTCCTGTTGAATGATTTATAAATTTGTGTTTTCGACAAGAATCATCCCTCTGTGTGGGATTACTATTGAAGTGTTGATTAGACATCAACATTCTTTTCTTGTTAAATGTGAGCTAACCGCAACAATACATGGCAGATTTAAAACATCACATTTATCAGCTTACAGTTGTATGAATGAATGGATGACTTGATGTAGGATCACCTTCACTTAAGTTCACAAATTATTGTCCAAATGGTGAAACAGCCTCTCTATTTACAATGCAAAGTAGAGAAAGTTTACTGTTGCTCAGTAACAGTCTGCATTCCAACTTCCAATCTTTTTGAAGCAGTGAGCAAAGTAACAATATCGGGGCGGCAGTAGCTCAGGTGGTAGAGCGGGTCGTCCAATGATCAGAAGGTCGGAGGTTCGAATCCCGCTCTATCCCAGTTGCTGTCGTAGTGTCCTTGGGCAAGACACCTTACCCACCTTGCCCCGTGTGAATGTGTGTGAATGTGTATGAATGTTGGTGGTGGTCGGAGGGGCCGTTTGGTGCGGAATGGCAGCCACGCTTCTGTCAGTCTGCCCCAGGGCAGCTGTGGCTACAAATTGTAGCTTACCACCACCAGTGAGAATGTGTATGAATGAATAATGATCTAAGTGTAGCACTTTGAGATTCATTGAATGGAAAGTGCGTTACAAGTTAAATCCATTATTATTATTATTATTAACAATATTGGAATATATAAACAACAATTCCTCATTTCCATTTGCCCTACATGAATCCATATGAAATTGCAAACATCCCCCTGGTGTTCAACACAAGGAAGTAAAGGTCTTTACGTCTGGGGCTTGGCTTGGCTTGTTGCTAACGTGGCAATTGTCAGCTCATTGCTGTCATGGAAGAAAAACCTTTTCTCTGTTCCCAACTAACAGCTACACTTGAAGCCTATATAACTCATAAACAGTACGCCCCGCCCCTCTAACGCAGATGAACCAATGGTTGTTGAGTATCAGTTGCACAGGGACCAGAACTCGGACCTCTGAAGCTTTGAGCTGCATAGAAACACATGTGAAGGTCCTGAACTCCAAAAGAAAAGAAAAAAACAGTCAAAACAATCTGCAGAGATGACAAGGTTTTATTTTTGACAGTTGCTTTTTGTAAAAGAAGGCTTGTGGCGATATGATGCAAACTTGTAACCATGTTGTCATTGAAAATCAACTCTGAAATTAGTCAGAAATTGAAGAAATATGGTCACATAAAGACGTTACAATTATGAGTCATCACTTTTGTGATTATTTAAAAAATGAAAAAAGAAATATAGGCATGTTCAGACCTTTAAAAATATTTGTGGAGAGTATAAAGTGCACTAAATTGTGGAATGATTTTTCCCACTTGGCAAAGAGCTCTTCCTCTTTGAAATATTACAAAAGACGTTTGAAAGACCACTTCACCGCTGTTTTGTAACATTTCCCAATGTTTTGTTGTTCATGTAACCATGTTCTTTTTGTTGTTTTTTTTTTGTGTTTCACTCATAGTGACACGTGCTGTCTTATTTGCTCAGGAGTCAATATAAGTAATATAAGTTGTAAAAACAATATCCCATGCACAGTCACACACACTTTTTTTTGTCTTTATTCTTTATTATTTATATATTGCATTATTCGTTTGCCATCACTTTTGTGTAGTTATACTTTCTGTTTTTGTATGTTAATCTTGTGTTCTTTATAACACATGAAATTTTAATAACTTCGGTGGAGGCTTCAAATAAGCCCATTGGGTTTTTTGCCTCTTCCTGCACCTATAGTATTTATATTTGATATTTCCTGTATATTTTTAAAAACTGTGCAAAACAATAAACTAAACTAAACTAAACTGCAGTAATTATTAAAATGTTGGACCTTGATTGTCAAACTGCAACAATTTGACTATGCACCAACCTCCTCAAGCTGGGGTGAGACTGTGTTGTCATAGCTCTCTCTTTTTCCACCTCCAGCACCTTCACTCTTCTACATCATCCTCTGTTCTCTGCATCTCTTTTCCCTCTCCCACTTTCATCTTTTACTCCTCTTCTTTGGCTGCATCAAAGGTCTTTACTGTAATATTTCATAGAGGAACTAATAGGCACATCCCCTGCCCTTTCTTTGCATTCATAAATAATTCAAGACAAGTTTGACGCTCCAGGTCACATGACCTGTTGGAGCGAACATGAGTGTGTTCTCTCTGTTCCTGGCCATGTGTCCGTCCTTCATCTACTAGTTGGATGCTGATTAGTTGTACACAGACTCGACAGCCTCGCCAGAATGTGAACCAAGCAGACTGAGCGTTCTTCGTTCAAAACCGACCAGGAAACGGTCACCAAAATGTTCTTTAAACAAATTTAGCGCTAACGAAGCTCACTCTTTATCCTTCAGCCTGCAGCTGTGTTCTGTCAGCCTGAAATAAGGACTCCTTATTAATCCTCTTAAGGTGTTTCAAATCAATCTGACGATTATTTTTGTTCTCACTGATTTTACTTGTGCAACTTGAGCTCTTGAACACAACTTCACTGGATCCGTGGAGGAGGAGAATAACTGGCTTTAAATCTTTCAAAGCAGCCCCGACTTTGGCCGTGATTTATGTGCTCAGACAGATGATCAAAGAAGACAAAGTAATATTACATGGCTATGTTGAAACACGGCCATGTAATTTTTATGAGACCAGAGTTTGGGTGCGGGTAAAGTGTCGGATACAGGTTACACTTGTAACACACTGATAACTGAAGACGGTTGCAGGTTCAGCAAATGGATACATGTACAGTAAGGAAGTGAAATCAGTTACTGTCGTCATTACATGTTGAGAATATATTTCACAGATCTATTGTTTTTATTTTAAAAAGAGTCACCTGCAACCTCCAACAAGCTTCAGAAGTATTCAAGGCCATGATGTCATCGATTGGCAAAAATTTCAGACTGGGAGTAATGGGAGGAGGTCAAAACTGAGTACGACTGAAATGCAGTCCTTTGCAATTATGCTCGCTATTTGTTTGGTGTAAAACATAAGAAAAATATTCACATTTTTGCTTTAGTATTATGTGAATATCATCTCAGATGAACAGCATTAATATTGTTTAACTTGCTCACTGTTTATTTAAGAAAATAAAGCAAAAAAAAAAAATCAAGTGGGCAACCCTAAGTACCACCTCACTGCTTACATTGTATATATGAGGATTTTGCTAATTTTCAGACCTTAAGAAATTGATTATCCCCATGAGTGACGACCTCTCCAATAACAGAAAATGGCCCGGTTTCTCAGATCAGTTAAGTAGTTCTTAACAGCGAAAGACTTCTTTCAAACCTTCTTAAGGAGCCTGTGAAAGAAAATCGCGTTTCCCAGAGTTGCTCTTAGCTTAAGAATCTCTTTCATTAAAAAGGAAATGTAAGATGCTGCTGACCCAGTCTTTACAACCATCTTAGTGAACAAAGACTCACAGATCCAGCCGCGTCAGGCAAATCAATATCACACCAAGCAATGAGATATTAAAACAATGCAGCCCGCACAAATTTTGATCTATTTTATACTTTAGATTTATATTGTTTAGCATTTATTGGTGACAGCAAAGGGGAAAAAAAAGAAAAATAACGAATAACAAGTGTGTTCCTGTATATGCTTTATGCATTACGCACAAATAAAACGATCATCATGAATATCATTTATTTGATAATTTGGCTGCTATACAGCATGTTCTCTCTGCAAATCAACCGCGCGAAGCAGAACTGTTTTTATGAACGCATTCATGCGTCAGCACTTCAGTTCAAATATAATCAATGGTGTCGGTTTATATTAAAGAATCTTTTTGCCCAGAAGAAAAAAGAGCGAAGACAACAACCCATAACTATTTTCTTCTCTTGAAAAAACCCACCTGCACCGCGGGGTTTAGGATAAAAAGACGTTACAGCCCGAGTCGGGATGCAGCAGTCAGGATAGCAGTGGAATAGCCTACGTGCGAGGCGGTGCTGATCTCCGCAATTAGAAGCCCTCTATAATTGTAAAAAGAATTTCACTTATCACGGGTTCTTTTTGGAACATAACCCCTGCGAAAAACCAGGGATTGCTGTAATTCCACGTTGCGAAACTCGCCTTCTCTTGGCTCTTGACCGCTCATGTTTTTGAACGCACACACACGCCCACCACGTTTCCTCTGGTCTCCGCGTGTGGGGAAAAAAAGCCTCACTGTAGCCAGAAATAACGGAGTAACGCACCGTTTGGTAGCGGTAATTGCGTGACTGAATTTAAAAAGTAATGCGTTAGATAGCCTACTCTAACGCATTACTTTTTATTATTTTGCGGTATTAGTTACCGCAAAACTAACAGCGTTACTGTAACCCGTATCCACACCCGCTGTGTCTCCAAACATCCGCAAATACAACGTTGATAAATGCAATGGTGAAAACATTCAAGCAGCTAAATAAACTTCAGAATGTTTTTTTGAGGTGAAGGATTCTGTTTTACTAGTCAGGAGGATATGTGGTCCTATATGCTGAATGATCGTTAAGTTAATTTCTCCTTTCGTCCATCTTTCACATTTAATAAAAACAATACATTCCCTCATTCTCTTACCAAGACTACTTCTTATTTAGTTGCAGTCTTGTTTTCATCATGAAAAAGGGTCATTGAATTATATTTATCATCTTAATTTTTTATTATAACGCACAGGCAGCAGGGAATTAGTGCGTTAGGTAGCAGTGCTGCGTGTGAAAATGCGCTGATAGTGATCGGTGATCGATTTGCCTGACATCGATTATTTGGTTTCAGAACCGGACAGCTGCTCCAAAGAGCGTCTGAAAGAGAGAAACTAAAGGACGGTGTTAAGAAGTCATCTGGGAAACACCTGTATCTTAGGGTTCTCTCTTAGTTCAAACCCTCTTTGAACCTCTCTTAAATCCTTAAGAGAGGTTGGATCTGGGAAACCCGGCCAATAACTTTTTGCAGTTTGGAGGTCTGGAAACATTCAGGTGTGTTTACATAAAGTCACAAGGAGAGATCATAAGCAATGGTCTTAGAGAAGCAATTGTTCATCCAAATCCATCTGGAAAAGATTATAAAATCCCTCACTAAACATGTGAGTTTTCTAGATACAAATGTGTGACTGTCTGTTCAAGCTGAATCTTAGTTTGAAAGTGGGTCATGCAACCGTGCAATGATCTAAAGCACACCATCACATGAGGATGGCTGGAAAATTAAAGAATCAAGTTTTTGGAATGGAGTTGGTGATAAATGAAACCACAGTTAATTTATATTTGGGTCATCCTCCTACAGCACTGAAGAAAAAAGTCAGTCAAAAAGGTATACTGTAAATGCAGCCAGAAATATAATGCTCATAATCATCATCATCAACTTTATTTGTGCAGACTTCAAGGTCCATTAAAAAACATACAGACACATAAAAACACTAAGAGAACAAATACATAAAAAACAACAGCTACAACAAGAGACACTCATACCAGTGTCTCCAGAACGGAGACTGATATCTTGTTGCACTGAGGCTGGGGTTAGCCAGCAACTACTACATATACAGATACTGATGTGAGGATTTCAGCTACAGAGCAAAGAGAAAACTTTATAGCCGCCTCTCGTAGTCAGAGGTGTCAAGTAACAAAGTATAAATACTTTGTTACCTTACTTAAGTAGAAATCTTGGTTATCTATACTTCACTGGAGAAATTATTTTTCAGACAACTTTTTACTTTTACTCCTTACATTTTCACGCAATTATCTGTACTTTTTACTCCTTACATTTTAAAAACAGCCTTGTTACTCTATTTCATTTCGGCCTTTAAACAAAAACTATCCAGTTAAATTGCTCCATCCGGATAGAGTGAATTTGGTTGTGGTTGTTTCAGATGTTCTTGTCCAGTTTTGTTCTTACATCCGTTCCCTCAGATTCCTGCAACTAAACTTGGATGTACATTCCAATAAAGGTTAGGATAAATGATAATGATAAATGATCTCCTGCTCTCTGAAATACATGTTAATGCTCAATAGTACACATATATGGTTCTTTAATATATTTGCATTATATTAAGATGCATTCATTTTCAATGGCTTTTGTACTTAATGGCTTTTTTCCCCCTTACATTACTTTTACTTTTATACTTTAAGTAGTTTTGAAACCAGAACTTTTATACTTTTACTTGAGTAAAAAACTTGAGTTGATACTTCAACTTGTACAGTATTTTTAAACTCTAGTATCTATACTTCTGCCTGAGTAATGAATGTGAATACTTTTGACACCTCTGCTCGTAGTAGGCTTTCACTTCAGACATCGTGAGCTTATGCTTCTGCGCAGCAGCGACGGCCATAGGGAATCCACAGCCCTATGGCCCCTATTCGCGTTGCTCTGTACGCAAATAGGGGCCATAGGGCTGTTGAATCCGTACCTCACCAACCATTAGGGGGGAGCGTACGCCTTATATGTAGCTCACACATAGCACCGGAGCAAATAAAGTATATTTTTGGCAAGTTGGAGCTGAAATCAGTATAAATCAGTCTGTGGCAGGGTGGAGCAGCGCACAGGGGGCGCGGGTTGGATCAGCTGATTGGGCACAGGTGTGTCCAATCGATCTCTCCTCCCTGCCTGTGTGTTTAAGTAGTGGACTGACCCTGGAGGGGTGAAACGGAGCCGCCAGAGGGTGATGACACGGAGCTGCCTGAGACCCGGACACGACGGCTGCCGTGTGTGTGTGTGTGTACGTGTCTGGTGACGAATAAAGTCGACCATTTCTCCGCTAAACCTCGGTAGCACGAGTTGGCTACAGTGGCGCCCAACTTGGGGCGGAGGCAGGATGACTGAGGAACGCGGGGATCGGATCCGCAAAGGGGGTGGCGTGGCTGACGCAGGTGCTGGCGGACATGACAGCCCTGCTCAGGAGCCAGACGGAGCGGCGGACCGTTGCTGTGTGCGTGTACGTGTCTGGTGACGAATAAAGTCGACCATTTCTCCGCTAAACCTCGTGTCCTCATTCCTGTCGGCTGATCCCGGTAGCACGAGTTGGCTACAAGTCGTTTTTACAGACACTGCAGCAAACTATAGTTCTACCTGACTTGAAAACGACGAAGAAGAAATAGCATCGGGACATTTGAAAAAAGATTTTATAAATGATACAACGGAGAAACAGAAATTGAGCTTTCAGCTGACAGAGCAGCTTTTAATGGTTGGAGTCAGACACTTCCCTCCAAGCTACGTCCCTCTTCAGTCTCATCTTTATAACGGGTCCTATAGCTTTACGCTACCTACCTGCGATGACTAGAAAATGTGGGATTATTGAAAAGTTGGGCGGAGACAAAGATGGTGGCGCTTAATAGTCCTTGTGATCTGGATCTGTGATGTCACAGTTCCCTGCAGGTCTGAATGACCTACTGGATGCGAAATTGTCAAACCTGGGTTGCTCGAAAACAAAGTCACAGATATGATATGTTTGTTGTCACTTCAGACACCACAATACATGCTGTTAAGTGTAGAAAAGTGTCCTGATTGTTCACACCTGATTCTCCACACGCCCCGTGTCTTATCATCCCCACGTTCCCCTCCTTCCCTGCCAGTCTGTTGTTCATCTGTTCTCCTCTGCTCCTTCTTCGTCAGTGTGATTCCCAGTCCTGCTTGCTTTTGTTTTGAGTATTTTGTCTTTTATTTGTCTTGCTTAAGTAGCATTTTTGCTTTGAAATATAGAACTTTATTGTTGATTGTGTCAGTGAAGTTTTCATGATGATGTCGGTCATATGTGAATTCACAATGATTCGCAAGTGAATAAGGATTTCAGAAAAAGTTCATGAGACTCCATGAAACTGAGGCTATGCAATTTCTTTTCTTGCTGTGGTGCACATCTTGGACATCTGCCCGTAATAGTATAAAATAAACATTTTGGAAAAGATATTTTACAAAATGACTTTTCACTGCACCTATATTTAATTATAAGCAAGACACCTGATCTTCAATAGCAGTGAAACCCTCGTTAATTACAATCATCAACGTTTATATGCCGCTGGTACCAAAATAATTGTTTTCTGTAGGTCAGCATTGTACATTAATTTGTTAGACTTTGAACCCAAATTTCACTCAAATAGGCAAACTAGAATAGACAGAAAGAAAATATCTTACCGGCAATATTGCTGATTGTTATCAAATTAGCCTCTCCGTTGCACACTACATCTTAATTTTGATATATATACACACACACACACACAGGCATGTATAAACAAGGTTCATTCATGAAAGTTTAATTTATGCAAATTAGCGGAATGTTTGAGACCTTCTTTTTGGCTATTGCATAACTGCTTTTTTTTTCTACTTCTCCAAATTCCTGCAGCTAATAGATGGAGCTGGGGGCCATTATGCAACACGCTCACATTCACACACATACAAGCTGCACGTGTACCATCAGCACGCCAAGACCCCGAGTGTGAAGCCCACAACAAGTTTTGTGTTTTCTGGAGGGTATAGATATACTGAAAATGTTAAGACAAATGCATCCACCGATAGACCTCAGTTATCGTCTTTAAGTTTGTGCATAACTATAAGATAACTGTGCTGTGCAATTACCACAATGTGAATAAATGAATCCTCTGAAGTTAAGAAGGAGGCCATGGGTTTCCTTTGTTTACTCTGAAACGAGGGGAGACAGAGAGCGAGAATGAGTCTGGCGATGAGAGCGACTTTAGCCGCCTGTCAGGGTTGAAGCAGTTCTTTGTAGATTATGAAAAAGAAATAATGGCATGACTAGATTAACTCAAACTATTAGTTTCACTGTTACATAACGCACACATACAAGCACAAAAAAGAAAAGCAATCTCCCTCATACACACAAATGATCACATGCAGAAACACAAGTTGGAGTCCTTGCATCAATAATCTTTTCAGAGGAAAGCTTTTCATCAGTATTCCCTTGGTTACAGCATTTTACATTTTTTACTTAATAGTTCAGTCAGGGAGACTGACTTTACAAGTTTAGATAAATTAAACTCTAGTGTATGATACATGGCCTCTTTTTCACAAACAAATGAGAATTATGCTTTGAATATACTTTGGTGTTAGGTTTTGACCAACAGGGAAGAAGTTCTGTTCAGAATGTGCTTTTAGCTGAGAAAAAAGAGAGTCGGCTGTTTTGTGTGATTATTGTTGGCATTTCATATTCCATAGGCTGAAAAGTGAAGAATTCCAGCACTTTCCACTGATGTAGCATCCCTGACTACAATGGGTTGGCTCAAAACTAGTGGAGCTGAAGGTAGGGATCTGAATAGCACAAATGTTTCCAGAACTCTGATGGTGCTATCTAGAAGTGCAGTGAAATTGTGAAAAAGTGCAGTAAGTGGGATGTTTCGTGGTTATTTCCATAATGCTAGAAAATTGATATAAACGAAATGGGATATTCTCACATCTGGCTTGCTTTCACACTTATTTCATCTATTTGAAAACAATGAAAACAATGCAACTCTTCAAATGTTCTCTATTAATGTTAAAATGTCCAACTTTTAACAGGAGTAATTAAAAAATAGCTAATTTCTCCAGGTTTAGATTTAACATACAGTACAATACAGGTGTATTTATGTACCTCTTTAGTATAAATTCTTATTTTAGATATAACATGGCTTGTTGTCCTGATAACCTTAATTTTAGAGTCATATCAGGATAGTAATAAAAAAGAACATAAATGTAGTCGAATTTAAGATTACCTACAAACAGTATGTTAGGTGAAGGTGTAAAATTACCTTAATTCCACTGTATAAGATTAGATATAATAAAAGATCTTTGTAATTTTTGAGTTTGAACCCTGTAATTCCTCCAGTAGTCATGGAGGGTTCTGCTTGACGACGGCTCGGTGCAGGAGGATCCGCTTACAGGACCTCTCCCCTCTGCCAGGCTGTAGTCCACCGTAGACGATCCTAGGAGAATTCAACAAACTCCTTGTGACATCACCCACAGGTTTTCACAGGAGTGCTTTGAAAGATTTGTTTTTCTCTCCTTTACTTGAGGGAACAATAAAATATAGTAGACTGTTGAGAGGGCTGGTGAAGGAAACACACTCATGCACGCATACACACAAACACAAACCCTTTGTTTGAAGATTGATTTGCAAATATATGCTTTAGGTTTTACCAAACTTGGTATTAACCATTAATATATATATGCAGACAGGGGGGGAAAAAATGGGTGGAACTCGTAGGAACTGCTGGAATTCTACCATCTTTATTAGTACAATTAACAGCAAAACATAAAAACATCTAGCTTTGGAGAAGAAAATCGTTTTTGTTTTTTTTCATGAGGCTGTAAACATGTTTATTTCTGCTGTAAACTTGGACATTATAACATTGGGAGCAACAGAGATGAACTCGCTCTCAGAGTTAGCCCCTAGTGGTCAAATGCAAAACTGCAATTTTTCCAAGTTCTGCTTTGGACTCAACTTGGATGTTGAATGTTAAAGTCCAAAGAGATATATAATTATACCCAACTGAAGTTTATTTAGGAAATGGAAGTGACAAAAAACATCAATCATGAGTGTTGCAGTCCCATTAACAAATGCTTGAAAATGTATGCAGAAACATTGTGTAAAGGAGCAAAAACAAACGAACAACCTGTGGAATCAATGTTGTCATGGAAATAAGTTTCCCACAGACTGACATCCAAAAGTCAGTCTGTGAGGAACGGACTTTTACCGCCACATCCTGATGTGGGAAATTCTCTGACTCTCTTGGACTCCTGCCAGGTGAAATCTGCAGCAGGTGAGAGCCAAAGATGGGCTATTACACCAGATTTTTTTTTACATTAACCCATGCTTATTACCCAACAGTCATCATGATTGAATCCATAAATCCATCTGTGTATCAGATTTGAGTCCGTTAACAACATTGCAGTGGCTCCAGCAGGCACATTTCATCCACAATTGTGTGCTCACAGTTCACAATTGTTATATCTCTTTTTCTATCACCACACGAGTTCTATTCGCATAATACTTAACTGAGTTATTTTATCTCATGTGCAGAAGTCCACAGTATAGGGCAACTGCTTCCACTTCAGATCAAGAATGGATCAAACATGATAAAGAGGTTAAGAAGGATTCACTTTGCGGCTAAGCCACTGAGATTTATCCCCCGACTTGGCAGCTCCTCTAAGTTCCCCAAAGTTTTTCAGAATCCTTCGTCTCCGTGTTGTTTTATTGCCCACTTCTTAACCATTCTGGTATCATCTTTTTATACAGTATACATCTAATTTTCAGCTAAAGCAGGCAAAGAAGCCTTTTTTTCTCTTTTTAGTAAAACTACTACATTACCGGTACTTCTACATTAAAACCTTTTCTACCTTTTCAGCTCTGAACATTTATTAACCAGGTAACATATTAGTCCCTGCTTCAACGTTGGGTGAAGCAGTAATCCTACATTTTACAAGTGGGATTATCTCTTGCTTTGTCTTTCTTTCATGTTGAGAACTTATCATGGCTGCACATTGTAATTAGTTTCTCAAGCCATAATAGGACAGTCTTCTCTTCTTTTAGCTATCTTCATTTATTATTCTGTTTTTCCTCTACTTTGAGCATAACATGCCCTCATTCAGCCATCTTTTTTTCTAAAGTAAAAAGCATTGTCCATTGACATATTTATTGCCAGTCGGCTGTTCAGTTGTTCATTGCATCATAGAAAGTGCTGAGCAGCAAAGCTCAATGCATTCAGTGTGAAAGCTAAAGGCAGAAAATAACGGTGCTATTCTGAGCTAAATCCTGCAAATAGAGTGTGAAAGTGAGAGAGAAAGATAGAAGGGAGGGAGTGGTAACAGATAAGCGTCCCTATTAAAATCACAGGACTTAAATTGATACTATTTTTAATGCACACAAGCAAGACTGAGGCTGGGAAAGCATGTAAACAACAGGGGGGCATTGAATTAGTGGAGAGCTTTTAAACCATTAGCCATGTATTACATCACTGTGTAATTACAGTCATTTTCAAAAGTTTGTACCTCATATTTTAATTGCATGCTTTTGTGTGTGATTGTAAAGACCATCATCATACTAGGCCTTAGTATTAATCAGATACCTCAGCTGAGCACCAGCGCATAACTTTTTATACCGTGGCATTATTTGGTGTCACCCAACAAAAAAGTTCAGCTGTTGGATGGATGGCTTTGCATTTGCTTTTAAAATGCACTTGTCTGTAGAGGAGTTCATGGGCGACTCAATGATTGCGAGGTGTCCAGGTCCCGCGGCTGCAGAGCAACCCCGAACTATGATTCCTCCACCACCGTGCTTCACAGTGGGCATGCACTGTTTCTGATGAAGTGCACAATTTTGCTTTTCGTATACAGAGTGCTGGGCATCAAGGACAAATAAGTCCATCTTTGTCTCATCTGTCCATTGTTCTGAAATTGTTGTGATTTGTTCAGATAAGTTTTTGCAAACCTTAGTGCTGCTTCCATGTTCTATTTAGACATGAGAGACTTTCTCCTGCCAAATGAACTCAGCTTGTTCAGTCTTCTTCTAATTGTGCTCTCACAACTTAACATTTAACACGCCCAGTGGGGCTTGTGATGTAGCTCCAGGGTAAATTTGTATTCCTCTGATCATTGCATGGTCTTGGCATTTGACGATGAGTCCAGGGAAGACTGGCTACTGTCTTTCCACATGAACTGAATTCTTCCCACTTGTGAGTAATCATTCTAACTGTAGGGCGCTGATCTCCAAAGTTGCTTGTATATGGTTTTATAACCCTTCTTCACTTCTCTGAGACCGCTGCTCATGTCTCTCCCCGTCTTTGGCATTGTGTCAACACATACCTGAATGCTCAGACCAGAAAACAGTCAAAATATCTGCTTTTATAGACGTCTGATGATCACCTGCTGATGATCAGTTCTTCAAGTGCCATAAAAGTGCCATAAAATTACCCTAAAACCAAGAGGTATTACAGAGCGGAGTGGTTTATGGAGCTCTATATTCATATAAACCCAATAATAGATGTCAGTTCTTTAGTTCTTCAAGCAGTATATTAAAAATTATGGTATTAAAGTAATGGAGAGAACATTTTGTAAATATGTGTAAGGTGGAGTGGAAATCAGCAGGAAAACATATGGCCTGTCTTGCATTCACAAAGAAAATAAAAAAGATGAAACGAGAGTCACAAGAAGAAGTAGGTGAGTAAGAAAAGATGTAAAAACATAAAGAGAGTTGAAAGAAGAGGATGAAGGAAGAGCAGGTTGACGGAAAGCTCTGCAATAAGCAGCATCTGCTGTTTCTCTGTGGGTGAGTGCATGATTTAAGGAGATGACGGGACGACGTCATCCTCAGCAACACTTCAAATGATCATGTTTGTTTTAAAAGACCCTGAGACAGAAAGAAATATTAATGAAGGAGCCCCATATGTTGCACACATACCACCCACTGGAAGCTTTAGCTCAAACAATGCAGGGATTCCACATATTCCCGGTTACACTTACATTTTTCCTTACAGTTCTCAGTGACTGTGGACATTTTTATAAAACTTCTTCAAACATGCTTAGTAAGGGGACGTAGTCATTTTTCTGACTGGTTCTGTCTGTTGGTATTGTCTTGGTTTTGTGCTTTTATGGATTATATTTTCCCTGTGTATCTGTTTTATGGTTTTAACTTGTTACGTTTGTGTTTTTATGTGAAGCACTTTGTGAGCATCCTCTGTGAAAAGTGCTGTATATAATCAATTTTACTTACTTACTTACTTACTTACTTACTTACTTACTTACTTACTTACTTACTTACTTACTTACTTACTTACTTACTTACTTACAGTTTCTGAAGACATCTGCTCAAATCTGAAATTTAAAACGGGAAATATTCTGAAAATAAGCGTCAATTATACAGTATGTGCTCGGGACACCGCCAACAATGGTATTTAAAGGAATCTAAATGAATACAACATATTAAACAAAACAATGACCCGTAAGGGAGCTTTAGGGAGCTGGTTAGTGTCATTTACATTGTAGGAGTTCTTCCTGCTTGCTGGTTCCTTTTGCTTCTACTTTTTACATAAACAAATGCTGCTAGTTTTCTTTACTGTTAACACAGAAACATCTCAGTGACATATGCCAAAGGTATTAAAGTAATGTGAGGACTTGGTACAAAAAGAGAATCCATGAAAGGCTGAGTCTGTGAGGAGCACGGATAAATGATGTTAGAAGTGTGTGAAATAGCTATTAAAATATAAAAAAAAATGTCTTCAACAAGTAGAAGGGATTTGTTCCATAATATCATAAAATGAATCAAAGAATGTGGAGGAATTTTACTAAAGGTCAGGGGCCCATGCTTAAACCAGACCCCTGCAATCTCCAATCCCTCAAATAAACATGGGCAAGGGATTACTTTGCAGAACTTTTGTCAAGTGATATGATATGAAAGATATGGAGATACTTTCTAAGAGACCAATTAAAGCTTTCTTTTGCAAAAGAGGCACACTTATGTAAAGCTTGTTCAGAGCCAACATTAGTTGGTGCATTTCCTTTACGTTGTTGCTGCAAAATATGTTTTCTCCTCTCGCAATAAGTAATTTCAAGAATAATAGTGATGGATCCTCATATCTTTCATTTCAGCAAGTTGATTTCTTGAAGACAAACAACTTCAGGCTCGCCTGATAGGTGCAGCCAGTTAAGACCATTATAATCACATCATTACAGTGGAGACGGAGCACTAAAACATCACATGCTAGTTCAACTGAAGATGTAAAGTTGTCTAAGCTTTAGCCACTTTAGATACTACCTTTATGGTCTTTAGGCACTATGTTTTTGGCAGCTGATAACTACCAAGCTTTGAAGCTTGCTCCCATCTCGGACAACCAAATAAATGTAATAAACATAGACGAAGCAATGACAAAAGACTGGTTTTATGGAGGGGTATTATACTTTCACCAAAGTGTTTGCTTATCTAGTGAACACCTTCAGCAATCCTGCACTATTGTTACAGAAAATAAGTCCCATTTTTGTTGCAATCCAAGTTTCTGTATAAAGTGGTGACTTCACAGATTGTAGAAAGATATAAACATAGACTTCAGGTCAAAGGGGCTGATTTCTGCTCAATGAAAATTTTTACAGGCAGTTTAATCAGAAACTCTGAACTTAACCTTCTCTGGATCAGAGTATGAGTTCACCTTAATTTTGTGGAGATCCAGCCAATTTGAAAGAGAGTCTGCAAATCATAGCTTCAGACTCAATGAATGTTATCAACCTCTTCTTGCTTCATTGTACAATCCTCTGTGTTTTAACGCTGTCTGACACTGTCTTGTCTGGTCTCCTGCTCAGTCTCTCTTTCATTTTCTCTTCAGTTACTACTTTCCTGAGTCTTTTAGTCACCTCTGCCATTCTGTGACTTAGCTTTATTGATGTTGAAGTGCGGCATAGTGCCTTAAAGCGATACATAGATGTAACAAGAAAGGGGTGACGAGTTCAAAGTTAATTCGGCGGCTTTTTTTGCTGATAGTAGGGATGATAGAGAGAGCTAGATGATGTGTCCTAAAGATCAGCAAAACTGACAGTCGTATTTTAACATTAAAATAGCTCATTTCTGCTGATTTTATGTAAAGACCAAATTAAGGAAATTAAGCAAGGGGAAACAGGGAAAAGCAGAAGTGTCAGGGTTTGACATTTCCCCCAGTTTATGTTTTCTGTTCTGCCCCGCCTGTTTTCCATCTACCCTGATTGTTCGCACCTGTGTCTCCTTATCCCCTGTTAGTGGAGCAGATTAAGGCCAAAAATAGCAAGGATCGTTCAGTTGCGGAAACAAGCATGAAAATTGGTACACATACTCTTCAAACCCCACTCTATTAAAAAGTACCGCGTGCCACGCAAAATTCAAAGGGGACGGCCTCCAAAATCCAAGATGTCCGCCCAGAAATGTGGTTTTTCCTTTATAACTCGAAATGCATCAATTTTAAGCCCCATAAATATATTGAGTGCGACTATAAATTTGGGCATTGCGGAAATTTTGGTACCAAATACATGTCTGTATCTACTACGGTTCTCGTAATACAGCATATAGCATATAGGTACTTTTACAGACTCGCGGGAGAAATAGACATTTGAACATTGATTGTTGTTCAGTGAATATTGTAGGCTAATATGAAAATGTTTTTTTCCTAACCTTTTTAAGTAGGGTTATTAAAGTTGGGTTTTAAGTAGGATTATAAAATTCTAAGTCCAGTGTTCAAGATGGCTGCCATGAACTTGAAATAATCATTTTAGCAACTACGAAACATTTTTTTGGCATGCATGTTTTTGACCTAATTCATTGTCTTGGCCAGGAGAAGATCAAAGGAATGCTATTCTTCCACGCATTTACAGGATGCGACACTGTGTCAGCCTTCCGTAACAAGGGCAAGAAAACTGCTTGGCAGACATGGGACATATGTCCAGAGGCCACACCTGTATTCTCCAAACTATGTGTATATCTGGTCTTGTCTTTCCCTTGCTCCCTGTCGGTCCATATTGTTTGCGCCCTCCATGTTCTCCTCGTCAGTTTTGTTATTCATGATGCTGGTCCAAGTTTTTTGATCCTGCCAAGCAGTGCTTTTTGTCCTTGTTTTTTTGTCAAATAAACCCTGTTTTTTGGAACTCCTGCCGTCTGGGTCCTCAAACAACCATCCCTGATAAGGAGACCCTTGCTTGGCCAAGCAACATTAGCTTCCCAATCTTCTGAAATCTTCTGCACTAGTTTGCTCTCCAGGTTGAGCAGATTTTGGCTCTGATTATTACGGGACCCTTGCAGGTTTACTAACAAGACAACTGGCCAACAAAATCTGAAACCAGTGCTGTCAGAACTGGAGCGAGAACTACAGGAGGTCCTCTGGAACCTGCAGTTACTCGGCTATGATGCTCGGCTTGGTTTGGTCCCATCAGTATCCCTCCTCTCAGCTCTGGCAGCACTCGTTTCCAATGTTGTTTCAGCAGCGACATATATAATGAAATAAATAGATGTTTGGTTGAATTTGTAAAGTAGGTACATTTCCAGGCCTGCTTGTTCCACCCATTCGCAACATGAGGCTGCGCAGTATGAGGGAAAAAGAGGCTTAAAAGCATTCTTTAGGAAGGATATGTGGGAAATCACAGGTGTTCTTCCCAGTTCTCCATATAAAGACCATTTCAGCTTACCAAATGTGGGGTGTTAATTCAACAAACATTTCCAGTGTGTTGAATGTCCTAAAGAGGGTATAGAAAATTGTCAGGGGTAAATAATGTATTTATTTGGGTAATTTAAGCCACTACTTGAATATACCTTGTCACATCTGTGGTGGTCAAAGTCTGAAAGTTTCGTCTTCACAAAGCAGTTCATCAGTGCAGGATAGTGATGTCTGTGACATCACAGACCCAGATCAGAGCCCTTTCTCCAGCTTCCTAATCTGTATCATTTAGTTTTTAATGATTGTATTTGCTGTACATCTAACACCGATATCCTGCTAGAGGAGAAAAGGTGGAGTCAAGTGACTGAAAAGGGAAGCTCTGCGCTAGTTTCATCGAAACAGGTCTCAGATAAATAATTAAGATGTCAGGTATATGTGTCAACTTTTGACTTAATTCATTGTCTCCTTTAGGCAACACTGATCTCCGCTCTCTTCCTTTTTTCCCTGTGACGTCTTAGCATTTATTTTCCTTTTCTTTCTCTTTCCATCTCTCTCCATCTGTGTGTGTGTGACAGTAGTCATGTCAGAGTGAGATGGGCTGTAGCCCTTGCAGCAGTCAGCCTCTTTGATGTTGAGCCCTCCCGAATTAGGCCATCACCCAGCGGTGCTCTGCTGCCTGCATGCACCCACACACAGTCGTCTCTCACACACACAAACAAGGTACACAGATAAAGACTTAAATAAAAAAATAAAAAAACTCATGCTGGCAGCAAAGCACAGGAAGTTTACACATGCAGGCATCGTGGACACGTAGCTGCGCAGCCCTAAACCATGCCCAAAAACATTTCATCACTCTCGCCGTTTTCCACACAATGTGACGAGCACTTACACGCTCCTTCATCCGCTTGTGCTTTTCCTAAATAAACATAAATGTAAATTTTTATGAGCGCTTCCCCTCTGAGGCCTCCACACAATGGTACATCAAAAACATGTGCATGCCAGTGAACACACAAGCAGCTAAAATGTAGGACATTCAGAGAGAATTTATGCAAGAATGCAGAATATGGGGAAGAATAAAGTGCTTTTCAATCTTCCCGCTGCACATTTCTGCAGGGGCTTGTACTGAAGCGGCATGACAAAAACAGCAAGCCTCCTCAGTAACAACAAAATGAAATCACATTTTATTCAAAAGAATGATAAGACTACACAAAAAGGAGAGATACATGTCGATCATATGGAGTTGTGACAGTTGGAAGTACTTTCAGTTAACAAATCAGGATAGGCAGTGACTGAATATAGAAGACTATTTTACGTGAGGTTGTGTGAAATGTGTAAAAGTATCATTATGACATTAAAAAAGAAGAAACATAGAAAACTAAATAAATACATTTAAAAACCTGCCATCGACTACATGGTCCACTAACAAAACTTTCCCAACAAGCGGTATAGTTCAGTAAAGTTGAAAACTGTACCAAAAATAAGCGCCTAGTACCTTACTGGTTTTTGGCACTGAAACCAGTGGTATACAGTACCGGTAATAGAAACACTGTAGTCCGTTGATCGGTCTACAAACAGTCGTGTCTTCCATGTGACGTTGAGATAAAGGTAGCTCTGCTTCTTCTTGCCACAACGAAAGAACACAGTGTGCTGATGTGTTTCTTTCACCTTGGTTTCATTAACTGGAGGCACAGTGTTACAGAGGTTCAATATTGCACTGTTACAGTCAACATCTGGCAATGGAAATGTAAGTTAGATCATTGCTTACTAGGGGTGTAACAATATATCGTGCCACGAAATTTCGCGAAACAAAAACGTAACAATACGTGTCGTGGAGGTGACAAAGTGTATCGCGATATTGGGTTATTAATATTAATTTATTGTGTTGACTAGAAACGCGCATCCGACCGCGACCGCGCCTCGACCCGCGGACCAAAATCTTACTCCGCTCAGAAGAAACTAGTCTCGTTTTGCGGCCCCGTTTTGAGCTCTGAACCTTTACTTATGTAAGTCTGGTGTAGAGTTAAGCCTTACCTTATTAAATTAAACCTTTTTCAGGTCGTGAGTAGGATAAACACGAGGACAACTTCTGCTTGAGTTCCAGTGTACTTTAATGTCCGCTCAACAGCGTAGGATTTTAGAACATCAACACAGCACCTAGTGCTGTATCACTCCGCCCAATCTAAAACATATTAACAACTACAGATAAACTGACTAGTGTAATTATAGTCCCTAATTTACAGAATATAAAGAATATATTTATAAAATAATGAACCCTGAATTACCAAAATAACCTTCTTAACAAAAATAAATCTCCTCTTACACTTATAAGGTGAGCATGAATCAATCTTTTTTATGATGTAAAATTGTATGTATTTATTTACTTTTATTTATTTCTTTAATGTTAGTTGTTAAATTTCTGGAAAAGAAAAAAGTCAAATCATACATGAGAGAAACTATTCAGTTTGTGGCAAAATATTTGTAATGTATGAAACTGAAGATGCATAATGCAAACCTGCCATTTACTTTTAGTTCAGTTTGTGGAAAATGGTTGGCCTGGCTTTCTCTTTAAAACTTAAACAGTTATAAAGCATTACAAATGGTAACAATAGGGCAAACGCACAGCATTGTTTTGTATTTTGTGTCTTTCAAATAAAAGACAATTTTTTCCAGTCATATGTTCCTCATTCAAGGTTGTTAAAAAAATACTGCTATAATATTGTATCGTATCATTATCGTGACCTCAATATCGTGTATCGTACCGTATCGTGAGATTAGTGTATCGTTACACCCCTATTGCTTACCAACCCAAACTAAACTGTTCTGCCCAATGGAAACGTAGCTCAAAGGAGCAATGTACTGTATAAGATTCTAGGTTAAAATATCCCCAAATAATCAAGAAACAGCGATAGAGTTAGAAGAAATAAGAACAGTCATGCCATAAAAGTGATGACTATGTATTTGCATGCTGAGATATCTACTGAGTTAGTGTGCTAAATAACTACTGTAGCTTCAGGTCATCAAGTCTTGTAATACCAGTTTCTGTCATGTGTGGTGGTAGTGAGCAACATAGAGGCCTCAGTACAACATAAAGATACGAAGAAGTCACACAGTTTGTGGATATACTTCAACTTGAAATTTGAGGTTTTGACGATCAGACTTTGGGTTTTGGGTCGCAATACATTCGGTGTAGAATTGACGACGTAGAAGTGATTAGGAGGGACTGTACATTTTCTAATTTCTTACGCTAGAGTAGACCAACTCACTTTACGCAGTTATTTTGCCCCCATTTTGATTGGAGTGTGGAGTATACATGTAATTTCTGGCTCCACAGTACACATTACTCCTTTTAAAAATAAAGTAGACACAAAACTCAGGGAAACCAGGCAAAATATTACCTGATTTAAATGCATGGAAGCATCATCAAACCCGGCCGAATCACTGCTTTTTTTGATATGATCTGTTTAAATTCGGCAATATAAAAACTTGCTTAGTCTGAACAAACATTATTATGTCAGCGCTGTCTCTGTTTCAGTAGATCTATAGTGCTCTGTGCAGTGTCAGCATCATAAATGTCCACAGGTGATCTCCAGCGGTGTGCAAGACTTTAGTGAGCTTGTCATGGTGTCAAAGTCAGATCTGCATATGATAAATGACATTTCCCTGGATCTAAAGCACATCAAACACTGCTCTTGCACACACCAGAGATCATTCATTTGGGGGGGGGGTTTAGTCCCATCTGTTGGAAAAACTCAGAATGAGCCCAATTTTAGCAGCACTGACACATATTTATCAAAGGAATCACTGATGGTGGATTTTTATTTTCCAGCGGCTGGGAAAATGAGCACACTCACATTCATGCTAATGATAAACATTTTTTGAGTGGGTAGGTGGGATGGTTGAGACAAAAATACGCCGGTATCATTGATCCAAAACATTGTTCCATGTTCCACACTGATAAAGCTGCATGAACTGTAGTTCTGTCTGCATTACTCATGCAGATAACCCCAAAAATGGCAAATTATCTGCATGATTGATCAGCCCACCACTTAGTCCGTTACTAATGCCGCTGATGTTTCATACCTGCTTAATAAAAATAAGCTTGCAATGACTCAAGTTTTGAAATACTTTACGTTATTTCCCAAGTTGTAAACACTGGCAACACTTCTATGATGAAGTTGCTAAAAAATTCATTTCTGATCTGGAAACTAATGCCGAGTTGTATTTTCAGAATTTGCGAAAGTAAGAAACCAGTCCAGTGAAAGATATAGCGCAAAAGACGCACTATACCTTTCTGAGCTCGTATTTCCTTTTTGTCACTAATGGAAAAAATGACTTTTGAACCCAGAAAAAAAATAAGATTTACTGGCTCATCAGTTGGAGCTGAAATTTAAAGATCAAACCATATCTGAAGACAAGTTTCTACACTTTATTCAAAGTCATGTAAGGGAATAAAACATGACTTATTAGGCATTCCATTGCCAAAGTAGGTTGCTAATAACCCATTTAGGAGAAAAAGGGGGAAAAAAATGGATATGCTCATTACAGCATCTATGATGTAATAACACAAACTCTCTCCATGTCTCCGTGCTGCTCTCTCTGGAACAACCCTGTGGTCAAACTGGAGACCGGCCAGAGATCTTTCATCTATTAACTGGTCCTTTTCCCTTGTCTGTCACTGCCTTCAACTTGCTTTGTCTTTCAGTTCCTCTCTCCATTTCTCCATCCCTCTCGTTAGTTCCACTGTTGTTGGCTCTCCAGAACGCTTGAAAGCGTGGCGTTGGAATATAGGACACCTAACGAGCTAAAGCTATTGCTTTGATTGTTATGTAATCACTGAATATTCCATAAACCCATTTTTACAGTATATTTTATATGAGCTAAAGTCGTGCACCTTTTAAACGCCTTTGGCCCGCGCGGTGGAACATGAGTGAACGAGGAGAGTAGGTGGTGTCAGTGGTTAACCGAGGATAATAAAGTCTCCCCTTTTACACTTACGACGATAACCACGCCACACACAGCGTGTCATTATTGCATATCAATTACACGGTGAAGTGAAGATCTATTCTTAATTCAATGAGTCAGCGCTGGTGTCGCATTCCTCGCTCTGCGGCTTTTTCCCTGCCTCTATCCACCCCCCCTCCTTCAGTTGACTCTCTGCGATTTACTTTGGTTTATGTGGAGCTAGTGGAGTCGGTTATGAGGTCTCTGTTTGTGTTTATGGATGTGCATGAAAGTGCATGCGCATTTCTCGCTGCTGAAAAGTTGTAGTTAAGTTTGATACTACTGGGAAGATGATGTTTGGAAGAGAAATGTGGTAATCCTCTTCTGACCCTGTTAATTCAGATGCCCAGAAAGAGTAAAGGGAAAATAAAAAAATGTAAAATGGTGTGCTTCAGATCGAATATTTGAGTGTCTTAAGTGATTACCAACTCAAGAATTGTACTATCACAATGCTGTGTCACCTCCGTGTCACTGGATTGTCATTCAGTGAGGTGTTCAGATTTCCAGGGTACTTGTGGCATCATAGATCCAGACCAGAGTAGCATTATCCAGTTTCTGCTCCATTCAACAACACCCAACTTCAAATCCTTCGGCAACTTTTACTCTTAATATTTTCACACCCAGATCGCAGTATGAAGACACACGTGAGATCATCTCTTTTTGTCGCCTCCACTCTCCAGTGACTTTGCATTAGATATATTTAGTGTTCACAACTGCGACTGTAGAAATACACAAAAGGGATGCTATTGCACAACAAGTAGCATTATAACGTAATATAGCATATAAAAGAAACACTGCATTGTATTAAGTATTAAGCAATGCCAGTGTGACACTCCATCTGTCTCTCTTTAACCACTCCTCTTCAATTTTTTTTTTTGGTTTGACAGTAAAAGAGTGCTGCTTGTGGTAAGGAAATCCTTTTAACCTCATTGCTTGTAGCTTATTCATTTAACAGTGGAACTGGGGTCACATACTACAGGATTTGAAAACAACTTGGTCACCCAGGTCTCCAAACCACTTTAGTCAGCAAAGAACACTCATGACATGAGGTGTAACCACATACACGATGAGTTGTTCATATGGAAACTGAATGAACATAGGAAAAAGTGAAGCACGGTATATTCTGGCCACCACATTCATAAAAAAAAGAAAAGACAATGAATAATGACAAAGGAAAGGACAAGCACATGTGAGTACACTATGCTACTTACTGTAGTACATGGGCTAAACAATTGTAATGAAAAAGTAATTACCTCCCATAACCGTGGTCTGACATGTTGTGTTTCATTGAAAGTTGGCAGCATCGCTCCCTTGCTCAGTAACATTCCCTTCCTCATGGTGACCACAGCTGATTCCTTGCTCTTTAATCGGCTGTACAAGAATGTTTTTTCATGTAAAGATCATTTGCAGCTTTACTTCCACTAAACACGTTTATGAAAATGTGAGAGTTGTGCGCATTCTTGCAGAACACTCTTTCACTGAAAATGTATTGAGAATGTTTGAGCGAAATAAAAGGTGTCATGCATAGTTCTCGCTCATACACATCGTTTTCTGGTCTCTAGTTTGTACATGCATTTGTTGAATAGATGTTGCATCCAGTCCTACAGTAGATAAACTTTACATAGAACGGGTTTATGGATAGATTTATTCTTTGTTTTAAGATGAGGTTGACAGAAAATGCACAGCTGCTTATCACACCTACATCTAGTCTTTAAACAAGCTCTCAACAACAGAATTTAATTCATGAATGTAAATATCGTGATTGCTAATGAAACTTTTTTTTTCAAATATGTTGCCAAAACTCTGCAATGGGAATGGTGACGTGTCCAGGGTATATCCACCTTTCAAACTTAAACAGTTAACACCTGAGAGCCTGAATAGAAAGAAGCAGATAAACATAACTGCATGGATGGATAGATATAAAAACGGGTGTTCATGAAGAAAAAATAGCACCCCATGATGCCACAATTCACCAGATTTACAGAGGATTTCTTTACCAATGCCAGTGCTCATTGTTCCTTCCGTCTTCAAATGCTTGTTTGATGTTTAAATCTCTCTCTTTCTCTGTCTGTCTCCTTCCCACCTTTAGATCACAACCATTTGAACAATGCAGCTTTATCTCCCCTGGGACCAGCTATGGCCTTGTCTCACCCTCACAACAACCTGGGGATTGGTTTCAACAAGTACACCTCACTAAAGGCTTTAGGTGAGTGGCACTACTTACTGTACAGCAACAAATATGTGCTGATTTACATGGATGCATGAGCTTTGATAACTAGATATATGGATGTTTGAAACCTTGCCGACAGATGCAACTGTGAATATGACCAGACAAGTACAGGGCAGAGTGGGCCTTGTACACTCACTGACCACTTGGTGAAGGTCAGTCAGTACAGTCACACATCTAAATCGACCTTTTGGCAAAAAAACAGCTAAGGATTTAACTGGAGTTTCCGAGAAATCTGAGTATACAGGTGCAGGAAGAGAATTGAATTATTGAGTGAGATTATTTGACTCTGCAACGCTAGGTGGCGCTACAGCCCTTTCGCATTGGCATTATTCCGGTTAGTTAGTACAATTAGTAAACAAACCTCTTACTAGGAGACCCCACTTGTCCACTCAAAATCCACTCAACTTTGCTGTTTCTCATCCTCTTCTTCTTCTGCTACTGTGCTGTTGTGATGCTGTGACTGTTATTCCCGCTTCTGCAGTCTTGTCACTTCTGGATGGGGGAGTCCTGGGCCAGTCAATAGCTCGGCTAACCGTGGTTTGTGTACACCTGCCGGAATAGCTCGATTTCAAGGACCGACAGCCCGACTAAAGTGTATACATGACTTTTAAAACTTTGATATCAGTCGGACTAAGGCAATTATTCGACTTTCTCTCAGTGAATGTAAATGTACTGAGTGAGGATAAGAATTGGCTCATAAAGGCCAAGCAGCCACTTTTCAAACTGATGTTAATTCATTTTCTACATTCTGTCTGATTCCTGACTGGATCATAACCACCATTACCGTATGCAAATATAATTGCAGAATTATCCCAAAGCTCTTCTCAGTTTCCATACAGATCCATAAATATCCATAAATGTATACGTAAATAGCCCTGCGATGGACTGGTGACCTGTGCAGGGTGTAACCCCTGCCTCTCGCCTGAAATTAGCTGGGATAGGCTCCAGCAGACCCCCGTGACCCTGCAAAGGATAAAGCGGGTATAGATAATGGATGGATGGATGGTATACAGTACGTAAATATAAAAAGCATTACCAGCTATCACCAGCCGGTACAAACAGTTGGTGGGTTTCTCAGCAAATAATTTCTCAATTATCATAACATCATAGCCTAACATAAAGGAGTGATATCAACAGAAAAAATGGGTTGCTTGCAAATTAAATGTAAAACAAATTTGAAAAGTCTTCAATATTAGTTTGTGTTCTTTCTTCAGTGAAGAAATGTTGCACAGACTTGATAAATACTGATGCAACAGCAGCATCTACTAATTTAAGACCTGGTAATTGAATTCTGTTGTGGCTGTAAGCTTTTGAATGTTGCAAAATGTATCCGTTTATGTTTTTTCTTTAAATGTTTTTCTCAGAAGACACTGTGTCTACGTTCAGAAGCTGTCTCTGTAGGTTCTGAGTCATCCAGGTCATGGTAAACCGGAATTTCTAAACTGGGGGCAAGCTACTTCTTTTCTTGTTTCTTGAAGGTGTTTGACCTCTTAGTTCAAACAGACTGGTGGGGAGTTTCTAGCTTATAAAGATGCGTTTCATTGACGTTGAAATTCGGATACTGTAACTTGGAATGACGTCACACCCAAGTCAGCACGTGACTCCACCCATTGAGTCTGAACGAGGAGGGAAACCCATGAAAATAGTTGACTCAAAGGAAAAAGCGGCTGACATACAGTAGCTGAACTTCACCGCACATTAATTCCAACAGCCCATCTTACAAACGAATCAAATGTAGACTACGTTGTGCACGTAGTGAGACTCGTAGGAAACTTGCTTGTGTTTGCTCTGTTAAGTATTCATTAGGAATGAACTGCAGAACATGAAGACAACACTGCTGAGCGGCTTCTGCCGGGACGTACTATTCGTGTACAATAGTGTTTTTTTTTTTTTACAAAGGAACATTCCCCTACCTTACACTGAGCTCAGCTCAGAGCAGCTGTCTGGAGTTACCAACCTATAAGCCAATCAGAAAATAATCAGCAGCCACACTTAGGACAGGTGAGGTTTCTTCAACCTTGTTAGTTGGATTTGGATTTTAACCAATGAAATAAGGTACACTGTTGATCTTTGACTTCAGTAGTATGATTGACCGTATTGATTACCTCCACAACATGTGAGATGGCATTTTCTAAATAAATGTTCCTATGATGTGATGTCACATCATCGGTAGGTGGGGGCTCTTGGGTGAGTGAATTTTTATGTACTTCATTAGATATAATTTTATAACCCCCATATGAATGCATAATTGCATGATTACATAATCCCTTGTCAAAACCCACCTCTTTTGCTTGGCTTTTGACACCTAGCGGTATACTTTACTTGATTTTATTCTTTTATTCTTTGATCTTTTATCCCATTTTTTTCTCTTTGGTTGTATGAATGTTACTTTTACCAATGTTTTATGTCTTTTTAACCTATTTTATTTAACATTTTTGTCTTTTATCTAGGATGTTTTATATTTATTCTTCTGTTTGGTCCACTGTGGTTGTTTTAAAAGGAACCCTGCATATTAAGACATGTAGGTCTTAAAAGATAAATGTTGGTATCAATTATAACTATGTGATATAAAAAACCTTTTTGATGTCTTCGTTTTTATAAAATTTGAAAATATAATTTTAACACGTAGGTCGCCATTGTTGTTTACATTCTGGGTAGTTACGTCAGACGGTGGCTCCTGCTAACCCCCGTACACTGTTTTGACACCCAGAAACAGATGAAAACACAGCTAAACAGGTGACGGCGCACCAGAAACACAGATCAAAACACAGACTAACAGACCACACGTTTCAACTAGCAGATAGCCGATGCTACAATAAAAACCCTAGCCAGATCTGGCGTCATTAAATTAAATAAAGATGTTCTTGCCTATTTGAAGCGAAGTCTGCGCCTCCCGTTTCGTCAAAGTCCCGGGCCAGTCCCCTCAGCATCTGGTCTGTCATCAAACGGTGGACCCGTCACCCAGCACCGAAGCCGGTTTTAGGGGGGCGGCAAAACGTGCATCCTCCCACCGGCGTCTCCATCCCGGCGGGTGGCGGAGAGCGGAGAGCGAAGAGCGGTGCGCTGCAGGCTCTAGCCAGCCATGGCTATGCCGCAGCCGTGGCTGGCCCGGGACTTTGACGAAACGGGAGGCACAGACTTTGCTTCAAATAGGCAAGAACATCTTTATTTAATTTAATGACGCCAGATCTGGCTGGGGTTTTTATTGTAGCATCGGTTATCTGCTAGTTGAAACGTGTGGTCGGTTAGTCTGTCTGAGTTTTATGGTGTTTTTATAGTTCATGCTTAATGGTGCTGTACTTTTTTTTTTTTTTTTTACTTTTTTGTAGGTGCGCCGTCACCTTAATGTTTAGCTGTGTTTTAATCTGTGTTTCTGGTGCGCCGTCACCTGTTTAGCTGTGTTTTCATCTGTTTCTGGGTGTCAAAACAGTGTACGGGGGTTAGCAGGAGCCACCGTCTGACGTAACTACCCAGAATGTAAACAACAATGGCGACCTACGTGTTAAAATTATATTTTCAAATAAAAACGAAGACATCAAAAAGGTTTTTTATATCACATTGTTATAATTGATACTGATGAAGAATTGTGACAGCTTGGCCCCCCTGCAGGGGCAGGTTGCCCCAGTCCTACCTCCTGCAGGGCTTTGAACTGTTCCTCAACAATACCAACATTTATCTTTTAAGACCTACATGTCTTAATATGCAGGGTTCCTTTTAAAAGTGCGTCGCAAAAAAGTTGGATAGGGATTGGATAATTATTATGATTTTTTTATTGCTTTTTTTTGGAGTGACAACTATGTTGTAGTCTATGGTCTTAAATGATTAGCCGTCATCACTTTAGCATTGGCGTAGTCAGTGAACCTGACATGTGAGCTCTGAAAGCTCAGAGAGATCAGTCACTGTTATATTAAAGATAACACAGCACTAATAATTAATTTGTTGTTATATAACAATGACTAATAAAGATCTAATCTAATCTAATCTAGTTGACTAGTTGCCTTTGGCTGCCAACCCACCCACTGCAGCCAGCAGCAGCTGCATCTCCAGGCCCGCTCACCCGAGTGCAGCATCCACCAACTGGCTAGCTGCCTTTGGCTGGAGGCCTGAGAACTAGAAACTAAAGTAGCCTTTAGGCAACGGAGGGGCTGCCAACCGACTGCCTTCGTGGGTGTTTCCTACTTCTACTGAGCCATCTAGCCAGTGACGGATGACTGTGGTAGCTCTGGCAGAGCTAAACTGGTGTTCTGGTAGACTTTGTTTTGACTCTGACAGTTCTCCTCCTTTCAGAAATGTTTGGGTATCAGGACCTGAAACAAGAATGGATGGACTAATTTTATCAGAACAAATCTCAGCTATTCTTAGTTAGCACAAGTTGAGCTAAAATAGCTGACTTGAGGCAACTGCAGCAGGATGGCTCTCAAGACTCACGCATTGAGTGTGAGACTCACATATTTCAACGAGGTCTCGCACTCTCACGCCACACATGGCATTTCTCACGCTGAGAAATTAACTTGCGCAGTAATTCCAACAGCTCATCTTACAAACAAGTCAAATGTAGACTACATTGTGCATGCAACTGTGCGCAGAGCACTCAACTCAGAGCAGCTGTCTGGAGTTACCAACCTATCAGCCAATCAGAAAATTAGTTTTTTTTGTTGCCGGGTAAGGTTTGAGTTTCAGCTTCAAGCGTCCCATGAATGCGTAGCGGAGGTCACCTAAGTTACAATACACACACTCATTTCTTTCTGAAGAAGCTGGGTTGATGGGACACGGGGAGGAAGCAAACTTGGATTACATCTCCTATAGCTCCAAAACAACGGGCTTCAAATCCACTTATCAGAAACCAATGGGTGACATCACAGAGGGGATGTCTGTTTTTTTCGCTCATACAGTCTATCCATGTTACAGGAGTGATGCATTTCCTTTATGGAACTGGAGTAGAGCCTGGATTGAGCACAACAAACATTAGGATCACTGTTGCCCTAAAACCATTTCAAAACACTGTGTACTGTTTGTTATGGGTGGGTTCAATCATTATTAATTTGATAGCTATTGACATCAGCCCACTCTGTAAATAGTAACTGTAAGTCAGCTGTAGGGGAAATCAAAAAAGATGAGGCCATAAAACCGGCGCTGATGATGACATAACTTTAAATGGTAATACCCTCAACTGCTTCAAAATATGCGAACAAAGACGTAACAGACTGAATGAATCAGGGTTTGTACGCGGTGATTGACACTGGTCTGGACAGGAGCCGGGTGAAGCTGCCGGTTCAGACCCTTTGAAAACATGACACACAAATGCGCTCCGCACACCCAGACTCACAATGTATTCTATAGCCCTTCTAGCTGGACAAGCACTCTTGAGGGGCAGAGTTGTAAACATGAGTATGGAAATGTAGACACAGACACACATGCTGTTTTCATCTGATGAGTCCAGACAGATAAGGACACTGTGACAGAGACAAGAAGCGGCAGTCTGACACATGTATGTGGACTCCTCATTGCTACATTATGCAAAGACTGACATGAGTGGCTATCACAGCTGAAGAATATATGAGACACAGAGACCGAGGAGCTGCACACATCCAGGTTTTGAAGGATAAACTCTGATAAATCATCCTAAATTATCTAATGGCAGGGACACAGCTAGAGACTGTGAGCATCTGAGGCTTAGCTCAGTGTGTAGCACATCATTGGAGAGATAATCGCCCTGGAAAAATGTTTAAAAATGAGCTGTACATTTTGTGGTTACTAATACGTGAATTGAGACTTTTGGTGAGGTTAACGCAACAAATTCAACATATCTAGCCCTGCAGTGAAAGACTTTGCATGGCTGCGGAGATGCTTATAGGAACATGTTAGAGTGGAGTTCAATCAGGTTCATGATTTGTTAAGTTTATCGAAGTTTTGATTAGACTGGGGGTTGGCAACCCAAAATGTCGAAAGAGCCATATTGGACCAAAAACACAAAAAACAAATATGTCTGGAGCCGCAAAAAATGAAAAGTATTGTATTAGAATGAAGGCAAATGAGAAAAAAGTCGAAATGTCGATAAAAAAGTCAAAATTTCGATAAAAAAGTCAAAATGTTGAGAAAAAAGTCGAAATGTCGAGGAAATAGTCGAAATGGAGAGAAAAAAGTCGAAATGGAGAGATTAATGTTGAAGTATAATCTCGAGAAAAAAGGTGAAATGTTGAGAAAAAAGTTGAAATGTTGAGAAAAAAGTCGAAAAAAAAGAAGAAAAACGAAAAAAAGAAGAAAAAAAGGAGAAAAAAAGGAAAAAAGAGAAAGAAAAGGAAAAAAAGAAGAAAAAAAGGGAAAAAAGAAGAAAAAAGGGAAAAAAAAAGGTCAAACATTTTTGAAAAAGCTCCAGCAGCCACTAGGGCGGCGCTAAAGAGCCGCATGCGGCTTTAGAGCTGCATGCGGCTCTAGAGCCGCGGATTGCCGACCCCTGGATTAGACAAATGACTAATAGAATTGTAGGCTAGTCTAAATTTAAAAAATGGGATAAAATGTATTACTGTGATTCTCTCTGGGTAGCGGATGTTACTTTTACCAGCGCCCCGAGCACACCGCTTAACCATTTTAAGATAAATAAATAATAGGCTTTTGCGGTTGTAGCTATGGGTTGTAACCTGCTGCCGAGCCAACTTTGTTTTGGAAGTACGGATCAGATTTCTGCCAGTTCGGCGATAAAAAATATTCTGCACTCTCACAACAATGTGTGCAGTGTGCTCCGAAGTGTTCCTTTTACTAATACAAAGTTTTAAAAAATAAGCCAGTGATTTAAATGTTGATACAAGGCAAGTAAAAACTACGCTTTTTCCATTGATGTGAACGAAAGAGACGGCTGTTTTGGCCATCCGGTTATTCTGCCCCGGATGTAGCAACAGAGAAGGATTTAGGTCAATTCTAATTTCTTGAGCAAAACCACAAGGCATGATAGCAGCTTGCTACCAGTAGTAAAACAGTGTTTGTTTCCCCCAAAAAGGACCAGAGTAATCCCGAGGAGAGGGAAGTAACATACAGCCGGTACAAGGACAGTAAGTAGGGAAAAACTGAGCCCAATAAACTGAACGAGGGGAAGAAGAGCAAGGAATACACCAAGTCATCTCATTATTCTGTTCAGTGACTGAGAAAACACAAGCTGATTGCAGCAGAAGCAGCAGCAAGAAGGAACATCGGCCACATTTCACTGAGAAACAGAAATCTCTCACAAACCGAGGTTCAATATTTTCGTCTCTCTGTCTCTCTCAATGCGGAGGCACCGACTTCAGTCTCTCTGAAGACACGCACGCTCCTCTTTGTGCCCCTGGTGACTCTCACACACAAACAGTTTCAGTGTGGACGCTGATCCTCCTCAAGTCCACGTGCTCGTAACCCGCACTAACTCCTAACACAACACTTGCATGTCCGTCCCTTTGCACTGTAGCTCTCTGTGTCTCCTCAGATACTTCTATCTTCCTCAGCTGCTGCTCTAATGTGCATTTGACCATCTAAGCAAATGTGCATCAATAATAAAATCATCCAGGTGAGGCAGGTGGGGGGGAATCATATCCCTGCACATTCATATCATGACAGAGCATCTAAACCAGCTTGGCAGAACTTTATCTTTATCTTTTTTTACACTCATATCAGTTGATTTTATTCATAATTTGGGATGGAAAAGTTTAGAGATGCAGTTTTTGAATCAGATGAGCTCTTCGTGTTTTTCAGTGAGTAAAACTGAACCTGAAAGCTGCTGGTTGGCAGATTTAGTTTGTTTTGAGCAGAGCCAGGCGAGCTGTTCCCCTTCTGTTTCTTCTCTTTATACATCACTGGAATTTGGGAGCAGTATCGATCTTTTCATTTAGTCCTCAGCAGGAACGCGAACAGGCCTATTGCCTAAATTGCCAAACAACTCTTAATATAATTTTCTCCAGCTGTGCTGCTTCCCTTAAAGAAAACTGGAAATCCATTACATGCTCCAGGGGAGAACAGTACAAACTTCCCAGGCATCTTTTCACACTTGCCTCATCAGCTCTCTTGCTGGATAATAAGCAAGCCGGTGGATCCAAAGATCCTTCCTGTGCAGGAAAAGTCACAGCTAGGACGCAGGAATTGTGTGGATGGAGGAACTGACAATTTTCCAGGTGAAACAGCCGGTATAATCTAGATTAACCTGCTCTGCAGTCTTTATAAACGTACTGCAGCCAGGTTTAACTATAACAGAGCCGTGTTGCATAATCACAAACAATACTTGGTACGGATTGAAATTCTACATGAATAAGTCATTAAATTAATTTGCATTCAGGACCAGAGGTGGCGGTACTGTTTGACATCCACAACTGGAGATAGGTGGGACAGTCATCTCCTTATTCACCCTTTGGAAACATTCAGTGGTATAAAATCTCCGGGGCACCAGCAGTTAGAGCATTAGCATTTTAGCTGCATTTCTAATACTGTTATGTTTGACAACTGGTGCATTTCTCACGTTCGGCTCTGTAATGGCGTCCTTGATGGAATGGTGTACTGAGACAACTCCCAACTGATTCTGTCCTTCAATTCTATTTGAGGAACTCAATTGTTTGATTCAAAGAGGCAACCATTTAATAATTAAACCCTCAAGTGTATGCTGACGGTGGATCAGATTTTAAAGAAGAGATTAAGGTTTTGATGGACATGAATAGTATCTATCTAGGCCTGGAAGCGATGAGCTCTAAAGAGAAATAATTTTGTGAAGGGCCAGATCAGGTTAGAGATTTCAGGAAACCCCCAAATTCTTTTGATATTTGCTTCTGACTCTCCTGGATACGACTTTGATTTCTAGAGTGCAGCACCAAATACCAACATATGGAGAAAAAAACTAGACCGAACCAACAGCCCCTCTAAAAATATGGCAAATATTCCTAAATCTTGTCAACATTATCCTAGTTTTTACAAAGGTATATCTGCCAATGGGGTAAGAATATGGGGGTATTATTGTTCCAATATTATTTGTGTGTGCGTATCTCAATCTGTGTGTGCGTAAAAAGATTTGTGTGTCTGTATTCAGATTTGTGTGTGCGTAAAAAGATTCGTGTGTCTGTATTCAGATTTGTGTGTGCGTAAAAAGATTCGTGTGTCTGTATTCAGATTTGTGTGTGCGTAAAAAGATTCGTGTGTCTGTATTCAGATTTGTGTGTGCGTAAAAAAGATTTGTGTGTCCGTATTCACATTTGTCTGTGTGTAAAAAGATTTGTGTGTCTGTATTCATATTTATGTGTGCGCAAAAATCAGCCGGGAGCTCTCGATTGGCTGTCTTTGTACACGTGGATTTTGACACACTTCTGCCGCGGCAAATCTGTAAAAAGATCTGTGTGTAAAACGATTTGTGTGTCCGTAACTTTTCATTTGCCCTGAGCTCGGACTCACAGGCTCTCGCCAGGCTACAGTAGCAATGCAGCCTTCACACACCACTAGTCGGCGCGTAGCTCTCAGTCAGTACGTTTACCTGCAGTTCCATCGGGTTTCTGATCATATTAGACATTGTTTGGACTTTTAAACTGCATGCAAACACCTGAACCCCATCTACTTCGGACCTATGTCGGACATTTAGTAATGCATATGGAATGCATATGGTTGCATATGGAGTAAGATAACTTCCAAAAAGATGTGTCCATGTTATACCAAATATAATATTTTTATTTATTTTTTATTTTTTATTTATTTTATTTATTTATTTTCTCAGATGGCAAAAATAAGAACTTTATTGATCCCACATAGGAGTAATTCATGTTATATCAGCTATAGAGAACAAGGTAATGCTGAAAAAAACAATAGTCTATCCCCCCTCACAAAAATAAGAATAGAGAAACATATTTTCTCATCAACAAAACAAATTTTTCAAATAACAAAATAACACATTTGAACCATTTTTCAGACAATAAAAGAACTGAAAAAATCTGAAGAATTGTTCAAATATGTTATTTTGTTACTTGAAATTTTTTAAATATGTTTATGTAAAATATGCTTTGTTGATGAGAAAATATATTTTTCTTATTTTCTAATAATTTATCAGACTCATGTGCGTGACAGCAGAATTTTGGGTACAACTTTTTTATTTACATACAAATGTTTATCATTACGAATACGAATAGTTATAACATGGACACATCTTTTTGGAAGTTATCTTACTCCATATGCAACCCGATTACTAAATGTCCGACATAGGTCCGAAGTAGATGGGGTTCAGGTGTTTGCATGCAGTTTAAAAGTCCAAACAATGTCTAATATGATCAGAAACCCGATGGAACTGCAGGTAAACGTACTGACTGAGAGCTACGCGCCGACTAGTGGTGTGTGAAGGCTGCATTGCTACTGTAGCCTGGCGAGAGCCTGTGAGTCCGAGCTCAGGGCAAAGGAAAAGTTACGGACACACAAATCGTTTTACACACAGATCTTTTTACAGATTTGCCGCGGCAGAAGTGTGTCAAAATCCACGTGTGCAAAGACAGCCAATCGAGAGCTACCGGCTGATTTTTGCGCACACACAAATCTGAATACAGACACACAAATCTTTTTACACACACACAAATGTGAATACGGACACACAAATCTTTTTTTACGCACACACGAATCTGAATACAGACACACGAATCTTTTTACGCACACACAGATCTGAATACAGACACACAAATCTTTTTACGCACACACAAATCTGAATACAGACACACGAATCTTTTTACGCACACACAAATCTGAATACAGACACACGAATCTTTTTACGCACACACAAATCTGAATACAGACACACAAATAATATTGGAACAATAATACCCCCATACAAGAAATATAATTATTGACTAGAATTCTTAAAGCTAACAACTCTAAAACAAATTTTCCTGAAACAAGGCTTTTTAACTCTCCTAGCAATGAGTTTTTGCAGTGTACCTCTGGATGGCATTGGTTAGGCATCCAACCTAGTAGAGAAATGTTCCTGTATGAGTTATCATATAAATCCCACCCCCGCCCTATCAAGATACTGGTGGAGGTGGTTGTGAATGGGGGAGGGTACCAGAGCCATTTCTATGTAAAGTGAACAGGTAACTGTCCAGCGTTGCCGCCACTACACCAGGTCAGTCGCTTACAAATGTTTGTTTTCACCTCAGATGTTGTCATATCAACTCCATCCTCCAACAACTTTGTCTCCTCTGCTTTGACTGTGATGATATACACATTGCTGTGGACGGTGTATATGTGGAGAATGTTATGTATAAGCCACAAATGTGGTGACTGTACGTGTAGAGACACTTGAGGAAGTTTGGCAACATTTATGCTGTTATTAGCTGTCACAGTCTTTGAGTTTCAAGATACGGTGCCAGTGCCCTGGAGCTGCTGGCTCAACTACTAATCACAGTTGTCAGTCTGGCAGATGCCGACAAAGAACAAGGCTATGTTCCCTCATTTTTTGGGCGGCATGGGACAGCAGTTTTTTCAAACAGTTAGACCCAGTACCAGCCACGCTGCGCATGCTGCTAAGCCCATTGACCCATTTTTAATTTTTCTGAATGTTCTCAATGTTCTGCTCCTGTCTTTCTTGAGAAGGATTCAGCAATCAAAGTTTGGTTTTAGAAGCACTTGCTCAACAGCTTTGGCTTTAATGAAAATCACAGAGGACATTACAGCAGAACTTGAAAATAAAAATCATATAGTTGGAGTTTTTATTGATCTTAAAAAAGGCTTTGGATACTCTTGACCACAGTATCCTGGTATTTAAATCACAAACATATGGAATTAGAGGTATAGTATTAAACTGGGTTATTAGTTATTTAGAAAATAAACAACAATACGTCGAATGTGTAGGCCATGAATCCAACGTAAAAATGATTTCATGTAGAGTTCCTCAAGGCGCTCCTCAAGGCGCTGTAGTGGGGCCCAAGTTTTTCATTTTATATATTAACGACCACTGTAATAAATCAAATATATTGTTTTTTGTCCTCTTTGCAGATGATAGAAATGTTTTTGTCTGGGAAGAACTTTAGTGAAAACTATTGAGTAATAAATGGGGTTACTTAAAAAATTGAAATAAACTCTGTTAGTTTAAAGTTAAAGTTATGAAAAACACGTTTTTTCTTGCTTTAACATATATAAAGTGGTCTCCCCTCAGCCTGCCAACTCAGAGAAGGAGGAAAGTAACCAAATTCTGCAGTGTCTGTACAGCCGCCCGGATGAGCCATCCAGTGTGATGTGGCTTCTACGAGATTCTGCTCCCGTCGTTACGTAATGACGGGAGCGATTTACATACTGTAGGTTGGCTTTCGATGCGTGAAACCAGGCCCACAACTAACTCTGCCGGCCGGAGCTTCCGCCATTTTTTCGTAGCGGTGTATCGCGTCATTCAGGCAGCCAATCAGCACAGAGCCTCATTATCATAGCCCCGCCCACTCAGAATCCCTCATGGAGAATGAGGTTAGAAAATGGGAAGATAAAGACATGGTTTAGAGGCTGAATTTCTAATTTATTTAGCAAAAACAATCTAAAGCTTGTTTTTAAGACATTCAAGGCCTGTTTAAAATAGGTATTAGATGCCATAATAGGTCCCCTTTAAGTAAAACAAAGTTTATTTAGTTCACAATACAAAAATGTCCTGAACATGTTAACTAGATTCTAGAGTCTAGATGGAATTAGTATTGAGAGGGTGTCTGAATTAATGTTTTTAGGAGTACTCATCGATGACAAATTAAAATAGAAGTCACACATAGCATACGTAAAGAAGAAAGTTTGTAAAAAATATTGCAGTTTTGAATAAAGTCAACAATGTGCTGAATTATAGAGCAATGAGAATAATTCATTCCTCTTTGATGTTGCCGTATTTTATGTATTGTTTGGAGGTATGGGGAAATACATATACTACTAATTTAATGCCTTTATTTTTCATAGAAAAGAGAGCCATAAGAATAATCAATAGCTGCAAAAGAGCATAGTATAGGACATTTTCTGAAGTGAGGATTATTAAAATTGAAAAACGTGGTTGTTTTACAGACATTATTAGATTTATACAAAGCAAAACATGGCCTGTTACCATATAATCTGCAAACCCTTTTTACTACCAACAGTCAGACAGCCAGAAGAAAATGTGATTTCAAACATCTTTTTGCAAGAACCACACTCAAACAGATTTATGTTTCAGTGGCTGGAGTGAAACACTGGAATTCTCTGAAAAATTATTTAAAATGTTGTTCTACTATTTATCAGTTTAGACACAAGTACAAACAAGAAATGTTTCAATTATATTTGAAATTAAATTTTTTTTTAGTTCTCAAGCATTGGGGTAGGATCTCATAAGAATTTGGTCTTCTTCCTACTCCTTTGTTTTTGTTATATGTTTATGGAATTAATTTGTAATTTTTTTTTTTAAGTTACGCTGTAAAAGTATATGTTTGCCTGCTCATATTCTCTACTACAATTAACTTTTCATATGACAGGGAATGGATTCTGCAAATATGAAAAGCTGCACATCCTTTGACAGGACGCTGCTCTTGGATTTGATCTGTCTTTTCTGTTTTGTTTTGGTAATTTTCTCATCAAATGTCACTATAAAGGCAACAAAAGTGGTGCAGTTTTTCCAAACTATTTAGAGCCAATACTTTTTTGATGTGCTTCCACATGAAAACAGACAGGCAATTCAAGCTTAGCTATAACTGTGGCTCAGGAGGAAGAATTTTCATTGTAATCTTTGATACAAAAGTATTATATTTTTCCATCCAATGAGCAACATTTCAAGTTATTTTTATTACAAAGTTTAAATGCTTTACAAACCTTGAAGACACAAGATTAAAAATTTGAGATTTTCAAGGATTTCAACTATAAAAATCTTATTTTAAAATGAGAAAAATGCTAGAGCAGAAAGATTTTCCTTTGATGTTAAATTAATTATTTTTGGGTTTGAGACTTTTTTTTAGCAAATGCACATTAATTTTGCTATGAAAAATATGCATATACTACTAATTTACTCATTTATTAATGTAATACATTTGCAGTTGTTTTTTTTCTGTTTCAGCGGCAGCTGTATGGCTGCAGCAAAAACCTTAAGCTTCATTGTATTGTATTGTATTGTATTGTATAGTTCAAACATGTCGCAAGGCTTCACAATAAAAATATTTAATCTGACTAATAAGGGACTTGTGCCCCAGCAGAGCTTCATATCTAGAAATGCCCCTGGTGTATGGAACATGTTTTCTCAGAGAAAATAGTTTGAAAATATGTACTTTGTGTGATTCACTGAACTCAGCTCAGATACGGTGAGTGAAGGATCTGCAAGACAGTAAAAAAGGATTTTCCTAAATAAGACCCACATAATTGCCCTTCTTTTTTGGCCCATGCCTATTTAGTCCACTTGTAACCCTTACAGGCCCCATTTGGCCCACATAGGCTTCTCATTCCTATTTGGCTCTGAGCAATGATGAACACACAGCTCCCTCAGATCTGGTGCCCCATGTGGAACATATATAAAGAAATATAACATGTCCATAAACTGAGCCCTGAGGCACCCCATGAAAAGGGAAGGACATTGGAAAAAGTAGGAGACTGTATGAATCCTTGAGCCAGCATGGAGAAGTTCTCTGAGGGAGTAAATGATGTCCCGGAACTTGGCGTCCTTCCCTAACAGCTGCTGTTGAAGTGCCCTGGAGTTGTCCATGGACAAGCATATGAGATGTTCAATGAGTAATTGTAGGCCTGTGAGAGTGCTGGACACTGTCCTGACACGTGTGGATGCAAGACTCCTTCTGGATAAGTGAACATAAAAAAAACGTTCTCACCCATCCTGGCTATTGTAATTCGACTTGACACCTTTAGCCACAGAGCAGAAAACCAGCCGAAGGTTAATTGTGTGTTCCAACAAATACACAATAAATCTGGGATCTCTACTCACAAACTGTAAGAGTCATATCCATTCAATGACCCCAGCTACAATAACCTAAAACCAAACGTTTTATACATCTTCTGAGGAGGCACAGTCTTACTGTTATGACACTGTTTTGAATGTAACACTGATAAGAGCAGTACGTGCTGATGAGGGAATCCCGTCATGTCAGAGAACACATTTAGAAAGAGAGAGATAAAAAGTAGGTAGTAACATATGAGGTGTTTTTAATATTTTCTAACTGCCTCTAACATGACTCCAGGAAAAATAGGAGCAAACAAACAAGGTTGTTTGTGTCTGTTAGGGATATGAGGAGCGGGATAATGCTGGCAATGATGGTTGAAGGCAGCTGTGATGAGGAGCAAACAGAACACTTGTTTTCCAATCAAACTCAACACCTTGCATCTACCCCGGTTATAAGGCAGTCAAATTAACCATTAGGTTTGACCATTGCAAATGTAGACAGTGGTTCACTTATCTCATCATTCTGCAAAGACTGATAAGAATAGAAGAAACCCAACACCGATCCCACCTGTTGTTGAATTAACAAGCTGCACATCTCACCAGGCTTGACTTAAACATTTCTTTCAAAACTAAATAATAATTTCCCAAGACAATAAAATAACAAAAATGTAATCAACTGTTGTTTATTACAAATCATATGAATTATGCAGCTGCAGCAATAAATGGTACACTTGCATTCAAATACTAAATCAAATATTTAAACCAGACTTCAAGACATTTAATAAAATGAAAATTAATTAAAAAAAATCTATGAATAAATCATACATCATCAACAAATTAAAAGTCAATGAATCGGCTCATTGATTAGTTTAATTTTAAATCAAGCATATTAAGAAGTGATAACCCTCTGCCACAGAACTCTTGCTATCGAGATTTAAAATAAACAAAAAATAATAAATTAGTTTAGTAAAGAAGCACTCTTTTTTTCCTTTCCTGCTTGGAATATCCCACACTTTAGCAGTGCTGACTATGTGATCTGCTTTTACCCGTTGTTGAAGCACTATTGAATTGCTAGAAAATGCAGATGAAGGGTTGGGACAAATGGATGCAGCTGCTGATGGAAGCGCCTCTTTGCATATTCATAGAATCGCATATACTAAATGATGCAAAGATGAAGCGCTATATCTGAGCAGTTTTACAGCTTCAAAGGGTTTTTTGTATGGTAAAAGTTGTAAATATGTAATTTTAATGAACAGGGAGTATTTAATGCTTGCAGAAAGATACAGATTTATTAAAATGCCTGGTCCGTAGAGGTTATAAGAATCACTTCATGACCTAGTTATTGTTTATCAGCTATCAGGAAAAAAATTTGAATTTAACATATTTTCCTCTTTTTCCATTCCCCATTTCTCCTATCATCCAGACACTGGTGCAAGAGACTACTACAAGAGCTACCCGATGGTAGATTACACCCACCGCCAGTCCCCTCCTACTTTCCAGCCTGTCAACTTCCACCCCAAGGACAAACCGTTCCTCCCACCACCGGACATCCATGCCCCACTGGCCATCACGATCAACGCCTCCCAGATTCCCAAGCCTAAGATCTCCAAGACCAACACTCACCCTCTCACCTCTAGCTCGGCCTTTAAAGCGTGGGACCCGAGTAAGAGCCACATCCAGCACCCGTCGGCCACACACATGGGCATCGTAGGGCAGCAGCACCACCCCATCCAGCAGCAGCAGCAGCACCAGACGCTGCACCAGCAGAACAGCCGGCGCCAGGTCTACTCCAACAAGAGGCAGTTCAGCATCGAGACGCTGCCCGAGCTCTTCTCACAGCCGCTGGGATACGGGCACTCTCCACACATGCATCCCAAGCACAAGGGACTCGCCACCAACAGCAAGACGGAGGTGACGGTGTGAACGTGGTGATAAATAGACTGGGAAGACACCAACCAAACAAAAAAAAAACAGACGAAGTTGAAGGAAAATGCTCTGATATCCTTTATATCCAAAGTTACGAATGGTGTGTGGGAACAGGCAAATATCATAACTGAAATTTTTTAACTCTCCATTTCCGCATCATTTTTAACTAAAACAGTAATGAAAATGTGAGCGATATACTGTATGTGTATTTTTAAGAGCACTGGATCAAAGCAGAGGCAGATAAATTGGCTGTGACTCTTTGAACATGGACGTTTTTATAAGAAAAAAAAAATGGAATGACCTTTGAAGAGTGTTGGCACGCCTCTACTTCGTCTCCTCTCAACCCTCTTGCAGCTCAGTTACTGTCTGCCCTGCTCTGTAGCACCACTCCAGAGCATTCAAACATTCAAATCCCACACAGATACTCCCATTTACCCCACAAACTATAGCCCAGACTTGGAGGCTGTCAGAAAGGCTGGTGGGGAGTGTTTCCCCTAAGACTCTGGCTTCCCATCAACAGAGAAAATGCCATTGTATTGTCAGCTCTCATTGCCCTCCAGCCCGCGGAAGAGTGAGATATCAGCCTGGCAACTCATACCGGGGAAGAGGGTAGGGGAGTGAGGGAAGGATTCATCTCATTCCAGAGGCAAATGCGATGAGAAGGATCTGAACAATGTACACACACATGCACGTGTGAACACATGAAAACACACAATACACATTTGTCAAAAATTACAGAAGGTCCAAGGCACTGGCAGAAGCCACAGGCAAGCCCACCCCATACCCATCCTCTCTAAGACAAACACACACAGTTTCAACACACTAATTCCCAGAGACTAGGGAAATGAATAAAAAAAGCTCTGTTGTTGTTATTGTAGGGATTTGTTGAATGGTCTCTTCTCTGGCTGTAGATGTTTTTAGATCTAAAAGAAATGATTGACGTCAGGGAAAACGGTGAAGTCGTCCCTATACCCAGAAAGATCATTGGAAAAATCTGAATATTCTATGCCAGTTCAACAAATCTGTCAAAGAATTTCCATTTGCATATCCAGTATGTGAATATGGATCATGTACATCCTCCAAGATCCGCTTTGCTATTTTCAGCTCCATACATTTACCAAGGCCTGCTTTCATAACCAAACACGAATCATCAGTGGAGTGTTTCCGGCTGTAGGAAGAGAACCAGAGATGCATACAACTAAACATGTTCCCAATATGGTTGTTCCCAACCGGAGGTGTTTGATCCGTGCACCTACATCTGCTGTTTGAACTGCAACTTACTTTACTCCAGCTAAACTGAGCACCGTAGCACCACAAGTGAATAACTGCTAACAATGAATCAAACCATGATTGTAATTCATTATTTGGATGCATGCTGGGAACACCGATTACTATTCAGGTGACGGTGGTCGTACTTTAAATGTACAGAGCAGATAGTTTTTCATCCTTTAGTAAACTGATTGCTCTTTACTATTTTTTTCCTGGGTTGAATTACTGATGAGTTTTGCTTTTTATTTTTTTTTAGTTACTTGCATTAAATAGTGGTAATACAGTTCTCAGACTGAACAATCAGAAAGAAATTCTGATGAAGAGCTAGGCTAAGAGGCAATCGCTAATGCTAATGGCTAATATGTTATGCTAAAAGTTAGCTGCTTACAACTAATTGCTAATAACTAATACTGACAGCAAACAGCTAATATGGCAAACAGCTACGTAGAATGAGGGCCACAGAAGAGCTATTTACCAAAATTTAAACCACCTCAAACTTTATAAATTTCATAAAGGGAAGGGTGGATTAGATATATTTTCACCGCTGGGGACATACGGAGAGGGATATACTGCTTTTTATAATTAAGAACATAGTTCTTCGATTCAAGATCAGAATTCTTTACCTGCTACTATCATCGTACTCTTCTTCAAAACTTTGACTATGTTTCTTTTGGCCATCTATACTTTTGAGTAAACTCAAAGGCAGAGCACTGTACACACTGTTCTTACATGTGCATTTGAATGACTGCTGTCCCAATGTATAAGAGAGGCTTTGCTGTTCCTAGAAACATGATGGTGGACTCTGTCTTTGGGTGTTTCACCTGCGTTTTGGCCATTTTCTGGCAAAAATTTGACTTTTTATCGATTGTAACTTCCTAACAAAACGACCAAAATTTGAGGGTGCTATCGCACAGATGCTCTGGCTTCATTTTATTCAACTCATTCACAATAATTCAGAATATTGTTCAGTTGTAACTAATATGAAAAAATGCACTCACATTTTAAATCATTTGTCTTCCACAAATCCATAAATAGGTGGCGGAGGTAAGCGTTGTACTACGTCCTTTTCTCTGACGGGTTCTTGTACTGGAAAAGCTATGCTCTTGATTAAAGCTGGTAGTATACCTTCATATGCCATGTCACTTTTGCCCTAGACATTTACTTCATCACTACATGTCCTCCATGTCCCTTATTCTGACTATTCTGTTAGCTGAACCTAAGACTGAGAGGACTGTGACCAGTGTCCTCTGTATACAATGTAAAGTCCAAAATGAAATGTCATTTCTTGTTAGTGTTAATGCTACAATTACATTTTTCCAAGTAAACTTACATTTTATAAATGCAGCATTGATAAAATGCAGCATGAAGCAAGTTTCCCCTGACTGTACTAAAGATCCATACTCCTTCACCATAATTACCATCCTGAGGCTACTTTCATTTACAAGACAATCATTTGAAATAATTTGCTAAGATTTCATGTCCCATAACCTTTATGGAGGGGGCAAATGCAACACTTCTGCACTGCTCAAGTGCGACGCCTGGTTAGATCCCTCATGAGAACTGTTGTTCTCTGTGCAGTGTTATGATTTAAATCAGCATTTTCCTTGATGAAGACAATGCACAAAGCTACTAGAATATCTATAAAGACAGACAGCCTTCTACAGTTTGGATCCGTGGATCTGAATAAACAGCAGTACCTGCTCTGCAAGATCTGTCACATGAAACTGTGACACCCCTCATTAAAATATACCTTTTTATGAAGTTCCCTGTGACACTTTGTTCCACAACACGCTTCTTTGATTGCATGATGAGGCATGGAGATATTTTATTAAAAATATTTAATAAAAAAAACAAAGAATATGTATCTCACTATCATTTTCGACAGTGCTTTAAAATATGAAGCCAGGGCTTTTGATAAAGAATTACAGTGGGTTGGACCATAAACTTAGTACCACCCATACAGTTATTGGTTACTTTTGTGGAAAATAAATTGATATAAACCTAAAATCCCTAAAAATATTTCAGTGATTTATGTAAAAAAAATTCTCTTTTGCTATAAGGTAACTGTATATTATGCCAAGAAGAATAATTTCTCAGCTTGAGAGCATGGGCTAGACCATCTGAAGTGACTGATTGAATTCACCTTCATTTGTTATCATGAGGACACCAGATATGCCGCAGTGCATATGCCCGGCGCATCGGGCAGGTGGTGGAACCTCATCAAACCGCACCGCTTCCCAGAGTCACACACTATTTAGCTCTTTTCCGCCTTCTCTTTTATTCCATCTGCCCCTCTTTTACTCTTTTTTTTCTTCTGGCAGACTTCTCACCTCGCTCTAAGCATTCATATCCATGAAAAGGATGAGCGATGGGTACCGAGTGCTCATCTTGTGTTTGTTACCCAGATCCAAGCTGTCATAAGCCATGAAAGCCTAAATTGGTACTCCTATGATGTGAGAACGTCTGCATTAGGAGTCGGCTGTAATGAATGACGGAGTGAGGGAAAGCATGGCAGGCTCCAGATTTACTCCCTGCTGCTCAATCACATTTTCACACAGGAATAATTACGTTCACACAGATGCAGACCGTGACATGAATGACCAGATGCTCGGCAATATCCTTTTCATATCGGAAGAAAAAAAACAAACTATTGCCAATCTTAACTATGAACTTTTTATTTTTGAATTCCCTGAGAGTTGGTGAGGTTAGTGAGCCAAATTCTCCAATTTGCATCTCAATTTATTGGTTCTGCCCATGAACTCAAGCAAATAAACTGAACAACGGAGTAAAAATTTAACAAGATAGAATACATTAGCAATACAATGCTTGCTTGTAATGCTGCAATGGCTTCTCCACTTTACCTCTTCAAGATGTGAAAAACCTGTTAGACAAGCTGTCGGAGTGGCGCTAAGGGTGGCTGCCATCAAGCGAGGATGGGAATCATGAATACAAAAGCACCGATGGGATATGCGTGGAATATGCATCAAATACATCTCTGCTTATGCTCGCTTCAACTCTGCATAGTACTAATGCACTGTGCTGCAGCACTACTATGTGGCATCCTTGTTTCTTTGACTTTTATTCCCATAAGATCCAAACACTTTTAGTGGGTCACTTCATGTGAAAAGCTTACTGGCCTCTTAAATATCCATGAAACTCTTGCGTGCGGTCTGTCCTTAATCACTCTGAATGCATTAGAAGTAGTGAAGGCATGCAAAGTGGCAGTAAATAAACAAGCAATATGCGTCAGTAAAGCAATAAGGACTCACTAGGTGAATCCCTATGTGTCTCTGCTCAGAGTTGAGAGGTGGATACGGATGAATGTGAGGTTACTGATGTTATAATTCACACTGTCAGGCATAAATATGATTTCTAGCATATCCAATCAGAATCCAATCCGTCTGACTGACCGTTTTCAAGATATACTGTAAGTGATCAGATGCAAGAGTTGGAGTAAAGGTTAGGTTATCAGAGCTATGGAAACATAGGCAAACTCACGGTTGCTATGGTAGCCTGCACACATAGAACTGAGGTAAAAAAAAAAAAGAACGGAGGATGGAGAACTGGCTTTGCTGCTGTCAAAAATGGTTGCGTTGAACTGTAGGAGTCCAAATGTTCACAAATTCTAAGAAAGCAGATGACATGTAAAATGTTCTATTTGTTTTATTTTGAGCAGCTGTTCCCAGATGTCAGTATGGTTGGTTGCATGGTCCAAACAGATTAGCTGATTAGCTGTCAGATTAGCTCAACAACCGCTGAGACTAACTACTGTAATGCAGGAAACCCCTGTCACTCCCATCCCTCTGGTAGACAAAGTTGCTGTTTGTGTCTCATTGACACTAAAGAGTATTCAAAATCCTATTTGAGCAACCAGAACATTTAGACAAAATTTAAAAAAACTATTGTGGAAATCTGATTGGAGACACATTTGAAAACACATCTGAATGTGCAGAGTGTCAAAACAAATCTGTCTACATCCCATCTTGATTTGCTACAAATTAGATTCGGGCTGGCAGTGTAAACATAGGATTAACCCACTGGCAAGCTGAGCCAAAGAATACACTCCACAGAGGATCTTATAGAGGATGGAGATGAGACGAAGACAAAAAAAAGAAAAAGCATTGTGCTTGCATGGACAAACCTGATATCATGATGGTTGCTTTCCATTTTGATTTGTCTGTGTACTCCAAACACTTTTTTGGGAAGAAGAAGAACCGGTTTTGAGGGATGTTCTGTGACTTTAGTTGGAAAGACGAGTAGCTCTTTATTCTCTTTATTCTGAATCTGAACAGTTGGACAGCTGGACCTGGACCTCTTTGGAATTCCTTGGAACTGGAGCATAGACACGGCAACAATGGTGTCTAGAGGATTTACAATTATGAGTGCAGTATGTCTTTGAGGACAAAGAAAGCCTGAGGACATGCTACCTCGATGCAAAGGAGACGGGTGAATACATTGAATTTCTGTTGCCTAATGTGTCTCATCCAGGTTGGCTGACAGTTTAGGAAAGCACTGTGAATGAATAGTGACGTTTGGATATTTGCATTACAAAGAAACAGCCATGGAAATGTAAAAAAAAAAAAAAAATATGCAGTGGTCAAGAAGCACTGAAGGATCATTTCTTTCCCCATCTTCTGTTCAGGATGGACTTCCATGAGTACTTTCCTTCAAAAACTGGATTTAAACAAAAACAACATCAGTTGGTGAAGTTGAGTTAATTAGACTGGAAAACCCTGATGAGTCACAATTTAGCCTCTGGTGTGGACAATCTAAATACTTGAACACGTGCACAAGCATACACGGAAACACACAGGAGCAAGTCATCAAGTCACAGAGGTACAGTATATTCGAAGTTACTGTACAATCTACACACAAAGACCACAAATTTGTGGCATGAAACAGGACCAAAAGCCTTGAATCAGGAGAAACTGAGTACACCTAACTGATGCTTGAACATCCAAAACAGTGAGAATGCTGGGACTGCTTTGGATCGTCAGCTTAGAGTGCATTTACTCAATCTCTCCTGATGAACAAACAGACAATGGTGTCGCTCGCTCGCCTCAGAGCAAACTGACTGTTGTTTGTAAAAGTTTCTCTTTAGAAAACACACAATGCAAGTATTCTACTCAAGGTTATCTGAATGCAACCTAGTAGAGATACTTGGGCTCCATGATCGTTAGCAATATATAGATTATGGTGTATGGTTCGATTGTTTCTTCGTCTTCTGTCAGTTTTTGTACTGTGTTTTTCAATGACTGAGCTTTCGTCAAAAACGTTGAAAAAGAAACATGGATTTGACATATGAAAAGTGAAAAGTGCTTCCAGATTTTAGACTCATGGCTGCACATCCTTCAGTTCCCACGCTCCCTCCCAACATATGACACACAATGTACCTCCAAAGATCACAGAGGATCTTTTGAAATTCATTATATGTCATATATTTGAAGCTTGTGATCTTCTGATTTTCATTGTTACTGTAGGTAAAATGCACTCACGTATTTAATGTTAAAAAGATGTTGCATTGTATCTAAGTGCTTTGCCAACACTATAGCTGAAAATGAAGGGGAAGATTCAATGATTTCTTGTACAGCTTTTGCACTTGCAAAAAAGAAAAAAAATGAACAAAAAAATAGTCATGCATTGTTTCATAATAATTTGTAATGGCAGCAATAGGCTGCTTTGGATTGCTCTGTACTACTTGTGTATATATGTATGCTGTACCATTTGTCTGCTGTGAACTATGTTGACAACTCAGCTTATATAAGGGCTTTTTATAGATATAAAAGCAGACTGGGAAATCTGACATCACTCTCTGGAACTGAAGACAAATTTCTCTAGGATTTTTTGTTTGTTTGTTTGTTTTTTAGGGATGAAGGGTCATGAACAGACTTTTCCATGCATACAAAATGCTGTATAAATAAAGTTTTGACTGACTTACTGAAATGTCTATAGGCACTCATACTGCGTTGATCAATGTGTCTTGTTTGAATAAATCTTTCAAGAAATATAGTAATGATTTATTAAGTGTGCTTCCAAAAAGTTCTATACTAGGTTATTACAAACCATGGAAATTGTAGTTCTCCCAAAAGCTGGAAAAACATCTGTGGCCCTATTTGGCCTTGTATTAAAATGCTTTGAGAAATCAATGCTTAGTGGATGTGATCACACCTGGCATTAAAATTTGGCTGACAATGTATTTGTACCCAATCTATACACTAATAAAGACCTGTAATAAAAAAGTAAAAAATAAGAAAATGCTGGGAATAAAATACAATATAGAATATCTACCGCGAAAACAAATCAGAATACACATGACAAAGAGATTTATTGCGGTCACTTGCAGGCAAATTCAAGCATCCCAAACCACCACACATGCTGAGTAATCAGATCTGAATTAATCTTGAAATGTGTTCATACCTTGCATTAGCAACGGCCATGTCTGATTGGATTGTTTTTGAATGCATTTTAATACAGGGTCTGAATTTGGTCTGTGAAGAGACTGTTGGTTGGTTCAAACGTTTGTATGCATCGGTAAAAAAAAAAAAACAAATGCCATATAAGGAACAGTTATCAATCTAAAATAACAATAAATAACAGAATGATCAAAAGTGAAACTCAGGATTTATCTTTCCTATATGCTACAGAGTGATTTTCACTGGTCCACCAAATGCCGGCTGGTTATGTCACTTCATGCTTCTCATCTATGGTTCACATGTAATAAGAGAGAAAGTCAGTTAAATTATTTTGTCCTCCAGAGAACTCCAAAGCCGCCACAACCCCCCAGAAAGCTCTTAAGTTTGGATCTCACAGGGCACAAAACTGTCGTGGTCCACTTTGTAGCAGCTTTACAGGGATTGTACTCGATCCTCAGGTCTTTCTGGGAGGGTTTCAAAAGCAGAGGGAGCTTGTATGCACCTCAGCTAGGGTTGTGAGATTACAATTTTACCCCAAGGCTTCACAAACCTGTGATAAAATACTCTGCTCATTTACAGCTGTATATCTCAACTTATTTTCTTCTTTCTAGAATTATACATATCAAAAGGGTGAGTGCTATCAAACAAAAGGCTTTTCGACTTATACACAGATCCTTTCCTTATATGTGGCTCAATTCTCCTCTAAAAATGTCTGACCCACAGCTTCTATGGGTTAACATAATGTCGATTCACAAGTCAGACCCATATTGTGGTGTTTAAATTTGAGAATGCACCTGATTTTCTCTACCCTTTCTCATGTCTGATTTCCTGCCAGCTCATTCAGCTATGTGTAAATTTATGCAGGCTACCTGCAGTCCACCACCAAAGTAGTCTTGATGGGAATCTTTAGCGGAGCAGGGCGGACAGTCCCTTCTGGGATGCTTTACACCCCTCCACCACACTTGCTGTGAGATTAGAGTGAATTCACAGCAACAAGGTTCAAAAAACTGTAACGTATTCAGTTTTCAGGCTGTTTAACTATCACTTTAAAGTTGCTCAGCTTGACTGAATATTAAATAAGGTTTTGAAAGAGCAGGCACACCAGGAGTTTCCTCACAAAGGCATTTATTATTATACTTTTTGAAAATGATTTTTTTTTGTTCATGAAAGTAGAAATTCCATTTGCAGACTGGTCCTCTCAACTCTAAACAGAAAAATAGAAGATTTAGGCTACTATCAAACGCATAATATGTCGAAACTATCATTATACACTAAAGTAATAGAAGGAAGCAGGAACCCTCTTGCTGTGAGGCAACAGTGTGAATCTCCAAGCCAGCTGCATGCTCCATGAAATCCTCTGGATGTTCGCATTACAGACAATATCTTAAAACATGTATCCCCATCATCATTTTCTGTAGAAATCCCTGTAGCCAGTGCAGTATAGTTCCACAAGTTCTGTTTACATTAGACCTGACCCGCGGCAAAGACTACCCTTGGAGGCGAGTTATTTGCAGGGCAGCTCAACACGCCACCCCCACCCAATGTAAAAAGGGGCACACAACACGCTACATCCGCACGTTAAACACAGGGTAATCGCCAAAGTAAAAGGGCCTATTGTCGTTTTCATTTGAAGGAAAATTGAATGACGAGATAATTACTGTGTATTCGTTTTTATGGTCAGCTGCCTACATGTGACTGACCAAACGAGTGTAGTTCTCACATGGTGGACAGCTGACATGACGATAACAACAACAGTCTGTAGGTGGATGTTGAAATAAAGCAGTGCACCTCTAGCACTTTCTTGCAATCTGTAGAAACTGTACGCAGCTGATACACATTTGTGACAGCTGCCTTCAAACAAGCTCGGGTCACCCCACTGCTGAAAAAACCCACACTCAACCCTGCCCAGGTTGAAAAGTACCGGCCAGTCTCACTGCTCCCGTTCATGTCTAAAATTCTAGAACAAGCCGTCTTCAGTCAGGTCTCAAAGTTCCTTCACGACAACTGCCTGTACAATCCACATAAGTCTGGTTTTAGGCAGGGCCACTTGACTGAAACTGCCCTTCTGTCGGTTACTGAGTCACTACGGGCAGCCAGATCTGCTGGTCTATCCTCAGTCCTCATACTGCTGGACCTGTCTGCTGGCTTTGACACGGTCAACCACCACATCCTCCTCTCCACACTGTCAACGCTTGGCATTTCAGGATCTGTCCTCCTGTGGTTCATGTCTTACCTTGCAGGAAGATCCGTCAGAGTGTCATGGCAAGGACGAGTGTCCAGATCGCATGAGCTGGCAACAGGGGTGCCACAGGGATTGGTGCTTGGCCCTCTTCTCTTTTCATTACACACCTCTTCACTAGGTGGAATCATCAGCTCTCAAGGGTTCTCCTACCACTGCTATGCCGATGACACCCAGCTTTTCCTTTCCTTCCCACCTGGGGACACTGCCGTCTCAATATCTGCCTGTCTTTCTGATATCTCTGCATGGATGAAGGACTGTCACCTTCAGCTAAATCTGTCCAAGACTGAGCTTATTGCCTGTCCAGCCAGTCATTCCTTAATTCCTCAGATAAGCGTGCAGCTGGATTCCACCACACTTGTTCCCACATTTTCTGCAAGGAATCTTAAGCTGACATTTAAAGGTGCAATATGCAACTTCTGAGTCCGTCCAAAGTCACGCCCCGACAAACTTTGGGGAACGCGCATTTGCAGGAGTCGAGGTTTCCAGGACATTTTGGATAGCACATTTTCAACAAAACTACCCCATGTCTCATTCACCTGTAAGCGAGGCCAGTTTTAAGGGGGGGCAGGGTGGGGCTGTGCCCACCCAAACGTGCATCCTGCCCACCGGCGTCTCCATCCCGGCGAGAATGGAGAGCGGGTGGCGGCCTACGGCGCACCGCTCTCCGCTCTCTGCTCTCGCCGGGATGGAAACGTCTCCATCCCCACGTACCCCCATACAGCTTCCGAGCCGGAGCTGCTGCGGCGCTTCATTGCGGCTGCTCGTATCCCCGCGGGCTGCTGCTGCTGGGCAGAGAGTCCTGCAGCAGCATCCCGGACTAACGCCTCTGCTCCCCGCTCTCACACACACAATGGGACCGAGCTGCTTTGGAAATAACTACATAATAACTACATACTGGGGGTCCGTGGCAGAGGGGAGGGAGGGGGGGTTACACTGGGACACTGTGAGCCCAGGAGGACCCGTGGGAAGTGGACACGGGGGGCTGGAAGCGAGTGCGCGCATGGGACATGCGCATGGGACCCTACCTGAAAGAACATACGACACAGCTCTTTGTTCAGGCTCTGGTCATGTCACGCATTGACTACTGTAATTCCTTGTTGGTCTGCATGCTCAGTCCCTGCATGCTCAATTAAACCTCTGCATATGATCCAGAATGCAGCAGCATGTCTGGTCTTCAACCAACCCAAGAGAGCTCATGTCACTCTGCTGCTAATCACCCTGCACTAGCTTCCAATTACAGCGCGCATCAAGTTCAAAGCTCTCCTTTTGGCTTACTAAACAATTACCCAAACAGCTCCTGCCTACCTTCACTCTTTCATCCAGAGATACACTCCCTCTCGAAAGCTACGCTCAGCCAGTGAAAGATGCCTGGTGCTTCCACCACAAGGTGGCGTGAAATCAGTAGCTAGACTCTTCTCCTCCATTGTTCCCCGATGGTAGAACGACCTACCAAACTCTGTCCGATCTGCAGGGTCTGTATCTACTTTTAAGAGCAAGCTAAAGACTCAGCTCTTTAAGGAGCACTTCTGCATCTAGTAAACTTCTCTGCCCATCAGAATTAATTAGAAAATGTGTCTCTTTGCACGACTCAGCACTGAGTAAGCTGCATGCACTTATGACAAGATGATCGCATGATGGTGTCTTCTTAAACGTAGCTCTCTTGTATAAATGGACTGTTGGGTTGGGTGAAAAAAATAAAAAATAAAACAATTATCAAGCACTAGCATGACAGCACCTGTGTCCAAATGGACTCACAGCAGTCCGACTAGCACTTATCCAGCTGTAACCTAATTCCGTGCTTGTGTTGTTCTCTCAGATGTAAGTCGCTTTGGATAAAAGCATCTGCTAAATGACAGTAGTAGTAGTAGTAGTAGTAGTAGTAGTAGTAGTAGCTGCAAAGCCAATTCACCACCATGCATTTTGTTTTGTTTACGTCATAACTATGAGTGTAGGCTCCCTTAGCAACCATCTGGATAAGGAAATGTCAGCAAGGACATTTAGATCAGATCTGATTACCTCCAAAAAAAACCCATAACATTATCTTGTTTACTCCACTGGCTTCTAATCCATAGTATCTCCGCACCGACCTCTCCATATTCGACCACCTGGCCATCACACTTGTCATTGACACCCCTGAACCCAAACAGGACAGCACAATCACTTTTAGCAACCTTAAATCCATCTGACCAGTCTCTCCCTCCACTTGCATATCAAACACTCTTTCTAGCCTCATCCTTACTCATCATTACTGACACCATCAACTCCTGCCTTAGCTGAGGCACTGTCCCCCTACCTCTTAATCTTGCTGCCATCACCCCTCTCCTTAAAAAGCCTAGTCTTGACTCTGACGACCAATTTCAGACCCATCTACAACCTCACAATTATCTCAAAACTACTGGAAAGAACCATCGCAACTTAACTCAAGTATTAACTCTTCTCCAACAACCTATATTAAACATTCCAATTCGGCTTTCAAACCCACCACAGCACGGAAACAGCTCTAATCAAAGTCACAAATGACCTCATATTCTGATTCCGCCCCCTCACCATTCTTCTCCTCCTCGACCTTAGTGCTGTCTTTGACACCATCAACCACTCCATCCTCCTCAGCCGCCTGAAATCCATAGGCATCACCATCTCTGCCCTCTCCTGGTTCAACTCATATCTGTCTGAAAGATCTCTATCTCGCAATAAACATTCACAAATCCCACACCACCCCTGTCTCACAGGGAGTATCCCAAGGTTCCGTGCTTGGCCCCATCCTCTACATGCTCTCACTTGGTCACATCGCCTGGACTTCACTTTCACTGCTATGACGACAACACTCAAGTCTACATCACCACCAAAGCCATTACTCTGCTATTCTCTCCATCCTCACCAACTGCCTCACCTACATAAAAACCTGGATGAACCTCAACTTCCTCAAACTCAACAGCAATAAAACTGAAATTATAATCTTTGTTCCAAAATCCACCCTCCCCACCTTCCAGAACTTCTCACTCTGTCACTCCCTCCCCCCTGGTCAGAAACCGTGGCATCTACTGTACATGGACCCCACACTCTCCTTCAAGTCACACAGACCACGTCACCAAAACATCCTTCTTCAACCTCCTGAGAATAGCACCGCTTCAACCCACTCTTTCCTTCCCAGCCGCTGAAACACTAATGGCACTTTTCCACTACTACCTACTCAGCCCAACTCGGCTCGCCTCGACTCGGTTTGGCGCTTTGCTGCTCGGGGTCTAACCGTGCCCAGTAAATACTTTTTCTGTAACTACTCTGCCAAGGTTCTAAGCGGGCTGAGTCTGGCTGTATCTGTCATCATCACACTCCATACCACCGATTGGTCAGGAGGTTGGGAGTCAGATGTCTGAGTCAGGATGTGACATCAGCGAAAGAGAGACTCTGATGGTGGCTTATTGTTCATTTTATTTGACAAGCAATGGTAGCGCAAAAGTCTGTTTCGTGATCCAACACTGGGGCGCAGGTGTTCATAAACTTGAGGTGGCTGAGGAGAGAATTAAAAAGGGATCTAGATGGGGCGATAATGAACAAGATCTACCAGGAGCTCTGTCACTTCATAGCTGCTAGCGGTTATCAACGTACTTTTCAGCAGCACTGAGACAAACTAAAAAAATATTAAAAAGCATCGCCAGTTGAAGCCTTCTCTTACTCTAATTTTTTAACTTAATGTCGTACACAAGCCACAGATCAAGCAGCACGTATATCATGTCCTCCATGTTCTACATATTTAGTGTTGTTATCTTCTTTGTTTGTGTCACACAATCAAATATGTCACAGCAGCTTCGCTCCAACTTGCCTACTTCTGCTCCAGGTGCTGGATTGTTATGGAAAAGAAACCAGGCCAAGTTGGGTTGAGCTAAGCTGAGATGAGTAGAGCCGAGTAGGTACTAGTGGAAGAGTGTCATAATTCGGGCCATCATCACCTCCGGACTCGACTACTTTAATAGCATCCTGTATGGTCTCCCCTCCACTGTTCCTAAAAAACTGAAATATGTTTGAAACTCCACTGCCTGACTGCTCACCCACACCCCCTCCAGAGAACACGTCATGCCCATCCTCTGTCAACTTCACTGGCTTACCATAAAACAACGCATACATTTCAAGATCCTCTTGACCACCTACAAGGTTTAAACAACCTTGCCCCTTCATACCTGACATATCTCCTCTATCGCCTGATTCATCCCCACCCTCACCCCCAACTCCAGGACCAAATGCCGCACCATAGGGGACAGAGCTTTTGCCATTGGCATAAAAACTGGATTTATTATGATATCTGAATATATATATATAGATAGATTCACAAAATTGATGATAGAAGAGGCAAAAAGGGAGTGACTGAATAAAAAAAAGACAAACTAATTTGTGCAACTTTTACAAAATCATATCAGTGTCACAATTTGTTTTCAGATTATTTCGGTCTCACATCCTCAGACTGACTGTTTATTTTCAGGCAGCAGTTCACATTAAATATTCTTTTGATGAAGGACTTGGTTAGTTTTGACACTGATACCATGATTGTTTATTAGTCCAGGAAAAAAGACTATGCTCTTAATAGGAGCTATCATGGTTTTTGGGCTGGAAAATCTTACACAAAATGCAAAAATTGTAAAAGACCACAAGACATCCACCACAAGTGGTGAGTAAAAATAGTGAGTAGTCCAGAGACTGTTCCCTGTATGGATGCACACATTAGATAATGCTTTCCTTTATGCTCATGGCCGAAGGAAACAGAGCAAAATAAGCATATCTAATGTGTAAACAATCAGCTTCTGCACAAACATTCACAATCCAGCTGAGAGATGAAGCCTGACGCTTGTTGAACACAGACTGTAACTTAATGCGTTGATTAATGTCCAGGGACATGCACATGGACTTTAATTGGACTGCATGTACTATAGTCTTGCAGCACTTAAGCTGCTTTTGTCATTCAGGACAAGTGAAATCATTCTTATTTTATGTCAATTTAAATCAGGATTTTCACTTACCTGATACCTTGATAAAAAAAATAAATAAAATACTTTTAGTGCTCATGACAAGGTGTCCCCGTCCGGGCCGCAACAATCTAACTTCCAGATTGATGCCAATGTGGAAATAAGAAAAGTTGCAGTTCATCAATTGACCACTGGGAGCTGGCTTCAAAAGCGACTCAATCTCTATTGACCTCCGTGTTAAAATGTCAAATTTGCAGCAGAAAACAACATATTTACAGTCTGTTTCAAAAAACGATTTTGGTCTCCATTGATTTTTACATCTATGACAACTGTATGTGCTGCAATATTTTTTTGTACTACATCAGCTAAAATTGTACAAAACAGTAAAATCATGTACAATTACGGGCATAAACATTTGATTGACATCTAGCTTAGCCAATGGATAACCGTCATCACTTTTTCATCAGTCATTGTCATGCCATGAAAATGAACAATCAGCAACTTCTGCTAACCCGGCATTGACTAAACGCAGCTGCTAATTATGATTTCGTTACCAAAACAAGTTTTGGAAAGGGAAAGGGAAAGGGATATTCGGCAGCAAACGTCCACAGCTCATCAGGGGTGGATCAGCTGAAGAAGATGAAAGCCACGGCTTTCATTGCCATGGGAGTCGGGGGTGCTGATGAAAAAGAGGCTTACTGGATCGTTTGTATCGGAATGTTACAGTTGACGGCTTGAACCAGTGCCATAAACGTCAGGTTTTACAACATTCAGGCCAGCACCTGCAAGTCCTGCATCTGATGATGAACAAAAAACTGAAAAAAATGTGTTTTTTATCTCAGGTATTATCAACACATTGCTAATGCTATACAGTAAAAAATACTGGACTTACAAAACAAACTCTGGAGCAGCATGCAGGAACAGAACATGTTCATAAGCAAGGGACTGACAGTAACATGAAATAAACAAAAACCTTTACCCGTTTCAGAGAAAGAAACCCATTTGTTTAGTCCTACATTGTTCTACACCGAAGTGATATGAATACGAATACAATACGAATAGCAGTAACCATTTTAAACATGTTGAGTCTGAATCACAGCAGCGCGTTTAGTCAGTTGTGACCGTATGGGAAGATAACTTAAATAAATAATATTCTCTGCAGATTAGAAACACTGAATCAGTCATCTATGATAAATCAACAGTTCCACTGGTTTCAATCGCAGGAAAGAGTCTCAGCTTCTGTTAATTCAGGTGTCTGACAGCAGCGGGAGAAAGAGCTGGATAAATATTGATATGTGCAGTTTCATATCAATCAGAACTGCTCACAGTCCTGCAGCTCAGAGTACCGTTTGGATATGGAAATGGTGTAAAAAGAGAGATGACAGGACCGGCCAGTGAGCCAGATGAAGCAGAGGTTAGATATTCTGAAATATCCTTTTTAATACAAAATGTGTCTGAAGGTTAGCATTAATTAATTAATTAACTAAGACAAAATAAATGCAAAGAAGAATACGCTACTTCTTCTTTAGCAGATAGAAGTAGAAGCAGATTTCAAACAGATAAATAGATAAATAAATAGCGGTTATTTTCTCTTGGTTCTGTCCCGTTTTAATCAGCAAAGTTGTTGCCATGTTAAAAGACACTGTTAGGAAAGGATCTATTTAGGTACAAACATGTACATCATTTACAGCTCAAAATCCTTCTGTACATGTAGTATATATCTAATCTAACAACAGAAATATCTGCGGCTTGCATATCTTTTTTTCTAAATAGAGCGGATGCGGCGTATATACGGGTGCGGCTTATATATCTTTTTTTTATTGTTTTTTTTTAAAATAGAGCTGATGCGGTTTATATACAGGTGCGGCTTATAATCCAGAAAATATGGTGTTGTGGGAGTGCGGTTGATGTAGGCAGAGAAATGACGGAGATTAATTCCTCTTTGGAGAGCACTCCATTTAATTCAATTAACAAAGTGAATAATCAAAAACCACCAAACAGCAAACTCTCGCGCAGGTAAAGACGTGAACACCTCCGAGGTGTGTCTCTACTCTTAAAGTAGCACGTATAATTAAAGGGAAGAATATCCCTTGTAAAAGGAACAACAAGGCATTGTAACATGGGCGAGGTCGCCGTGAATTATAACTCTGAGAATTAACAATTGTCTTGTGTGTGTATATCCACCACACACGTCCCCCCAGAATTCACAAGAACAGGCCCAGTGAAACGACCAGGGACCCGTATGACCCTCCCAAAGCTATTCCGAAGCCCCTGAGCAGGCAGAGGGGGTCGAGGCGGGGGGGTGGCGGCAGCAGGCTGCTGACGGCGAGCAGGCTGCTGACGGCGAGCAGGTGCTGGGTGGCAGTGTGGGGAGGCCAAAGGGGGCGGGACCAGCTCCAAGGGAGGCTTACCCGGGGGGCGGCCGCGCCGTGGTGCCTGAGCCACTTCCACCGGGCGGCCCAAATCGAGGTGGGCCGGTTTCAGACGGTCCACTGAGACGCAATCCATCCTGCCCCCGACGTCGATGACAAAAGTCTTATCACCAGCCTCCACAACCCGATATGGTCCATCGTAAGGCAGTTGCAGGGGTCCCCGATGGGCATCGTGGCGGACGAAAACATACTCCGCAGCACGCAGGTCGGGGGGAATGTGCACCCGAGGCAGGCAGTGGTGTGAGGTTGGAACGGGCCGGAACGCTTGAGCAGAGTCCAACAAAGTACGGCGTTGGTCAGATGCAGACCAGGGGACCGTGGGGTGGGGGACAAAATCACCTGGGACCCTGAGAGTTTGGCCATAAACCAACTCCGCCGAGGAAGAGAGGAGGTCCTCTTTAGGCGCAGTTCTAATCCCCAGCATCACCCAAGGCAGTCTATCCACCCAGCCGTCGTCCGTGAGAGAAGCCTTGAGGGCGGCCTTCATGTCCCTGTGAAAGCGTTCACATATGCCGTTGGCCTGCGGGTGGTATGCCGTAGTGCGGTGGAGAATGACACCCAACTGACGAGCAACAGAAGTCCAGAGGTCGGAGGTGAACTGAGGGCCACGATCTGAAGAGAGGTCAGAGGGGACCCCGAACCGGGCGATCCAGGAACCAATAAAGGCCCTGGCTACATCAGCTGAAGTCGTCGCAGACAGCGGGACAACTTCTGGCCAACGGGTGGTCCTGTCCACCATTGTTAGCAGGTGAGTAAATCCCCTGGAGGGAGGAAGGGGTCCCACCAAGTCAACATTGACATGATCAAACCGCCTTTCAGGAACCGCAAAATGTTCCACTGGGGCCTTAACATGGCGATGGATCTTAGCGCGCTGGCATGCCACACAGGTCCTGACCCAGTCGCGAATGTCCTTTTTCAGGCCGTGCCAGACAAACTTCGCAGCTACAAGACGTTGAGACGGCTTACTGCCTGGGTGCGAGAGGCCATGTATGGCGTCGAAAACTTGTCGTCTCCAAATATGTGGCACCACAGGACGGGGGAGGGCCAGAGAGATGTCACAGAGCAGCGTTGTATCCTCACCGAACGGGACGTCCGCCAGCCGGAGGCCAGTGACTGCTGTCCTGTACGACTGAACGTCGGGGTCGGAAGCCTGGTCCACAGCCATGCGGGCATAGTCTATTCCCAGGTGGACAGCGCCAATGAGCACCCGGGAGAGGCAGTCGGCCACAACATTGTCCTTGCCTGACACGTGTTGGATGTCCGTGGTGAATTCTGAGATGAAAGCCAGGTGGCGCTGCTGCCTGGCAGACCATGGTTCCGACACCTTGGCCATGGCAAAAATCAAAGGCTTGTGGTCCACAAAGGCAGTGAACGGGCGAGCCTCCAGCAGGAAACGGAAATGCCTGATGGCCAGATAAAGCGCGAGGAGTTCTCTGTCAAAAGTGCTGTAATTCTGCTCGCTGGAACGCAGTTGGCGGCTGAAAAAAGCAAGTGGTTGCCAAACACCATGAACAGACTGCTGGAGAACCGCACCGACAGCATAATCCGAGGCGTCCGTGGTCAGGGCAACTGGAGCGCCAGGCACGGGGTGAGCCAGCATGGTCGCACCAGCGAGGGCATCCTTTGTGGCAGAGAAAGCCTCCAACATTTCCGTCGACCAAGAAATGTCATGCTTTGCCGATTTTTTCCCTTTTAGAGCGCTGTACAGGGGGCGCATGAGGTTGGCAGCCCGAGGCACGAAACGGTGGTAAAAATTGACCATGCCACAGAACTCTTGCAGAGCCTGGACAGTGGGAGGCCGCGGGAGCTTCAGGACTGCTTCCACCTTCGACGCCAGTGGAATCGCCCCAGCGATGGTGATGTGGTGGCCCAGGAAATCCAGTGATGACAGTCCAAACTGGCATTTCGCTGGGTTGATGATCAAGCCGTGCTGCTGAAGGCGATTGAAGAGTAGACGCAGGTGTGACAAATGTTCAGCCTTGGACCTGCTGGCTACGAGGATGTCGTCCAGGTAGACAAAAACGAATGACAAGTCACGCAACACAGTGTCCATCAAACGCTGAAAGGTCTGAGCAGCATTTTTCAGGCCAAACGGCATCCTCAGAAACTCAAAAAGCCCGAATGGGGTGATCACGGCCGTCTTAGGAATGTCCTGAGGCTGGACGGGGACCTGGTGATAACCCCGGACAAGGTCCACCTTGGAAAAAATGGACGCGCCTGCCAGGTGGGCTGAGAAGTCGTGGATGTGAGGAATAGGGTAGCGGTCCGGCGTGGTGACTGCGTTAAGGCGCCGGTAGTCGCCACACGGGCGCCAACCACCATTGGACTTAGCCACCAAGTGCAGAGGAGAGGCCCAGGGGCTGTTGGACCGGCGGATGATGCCAAGCCGCTCCATGGAGTCAAACTCCGCCTTAGCTATAGCGAGTTTGTGTGCGTCCAGACGGCGGGACTTGGCGTGCACAGGCGGGCCATCAGTGGAGATGTAATGCAGCACGCCGTGTTTCGTGGAGGCGGACGAGAAAGTAGGTGCAGTGATCTCCGGGAAATCCTCGAGGAGGTGCGAGAAAACATCAGCCGGTGAGAGGGCACTGGACAGCCTTGTAGGGGCGGTGTCACTGTGTTCGCAGGGCAGGGAGCTGAAAGTCTCAGCGTGGACGAGGCGGCGGTTGCTCACATCTACCAAAAGTTTATTGGCCAAAAAGAAATCAGCACCCAAGAGGGGGGTGGACACCTTAGCTGACACAAAATCCCAGGTGAAACGCTGACCTGCCAAACACACCGTCACAGTGCGTGTGCCAAAGGTATGAATCGTGCTGCCGTTGGCGGCCACCAGGGGGGTACCGTGTGGCCCTGCGCTAATGTCCGTGGCAGATGCTGGCAGTGCACTAATGTGGGCGCCCGTGTCACAGAGAAAACGACGACCAGAGAGAGAGTCAGTGATAAACAGCAAGCCGCTGATATGGCCGACACCCATGGCTGCTAAAAGGTGGCGGCCGGGGCGTTTCCCGATGCATTGAAAGTACAGGGGGCCAGGCACTTTCTGGCTTTGTTGCCAAACTTGGCATGGTAAAAACATAATCCACCTGACTGCTTTGCACGTCGGGGCACAGCTGTAGTTGCAGAGATGGAGAAAGGCTGCTGCATAATTGCATCACTGGCGGCACCTGAGGTAGAAGGGGGCGTGGCCGCAAAACACTTTTTCCCAGCGGAGAAAAATTTATCAGCCTCCCTGGCCAACTGGCGAAAATCAGTAATAGAAGAGTTAGCCAGAGCCAAACGAACCTGGTCAGGCAGCTGCTGCAGGAATATCTCCTGGAAAATGAAACAGGGCTGGTGGTCTCCCAGCAGAGCCAGCATGTGATCCATCCGCTCAGAAGGCTTGCTGTCGCCGAGAGCGGGGAGAGAGAGGAGCTGGCGCGCCCGCTCGGATTCAGAGAGTCCAAAAGTGTCCAGTAAATGTGCCTTCAGAGTGGTGTATTTGTTCCGCGTCGGAGGACGTTCTAGCAGACTCACCACTCTCCCTGCAGTTGCGCTGGTGAGTGATGCCACGACATGATAAAACTTTATGTCATCCGCTGTAATGTCCTTAATGGCGAATTGAGCCTCAGCCTGTGCAAACCATGCGCTCGCGTTTTGTTCCCAAAATTCGGGCAACTTCAGTGAAGCAGACATGTTCAGTAATAATCCCTGGAAACGTCCGAGAGAAAAACGGGGTCACCAATGTGGGAGTGCGGTTGATGTAGGCAGAGAAATGACGGAGATTAATTCCTCTTTGGAGAGCACTCCATTTAATTCAATTAACAAAGTGAATAATCAAAAACCACCAAACAGCAAACTCTCGCGCAGGTAAAGACGTGAACACCTCCGAGGTGTGTCTCTACTCTTAAAGTAGCACGTATAATTAAAGGGAAGAATATCCCTTGTAAAAGGAACAACAAGGCATTGTAACATGGGCGAGGTCGCCGTGAATTATAACTCTGAGAATTAACAATTGTCTTGTGTGTGTATATCCACCACAGTGTATATATATATATATATATATATATATATATATATATATATATATATATATATATATATACATATATACATATATACATATATATATGTGTGTGTGTGTGTGTGTGTGTGTGTGTGTGTGTGTGTGTGTGTGTGTGTGTGTGTGTGTGTGTGTGTGTGTGTGTAATACACTGCTGTAAAACACTGTTCTTATTTTGCTGCTGTACACCACGTCCATCAGATAGCAGAGCTTTTTCAGCCTTAAGGATTTGAATTAGTCTAAGAAACTGTCAACAGCCATCCAAAGGTAATACTTGGATGTTCTGGATGTGCTGGCAGGGCAGCGAACGTCATCCCTGGCTGTCATACATGTCACAGTTCATTTGTGCATCTCAAGGGTTTGAACCAAATTCATCACAGAGAGCAAAAAAAAACAAGCTCGACGCCACAAACTATGTCCACAATGATTCTCTCTCCATCTTGATCTTTGCCTCTCTTGCCCATTGCAGCCACCCCGGGGCTCAGTGCCAGTGTAGAACTGTTTATATTTAGGTCAGAAGATCCTGGAATAGTGCCTTACCATTACATATAAAGTCATGTTACTAATATTTATGCAGTGATAAACTAGTTTAACAGCAAACTTCTCAACAAGCCTGTTGAAACTGAGGAATACACACTTCTAGCTTCCACTGGTGTTTACCGTCTCTGCAGAGCATTTTGGTGTTTGTCAGGTCATTGCTTTGGCTGTCCTCCACAGCCTTTCTGTCCAGGTTCAGTTTTACTCCTTCCATCGGCTTCATTTCCGGACCCAACAAGCGGAACAGCCCTAAAAATCCGCTATCCGTGAAACGCTATCCTTGCAATAAAAAAAGAAAGAAAGAAAGAAAGAAAGAAAGAAAGAAAGAAAGAAAGAAAGAAAGAAAGAAAGAAAGAAAGAAAGAAAGAAAGAAAGAAAGAAAGAAAGAAAGAAAGAAAGAAAGAAAGAAAGAAAGAAAGAAAGAAAGAAAGAAAGAAAGAAAGAAAGAAAGAAAAAAAACAAGACAGACAAACTTAGCAATAGGCAGGTTCACATCCTGGAGTGTTAAACACCTAAAGAGCTAGATGTTTGCTCCTGGACCTGAAAAGTAGAGCTAAAATTACAAAAAAAAAAATGACATTAAAAAGGAAGAGTAGCCTGAGCTCAGCTTGCCAACCCTGCCAGGTTAGATCTTAGACAGGTGAGTAGCTCCAACAGTCCTCGTCTCAGTTGTTTCGGTGACAACATCCGAAATGAGGATGGATTGACGGATTCGATCAGATTGAATATAAAGTAAGATTCGTTAGCATCATATGTTAATGATCTATTTGCACTAATGAAACAAAACGTCCCAACAATAAATGCTTAACTAAGAACAATAACGCATGAATAAATAAAAGGAAGCAAACGTGAATAAAATCAGCACTTGTACAAATTATGCTCAATGGTGACAAAAGCCACTAAATAAGAAAATACATTGTCAGGACAATTTTAAAATGATCAAGGGTGCTAACAGCTCTGATATTCAATGTGAACATACTCTGTTACATGTGTTTTTCTGTCTTAATCTGATAACATCCCGGACGGACTGGTTTGTAGACCTGGGTGCTCCTACTGGAGTCTGAGGCTTCAAGAGTTCCCACAAATAGTGCAGTGCTATACTGTACCTTTGAGACACCTAGAAATAAGTAATAACATCTTGAAATGGATCCTGGAATAAACAGCAATCCAGTAAAAAAAATACAGTATTAATGGGAGTTTTCCCTGGAAGGCGAATTAACAACTTTCAGTTCTCTGTAAACAGTCTTACAGGCAGGACAATCTACAGGAGAACATGTCTTCAACCAAAGAAGCAGAAAATTCAAGGTTGTTGCATCATTGGAGCGTACTACTATAATTTAGGAAGTAAAATGATGGCAACAGAAATTAAAGGGGACCTATTATGAAAAACAAGTTTTTTTCTTGTTTTAACATATATAAAGTGGTCTCCCCTCACCCTGCCAACACATAAAAGATGGGAAGCCACGAAATTCTGCAGGGTCTGCACACCCCGCCCGGCTGAATCTTCCAGTGTCATGTGACTTCTACGAGCCATTCAGAATCAGAGGTTTGGCCTCCGCTGCTGAAACCACGCCCACAACTAACTCCGCCGGCTGGAGCGTCAGCCATTGTTCAGAAGCGGTGACTGTTTGACAGCGAGGGGCAGTTTTGGCATCGACATTTAGCCTCATAAAAGGATCAGTGCCAACAGAACGGACCCGGCAACTGCACATGAGTCGGCGGTAAGTGACGTTATTTTTTTTATGTTATTTATATTTGTCTACAAGTATGATCTTTGCATGGGCTAAGTATTTAGCTTAGCTCCGGAGCACCGGGGGCACTCACCGGACCGGACCGGTGAGGAGCCCCGGTCCCCGGTGTTCCCTAACGGAGCCACTCACTCGTTAGGTAACACCGGAGCTCTATTAGTAATACATTTTTGTTCTGTTTATGGTTTCAGATCTTCCAAGCACCTGAAGCTGTTCAACGACACCTTCAGAAGAAATGCACGGTCCTTCCTTGAGCCAGCAATAGTGCATACATGTTATTTATATACAACTTATGTTTTTGGTTTTTTTTAACAATAAAGTTGCCATTTGTGAACATTCAGTGTTGTGATTTCTTTACAGTTAACATGATTCATTTGTCTTGTAACATGAGAAATGAAATGATGAGGAATCGGAGTAAATAACTGTGGTGTACCTGTTTAGAATTCAATTAAAGCTTCCTGTGTGAATTAGTGTGAAGACGAGGTGACCCGGATCCCTCTTCAGGTGACTAAAGGCTGATTTATGGTTCCGCGTTACACCAACGCAGAGCCTACGGCGTAGGGTACGCGTCGATTTAACGCAGATCCGTAATTCAGCTTTAAGATCCTTTTACACCGTGTCATAAATACATGCCAGCGTCCGACTATCACGTCGAGCTGCGTGACATCGGACGCTCTCTGTCCACACTGAAACCGTTAAAGTCGCGGCCAGTTAGGACAGTCCAATACAAAAAAAATAAAGCAATGGAATTTATTTTGTCGCCGAAGCTCCCTCGCATGGGACACGCTTTGTGTACGGAGCCGGCTCTTCTGCCCGGAGCGAGGCTTTGTTCCCTCCCCTCCTACACGTCATTCAAGCAGCCAATCAGCGCAGTGCCTCATTATCATAGCCTCCCCGCCCCTTAGAATCACTCACAGAAGATGAGGTTAGAAGCGGTAAAACTAGAGACATGGCCCACAGGCTGAATTTCTGTTTTATGTAGAAAAAACAAGCTTTAGATTGTTTTTAAGACATTCAAGGCCTGTTTAAAATATACATTAAATGCCATAATAGGTCCCCTTTAAAAGAAAAAAACACTGTAGAGAATCCTTAAAAATTATGTTCTGTTTAAAATGTGAAGAGAGGTCCTGTGGTGCTTCTAATCTGTCACTTAGTCACTTGATTGTTTTCAGATAAAGTTTCACCATCTAGATGATTACACTCTGAAGTGTCCCTCTGAGGTAATTGATGAGCTAGACAATATTTGAATAAAATCTGTTGTGTAAACAAATGATTTACAAACTTCAAGATATATCATGAGGCGACACTTCCTCCCCTCTTTATTCTGTTGTTTCTTGTGTTTTCCCTTCCTCGAGTTTCTGTGACCTTCAAGCCAGCTTTGGATTAACAAGTGTTCCTGCTTTTTTGTTGATTGGACTGATCCTTGTTTCTTGTGCTGCAGTCTGAGCCGTCCTGTTCCTCCCTCGCTTGTCTTGCCCTGGCTCACTCTGGCGTCTGTTGGAGCCCCAGCGGAGCCACTTTGCTTTGGAGATTTTTTTTCCTGGCTCGCCATTGGAGTATTCATATGATACAACTGAGTGATAAACAAAAACCCTGGTTGTTTGCTTGGGGTTTTATTTATCCTTGTCACCCCCTTATTGTAATATTTTTTCCCCAGTTTGTTTATTGATGCTGTATCGTAGGTAATCATAGCTGAAAATTAATGCAAATAACGTTGACCAAATGAAGATACGTGTGTTCATCCAGTTGTAAAGTACCTGCATGGTCGTTTATATTTGTGAAACTCTAAGGTCAACATGTAGTAAAATGCCAATCTTATTTTTCACTGTTGATAGACAGGTAGATGGATGGCCTCATAAAGATACACTGAGCAGGTGGCAGATTGAATACAAATTTAGTCCAATCCTCTGTGTCCAGCGAAACATTCTCTATCCATCCATCATTCCTCCCATACAGAGTGGGATGGTGCTGGCATTTTCCCAACCCACCTTTGTGCATCCACCAATGAATGCATTTTAACCAGCACCTGGCAAAACCTGATAAGACAGGAACTGCCATTCACAGCAGAGGATAATGACAAGACAGAAAACCAAACGAAGGAGAAAAAAAACCAAAAGGCCAGAGCGGGAAGAGAATAGGTGGGAAGAAATGAGGAGGAAGAAGCAGTGGTAGAAATATTCCCTCTCTATAGATATACTGTCAAAATGAGCACAATCAGAAGAATGAAGCTGCAGCAGATAATACCAAGAGAAGAAAGGTGGGACAAAAGACATCTGAGAGAGAGGGGTAGATGACATTTGCAGCCACATGGGGGGAGAAAAATGGGCAGGAGTGATATATTACTGCAGAACTAACAAGATGCAACATTAGCTGCAGAAAGAGAAAAGGAAGTAGCAGAAGTGAAAGGATGCAGAAGGCAAATTTAAGTCTATTGCTGCAGGAGAAAGACAGAGAACTGGAGAGAGAAGCAGGGCTGTGGAGGTTAATCCAGCTGATGCTGTGGCTGACTGGGGAGTTCGCAGCTGGAGGTGTAGCTGTGGAGAGCCCAGAAACTGCAGAGAAAAGTAGTTCAATGTGCAAATTGAGATCCAAAAGCATGAGGACTTGTTTCCCAGCCATAGGACAGTCTTACATTACATTGCATTACATTACCTTACATTAGATGACACTTAGCAGATGCTTTTATTCAAAGTAACATTTGAGGAAAACAATTGAGCGTTAGTAAAAGCAGTAAAAGCAAGTTTATTTGTATAGCACAATTAAACAACAACAGGGTTCCAAATGGTTTAAACAGACATTAAAACATCATCACATAGTAGAAATAAGAAGCATGATTTAAAATTTAAACAAAAAAATCAGATCAAATCAGTAGTTAAAATATGATTAAGTTTTGAAACTTTTGAAAAGTTGCTCCCAAAACTAACCAGAGGAACTTTGATTATAACATCTATGGGTTCATATTCTCAGGAATCATAGGTTATTTTGGGAGATGTTGCATATAAATTAATGTTATGTGGCGCAGTGGGTTAAGCAGCGGGCCATATACTGAGGCTACAGTCCTCCTGCAGCGGTCGCGGGTTCGAATCCAGCCCGCGCACCTTTGCTGCCTGTCTTCCCCGTTCTCTCTCTCTACCCCTTTCCAGTCTGCATCTCCAATAAAGGGCCACTAGAGCCCAAAAAAACCTTTAAAAAAAAATGTATAACTAAAATCCCCCTATTACCTCAATAAGCAAAAATTAAAACTGCTTAATGGGGTTTGTTCAATAAGATCCAGGGGGCGGGTGGGTAATGGTTTATGATTTTATTTTTATTTACTTATTTATATATTTATTTATTTTTGCCCTTAATCTATGTGTTAATTTTGCATTGTTATACTTAATAATATGGGCATTACTTTTTTTTTTTAGTTTGTTTTGTATTTGTTTTTTGTTATTACATTTATCTATTCATTTGTTGTTGTTATGTATTGGTGTTTTTTTGTTAAAATATCATATACATGCACCATGTTGTTTTTTCAGAAAAAGGAAAAAAAGAAATAAAAATTTGATCACAAAAAAAGTTTTGAAACTCAAGCTTGAAAGTAACAGTGCAGATTTGGAGCTTTATTCAAATGCAGCTGAAAAACAGGTGAGTCTTCAACCTGGACTTAAATACACTGAGTGCTTCAGTTGATCTGAGGCATTCTGGGAATTTGTTCCTGACATGTGGAGCATAGAAGCTGAGCTTTTCCATGTCTGGTTCTGACTCTGGGAACTGATTAAATACAGATCCGACTGACCAAAGGGGTTGGAAGGTTCATAGTGGGTCAGGAGGTAACTGATGTGTTTTGGACCTAGACCAGTCTTAAGAGAGAATGTAGGTGTGGATTAAAGAGATAGTGAGATAAAGCTGTTAGGACAGCCCTTGGTTGTCAAGGGTTGTCAAGAGTTTATTTAAAACAGAGAGGGACAGTTCTAGGGGTGTAACGATATATCATGCCACGAAATTTCGCGATACAAAAACGTCTTGCATGGTTTTGAGCTCTGAACTTTTAAGGCTGGTGTAGAGTTAAGCCTTACCTTATTAAAATAAACCTTTTTCGGGTCGTGAGTAGGATAAACACGGGAACAACTTCTGCTGAGTTCCAGTGTACTTTAATGTCCCTCAACAGTGTAGGATTTTAGAACATCAACACAGCACCTAGTGCCGTACTGTAGCGTATCACTCCGCCCAATCTAAAACAGACTAATCACTACAGATAAACTGACTAATGTCATTATAGTCCCTGATTTACATCAGAATATAAAGAATATATTTATAAAATAATCAACCCTGAATTACCAAAATAACCTTCTTAACAAAAATAAATCTCCTCTTACACTTATAAGGTGAGCATGAATCAATATTTTTTATGATGTAAAATTGTATTTATTTATTTACTTTTATTTATTTATTTAATTTTAGTTGTTAAATTTCTGGAAAAGAAAAAAGTCAAATCATACATGAGAGAAACTATTCAGTTTGTGGCAAAATATTTGTACTTGTATGAAACTGAAGATGCATAATGCAAACCTGACATTTACTTTTAGTTCAGTTTGTGAAAAATGGTTGGCCTGGCTTTCTCTTTAAAACTTAAACAGTTATAAAGCATTACAAACTGTAACAATAGGGCAAACGCACAGTATTGTTTTGTATTTTCTGTCTTTCAAATAAAACACCCTTTTTTTTAGTCATATGTTCCTCATGCAAGGTTGTTAAAAAAAATACTGCTATAATATCGTATCGTTATCGTGACCTCAATATCGTGTATCGTACCGTATCGTGAGATTAGTGTATCGTTACACCACTAGACAGTTCTGCTTTTGTAGCAACCGGTAGCTTGTTCCACCATTGGGGAACCACAAAGAAAAACTGTTTCAACTCTGATTGTCTTGTGTGAAGCGAGGGCAAGGCCTGTCGATGTTATTTTGATGAGCCCACCAAGAAGGGGCATAAACCTTTACAAGTGAGTTAAGGTAAGCAGGCGCAGACACAAAAATCACCTTGAAGGCAATTAAAGCAACATACACATTTTTGCATGTTGTGAAGAACAAACAGACAGAAACAACATGGTCAGAGAAAGATTACTGGTCAACAATCATAGCACCCAGATGTTTTTGAACCTTGGTGGAGCAACAGCAGTAGAGGTGACATTTAAGTTTATATTGTGGTTGACTGAATCAACATTCATAACCAATTTCAGTCTTAGACAACTAAACTTGAAGGTGCTGTTCATTCTTCCAGGCAGATAGCTGTAAGATACAGGCTGAGATCTGTGCCAAAATCATGGAGTCGTCTTGTAGGAATGGCAAGTATAGTTGCATATCATCTACAAAGATGACGATGAAGAAGATTGTATGAGAAAACATGTTAGCTTATAATCTGGCCCAGGGAGTTTGTAAATATGGCAAAGAGAAGGGGCCCTAACACAGCGCCTTGAGACACCCTTGTGGAGACGTGATGGGATGAGGACATTTGTCCTTGCCATGACACTCGTAAAGAACGCCTTGGACTGCACCCAAGCATGTAACAAACGCAAAATGCCTATGTTTGACAGTAGTATGTTGTGGTTAACAACATCAAGGGCAGCTGATAGGTCTACAAGAATAAGCCCTGAGGAACAACTTGCATTTATTGCTGCTCTTAGGGCTTCTGTCACTGAGACAGCAGAGTTGTTTCAATGGAGTGGCTCTTTTAAAACCAGACTGGTATATATATATCAATAAAGTAATTTTGCAGAAAAAGAGGCAAAGCTGTCAGCTGAGAGATTGAGACTGATCGAGACGGATGGGGGTTGAATAGGGAATTCAAGGTGGAAAATAATTTCCCTGTGTCCGTGGTGCTACTGATCTTTTCATTCTAAGTCATTTTTGCGTTAGAGATGACAGCAGGGAAGGAGATGAGACGTGACTGAACCCATGTGAGGACCATATCATATATACTGCTCAACAATATCAGACAATTGCTATACATTTGGCGTTTTCATTCTGTGAGCAATTGTGACAATTTAGCCTCTTTTATTAATGAGCGGATTTTATTAGGGCCTTCATTGGTTTGTCAAACCAGGTATATTTTATCATGTTAAAGATATTAATGTGAATGCATGCTGGCAAGTTTTATGTGTGAGGTACTGTATTGCTGAACACAAAAAAACCACAGCCCAACTGAGACAGCTGAATAACAGTTAATAAAATCCATCAAAGTGTCATCAATGCAGTGAGATGTGTGGCGGGCAAGGCATTATAATCACAGTGGTGTGACGTGGTATATCTTCAAGTATCAGTACATATACATATGGAAAGAATGATACAGAGCAGAGAACACTAACATAGGCTCTTTACCTCATATACATTCACTGCTCTTTATTCATGAAGATTGCCTGAATTAGCATATCATTTCTTTTTCTTTTACAAAGCTCTGCACCCCAAAGACTCCAGTCTCTTTCTTTATGCTCTGTAATCTAGGATGAAATAAAGAATCTCTCATGGAAGCACACACACTAACGCACTGGAAGAAAAAGCATGTGCAGCTATCTTAGGACATTTATTTTACTTCTATTCATTGCGTAAAATGTTACCCAATTCCCACCATAGTTTCAATTCTGACTTGGACTCCAGAAATGACAGAAGGTAGGTTCCTATTCATGGGCGAACGGGGTAGTTTTGTCCTCAAATGTTAGAGAGATTCCATTAGCAGGAATGACACAAGAATTTCCCGGAACTTCTATGATGTTGGTGCTGATTCGGTGCTCATTCAGGGTATGCCGTAGGCAGGAGAAGATGCTGTTCAGCTTTATCAATGTCCCCTTTCATCTCAAAGTCACGTCTTTTCTTTCATCACCACCATCGCGTTGCATGTAAACAGCAAATAGAAACCCATTAACCATCTCAGCTCCCTCCTTGTCCATCAGTGTTAATTTCTTCTGCTTAGCTCCTTTGTCCTGTCCTGTTTTGACTATATAATAATAATGAATTTAACTTGTAACGCACTTTCCATTCAATTAATCTCAAAGTGCTACACTTAGACCATTATTCATTCATACACATTCTCTCCGGTGGTGGTAAGCTACATTTGTAGCCACAGCTGCCCTGGGGCAGACTGACAGAAGCGTGGCTGCCATTCCGCGCCCAACGGCCCCTCCGACCACCACCAACATTCATACACATTCACACACATTCACACGGGGCAAGCTGGGTAAGGTGTCTTGCCCAAGGACACTACGACAGCAACTGGGATGGAGCGGGATTCGAACCGCCGACCTTCCGATCTTTGGACGACCCGCTCTACCACCTGAGCTACTGCCATTAGGGGTAAATAATTTCCGATCAGTATGTCACATTTCATCTGTATGCAGATTATCTCAATATCTACTTGCCAATCAAGCCTAGTTATCAATTGGCCTGGAATCCATCCACAACATGCTTAGATGACATTAAACTCTGGCTTTCTCTTGTTTAAATGAGAGTAAAACTTGAATGCATTGTGTTTGCTCCTTCCAAGCTCTCCAATATCACAGCATCTTCATTTGTCCCAGGTCTTGATGCCCTTGTCCCTCACTTTAACCAGGGAGTTGGAAATCTGGGAGATGTTTTTGATGTGCATAACCACCATCATGTGGTAAGTAGTGTCATTTGTTCATACAATGGTTCTTGTGTAGTTTTACAGTGTAATGGAGACACGCCAGCTGAAGGGGCTGAGAAGGGCTTAGGCCATGTTAGAGGTTCCCGTTCAGCAGTTTTACCCAGAACCCACACTAATGGAAATGTACCTATTAGGACAGAGCCCTAAGGCGTTTTAAAATTAGACCCCATTATTATCTCTGGATGGAGAACACCTATTTAAAGCTCACTGGGCAATGTAAATGCAAGGCATGTTATTGCCTCCTCTGTGCCTGAAGCTGAGTTGAAGGGAGGGAAGACAACTCAGGAGGCCTTATCGAGTGGTACTACATAACATGTGGTACCACATACAGTAACATGCTGTCTGTCTGTGGGGTTGACCTCACTGACTGCACCAACATTAGAGGAACTTACTGATGCAGGAGATGGAGCGGCTGGCAGATTCATGCTGAATAACAATAGGATTTGCATAGTGACTTCCCCCAAATCATGTTGCACAAATATGACCTGCAGTCTCCCTCTGCCATTCCTGCTGTTGTGTTTGTTGACCGCAAATAACTTTTTTCCACAGCTCTTCCATTTGTAAATACCCAGAGTGTTGTTCCTGGCAAATAGTCATTTAGGTAGCCAGTTGCAGATTATGGTTCTGTAATATGTTAATTATTGGTGTCTACGGCTCTGAGGACGAGGACACTTGAGACAGCCTCATCTTGTCATCAACAAATCCCACCCACAACTCACCATCCTGCACTGGTTCTGTTTACATTAGATCTGACCCGCGATCCAGTATACCCTCAGAGGCAAGTTATTAGCGAGGCCAGCTCAACACGCCACCCCGTGTAAAATCATTTAAAAAGGGACTGTGCTAGTCTTCACAGGGTCTCCAGATCCCAGTAAAGTCAATGATCATACTTAAAGGAGACCTATTATGGCATCTAATACCTATTTTAAACAGACCTTGAATGTCTTAAAAACAAGCTTTTGATTGTTTTTGCTAAATTAGAAATTCAGCCTCTGAGCCATGTCTTTATCTTCCCATTCTCTAACCTCATTCTCTATGCGGGATTATGGGTGGGCGGGGCTATGATAATGAGGCTCTGTGCTCATTGGCTGCCTGAATGACGTGATACACCGCTACGAAAAAATGGCGGAAGCTCCGGCCGGCGGAGTTAGTTGTGGGCGTGGTTTCATGCATCGGAGGCCAACCTATGTAAATCGCTCCCGTCGTTACGTAACGAAAGGGAGCAGAATCTGAACGGCTCGTAGATCCACATCACACTGGAAGGATCATGCGGGCGGTTGTACAGACACTGCAGAATTTAGTTCCTTTCCTCCTTCTCTGAGTTGGCAGGCTGAGGGGAGACCACTTTATATATGTTAAAGCAAGAAAAAATGTGTTTTTCATAATAGGTCCCCTTTAAGAAAGCTGTCGTGAGCTAACAAATACAAGAACATACATGTATATATGTACTGACACAAGTAAGGCTGGAACATTCTGCAAAGTCTTTACCAGCATTCCAGAAACAAAAGTGCGACATGACGTCATCTGCATGAAATGTGACATAGCCCACAATGTGCAATCTGCCCCAATAAAACCAAATCAACAAGATGCCATGCTGTTAGCCTTGTATTTGTTCATGTCACTGCAGATTTTAATGATCGTTTTCCTACATGATAATGTAATGCATAAAATGTGTCACTTTGTCTTCACGATGGTTGACCATTTAAGAGAAAATCACTGGGTACAGCGAGTGTTCTAGGGCCAACGATGGCACAAACATTCCCATAACCACCCCCCTACAGACCTAATATAACAGGAAGAGACCTTACTCTGTTCTCCAAACTGGTTTAGCCCAGAACGTCCATATTGTGACAGTGTGTTGTTTTCTTAACTCTTTTTGGAATGTGCCCTTTGAAGAGGAGAACATTTGTCAAAACTATTATTGCTTTATTTAAATGGCAATTAAATATACAGGTCATTTTTTTTAAATCAGTTATGAAATATGGATTATATTAAACTGCATGTAAGTTAACATAAAAAAGTAACGTGCCAAAAAGAATATAATAACAAAAAAAGTGTTTTTGAATGTTCTGCACATTTTTACAGCTAACAGAGCTGACCACAACAACAAAGTTTCCTATTACAATAAGAGTAAATCAAGCTGAATGAAAAAGGGAGAGCCGGGTGAATTGAGGGAGTTGTTTGCAGTCATTCCTGCTCATATGGCTTGTGTGCAATCACTGTATAATGGTGGAGAAAAATGGCATTTACTTGGTGGAATGTCTTTATAAACCATGTTTGATTTAAAACAATTGTTGTTTTAAGTCAGTTGTTTTAAAATCAGACCATAATGTGTCCCCTGATTCCATCTTCTACAGAGGTTTTCTCATTTCTGAATGTTCCCAGTTTGACATTGTTAAGTTATTTAGAGCAAGTCAAGAAAAATATATGCATATAAATGTGCTTCCTGTTTTCTTCTACGTCCCTGCGATGGTGTTGTGCAAGTAACACGTGAGCAGACTCAACCAAACCTTTATTTATACCTACCTCTAACTCTAACCAAGACCCAAGTTCTCATTATTACTGGGCTTTGATCCTTACACGGTCTACTCGTCCCACCAATGTTGGTGATTAGACTTTGTATGATTGGTTAGCAGTCTCTATCAGCCTCCTCAGCTCTCCACCTGGAAGCAGCTGTCAACACACAAACTATCTTGGTTTGGATAACATCTGGCGAATCAAAATATTTAATCTGTAAAAATATTGGAAGAGATTTTGCAGTAAAATTAACGAGATATAAAGGAAAAACGCAGAAACCGATCAGGTGAAAGTCAGAGAGGGAAAATGAAGAAAGCGTCCCATAGAGTTCACAGTCCGATTAGATTGATGTCCTCAATCAATGCGCTGCATCCACTGCTTCATAAACTCAATTAAATTGCAGGACTCCTGAGGAGGAAGCCTCTCTTACTCCATCCATTCATCTGAATCTCACTCTCCATTCCTTCCGCTGCAATCTGGCAGGAAATCAGCAGGCTTGTGCCACTAATTCTCTGCGCTTTACTTCTTTAACAACACATCTGGGCTCAACTGGCTGATTGCCTGTTAAAATAAGACATGAAAACTAATATACTCCTGCAGCATGGTGAATTTCTGCCCAACATCTCTTGTCAATGACATTTGTCATGACTGTATATAAAAAAAGATTAAGGTTTTGTTGCACTTTACCTTCATTTCTTTGATAGTTTTCTGCCAGAAAATCTTGCCTTTTATAGACAAATTTTATGGTTTGTTTCTATGAAATCTCAATATTTATTTCCCATGTGACTCCGTTCTACTTGTTTTCAGAACAACAGGAACATACGAGCAACAGAAGTCAGTAGAGTACTATTTCAAACATTGACAGGATACAATCGATATAAGGGTAGGTTATCGCAGATAGAGCGACTGGGTGGTACGCAGCACATAAAACCTGATGGATGGACGGAACCACGACATACAGCACAAAATTAATTAAACTTAGGGAAATTCATGGTGATTGGAATTATCCATAATTACTCTGTCCCAATGTGTGCGTGCATGTGTGTTTGCGTTTATCACAAATACTTTACTGCAGAGTTTCTTCTTGTCAGTTATCGTTTTATTTCTCTTCAACTATGCCCCTGCAAATGTAACATTCCTCTTCATTTATTCCTCACTGCTGACCAGCTTCAAGGCTGCTTTTTCCTTTTTCTTTTTAAACATCGATGAGATTGAAACTGTTAGAAGTACATGAGTTCCACCTGACTTTGAGATTCTTTTCTCTTATTTGTCTGAAATTGCTGGAACTTCTTAATATTTACTGCAGGAACCTGGGTCCTGTAGATAATATTATACACTACAAGTAAGCATTAACATTTCATGCAAGTGTTACAATAATAAATGATCAATACTGCAATTCAATTTATGCACCTCCATTCATGCTTGGTTATCTTCATATTCCACTCAAATCAAACTTTGACTTTCCTGGTATTTGAGATTTCTAATCCAACGTGCGTTGTGGAAGATTTTCACTACTGAGTGGGAGTGGTCTGGCGAGCCTTGGAGTAGCACTTTATTCCACTAGTAAACCCAAGGAAACAATCTCAGACTACATACAGATCTATGTGGACTATCTGGCTAAAAAAAAGAAATTACAATGTATGCAAACAACGTGTTTTTCATAACTAAGAGTAGAAAAGACGAATTAACATGAATACACAGAAAGAAGAAGTGCATTGTCGCTGATAATGATCTGGAAAAAGCCAATTAATTGAATAATCTTTTTCCCTTATGTTTTAAAAGCAGGACTTTTCAAGAAAATGAAAGTTGTTGGAGACCATTTCAACTCACCCCATCTCATCAGTTTTCAAACAAGCATGTAGAAGAAAATCCTCAGGCTGACATGTCGTTTTACAGTTTTCTTGTATACATGTACGGATGATTTACATACAGTACTTGCCCATGCTCTGGAAAAAAATCTATTATTGACCCAATTGCAAAAAAGAAAAAAAAAACACATCCAACAGAACATAGTAGTTTTAGTCCTCTGGGACTGACTTTAATTGAATTGAAAACCTTTTAGAAGTGTATGTTATCCATGCTTAAGGCAGAGGTCAATCTGGCACTGCAGTTTCTATGCAAGCAAAGGATGTGAACTGATGATATACTCAACAATATCAGCCATCTTATTGCCAAGCATTTAAAAACCCCAAAGCTTGCACAGATTATATTTGTAGATTCTAGCTCAGCTTTTAATACACTTCAGCCTCACTTGCTTGTTAAACAACTGAAGGAGATGAGTGTCAATCCTTTCTAATCACTGATCAAGCAGTGTTAAACAAAAGAAATCTGCCTTCACCAGTTCACACAGCAGCTGGCAGTCAAACAGGGATTTTATGAAAATGTACCTGCAGACTCATTCTCTGTCATCTCTGCTCCTACTCTTCTCAGGAACTTTGTTCGAATACTGTGGATATGAATATTGTCACGCTTGTCACCTCAGTGTAAATGCCTTCTCCCTTTCTCCCCACATTTAATTTGAAAAATGATGTTTTTTTTAACAGACAGAGCAATTCAGCAGATATACTGTACCGCACAGTGGTAATCATTAGTGAGCAATTCCCTTGTGATCGTAATTGAACCCTGCCACTCTTCATCAATACTCTCTTACTGTCACTTTGAACTAATACACTGTCATTAGAGCCTCGCCAGAGCTGGAGCAGCAATTTTTACACTCAATTACCATCATTTATCTGCATAGTCTGAGGCATTTATGCTGATTCTTCTCAACAAATAACCTGTTTCACACAGAGAATTGTACAACGAGTTGTAAAGTAAGGAGTGAAACCACTGGCAGAACAAATATAGACTGAAAAAAAGGTCAATACACAAGAGGATCTTTGTTTTTCTTAGCTCATGTTCTTGTAGATGCTTCATTAACACTCACAAAGTTGGAGGTTTGCACACCATGGAGATTAAAACAAAGAAGCTGTAGAATATAAAAAGCACTGAACCTTCCCAAAATCCTTTCAAACCAACATTCATTCAGCAATGACACTGATATGATTACCACAGCACATCAGATATTTCTCTTGGAGCTTGGTGGAAACCAAAATATTTCAAAGGAGAAAACCATGGCATTCCCAGGCCACTCGGGTTTTGGACTTGCCTGAAACACCTCCCCTGAGAAGCATTCAGGAGGTGTCCTAACCGGGCCAGGACCACATCAGCGGGCTCCCACATGGGTGAGGTTACCTCACCTTCTGGCTCAGCTCTCTAGTCGCAGGAGTTTGCATCACTGCAAACAGCATTTTGCTCCACCTGAACCGACTGGTCAGGAGGGCTGGCTCGGTTCTTGGTTGTGCTCTGGACTCTGCTGAGGAGGTGGGTGAGAGGAGGATGCTGGTCAAGCTGAACTCCATCATGGACAACCCCTCTCACCCCCTACATGACACTGTGGGAGCCCTCAGCAGCTCCTTCAGCCAAAGACTGCTCCAACCGCTGCAAGAAGGAACGCTACCGCAGGTCCTTCATCCCCACAGCCATCAGACTCTATAATAACCAACTGTAGCCACCCATGTGCAATAAACCTGTGTTTTTATAAGTGCAATAACCAGTAAATACCTCAAATACCTCAAGTATTTTTGAAAATATTTGTAAATTTTTTGTAAATATTATCCATTTTTTTTGGTGTTTACTATTTTGTTTTCTCTCTTGTACATAGTCTTTTTCATTATTTAACTATTTATTGGTTATTTCTATTTAAAAAATGTTGTATAAAGCGTGTGTGTGTTTTGGCTGCTGCACGACTGAATTTCTCCTCTGGGAGATAAATAAAGTCTTCTATTCTATTCTATTCTGCTCCACTTGTCAATCTCAAAGCTGCAGTTGGGAACTTCCCAAGAATCCAGTCACTGGCTAGAAGAACATTCTTGCCCCTCCCAACCTCCCTGCAGAACTTTCCCAAGTGCGTGCATCTGAACTGTAGTGCATCAGAATGAGTACGTTACGTTACTACAGAAACACGAGGTGTCAGAGAACAGATACCAGATTCAAAGGGGAACCCCAGCCTCTCCAGTCTCTCCACTCAAAGGCATTGCTTCCAAAGTCTTCGCATTTTGGCTACACCTAAGACTTAAATGTTTCCACTTACTGTATGTCACCATTAGAAAGAAACCTCACCTACTATTTCCCCTTTTGTTCCAGGTAAGACTCCAGAAGAGCTTGTTTGACCCAAGTTTCTCTCCTTGACATTGCTGCTGCTTATCTCTGCTATAAAACTAAAAAAAACATAGATGGACGTGAGAATGCAAGAAACCAGTAAACTGTCCGTAAACAAACAACACTATTCTTGTTTATTGAAGGGTGATTTCCAGATGAAATACAGAATAAAACTGTAAGAGCAATGACAGCAAGAACGTGATAAACTAATCTCCATAGATTTTCCATTCAGAGCCATGTCTTATTTAATGGATTGTCAGATGAGATTTACATATAGATTTACAAAGCAGCATAGGTTTCTGATTTCCCATTCAGCTCCAACCTTTTAATCAGTCACACTTGGCAATACATCAGCAGCTGAACTCATTTATTACGCTCAGCTTTGCCGTTATTGGCCTGCTTGTCCCTCTGCGCAACAATGAGCAATCCAGTCCCATTCACTTGAGTTTAAATCAATTCAGCCCAACTGTCTTTGTGATTGCTGAATGAGGAACTATAATCAGCATCAGTTTAGACACTAAATGAATCCTACCACTTTTATAGTGGATGACTGGAGACTGAAAATTGTAATCAAGGACAACATCCCTCCACTTTTCACTCCAGAGTTTAGAACGAGGCAAGGCAGGTTTATTTATAAAGCACAATTCAACAACAGGGTGACTCATAGTGCTTTAGAAAGAGATTAAAACATACACAAAAAGCATGATTTTAAGTTTAAACAAATAACAATAATAAGAAGATAAATAAATAAAATAAAATAAAACATAATAGGATTTACAGGATTCAACCCTGAGGGACACTAACAGAAGTTACAGGATTCAAAATATGATTAAGTTTGGAAACTCAAATTTAAAAGTACCAGTGTAGAAAAGAATTAAAAAGCAACAATTAAAGCGGCACTATGTAACTTTTCCACCTTAATATCATATTTCCAGAGTCATTGTGATGGTACATCAACTTCCAACAGGTTTAATGAACCTCTGTCATGTTCTGAGGGGTCTGTATCGCCTTCACTGGCACTATGTAACTTTGAGGAGCATGGTAGGAACCCTGCCACACTAAAAAACTACAAATTTTTACGGCTTTGACTGCTTTACGGCATACGTCACTTCCCCCTCCTTCCCGATTCGTAGTCGAGACGAAAGTGGGCGGGGCGTGGAGCGCAGCTCCGCAGAAGCTGGTAACCCGTTGCTACGTTGTGGCTGCAGCAGCTCCACACACAACAGACGTGGGGAAAAGATCCTAATGGTTTAACTTTTCACCGCTTTCCTGCTCGGAGGCAGAACCACGGAGGCCGGCCAAGTATCTGATATAACAAATTAAAAGAGTAAAAGAGTCGTCGGCTCGGTTGGATCGCGGCTGTAACGAGTCCGACCAAACATAACGTTCCTCAGTAAACAAACAAACACTCACACAGACGGGCGTCGGATCAAAACACGGGTTTATTAAACCACAAACAAACACTCACAGACCGGGGTCGGATCATTCACACGGGTTTTATTCCCCACTTCTCCAGCTAAACGCAGTTGCTGGCCAGCTCTCTGCGGTGCGGTTAATTTTGTTGAGGAAAAAATATTAACTATTTGATTTGTAGCTGCAGAGGAAAAAAATAATCTCACGAGGAAAAAAAAAAATATTGCTCACGCCTCGGAGCCTCTTCAAAGCAGTCAAAAAAAAGAAAAGAGAAGTAAGAGTAATACAAAACATGTACTGTATGTTGTACTATTATACTAATTTATTGAAACACATGGTGAGTCAAACATTTACCAAAGCAGCTGCCAAACACTCCTAAACAAGGTAGCCGGAGACAGTGGTTCTGCAGAACTGCGGCAGTAAATCCTTTCTAAAGAGTGGCGCTCCGACGAGGAGCTCCATTCTGTAGTAGGGATTTCATATGGATCCAGACCGTTAATAATCATTATTTTCTCCATATACCGCTCCCTGGCTTCCTTGTTTAAGGTATCCCGGTAAATTCCAGTTCCTTTCCAGCAGTTTAACATCTTTTTTTTTTTGCGTTCCATCTGTTCACTTGGTGAAACAGAAAAGCGTCCCGTCTTCTCTCAAAACAAATGCAGCGACGGGACAGGATCTTTCCAGCAGTACGCGCTGGTGCTCATGGGAAACGTAGTGTTCTTTCTGGTAAAGCACTACCGCTTTTGTCCAAAAGATGCCCCAAACTCAGAAAAGCTGAAAGTTACGTTGTGCTGCTTTAAAGACAAACAGACATCATTTAAAAATAATTAACAAATGAGATGCAAGAAATAAAGGTTGCAGTGCATTATGGTGGAGCACTGAAATGCAGCAGTAAAAAAAAAGCTTTTCAACCTGGACTTAAAGCAACTGAGAGTTTCAGGAGCCCTGATGCATTCTGGGAGTTTGGGCCACTGGTGAGGAGCAAAAGCTGAACCCGGCCTCTCCGTGTTTGCTGCTAACTCTGGGTACAGAAAGTAGGCATGACCCTGACGACCTGAGGGTTGGGTTGGTTCATCATGGACCAGGAGATCGGAGATATATTTTGGTCCTCAACCATTCAGAGATTTATAAACCAGCAGCAGGATCTTAAAATCTATTCTGTGAATGACAGGAAGCCAGTGTAAAGATCTGAGAACTGGAGTTATATGGTCCACTCTCTTGGTCTTAGTGAGGACTTGGGCAGCAAATTTCTGGACTTACTGCAGCTGTTAATGATTTTTTGGGAGACCTGGGAGAACAGTGTTACAGAAGTCCGGTCTACTGATGATAAAAGCATGGACACGTTTTTCTGTCTTAATGTGGCTGTTAAAATTCAGGTCTGAGTTCAGAACCAATCCCAGATTTCTGGTTTGGCTATTTGTTTGTAGCTTTACTGCTTGAAGTACTGACTTTCAATCTCTCTTCCTTGGTTCCACATACTATTATTTCAGTTTTATCTTCATTTGACTGAAGACAATTCTGGCACATCCACTCTTTGATTTGATTAAATTAATTATAGTCTCCTGGTGAAATTGTTATATAGATTTGTGTGTCATCTGCGTATTTATGATAACACATTTTGTTCTTTTTTAATAATTTGAGCAAGTGGGAGCATATAGATGTTAAACAACAGAGGCCCCAGAACTGAACCTTGAGGTGGGGGTGTTCACCCACATGTTATTTTTGTTAGCTCCGATTCGATTCCTAAAACACAAAATAGTCCCCGTCTCTTATATAGGACTCTAACCAGGCAAGTGCTGTGACAGAAAGTCTCACCCAGTTCTTCAACTGCTCTATCAAGATGTAACGGTCAACCGTGTCGAATGCAGCACTGAGATCCAGTAAGGCCAAGACTGAAATGTTGCCTCTATCCGTATTGGAGTGGATGTCATTAAGGACCTTTACTAGAGCTGTCTCAGTGCTGTGATGTGGCCTGAAACCTGACTGGAAAACATCAAGACAGTCATTTATTGTTAGGACGTTATACAGCTGTTGAAAAACTGCTTTTTTTACGACTTTACTGAGAAAGGGGAGATTTGATACTTAGCTGTTCATAAGTGACCTGTCCTGACTGTTATTTTTTAAAAGTGGCTTAATGACGGCTTTTTTAGGCACTGAGGAAAGATACCTGAAGGCAGAGACGTATTTACAATGTCTAGAAAGATCTGAGGACATGCAATGTGCAACACTTTTAAAAAGCCCTGTTGGCAGAGTATCAAGGCAGCAAGTGGTGGAGCTCAGGTGGTGTATGATGTTATCCAGGTTTTCATGGGTGACTGGACAGAATTGTGTCTCTCATTGGACACAGAGGTGGCACATATCCTGCGTCTAGCGTAGGAGCACTGACTGTCTGATTTTCTGAATCTTGTCAGTAAAGAAAGAGGCCGACTCATTGCAGGCAGGTTGGATAGAGTTTCAGGTCCACCCTGTCATGGGAGGTTGTTAGTCTTTCCACAGTAGTCAACATGAAATTATGCATTATTGTTGTTTTTGGCAATGATATGAACAATTTGGATTGTCTTGCATTCCTCAGTTCTGCAATATGTATGCTCAATCTCTCTATATAGATGTCATAATGAACCTGTATTTTAGTTTTCACCTGCGTTCACCTTTTCGACACTCTTTTTTCAGTTCCGACCTGTGCAGCGTGAGTTTTTTTTTGGCAGTGATCACCTTCACCTTGGTGGGAGTAATGGTATCAATAATACTCATAATTTTACCACTACCGGTACATTATTTATAAACTCATTAACTGAAGGTGAGTGGAGAAGGGGTGAATAATAAACTAGTGAATAATGTGCCACTGTGTAAAATAGTTTCAGGAGATAGTTGCGAGTGGAGTGGACGACAAAAAACAGGCCATAAGATCAGTTTATACATTTTTGCATGTATTATGTATTATAGGCTTAATGTGATTATATATTGCCCTGTTCATCCTCCGTGTCTCTAGGACTCACCCTTACTTGGTCTCTATCTTTGCATTTCTGCCTCTCTTGACTTCTCTGACTGTCAGTGTGTGCCCCCAGTCTTCCAGTGTGTGTGTTTGAGGGAGAGAAAGAGAGAGAGAGAGGGAGCAAGTGGGTGGATAAGCTCAGAGGGTGAGTGGCTGTTGCTTTGAGAAGATCTGGCTGCTGCGATGAGCTGAGTTTGGCTCCAATTAAAACAACAACACTTGACAGCCGCAGAATGCAAACTCAGAGATCCTGCAGCGTCCTGCAGTTTCTCTTCCCGACCCTCCGTCTGTCTGTAAGAGGAAGTATGAAATCATGCAGGTTGTTCAGGAAGGTGTAATGAAACAGCAGCAATGCACAAACACAATGTCCAATGTGTGGATAGCGTGGTACAAATGCAGACAGTTGAGCACGGAGTGAAGATCTGAATGTGCGTGATGCTGGCTGTATCCGTTCCCTCGGGTCTGTTTCTTTGGTTGTCTCTATTCTGTTTGTGTCCCTGTCTCCTCGTTCTCTTGACTCATCTTTTTTTCTTTCTTTTTTTTTTGTTTCAATGTGCCTCTGTATCTTTAGCTCGCTGTGTTGTCACTTAGTTGCTCAGGGCTTTTCAGCTCATAAGTGAAATCAAGTGCACAGCACAGGCTCGGCACTCTGAAGCTCTCTGGCTTTCTGTTCACATCTGAGAAATTTATGCACACTTATCTCTTCTGAGTATCATCACCACTTTTTCAGTTGTTTCAGTTAGCTGTCAGAAATTTTTCCAAACCTCCTCGAGTTAAAAATCACAGTCAAACTCGTTGCTCAGTAGTATGGGCCCTGTCAGCGGCACTGACATGCAATGTTGCAGGGCCTTCAGCCCAAAATGTTTTCAACGTAGCCCTGAATGTAACAACAAAAACTGTGCGATATTGTGAAACATCAATCATAGCTCCGGTCGAACAAAAACCTCTATATGTCACTGAAAAAGCCTATTTGCAGCGTGTTTTCGCATCCCACTGATGGGTAGCCTACATCTAACATCCACAATGCTCCAAAAAGCCATTTACCGCTGTTAGTCCATCAGTGAACAAGAAATATGCCCAACCAATATCTAAAATTCTGCTGAATTGTCCCTATTTATTTATTTCCATGATGAATCACCCTATACCTAGCTCTAGGTAGACTATACAATGGGCTAAAATCCAAGTTTCTCAACTCGGATCAAATCTCCAAAGCAGATAATGTGATTGACTTTGTTTGTTCCCGCTGACGTGCTGGTTCTGGTTGTGCTTAGCACTAAAATCAATCAATCCAACAAGAGCACAAGCATCTGTGGAGGTGGCAAGTATAAGGAAGGTGGACAATAGGAGCTATTTTAATAATCAAATGTGTTATGAGAAATGAGAAAATTTTTTAAACAAAAAAAGTCTGATTCTACAAACTTATACATTTTATTAAAGTAAGCCCTTTCACATTACCACTGAGGCATGATTGAAGTGTTTCACACCAAAGTGCTTTAATGCTCTTACTTTGCTGGTTTAAACTCAAAAAAAGGTTGTTTTTTTCTCTCCAAATACTGAATATGGAGGGGGACCTTTATGCTCGGGGGACAGGGCTATGAAACACCTCTGGGTCCATATTGTTGGATTTAGTTTAATGTTTCAGTGTCCTTCTATACGTACATATTGACATGAATATATTAATTTATATACTTATAAACTAATATATTATTATATTCAGAAAAGAATTAAACAAAAATAGCATTGTTGATGTTAAAATGAGCCAGTTTACGATTTTGTATGATTTATCAGGAATCCCATTACACAGTAAACTGGGGTCATAAACAAACCTTTACCCTTGTTATAATACATCACTGTACAAGTCATTCTGGTACACTAAAACAGTATTGTAGAAAGTGTTTTGGCTGCTTTTAGACTTTCCTCACAAAAAAGAACGAAAGGAGTCTTAGTATAGTATTTTGAGAAAAATATAGGACACTTATTGTTGGTTAATACTGTAGGGGACTATAGGATTCTTCTGTGGGACCGACTACAGAGGCAGGCTGACGCAAAACTGTAGGGGAAGGATGAGGTAGAAGTATTAGGATTACAGGAAAAGCATACAAGTATTGTACATTACTGTTTAAATACTTGGTTCACTTTTCTAACGGTTGGCATCTTCATCCAAGCTGCTGTATTTTGTTTTAGACTGGCTCATAATCCTGTTAGTCATATTCTGATCAAACGTCTAATAGAATTAACATATGATGAACCTGATTCACCACTACTTCTAATGCAAACATCTAATACCCTTCTGCAGCCTTTCACTCCAGGACTAGATGCACCAGCGGTCATTATTCAGAGGTTTATTTTTCTAAAGAAAAAAACGTTCCCTGGGTGCATGCCCACAGACCCGTGTTTGCAGTGCTGTATTACACACCAGGCTAAGCCCTGACTGTTTACAGTGTCCAGCTTTGCCCCCTGGGGACTTTCAACCATGAGAGCTCTTTGCATGTTGTCATTTTTTCCAGTCCCACAGTGTCTTGTGCCTGTGGTCCTGGATTCTGTTTCATCAGAACACCACTCCAAACCGACCGCTAAACATTAAACACTGGCTTTACTTGACTTTGGAGCTGTGAATGAACACATGACAGGGCAGGTTTATGCGTAGTTTAAAGATAATATGACTTATGGTGCTTTTAATTGTATTGTGGGTTAGCCTGGAATGGTTTCCCCTGGCTGAACGCTGCTCGCCACAGCTAAGCAGAGGACGCCAGCTGGACTTTCTTTAGCCCAAAAGTCGACAAAGGTTCACTTACCCGCAGACTGAGATGTAAATACTCTGTTTTGACTGCATAACAAAACAATTTTTCTCTTGTCGGTTGAGAAGTGTCATAACTGTGACGATGTGGAGATGTATTCTTCAGTGAAAAAAACCCACCCAAACAGAAAAGTCCAGGAAAATTGTTTTTTTTTTTCTTTTTCTTTGTCCGTCTGTGTCTGTGCATGTGTGTGTCAGAACTGCTGTGCATCATCTCTCATTCAAGACTTCTGGAAGCATTTCTGGGATTTCTTTAAAAATATATTCTTGGGGGAAATGCTTGTGTGCTTTAATGCGGGGGGGATTGTGCCTCACACCTCAGGAGCCTCCATATGAGACTTTAAATTGTGTAATTTCTGCGATGTATCTACGTTTTGGGAGAGGAAAATGCCCTAAATTAAGATCAAAGAAATTCGGTCTTCTGCAGACTGCGGGCTATCCTAAGGGGACGCATATATTCTCAAAAGTTGTTTAACATTACAGCTTCCTGGTTTGCTATTAGAGAAGGTACAATTTCTCTCTTTGTTTCTGTCTTTTTCGTCCTGTTTTTTTTTTTACTCCAAAATGTAGGTAAACTTCTTCACCTGTTTTATCTTCATCATTTGTCCTCTCTCTAAAGCAGCTCCTACAACCTTTTTTTAAGTAAAAAGATAGAAAAACAAGATAATCTTCCATTAGCAGTCAAGTACTGCACTTTTAATCCTCGCTGCACTTGCTATAGTCGCAGTCACCCAGCTTATCAGCATGCGCCCTGGCCTCAGGCTGAGCGAAGTTTACAGTCGCGCTTTTATATCTCTGCTGTCGACCTGCTGAAACAATATCTGTCAGGAAGTCGTTGCAAGTCGTGCCCTTGTTTCTCCAGTCGAGGGATTCCTCCGCCCACCTGCCCATGCAGCTGATTACCCTTGCTTCCAACTTAACCTGCCTTGAAGGGAAACTCTAAGTCTCATAACAAGATTTGCAATAGCAAGGTTGTTGTGTAGAACAAAAAAGTGTATTTTATTTTATTTTATTTCACTATTCTTACAATAAATGCTGTAGAAGTGTGATTTGGCTGTTTCATGTTTTTCATTGGATATCTTGTATGATCTGTGACCATTATTCATTGTAACAGAACATTTTAGGAACCATAGTGGTATAAATCACATGACTTTGACCCAGGAAACAAAAGGTTTGGGTCCCATCCCAAGTTTGGTTTTCAGTGGTGGTGTCAATATCTTTATTTTATTTTTTTTGACATAGTTTCCTTTCATGGAAGTCCATATGCGTTAACTTCTTAAGACTTCATATTTATGCGGCAAGACAATGTGGTATTGCTGATGTCATCTAACAGTGCCTTTGAAGTCCCATCTGCACACGTATAAATAATGTAGTAATATAGTCAAACGATATCATTTCTCACCTTGCTTTCTGCAATTCACTTTTCTGGTGTGCTGATGTTATCTGGTAACGTAACATTCTTGGTACTCATTTGTGTGACATGTGTCAAAATATTTGAATTACCCATAAACACTGCATAATGCTGCAATATAACACCATAGGAGACAAAAGATTAATCACAGTGGTTTAAATATAATGTTTAGCCTGCACCATCTTGCTGATTTGCCCAAGGACTCTTCAGAGAAAGTCTTTGCACAATTTTGAGGTAGTCCTCTTTATTATCAACCGGTGATGGACAGAACAGTTAACTGAACATTACACTACCAATACTACTATCCACTCTTCCATACTAAGTGTTCCTTTTTCTTTACGCTCCTTTTCCTTTTCCCCTACTCTTCTTGAAATTATTTTACCTTATTTAAAGGAGCATGAGGCAGGGTTGAGGCAGGATTTATGAAAAAAATTTGTATACGTTTTAAGTTTTCTAGTATTAATGTCAGATGAAGCGTTCCAAACCAAAACGAATGAGCCCTCTAGTGTATCTCTCCGTTGCCTTGAACAGGCTGTGTGCTGCAATTCGGGGCCCGAATTTCCCGCGCTGTCCTGCGGATGTGACGTCAAATGACGCTGCATGTACGTTCTCCCCGTTCTCCCGTGCCGGCTTTGCTGTTGGCTGCAGTACCCCCAACGGCCGTCGTGGTGAAGGGTGGCGCTATAGAGTCTCATTTCTTAAAAGGAGCCTCATGCTCCTTTAAGGACCTACATCACAATATACCTTGTTTCAACCATAGACTGTGCAACAAGAGTTGAAAAACCCCTCTGTGAGTTTTTCACCCACAGGTTTCTGAGGAGTGAGTTTGAAGCAGCCCAGTTTTTGAGACTCCCAATGATGCCATTTTGGGCAGAGATGACTCTCATCAATGGATAAATGGGTGGAAAGAGGAAGGCCAGAATCCAGCTTAAACAAGCCCACCTTTGCCCAATAACTGCAAGTTTTTAACTTGTCTTAGCTCATGCTAGTCAATGATGCTGACTAACGTGGCCTTACATTCATTTTAATTGGGTCTGTCCAACCATCTTCCTTTTAGATGTTGTTCCGATATAACATCTAAAACAAATATCTTGGGACTTACAGTTGCTCAGTTACCTAGCAGCCTAGCAATCGCCATGGCAAAGCCCAATCCCATTGGGTAGTGGTCCAGTTAGTCAACCTTGAAAGGTTCTGGAAAGGTCTGAGGCAAAGGACACTCAACCTTCTTCTTCTGCTGCAACAGGTAGCGCGAGGCCGTTGAGCCCGGACCTCCTACTGATAGCCCTTGCTAGCAGCCTTCAAGTAAAGACAAAGGTAGCTGCTTCCAGCTGCATAGTTAAAGGGGACCTATTATGAAAAAGACGTTTTCTCTTGCTTTAACATATATAAAGTGGTCTCCCCTCAGCCTGCCAACTCAGAGAAGGAGGAAAGCAACCAAATTCTTCAGTGTCTGTACAGCCGCCCGGCTGATCCATCCAGCGTGAGGTGGCTTCTACGAGCCGTTCAGATTCTGCTCCCGTCGTTACGTAACGACGGGCGCGATTTGCATCGGTTGGCCTCCGATGCGTGAAACCACGCCCACAACTAACTCCGCCGGCCAGAGCTTCCGCCATTTTTCCGTAGCGGTGTATCGCGTCATTCAGGCAGCCAATCAGCACAGTGCCTCATTATCATAGCCCCGCCCACTCAGAATCCCGCATATAGAAGGAGGTTAGAGAATGGGAAGATAAAGACATGGCTCAAAGGCTGAATTTCTAATTTATTTAGCAAAAACAATCAAAAGCTTGTTTTTAAGACATTCTGTTTAAAATAGGTATTAGATGCCATAATAAGTCCCCTTTAAGCTTCATCCCCTGTTAGGCTGCAGTCTTTCGGCTCCAAGCCGTTTGGGGTCAACTCAAGGTCGATCAGTCTGTTCAATCTGTACAATTAACAACACAACAAGCCCTTAATTTAAAGCAAGAGTGATTATGTTCTCTCAGCTTGTAATACACGGCTCACATATCAAATGCTCAGCACTAGGCAGATGCAGTGAAAACAGTTAGCCCTTAAGACTTGGAACTTGCAATGCACTTGCAATGCAGCTGTCACTCAAAACGCCATGCATGGAATTAGGGGGGATTTCATGGCTTTATGTAATTTTATCTCATCAAGGTACAGTTGTTATGGGAGTGAAACCAACCTATGGAGGCCAAAACGTGTTTTTTTTTTTGTAAAAGGCTGTAAATATTTGGATTGCTTGTATAAAAGTTAACCAGTTTAAAATGACAGTGAAGATGTATTCATGATGCTAGTGGTCATTCAAACATCTGCAACTTTTATGTCTTCCATATATATATATATACATATATATATATATATATATATACATATATATATATATATATATATATATATATATATATATATATATATATATATATATATATATATATATATATATATATATATATACATATTTTATTTTTTTTCCCCCCAGATTTTCCCCCATTTTAAGAAAGAAATAAGAAATATCTTAGCTTATCTTGGTTGGACCATTCCTGAGCACATGCATGCATCCTATTTTAAATGTGTGTGTATATATATATATATATATATATATATATATATATATATATATATATATATATATATATATATATACATACATACATAATATATTGACAATACATTTAAAAAAGCTTTTGTTGTGCCTTGTTGTTGAGGATATCAGTACCTCTCATGCATATTCATTATTTTTAATTCCTTCTCACCTTTATCTTGTGTAAAACAACCTTTGCATGACTATTTGGTTGTAGCTGCAGGTATTACAGAGAATCAATGTGCTCATCCAGTTCATAGCAAAAGGACAGAGTGGCTTTTTTTTCCTGAAACATAACTCAAAATGCTTCTTGAATTGTTGCCATGATAACCGAAAGTTGAGGTAGCGTGAAGGTCAGATTAGTACGGGCAGGCATGCACACACAGAAGCTGCCACTTGCAAACACACACAAGCCGGTGCACCTGCAGGCGCACACGCATGACCTCTTTGGCACACGGGCATCTTCCAGATGGGACAACCCAAGGGCATTCCAGGAAAAATGGGAATGACGAGTGATGTGGCATAAGGTTTGTAGGACAGTTCACGTGCATCTATATGTTTATGTATGTGCGTATTTATGCACGGGCTTGGCACCTATCTTGACATGGACAAGCAGCGTAGGCATGCTGATGACCCATGTGATTCCAAAATGAGGACCTGGCCAGCCGGTGGGCTGTCCCAGCTGGTCGCCTGTGGAGGGGGCTGACAAGCTGGATGTGGAAATAAAGAAAAGGTGGAGGAGATGGCGTTAAGGGAGTCTAGATAAGCAAAATCAAGGGTGGATGAAAACAATTTTGCTTCAAAAATTAGAAATGGTGGGAGAAATTGTATCCTCGTTTATGTTTTTATTATGGACCTTTAACTACGTGACAAAATAAAAACAAAGAAAAAGCAAACGGTGATAAAAAGCTGATCTTCTGTTGTCATTTGATTACTTTGCATGAGTGCATTTCTAGCATTCCCTTCAAAAAAAAAGTCACCATAACAGCTTCTGTACAAAGCCTGTGAGCATTAGAGCTATAAAAACCAAATGAATGATGGAGAGTGATCGAGGTTGAGCAACAAGGTCGAGAAAGTAAGAGGAGAGAAATGAGGGGAGGCTTGGAAAGCGAGGGAGATGCAGCCAAGCAGAAACTCTATAGGTGATCAAGAATGCTGAGTGAGTGAATTGGGATGAAGGGGTGAACAGGGAAGAAATAAGGCAAGGAGAGTAAGGCGAGAATGAATGAGAAATTAAAGGAGTGAAGAAAACATCAGGTAAGAGAGGCAGGATGAAGAAATGACAGATGAGCTGAGCGTGGAGAGAGATATGAGAAGGGTTAGGATGTAAGTGGAGTTGTTGGGAGAATAGAAAAGTAAAAGAGCAGAAAGACTCCTGCGACAAATTGACAGTCATTCAGTGTGACACTTACAGCAGAGAGGAATCCATGTCTGAGCAAGCATGACTGGACAAGAATAATCATCACACTTATTGATGTGGCTTACAACATTTAGCCCGACTGCTCGGAGATCGAGTCCAATTAAATGTGGTGACAAGTGTCACGGCAGCACGAGAAAGCGTCTGTGATCTAGAGCAGGGCGTCTTTAAACAGGTAAATCCAGCATCATTCAGATTCATTCCACTAACAAAAACTGTACAGAAAATCTAACGCTACGTATGTTATTCGAGGACACTTGAACGTTATAATTGTGTACATCAAAAGACGTCAGGTGACCTCAGTTCTGTCATCTGAACGCGTTTGAACTGTGAGATTTGTTATTGACTTGAAGAAAATCACTCGTTATAAATGGAAAGAGCCTAAGTGTTAACATCACCTCCAAATAAAGAACTTCACTGCGCACTGCATTAATTAGTCTTTTTAAAAGCGATGGTGTAACCTCTCAAATGCTGCACGAAACCTCTGCATAATATGCATAATATCAGCTCTGCATAAAACATTTAACAATAAGAATGAAGATTTCTTTACATCTCTCATGAGCACAGAGACCCACGTCAACACGTGCACACAGGTGAGAAGCAAATCTCTTTTTGAAACTCTTAAGTCATCTTCTTTAAAGTTTCATTTGCAATTCTGCAATCATTTTTTTTATTTGGATGGTTTTTAAATACTTAAGTCACAATTTTAACCTGAGCTCTTAACACTTATTCTATTTACATGAATGCAACTTTACACTGTTATTATATGGTTTTTGGTGAGTAATACCACAAAGAGCTAATCACGTGGGTCCATAGAGAGCAGTGGACCCAATAAATATGGAAGTATATGCTGTGCACAACCAAGATGATATTTAATAGATGCCATAATTGTAGTGATTGTAAGTGTTAATCAAAACAAGATGCTGCAACTTCATTCTGTAGGTTTCCTTCATCATGAGTTCCCCCTTTTTTATGGAAGTCCTATGTAATTCAAATTAAAAAAATATTTGCATGCTTTATTCTGGTTCTATTTGAGCATTTATTTTTTGAGCTAGCATGTTCGCATCTGAAACTAATGCCATTTTAAATTACAGTATAAAGACACGATAGAGATCATTGTGATAATTCAAAATGATCCCACAAAAGGTACAACATTCCCTCCCCAGCGAGTGCTTTCACGAAGCATTTCAGCCCTCCACAACCTGAATGTGGTCCCCTTCTCCATCTCCATTGTCCATTGTCAATTGCGAGTCCCTAACGTCCAGTCGCTCAGTCTGTTAGTCAGTCAGCGCTGCCGATAAAAAGTTAAAGGTTTCTTGTTGGTTGCCCCCCTGGGACTCACACAGTAGTGCTGGCCGCAGTGTCCCTGTGGCCGCGGGTGTTTTCAGTGTTCCCATGGTTGCAGAAGGGAGATATCAGCCTGTCTTCGGCGGGAGACAAATGCTGCTTCAGCTTTTGCAGGTGGAAAGTCGTCCAGGTTGCTATGCACAAAAGGGTGTTGCAAGGACCCTGTCCTCTGAAAAAGTTTACAATCTTTTTATGGTTGCTTTTCATTTGGTTTGGCGACTTGTCTCAGCATACTGAGCGAAGGCCTAAACACCACAGCCAGAGGACTCCCATGCCCCCATGATGGATTGATTTCATCCTCTGTGGGGAGGTCACAGTCATTGTTGCACACCTCTGACTCCTGCCCACATGGACACGTGGACCTGCCCAAATGTTACATCCCTGCTACTCTTTCCCAAGGTGGAACAAGATGAACAAAATATAACCCTGCTCCACCTCCAGCTCCAACGCAACAGAGGTGGCAACAAACTGCCCGTGTGAATGGCACTAAAGATGCATCACGTGGCAGGATATCGCCACCTAAACATAAGAATGTCAACATCTTCATGGACACCGTGTCAACATGTAAGATGTTTATGTGCTCAGCTTAGCTTGCTGTAGCTCTTCAACAGGTGAGAGATAACATTACTCTAAGCCCAAAGTTGTGGCAGCGCTTGAAGAGAAAGGGGGTGGAGACTGCTAACCTGAAACTGTTAAAGATAGGACTGATTCAATTGTCCAGAATTCCAAATCAATAGCAGAACTACGCAGGTGTTAATGCACTCTTGACATTTGATTTAAATGTGAAACTGAAGTTCAGCAGGTGGACAGTTTAATATTTCCCTATTTAGAGCAAATGATTGAGCTAATATAAATTTGCTTTGCAAGTATATCATCTGTTGGAGCCCAAAGTCTCGGGGAGCCAATCAAATCAGTCTATCCTTGTAAAGAGCGTCTCTGGGCGGGTTTAACACGCTGGCGACCGAGCTGCGGTGTAATCTGGTAGTAAACAGTGCAGATAGCTACAGCTGATTATTAAATAGGCTTTGGCTTCAACGGTTAAAGATTCAGATTTGAAGAGAGGGCAGTGCTCAAATCTCAATCAATTTGCTGTTTTGCCAACAAGTTACTGCAAAAGTTTAATGTTTAATGTGTTCTATACAACACACTCATCCGTTGACTCGTTTCCGTTGTTCTGAATCTGCATCATGTTCATTCCTCTGATTGGTTGTAGTGCCAACCATCTTCATGCAAAGGCAGTTTGCGTGCAGATGGACCTCCCCCTGTGGGTCATTGTCAGACCCTACATCTTTCGAGATGTGGGTCTGATCTATCAGGCTACAAACGATGGATTTGGGCTTTAAATATTAATTCTTATGCATGCAGTGTGTACCAACACGCCCACCGATAGGGGGGGACAAACAGGTCTGTTGTCCCGGGCCCAGGGTAGGGGGGGGGTGTCAGGGTTTGACACTTCCCCCCAGTTTGAGTTTCAGTTCTGTCCCTCCTGTTTCCCATTTGCCCTGATTGTGTCTGCACCTGTGTCTCGTCGTGTCTCGTTATCCCCTGTGTATATCTGGTCTTGTCATTCCTTTGTTCCCTGTCGGTCCGTACTGGTTCTTCCTCCATGTCTCCTCGTAGTTTTTCCTTATCCTGGTTTTTTTTTATCCTGCTCTGCAGCGCTTTTAGTTCTTGTTTTTTGTAATAAACCCTTTTTGTTGAGCACTCCTGCCTCCTACTCTGCTCTCCTGCGCTTGGGTCCTCAACAACCACACATCATAACAGAGGGCCCAGAACTGAAAAAAAAAAAAAAAAAAAATTATTCTCATTAAATCATGAAATCATTTTTCAAAATATGCCTATTTGTGGAAAAAATATGTAGTATTTGAGTTACATAAAAGCTTATTTGTTTTCTTCCTAATTGTCCTTGTGTTCAAGAACCCCCAACACAAAAATGGTTTGGCCGCTGATCAAAATTTGACGTTATCATTTAATTCAACCATTAGAATGGTCAAAATGTCCGGTCAGCACAAGTCCGGTGCTCAGAAAAGAAGAGAAAAGAGAAGAAGAGAAGAGGAAAATAGAGGCCTCAGAGATTCTCTACACAAATATTTTAAAAAGGGGATGATGGTGAAGCTGGAATTAATAAAGTCAGCGTAGAGCAAGGTAAGAAACAGTGCAGCCAACATTTACCAACCTTGTAACTTAACCTAACTGGCTAGCTCTAATGTTAACGTCCATTAGTTTGTATAAAAACCTGAAGAGCAGAGGGAGAGGAGAGGAAGAGGGAGAAGGAGAGATCCGGGCGCAGGGGGGCCCATCTTAGATTATTTTGTCCCGGGCCCAGGCAAGACTGTCAGCTGGCCTGTGTACAAATATAGTGTAATACACATCACGTGTCATAGAACAGGCTAAACTAAATAGAAAATTCCTTAATTTTTCTCACCTTAGTTCTAAGCGTAAAGTCATCAGTAGAAGACTGCAGGAGGGGGCATACATCAAGCCGAGTCACCTCTACGTATCATGAAAGCATGTGCACCACAGCAGGAGGGTCGACATGAGTCACCAGGTTTGGTCACACTATGCTAACAATGTCAACCCACTCTGAATGTCCCCCTGAAGTAGAAGAGAAGGTTAAGATTGTCAAATGTCAAAGAGACGCTCATAATTTTACTACTAGTCGAGCTGATTCAGCTGCTCATCCATAGGAAGCAAGGACACTTTGTGCCTGTATGCATTTGTTGTCTGCTCTTCTAGGGGTGGCGGTTAAATGAAAGGCCATGGATAAGTTTTCCCCACATCTGTTTGCCCCGTCGTGTGATATCCACCATCTGGAGAAGTGCTGCCTTCACTGACATCATGAATGATGCTGCACAAGTGAGTTGACAAACTATCAGCAGAGGACGAAGAAGGTCTGGTGCTGCAATATTTTTGGAGGGAGGGTTAGATGACTGCTGATTAAGTCCAATCATTGTTATTGTTCACATTAGCGGCCATTAGTTTCGGTTCATTTACCTTAAAAAGTAAATTATCTGGAGCAATATCAAGAACATTGAGGCCACAAAACCCTGCCAACACATTCTCATTACCCCTATCGCATTCAGCTTTATGAAACATTCATCTTGTTAGTCATCAAAAGTAATTAGATGCATAAACTATCTGTTTGTGTTTCATTTTAAATCAACCTTTCCTTTCTTCTAAACCTCTAAACAGGATCCAGAACAATTTAATGATGTGTGAGGTTTCTCAAATTGGACAATTATGGGTTTTTAAACTGCTATTTTATGAACTCTCAAACAGCTGTCTACGTTATCAGTGTGAATTTTGTGAGTATTACGAGTGTGAAATGTGTCTACGTCTGTTGTAAAATCTGTCCAAACATCCTCATTTCCAGTTCGACTGCACGTCCCAGCAGGCTTTTGCTCGGAGGGATCCTGAAATGATGTGCTGTGGCTCCCGGCTCCTTCAGCTGATCCACTCCTTCAGCCGAGTTGCGGGGCTGCTGGTGAACATTTGCAAAGCAAGCTCCTGTTTTAAATGTTGTTTCAGTGGCAAAAACAGTCGACGCTCGGTCAGCACAAGATGCCTGCTCTCAGCCTAATTTCATCCTTTTATTCACAACTTAGAAGCTACGCTCAGAACTCAAAACCGTACTATCGCTAAGTAACAACAGTGATGACAGCGAGACATTGGCTTTGCCAGCTGCCAATCAGTAGTCCACATGCCTAATCATACATAAATATGTTCCTTTATATAATTTAATTCATAATTTTACGTGATTAAGTTAAGAAATAAGTAATCTCTTGTACAATTGTCATGAATGTGAAATCTATCTAAGGAGACCAAAACTGGCTTTTTGAAGCCAGAATTGAAACATTCATGTCGGACCTTTTAACATGGGAGTCAATGCAGACCCCTAGTGGTCCGTTTATGAACTGCAGTTTTTCTTAGTACCCTGTTGGCTTCAACCCTGAAGTTAGAATGTTGATGTTTGTTGAGCCCACTGTGAGGAACTGCTAACTCTTTCACTAGTGGTTCGTCACTGTTCTCTCCTCACCTGTGTGCATCTGGGAATGGGCTCAAAGAGGGAGCACGCCTCTTTAGATCTCTCTTTATGGAGACCAGAAAGAGATGGGTTTTGTTGTGATTGGTTGACAGAATGGGTGGAAATAGTTTCAGTATATTTTGTTGATTAGTTTTGAATGTACTGTTTTTTCTTTTTTATATTTCAGAAGTTAGTTTCTATTTGTTGGACAAAACATGTTAAGAAATGTATTGTTTAATTGTAAATTGTCTCAGATCTCCTCTAATAGGTTGTTAAAAAGGCTACTTTTGTAAGAGGAAATAAAAGTTAACTTTTTTCCTGCACACCTCCTGACCAGCGTGATGGTTTTGTGCTCCTGCTTCTCGCACATTACTACATGCACACTCGTTCAAGTATCTCTCAGAGAGGATACTTGCAGAATCGAGGTCGGCGTCTACCCACCAAGTGGGCGTTCTTCAGCCACAGAACGTGAATGACTAAAATGACAGACTTTAGCATTTAAATTGATTTAGATTAGATTAGATTTGTCTTTTCTGTTTTCTAAATTGTATAATTAATGACTTCCAAACGTGAACTGTACCAGAGTTTCTAAATCTTAAATTTAAAATATAGAATTTTAACATCTGATTTGTATTCTGTGGTATTCAGTGAACTTAATTCAGTATTGACGTACTCAAATATTTTAATACTGAGTGACAAAATGTTGCTTATCTGTTGGTATACTTTATATTAAGCCTGCAAATGTTATATGTTTAAATAAAGACTGAAAAAAAGTGAAAATAGACAGATTTGCATCTGAACTATTGCATAATTCAACATTCTTCTATTCATAAACCTTTCTGATTATATTTCTGCATATTTTTGGGTCTAATGTCAGTGTCTTTTGCTTACTTTCAGATGAGATGGATGTGTTTAGCCCCAGTTTCTAGTTTACAAAGTTATTTAAAGTTTTGCACAAGTCCCTCTGTAAAAACTTCCACCAATTTGTTATAATAAAATAATGAATACATTTGCATAAAGTCTGTTCAGCATTCTCACGTTGTCACAATGGAAACAGACACAAATTAAGTCCAATTATTAAACCTTTTATTCAAAAAATAAAAGCTTGTGTTTCTTCATGATAAATAAAAGTTACCCACAGAAACGTTGATGAAAAGAGCATCCACAGCAGAAGTAAACAACTATTGTTTAGTTTATGTATGTGCTAAAATCATTTTCTTGAGGTCATTCAGTTACTTCCAGAAAATAAAGAAATTAACGTTATTCCAACAAATCTTATCCCATAGAAAACCCAGAAGATGGGTACTGATAGTAATAAGGACAAATATATATATATATATATATATATATATATATATATATATATATATATATATATATATATATATATATATATATATATATTTTTTTTTTATTTTTTTATTTTTTTAAATATATTTTTATTAAAATTTTAACTTGAGCTGATACATTTAGATTTATTGAGTTTCGCAAATGTATGATATATGGATCAGTAACAGAAAGGATTCACATGAATAATCTCTCTCTCTCTCTCTCTCTCTCTCTCTCTCTCTCTCTCTCTCTCTCTCTCTCTCTCTCTCTATATATATATATATATATATATATACACACACACACACACACACACACACACACACACACACACACACACACACACACACACACACACACACACACACACACACACACACACACACACACACACACACACACACACACACAAGCCAGCCAGCCAGAACCAGCAACTGCACAATATAATATAAGAAGTTTTAAAGAGACATTTAAAAGACTTAAAAAGATCAAGTGATGTTATGTGTCTGAGTGCAGGAGACAGATATAACATTTTAGTCACAAATTTTGATCCTTGGATAGTTAGAAGGGCATTCACGAGGTCAAAACCATAACTTAAATTATTTTCATATAAAAGTAACTGACCTAGTTTTACTCTGCGTTTTTTTTAAACGTCAAATATATGAATAATACCAGCTGAGTGGCTTAAAGTGTTCATCATGGACATTATTGTGTTGTTTTTTTTACTTAATATAAATGCAGATTAATAAAGACAATCAGCATTCAAGTGTTTTTATACCTTCATTATAATCTGATCTAATAATTCATATAAAAAGAAGCAAAGTAAGTTATAAATATGGTATGTTGTTTTTGATTTACCAGTTTACCTTACAGTATCGGTCAGCATATAGATCTTCACATCCTCTTGCACTCGTTTTAAGGAGAACTGGACAAAAAATCATCTTCTGTGATGTCAGTTGTAGGTTTTTGTAGAGGGGTTTTGAAGCCGAGTTGTGAATGTTCTGCAGGTCGCCGCCTTGGCATGAGCTGTCCAATTTCCAGTTAATCTCTGAGCAAATGGGGGGGAACCAGCAAGTATGGCTCTTAATTTAAACATCTTACCATTCAAAGACATAAAGGGGAGGAAAAAACATTCAGTGTGATCAAATGTTGTTTCAGAGACAGCTAAACCGCATGAGAAACTGCTGGGGCTGAAATAAGGACTAGCTGGAGGTCCACAGTTGCAAGCCTGAGCCGTGGCCGGAGCTACGTTCACCCCTGGACCCTTCCAAGCCAACCCAGAGCCAGTCCAGCAGTCTGCTGCACAAGATAGCTAAAGTCATGACTGTTTTGCTGCAATTCTCACTCAAAAGACCCTGCCAGCAATTATGTGTCCATTTGTGGTTTAACATAATGAAACCCATTTTTTTTAACTATGCTTAATGTATGTTAATTTTCTGGACTTTTAAACTTGGATTAATTGAAATCAATTTATTTTTGAAGCCACCTGGTGGACATTCAAGGAACTGCATATCCTTCTCCTTCAAGGTTATTCCAGCTCAGCTAACAATTTCTGGTTCCCGGAATATTCTTAAAATATTACTTTTTAGTCGCAGGAACATAAATGTTTGGTGTTTTTTTTTGTTGTTTAGATTGATGTAAGGTTACTATGGAAAGTATTCCTGATGTCTAGAACGTTGGCTTTTGGTTATGTGTGCAGAACATTCCCCTAAACCTCGGAAAAACCTCATGACCTTATCAGTATATGCATCATTCTATTTGAGTTTAGTGACAACATTCAGAGGCAAAAGGGGGGAAAAACAATACCTTTCTCATTGAAACAAAACTGAGTGCCGAGTGATTGTGCCCTTTTATGGAAATGGAGTGGTGCCAGGTGGTTTTCACCTTTACACATGTAGCTTCCTCCACCACCACACAACCATGTCACAGACGAGGTTCAGGGACGGGTTCAGAGACAGGTGAGCGACAGGTTTTATTAGGATTTTATCAATAGAAATCTAGGATACTTCGGAACTTGTTACATCCCAAGTATTATACAAGTGCGCTGTGAAGGTCTGCTGATCGATACTTAATAACCAACAATTGATCCCAACTCAAAAGTAATTATTCAGGAGAGCTGCAAGTGGTTCGATTTGAAAATACTGCACAAGAGAGACATCTGTGATTAAAGCTGATGCGTGTCGTGTATTTGTCCTCTGACAGAAAATTAGTGACGGTCGGCAGAAATAATCATACATGTCATTATTTAGTTCCAGTGTGTCACATCTCGCACATCCTCCAGATGCGTTCCTACTTCACAGACATTTCGACCCCTGAGGAGTGGAGAGAGGACTTCTGCCATCTGGTGGACAGATTGTGTCATTACAGATCGTCTAATTACCTGTCTTGTTTGTTTCCTGTGTAATGGTGTCACCATTCATGAAATATTAAACAGATGAGAGAGCACATCCCTTCTATCTTCATTCATGCTGTCTCTAATCGTAATATGGCCCATGTATGGTTATATAAAGATTAGTTTTGTACCACACCCTTTAAATATTTTATTAAAAGTATGTCAGACATATTTCAATGAGAAACCAGTAAACAACTTTTAAAATGCAGTAAGTGTAATATGCTCTCACTGTGGCGTCATCTGCTTCAATTTAGCAGAGGGATGATTGATCCACGTCGCTGGCTCTTCCCACACTGCTCCAGTTCAGGCATGGAGGCCACCCACTCCGTGGCCATCGGTGAGCTACTGCTGTCAATTACCGAGCATCTTGAGCCCGTTTCCTTCACTGCGCAGAGAATCAGCAGTCATCCCTGCTGCATGCCGAATCCAGAGCTTTAGACATTAATCATTTATCTAAGCAAAAATAACACGACACAGCAACACAGCCAGGATCACTAACAGAGACTAAGCAAACGACACATAATCAACAAGTGCAGCTTGATGAGTAGGTGGTTGATGCACACTGACGTCACATCTGAGGGATTCAGGGAAAACATCTGGGACTGGATAGTTTATGAACTTTCGAAAATATTCTATATTGCTGCATAAACGTGACCTGAATGTCATGGTTAGGGTTTTCTTAGGACCCAAGTGCAGGAGACAGGGGGAGGCTGGAGACAGGAGTTCTCAAAAATAAAAGGGTTTAATTCACAAAGGGCAAAAACAAAGCGCTGCAGAGCAGGATTGACAAAAAACCAGGATCATAAAAAAGGTACGAGGAGACATGGAGGAGAGAACAGTACGGACCGACAGGGAACCAAGGAATGACAAGACAAGATATACTGAGGGGATAACGAGACAAGACGAGACACAGGTGTGGACACAATCAGGGCAGATGGGACACAGGCGGGGCAAGACAGAACTGAAACTAAAACTGGGAGGAAGTGTCAAAACCCTGACAGTACCCCCCCCTCAAGGGACAGATCCCAGATGTCCCCAGAGTCCTAACCCAGGGTGGGCGGAGGGGGCCTGGAGGAGGGCCCAAGCCACACACGGCCAAAGTTCCGGGGGCCGACCTCGGGACCGGGCAGACCAGCGAGACCGCTCAGGGGGGCGTCCCCGAGGCCTAGGCCTGGGTCTTGGCGGGGGGCGTGACGGGGATTCTTGGTGTGGCTCGGGGACTTGACAGGGCTCGGGAACCTGACGGGGCTCTGGGACCGCCTCAGGAACAGAGGGCTGCGGGACCGCCTCAGGAACAGAGGGCTGCGGGACCGCCTCAGGAACAGAGGGCTGCGGGACCGCCTCAGGAACAGAGGGCTGCGGGACCGCCTCAGGAACAGAGGGCTGCGGGACCGCCTCAGGATCCGGAGTCGGGCTGACAGGAGGCGGGGAGCCGGGACAGGAGCAGACAGGATGCGGGGAACCGGAACAGGAGCAGACAGGATGCGGGGAGCCGGCGTCGGGGGGCAGAGGGTCCCCGGAGCTGCCCGAGTGGGGACCCGTGTCCGTGGCGCTGGCTGCGGGGGTACCCGGGTCCGAGGTGCCGGCTGCGGGGGTACCCGGCTCCGAGGTGCCGGCTGCGGGGGTACCCGGGTCCGAGGTGCCGGCTGCGGGGGTACCCGGGTCCGGGGCGCTGGCCCCCCCTCAAGGGACAGATCCCAGATGTCCCCACAGTCCACATCCAGGGCGGGCTGGGGGGGAACACGGGTCCTCGGAGCTGGCTGAGGGGGGGCACGGGTCCTCGGAGCTGGCTGAGGGGGGGCACGGGTCCTCGGAGCTGGCTGAGGGGGGGCACGGGTCCTCGGAGCTGGCTGAGGGGGAACACGGGTCCTCGGAGCTGGCTGAGGGGGGGCACGGGTCCTCGGAGCTGGCTGAGGGGGGGCACGGGTCCTCGGAGCTGGCTGAGGGGGAACACGGGTCCTCGGAGCTGGCTGAGGGGGAACACGGGTCCTCGGAGCTGGCTGAGGGGGGGCACGGGTCCTCGGAGCTGGCTGAGGGGGGGCACGGGTCCTCGGAGCTGGCTGAGGGGGGGCACGGGTCCTCGGAGCTGGCTGAGGGGGGGCACGGGTCCTCGGAGCTGGCTGAGGGGGGTCCGAAACCATCACCGGAGGAGGAACTCCAGCAGGAGCTGAGGCGTCCAGGACCACCGCTGGAGCCAGAACAGGGGGCGATGCGTCCAGGACCACTGCTGGAGCCGGAACAGCGGGCGATGCGTCCAGGACCACCGCTGGAGCAGGAACAGGCTGGGGCTGGCGCTGACGCCGTCGCTTCCCCTGGGGCTGAGAACCCCCGGGCCCGCCTCGAGCCAGGCGTGTTCCCCAGAAGGGGGAAACAGGCTGGGATGCGTCCAGGACCACCTCGGGAACAGGAAGAGGTGCGTCCAGGGCCCCCACCGGAACAGGCTGGGGCTGGCGCTGACGCCGTCGTAGCCTCTGCAGGCTCCTGGGTCCACCCAGAGCCAGGCGTGTTCCCCAAAAGGGGTCACAATAATCCTCCTCGGCCCAGCGCACGTTTTTAGCCGCTTCACGGCAGAGAAAGTCCAACATGGTGAGGTAGTCTCCCGCTGGGTCCACCTGGTCGGTCCGTTCTGTCATGGTTAGGGTTTTCTTAGGACCCAAGTGCAGGAGACAGAGGGAGGCTGGAGACAGGAGTTCTCAAAAATAAAAGGGTTTAATTCACAAAGGGCAAAAACAAAGCGCTGCAGAGCAGGATTGACAAAAAACCAGGATCATAAAAAAGGTACGAGGAGACATGGAGGAGAGAACAGTACGGACCGACAGGGAACCAAGGAATGACAAGACAAGATATACTGAGGGGATAACGAGACAAGACGAGACACAGGTGTGGACACAATCAGGGCAGATGGGACACAGGCGGGGCAAGACAGAACTGAAACTAAAACTGGGAGGAAGTGTCAAAACCCTGACACTGAAGCAGCAAGAAAATGATTCAACTTTTGATGCCTGTGAAGGGCGAGACAGTAAAAAGGAGCAAAATGGAGAGTAAAGAAGAGGATGTTTCACTTGACTGTGATGAAGAAGATGAGATCCCTGGAAAACATTTTAAAAACGAGCTTGCAGCTAAATCTTTTACTGAGACGTTGTTACATGAGCACACTCCAACACATCTTCAGACAACGGAGAAAAAAAAAACTGCAAAGAGTGAGAGAACACTGCTCGTTAACAATGATGATGATGATGTAATCGTGGTCATTTTACTGTGAAGGACATATATGCTCCCTACATATGAAATAGTTTTTGTTAAAAAGATTTCACATTTTTTGGTCTTCGTCAAAATAAAAATATGAAAGTACAAAAGATTAAAGCTGCAAGCAGCGTTGGTGGGGCGCTCGCACCTATGGCCACCACCCCCCAGGTGCCCCCACATTCTTGGTCAATATGACCATAAAGTACATTTGGTGTTCCATCTAAGTTCCCCATCATGAGCATAGAAAATAACACAATTCAGAGGTTCTGGAGTAAATGACCAAACATTTACATAAACGAGTGTGATGAAGTCTTTTTACATGGATTTCCACCAATTTTCTTTTATTTGGTGTACTTAATTTTGGCATGTCCCTCATGCCCAATTTTCATAACATTCTGTTTGTTGGGTTGGTTCAAGCTTATTCATATTTTTTTTGAAAAATCAGATATTCAAAATATATTTGATTTTGAATAGATTTGATTTGACTGTAAAAAATTAAGCACTTTGAAACACTGTATTAAAAAGTGATTATACAAAGACGGTCGATACAATACCCATCCCAACAAGTTATAAATGGGGGGGCATTCTGATCACACACAGAAAATGTGAGGTCTCTAGGACCATGCAAAACATAATACACAGCATCTTTCCTGTTGCCAACATGTGGCACTACAAGTTTCTCCTGAGAGTTACCCTGCTGGTGTGTTCAGAGTTGGACTGCAAACATATGCACCAACTTTGGGCCAGATTAAACATGTATGGCTGAGTTACAGCCACTAACACAGTTTTCTGTTTTAATCATTGAAGTAATTTGTTCTCTTTTTGTTTACTTGTGTCCACCCTGTTATCCTAAAGTTTTATTAAATAAACAAACGTTTGTCATATTAGAAAAAATCTTGAATCTGATTATTTTATTATAAAGAAATAAGAGTCAAATTGTTTCGGTTGAAAGTTTGACTGCTAATATTTGCCGCCAGGTTTTAAACCTAAAGGAGGTGCCACTGTCTCATATGTTCAAGCGGGACAAATATTTTCAGGTAATTTCATCATTATTGAAAGACTTTTCCAATTATTACTTTTCCCATTAAACCTACACTCACCATTATTTCTGTGAGCCATCATCAACCTTTTATAATAATAATAATAATAATAATAATAATAATAAGCGCATTTCAGTAGGGTCCTCGCACCCTCGTGCTCAGCCCCTAATACAGGACTGTCTCAAAAAATTAGAACATTGTGATAAAGTTCTTTATTTTCTGTAATGCAAAAATGTCATACATTCTGGATTCATTACAAATAAACTGAAATATTGCTGATCATGGCTGATCAGTTTAAGAAAACTCAAATATCCTATCTCAAAAAATTATAATATTCTGGGAATCTTAATCTTAAACTGTAAACCATAATCAGCAATATTAAAATAATAAAAGGCTTGTAATATTTCAGTTGATTTGTAATGAATCCAGAATGTATGACATTTTTGTTTTTTTAAATTGCATTACAGAAAATAAAGAACTTTATCACAATATTCTAATTTTCTGAGACAGTCCAGTAAATATGTTGAAATTTCAGTTAAAAAAAAGGAAGGAAGCCAGGATACCAAGGCTGGTTCTGTCACAATGCGCCTCCACAACTTAACAGGTAACCAAACAGGTCTTATAACGAAATAAAGAAAAGTTGGAACCAAAAGTGTATGTTCTCCAGGGATTTTTAGATTAGATTTACCACAATCCCGCAATCAATTTTGTAAAATTATCATACAGTATACACAACACAGCCTGTAACGTTTCAGAGCTTTTTTCAAGCGACTGCCCCTACTCTTGTTTTTATCTTTCGAAGCCAAGTGTTATGCTTAGAAATCACATTAGAATTGCTTACCCTACCTTTAAAAACAAAAATAAGTTTACTCATTAATAATTAACCCAATACGCTTTGTGCTTGAATGAAATTTAAATTTTGGTTTTTGGCCATATACCAAAAAAAAACTAAACAACCTTATATTTGACAGGTTAGAAACAACATCACACAGTTGAATTTGCAGTCAGTGGTTTTAATGTATAATTAGATTTACAATGACAACAATTAAACCATACAGAGAATCTGGATAAATATATCTAAGATACTTATATTACGTAAATTTTAAATAAATATCCATAAATATCTGCTATGATTTGCAATTTTTAATTACCGCTAGTAGCAAGCAACAACACGCATTAAATCTACAAAAGACGACTTGTGCAGAAATACATTTCAGTGGTCGGGTTAGCGTGTCGGTCGGGTAGGAGAAGGCAAGATCGCAGGATTCAGATTCTCCTGAGCTTTCTATCATCTTGAGAGGAACAAAATGAAAAATTAAAAGGAAAAAGTTTTGAAAAACTTGCAAATGAAATGATCTTGTCCAGGTGCACTAAGTCTTGGCAATTACTTAATTGTAAAATAAAAGAATATGCACAGTTTATTTATTGCACGATGACAATTCCAATCTAATGCTGGTTTAATCAGTCTTAGTGAATCGTTTTCCCCCTATTTCTTAGCAGAAAAAAAAACTTGGGAGGTTTAATGATATGATTTTTTTGTCAGATAAAACCTAGAAAATGTGATCTGGTGCATGAGCGAAGCTGAAAGTGGGCAGATTTGTCCCCTCGTGGATGCGTAAGTGCTGTGAATAATGCACTGAGACTACAGGCTTACTGTATATTGTTACATGTAGAGCAGTTTAAGCTGCACATTTTAGTGTGCAAATGTGGCACCATATGTTTTATGAGTATTGTTGAAAGCTCCTTAATACCTTTTGATCCCGTTTATTTGCTTCCGGGCCCCTCGTACATCATCATTATGCAGATTACGTGTAAAGTCAGCACATGTGCTGCATGACAACCATGTGTTGTACAGAGTAGCAACGCAGAGGGAGATGAAGGCACAGACGGGTGGTGTGTTTCAAACACACCGGTAGCTGTTAAAGGACTCGAGCAGGTCATGTACGGCCACATTTACCTAAAAGGAAATCTGTGCATGTCTGAAACACGTGGAGACTTAGAAATAACTCCAAATAAGAAGATGGACAGCACAGGTCAAGAGGCACCTACAGTCATATGCAAAAGTTAGAACCCCCCCCTGTTTTAATCCTTTTTCAAGCACAAACATAATTATACTCACGTGAGGGGAGGGATATGTTAGATACCTATTTACTGCACTTAGAGGAGTAAGCTGCAACTACATCATCTGCCGCTCAATTTTTGAAAAGCAGAGGTTTGAACAGTTTAGTGGTCTGCAGCATTCACGTGCGTTTTAACAAAATGCCTAAAGGGAAAAACATAAGCAACAGTCTTAGATTAGCATTTTTTTCATTTTTCTTTGCTGCACATCAATCCAAACAACTGTTTGATGGTGAAATGTATTCAAGAAAGTTGCCAATCTTCCTAGAAGTGGACGACTCAACTATTCCATTTACCTGTGTGAAAAATACAAAAGTTAAAAAAAATCTTTTTTAAATTTCAAAAGAGCGTCATCTCATACCCTACAAGCCTCACTGAGAACAATTAAAAGCATACTGAACTAATATGGTTTGTGCAGACGGGTTGCAAGGAAAAAGGCTCTTCTATCAAATAAAAAAAAAAAAGAGCACGATGACGGACGTTTGCAAAACGGCATCTGAAACGACCACAAGACATCTGTAAACAATGTTGTTTGGCTCTAACGCCCAGTAGCATGTTGGGAAAAATGACCAAATACAGCGAAGGTGGTGGAGGGAGGATCATTTGGGTACCTTGATAGCACTGAGTCAAGTATCTGTACCCGAGTATCACATATGGCAAATGGGATGCCATCTGACCAACATCTTAAGATTGGTCCAAATTGGGTGCCTGCAGCAAGACAATGATAGGAAGCACACAAGGAAATCCACATCAGAATGGATGAAAAAAGGTTCAGGATTAACAAAAAACAGTCTTAACTGAAATGATGTTAAAAGTTAAAGAGATGTGTATATAAGACAAGTGAGAGGCAGTTAAAGCCATGTTGGAAATTTACTTTAAGACATCGTTGCTTAAAGTAGATCTACAAACTGCTGAATCCTGGAGGTACTTTTTATTGATTTTTTTTTCCCCCTGGAGTTAATTTTTTTTTCTTCAATAGCTTGGTGAAAAAAGTTATATGTTGTTTATGTGAGGTTTGACTACTAAAACCTTCTACGATCAGATGATTTGATATATTTTTAGAAAACAACATATAGGATTTAAAACGGTATTTGGCTCTAACTTTTGCATATGACTGTATGACAGTTTTTGTCGAAACTAGAGGACTGGTACAGTTCACTTTATGTCCAAAAATATTGATAAAACAAAAACAAAAAAAAGAAGAAAAAATAAGTAAACACACGGTCTCTGATAAAATCCATTAAAAATAGCTTGTGTGTTGAAAACTTAAACAATGTAGAAAGTTATTGAACATCGCTGCCAGAGTCTCATCCTGCCTTTGTTTCTTTTCTAATCACCTGTATCAAATGGGTTTGCGTGCAGAACATAGAGTGAACTGGTCCCGTCCCGCTCCAGAGCTGCACACCCTCAAGAGAAAGTTTCATGAAAGCTCAAAATGATATAACATAAGGAGGTGACCAGAACTCAGCTGATTTAAACACAAAGAGTTGAGACAAATATGACGGGTACAAAAAAAAATAAAAGTAGAAAATAAATAAGAAGCTATCAAACAGGAAAAGACAACATAAAAAGGTGCAAAATGCAAATATGATTAACATTTAAAAAAAACGCCAATGATTCACCTGTCCTCTTTTTGCTTTTCATCAGCCTTCATCCATTAAAAATGAAAATACCAAACATTTCTCTGCCAAAGTTTGCTCTCAGATGAAATCCACTATAGTCGGTCGCAGATAAGGCTACGCAACTATAAATGATTAATTCGTAACACCTCAGGAAAAATGTCAGTGACGAACAAAGTACTTCAAATATTTAACTGCTGATCCTGTTGCCGAAACGTGAGAACAAAAAGTTTCAACTCTTTATTCAAATAATTCAGCGTCTTGTGCTTCAATACAAAAGTTATATTTGTTCTCAGCTTGATGCACTGATGTGCACGGACCTTGATGGCTTAATTACAGCCACATACACCGCTTTTGTATACTATGCACACTTGGCTTGGTCAAGAATACTGTTTTGTTTAACTTTTGAAAAGGTTACCTAACAGATCCTGTACACGGGCACTGGTTTCCAATCACAGGTAGCAGTCATTCATTTAGAATCGGTTGTTCATTTGACGTATTTGGGGAAAAAAAGAGAAACGAAGATAAGAGCTGGAGATATAACAGAATAACTGGCACCGACTACAGTGGGCGTGACCTGGAGAGAACTCTGCTGCTTGCTGGCGTTAGATGCTCCTCCCCCCGTTGATGACGTTACCTCCTGGAGGAGCGATGTGAATCGAGTCCAGAATGGGCCGCAGCATCTGGCCGAACGGCCTGGAGACAAAACAGACAAAACTTTGCCATTGATTTTTATGACTTTTTTACGTTTTAGTAATGATACTGCTGCTTTTTTTTAATTTTCTTGCCTTGAATGTTGTAGCACTTTGAGATTCATTGCATGTAAAGTGCATTATAAATTAAATTCATTATCATTATTATAAAACAAAGAGGTTGAATATGACATTCCAAGCAGGGTCAGAGCACAAAGATGGCGCTTTTCTTACACCTAAATAAAAGGATCAACAAGAATAAAATGCAGTTTGTGTTTGCTTTAGTCCATTAATATAAAACATTTAAAGGACACTTATTATGAAAAGAAGAAGTTATTATGTATATAGTAACATAAACTATATTTGGGCATCTGGAGTTACCACATCTGCAACACAACCCATCTCTTTGTTCGAACCTGTGCAGGTCTGCTGATGTAATTCACAGATTTGTAGGGTTCTGCGACATCATAGGACCAAACCAGCTTCCAGCATCCAGCATTACATTATACAACAGATTCTGAACCACAAATGTGAGCAATATAAAGCTGTAACACCAACACTCACTCTATAGTAGGGTGGAGTCCGGCGTATAACCCCGCCCGCTAAAACCAGCCGCTGTTAACAAGGCTGTAAAAATATGGTTTAAAGGGCTCTTTTGCACTGTATCCCTGTGTTACCTTGAACTAGACGTGTCAGAGATTTCATTAAGAGCTCAGGAAATTGTTTCAATTCAAAAAAAAGATCATGATATGTCTCTTTTAATAGTATCTTAAAATAATGCAAGGTGTCTTTACTATGTTCACTGTACCAATCTAACACGATTAAAGCTTTTCAATTCCATCCAGCTTATTTGTATGTAACCAGTTCATTACAAAAGCCATCTCAGGGCACTTTAAAGGGAAATAAGACCTTCAGTCTTTTACAGCGGCGAACCCCTCCACTTCTGAAGGACTCAGTTTATCTGGGTCGCTCTTTTTATAGCCAGTTTATGACTGAGCTGTGGCAAAAATATCCTTTTTAGTTGTGAAATGCTGCAAAACAAAAAACGTTTTGGCTTTTTACCATCCTGTCTCCAATCCACTTCTTTATTTTCCATCATAAACAAATGATGTAAGTACTTTCTCCAAAATGATCCGTAAAATGTGGTTTTTAGCTGCAGGCAGCCTAATCTCTAGATCAATGCGAGCAGGAAGTCACACTGAATTTGTGGTAAAACTTGTGTCTCTGCTGTGACCGGCCTTGTGACTAACAGAAATCAAAGAGACACTTTAAATCAGGCCAACAACAAGTTCAAATATAGCACAGAAACGTCAAACTTCTATGAGACTTCTGTCTTGTTCCAGAAGCTCAGTTGTCACATTTGTGCATCCCATTTAAAGACTGTGTAGCAACATGATGAAATAAACAATAAAACCTAAGTAATGTTTGCAACTGGCTCAACTGCAGTGACGGTTAAGCAGAGTTTCAGACTCACGTTGAGAGGACTTCTGACGGAAGGTCGGTGATGTAGGAGGGGATCTGCCTCCCTGTCAGGAACTGAGCCACCTCGTTGGTGAACGTGTTGCAGTTGTGCTCAAACAGACGATACCTGTCACCTCTGAACAAAGAAACAACAAGGAGGAGATGTACCATGCCCATCTGTGCGCTAAACAGATGAAGAACCTATCAATCAAACTTCAAAACTGCATCAGATTGTATCACCTTTCATAAAAGCTGTTTGTCCTGTCAGCACATGTCATCTTTGGAACAATCAGTATGTTTACATACACTGACAGAAAGTTGAATTGTTGCCTTAATCCGACTGATATCGAATTTTTAAAAGCCATGTATACACCTTAGTCAGGCTGAACTGAAGCTCTTGAGATCGAGCTAGTAGTGCCGGATAATGGTCCTAATTCCAGTTATTTAGGCATGTATACGCAACCCAGCCGAGCTACTGACTCCCCCTTCCAGAAGTGACGATACCGCAAAGGCCAGAATATCAACACAGTAGGAGAAGAAGACGACGAACAACAAAGAAAGAACCGGAAGAGCACCAACTCAAAAGTGCGTGAGGCGCCACCTAGCATCACAGAGTCGAGCGCACCTCACTCAATAACTGATTTGTCTTCTAGCGCAGTGGTCCTCAACATTTTTTCCGTGATGTAGCCCCTGTGAAATATTTTTTCAGCCAAGTACCCCCTAACCAGCGCAAAGCACTTTTGGTTGTAAAAAAAAGACCTAAAACAGAGCACTGTGCCATCAGTAACTGATTTACTAAACATAAAAATATTGCTGCTATGCTTCAACCACGACTCCATCGTTGGTCCAAGTGATTGACAGGTGAAGCCAGGTGATTGACAGGTTAGGTGGAACCATCCTGATGTGGGGGAGACTCTGCAGTTTTAGGATAATAAGTTGAATAGCCTACTCCTGAAGATAAAATTCATTTTATGAATTTAGACTTATATTTTCCTCAATTATTTATGAAATAATTATTTTAAAAGGATTTTTGCATGGATGCTGCTTTTTAAATATATGTATATTTTAAAATCTCACATACCCCCTGGAGTGTCTTCACGTACCCCCAGGGGTACGCGTATCCCCATTTGAGAACCACTGTTCTAGCGCATGTAAACTTGGATTTCTCCAACCTCCAATTTAATCCTTAGCTAGATTGTTGCAAATAGCTTGATTTAGATGTGCATGTAACCACACTGACTGCAACTGAATTAAACAATCAAGTATTTGTTTTCCTTGAAATGTAAAAAAAAAAAAAAAAAAAGGGAGGAGAAGTACCTGTATGTGCTTTCTCCAAGAGAGGACAGGTACTCCATGAAGATTTCTTCAGTCACTTCGGTCTCACCGAGATTCACCACTGTGTCTGGAGGACCCAGCATAGTCCCACCCTGATAAACAACCACACAGAAATGTCCCTCAGAGCAAACATTTTATTTACATGACAGACACAGAAAATAGTGTGTTACTCAGTGTTTCTTTGGGGCAATATTAAAACTTGGTTATGAGTTAAATTCATTCATAAAACCACTAAAAACAAGAACAATATCAACACCCACTGATGCTAAAAATGTTTGTCGCTCAATATAATATACCGGTATGTCTGTTTCACTTGTATGATGGGTTTTGGAGGCAAAGGTAAGGGCCCACCCACAACAAACACTATCTGCCATCTTTCACATAAAATAGTTCCTGCTTAACCCCCCTCCTTTATCATGATGTGTCAAGGTGTGGGTGAGTAGGACTCAGATGCAGGAGACGGAGGCGGCAGGAGTTCCACAAAAACAAGGTATATTAAACAAAAGGCGCTGTTGAGCAGGAAAAACCAAGAAACATAACGAAAGCCAAAAACTGGAAAAAAAAACAAACAAACAGAACCAACTATGACGAGAAACCTGAGGAGTAGAATAGTATAGATCTGAATAGTGACCAAGGCAAAGACAAGACAAGATATACACAGAGGCCTTGGCGAGACACAGGGGCAAACCATCAGGGCAGATGGGAACAAGGGGAGTCAAGACGAAACTAAAACACAATAAGAATGGTTTTCAAAATAAAACAGAAACCTAAATACAAAAACCGTGACAAAAACCCCAAACTGCGACATGATGCATATGAAAAAGGAAGGACTCTTGATACAGCAGGTTTCTTACAGGTGAACAGCTGGAGATCCCCTCCCCTCCGAAGAAGAACTCGTCTCCATATGCCACTATAGCCGTGTGCCTGGAAGAAAAGCAGCGCAGTAAATCCAGGTCAAAACACTGTCAAACACGATTATCTGAAACAACAACAACGCATTTTCTTTGCAAAACTGAGAACCATGGAGATCATGAAAAGAACATACAATGAGCATAGTTGTGATGCATTTAAGCATTAACCTCATAAATACTCCAATTAACCCTGATACAAACAGTTTTCAATTTCCAATTAATGAAAGTTATGCATTGCTGAACATCTTGGATTCATTGCATTTGCAATGTATGCATTGCAATGCGAATGTTATCCGTTATCTGTTCTGAAACCAGAACGGCACTGTCCTCCTCAGATAAGCTTATGTAATCATATAGCGTAAAAAAACAACACAGATACACACACACAGCACGTAAATAATAACATGAATTGCTGTGTACTTGTATAAACACAGCGTAAAGCGCTGCCCAGAAAGCAGATGAGGTTAAAAGTCGCTCAGAATTTGCTTGTAACGATACAGAAAATGAAACTTACCAAATCCCATCCAGCTGTTTACCTGCAACAGAAAACACAACAAATAGTAAGAATATGAGGCAGATACTCAGAAATATAAGCTGTTCAAAACCAGATGTGTATTTTTGACCAATTCAAACACTTCCCTTACATATACGAACACCCACCAGATAGGTTTTAGTGGAATAATGTAAATATATAACGCATATTATTATCGCCAGTATTCTGTCGCCAAGGCCGAGATGCATCGGATTCTTCGTCTCCGGGCAACTTACCTAACATGATAGGACTGAGGCTGCGAGCCATTCCTCTTGATAGATCATAAATATACAGTTGTACGTTGTATTGCGTAGTATTTTTATCCATAATTTAAAATAAAGCTCTATTCTCTGTGAACTAACTAGACCACGGAGCTTTAAACGGCACAGGTCGAGGGGAGGCGCTGCAGAGCGGAGTGACGTCATCACGTCGAGATTACTTCCGTTTAATTGCTTTCAAAGTAAAGCTTATTTCGCCGAGAAGTGTGTCAACAAACTTAAGCTGTTTTATTATGTACCTGTAATTTGAAAACTTGATTTCAATTTCCTGAATTTAGTCCAGAGTCTCTGAATGACTTGACACAACTTGATAAACAGTTCATCATGGTTGTTTTTTTATTGAATGAGAATTTCTTACAAAATATAAAAACACTTACAGCGTGGACGTATAAAAAACAACAATTATTTTGTCTCTAAACGTCCTTCTGCTTCACACTGACAGGCGCTCAGCGTGTGCGGTAATACATTATGGCCGCCAGAGGGCGCGCCACTGATTCCTGACACGAAATGAACTGCTGAGGAAGAGATTTTTTAAAAATACCCCCAAAAAATTGTCCAAATGCAATTTTTTGGGTCTCAAATATGTCTTTGCATTCAAACACTTTTTTCTTTGATTGAAATTTTTTTTTTATTGAAGTGATTTTTTTTCATTGAAAATATTTTTTTTCTTTTTGAAGCAACTTCTTTTTTGATTAAATCATAAAGACACAAATGTCCTACCCATAATATGGCCCAAACACAAAAAAACACTACTTCAATCAAAAAAGTTGCTTCAAACAAAAAAACTTCACTTCTATCAAAGAAAACATTTCCAATCAAAGAAAAACAGTATTCAAATGCATTGTTTGAGTCTCAAATATTTTTTTGCATTCAAACACTTTTTTTCTTTGATTCAAATCATTTTTTTTTGATTGAAGTGAATTTTTTTTAAATTGAAAATATATTTTTTGATTGAAGCAATCTTTTTTTGTTTGAATAATTAAGACACAAATCTACCTAGAGGAGGCGGTAGTGAGCTCGAGAGGGCGGTGGCTGGTCGGTGTTGGAAACAAACGAAGAAGAAGCTCCGTCTCCTGCACAGCGCTGTCAGCGGAGCAGCTGACACAACTGGTCAGAAATGGCTGCCACCGGAGTCCTTCCCTTCATCAGGGGGGTCGATCTCAGTGGAAACGACTTCAAAGTAAGGATTTATAAACCTTTTTCACCCGTTTCCTAACTGCGTATTCGTAGCCGCTGCCAAAATTATCCATATCCTGCCTGAGACTCACTTAGTTTCCAGCACTAGAGCGGTGAATAACAGCATCGCAGCTGCGGGCGCTGGGCGTTAGCCAGTAGTCAGAAAGTGGCAGCCAGGACCGGCCTGTACCATAAATGTTGTCAAAGGCCTCTGCTGGGGGTGTTTATTTAACACTGGGGACTGTAAGATTATTATCAGTATAATTTGGGGTGTGTAAATACTTCCAGTATCTCGTAGCTTGGCCAGCTTAGCTTCACTTCTGCTAACTTTGTCTGGTCAAAAGCACAAGGTATGAGTCAGGACTGATGTCATCGTTCACTCAAATAAGGAGGGCAAGAGGAAGTTCCACTACACGTTTTTTCCTTCTTGTTCATTAAAAAAAATGTCTAGATATATTTATTTATTTTTGATGATTGTAGAAACTCAGTGTTGTCATGATTCTAGTAGGTTCTGACAACTGTGTTGTGTTGGGAACCCAGGGAGACGCGACACCGGTGTAGCGGCGAATGTTGTGACCCTCACAGAGTCAGTTCAGTCATCTCAGCTTATCAGCCATATCATGTTTTTATCATGATTTATCCACTTTTTTTTGTTTGGGTTTTTTAAATAATATGTTTGTCATGGCGAAAATCCTGCTCTGTTGCATTTAGGTGTCCCGCAGACAAAATAAATAAATTATAACCTAGGAATTTCTTCCTGCTGAGGGACACAATTGACCAATTACCCTGATTATACAGATATACAATTTGAATTAATACCAGTACTTGTGGTACCTCCATGTTTTCAACACCAATGCAAATGCAACACTTATGCAAACATTTTAGTATAAAAAAAATGCACTAAGTTAAACCACAACTGGGTCACTGATTCTGTTGGATCCCAGAATTTGGCTCCACATCTGGTAAATTACTTTTTGTCTGCGTGCACTCTAATAATAGACCTGCAGTATCATTATAAAAGCTATTTAAAAAAAATGCTGCCTAAACAACTTCTTTATCTCATAGTGAGTCTGTACCTGATGTCGCACATCAATCTTCAGCCTGTTATGGTTTACATATATGCTCTGTCATAAATCTCTGTAGTTTTTCACTTTAATCTTCATTCTCAACAATAATTTAAAAATAGACTTGATATCATAGTTGACCAAACTTGTACAGAGCTTGAGTATATTTATAGCTCTTTCTGTTTTCTCAAGATAGAAATTCAGTTTGTCAGTATTTATAGCTATTAAGCAGTGCTGAACATTTCATTTTTGTTGTTGTAGTAGATGTAGAATTTTCTCTCAAGTATCTAAAAAGCTCTTTCATGCAGAATTTAAAAATGTGGGACATTTTAGAAGCAAATTCCACAGTATTGTTTTCATATTCTCCTGCGTCTGTCTTTGCAGGGAGGGTATTTCCCTGAGCATGTCAAGTGTATGAGCAGCCTTCGATGGCTGAAGCTGAACAGAACCGGACTTTGTTACCTCCCAGAGGAGCTGGCCTCCCTCCAGAAGTTGGTAAGACAATTGAGCTGATTTCCTCACTAGCTGATGTTTACATGGAGAAATGAATGCATGGCATTAGTTCATCTGCGGGCAGTAAAGCAGTGCGCTGGTCAGCGCTGTGGCCTCACAGACAGAAGGTTCCTGGCTGAAACGTGCTGGTCGGCTTGAGCCTCTGTGTTCAGTTCTTATGCTCTTCCTGTGTCTGCCTGGGCTGGACGGTGGACTTATCACTGGTGCTGGTGATGAAGAGGGTTTTTTCTGTCTGATGTCAAAGTTAAGTTACATTTGTCATTAAAAAAACAAAACGAATCAGACAACCTTCCTTTACTGAGGCAGTCAGCTTGACTATAGATCCTAGATAAAGATGCTGCTTCATAAAAAACTGATTTATTTTAGCATTGTCTCTAATAAAGTCCACACATTAGGCTATTCAAGATGATCTCATTTTGAGAAAAAAAAATATTAACAAATGCATTATGTTCCTTTTTAATGACATGTTCTTGGCTTGCTAAAGCCCCCTTGAAACCATCTGGACTCCAGAGGAGTCCGGCTTCTCCAGGATCCTCTGCGCCAGTTTTTTGTGTGTTATGTGATTTCCAAAACTAGTGAGACTCTCGTTTAATCATTCTTGTAGATGACCTGCATATCCCGTACAGGTAAATGGGAAAACAAAAAACATATTCCTTTTAATTTGTATTGAACAATTAGTAGTTAGTAATACCATGACATTGTATTCCAGTAAACTAATATAATAAATATTTGGGTACATTTAGTTCATATTAGTAGTCAGATGTGCATACTCTTTCTACGGTCACTGGATTAACAACTGTCATGCTTTTGCCTTCACTCTCTCTGATGGGACGATAATGCAGCCCTTCTAGTAAACATTTGAAGGTCACAGAGAAATCACGATAAGTGCGAGCAGACTTGCTGTAACAAGTTTAGCTTATCACAGTTTGCAGTATGATGTAAGTGGGTGGAAATGGACATCTGCCCTGAGTGGATCCTGTCTCCAGTCAGATAATTCTGTTTGGTGACATCTGAGCTTTGATCTGAGTGATGCAGGCAACACAAAAGCTTTTTCATTTTGAAATATCAACTTTGATTTAATTTGATGGAATGTTTGATTACTTTTAGGTCTCCCATCCCGGCTATTGGCACAAATGAACTTAAGTAACGTTGGCTCAACAAAGGAAACTGTCTTATAAAGAAAACACGCAACAACTACATTTGTTTTCTTTACGAGACTGTAATGCATAAAAGCCCAAAGAGCTACTGTGGGCACCGTTTCCGAGGTGACTATTGTCTGTTTGTACAGCAGGACTTTGCAGATAAAAATTGACCATTGTGAAAGCTGGGCTTGGTGGTATGGGCGGAAAATAAAATCTCAGATTGTGTTGAGTACCATATCCTGTTTTTGATTTCATTTACTTGGGGGGAAAAGTGCAGTCTCAACTTGAATAAATCATTTATTATTAAAAAAATGAATAGTAATGCAGAAGAAGTGTTGTATCTGGGGATGAACCGGGCTTTCTGACTGTAAACAAGTACTATAGTTTTAGTGACATGAAACACCCCTGCAGTTGTAATATCTCCCCCCAGAACTACTTCCTGTATGGGATGCTGTGAGGAGATGGTGCAGCAGGTGTTTGAGAGCTGCCGCTGTCTTGTGCAGCTAACACACTCCACTCGGCTGTTTGTTAACATTTAAGACAAATTAGGTGTGCTGCTACCTTTCAGGTTTGAAATTAAGGATTTGGGATTTTTCAATTAAAGGTTGCTCAAGATAATTGTTCTGGGTTTTGGTGTGCTGATTAGCCAATTATAATTGAACATGAAATGAGATGAGATTTGCCTCTTTTCTCCTCTTTTACTGCTTCTTTCTTTGACATATTTTAAGCACACATAAAAGTGTGGTTCTTTTTCTTGGGAAACTGGGGTTACCTGTACTTCATTACTACATCCATCATAGTCTAAGACTCATCATACATGGAAATGTCTGGAAATAATATTCTTGACGTCATGCTCGATGTTAAAGCTATTGTATGGATCAAATGCCAATTTTTTAACAGATAGAGGAAGAATATTAGAAGAAGGTTCATGCGTCAGCCCCCCTGCACCTCTGGTGGTACAGATGAGGCCTGCTGAACTGTTCCCACTCATTGTCCATGTATTGTCAACACTGTTTTTTTCAACACAACCTGTGGTCAGAAGTGGTATTGCTACGTAGTTTAGGTAGAGTTAAGTTGGACAATATAATGATCAACTGTAGAAATGTTGCAGCGTATAGAAGCCTCCAAGTAAAAAAGGATGGAAAAGATAATGAGTTAAGAACAATCAAGTGCAAAAGATCCTTTGTGCTGCTTTAAATAATGGAAGATAAAGAACTGGATGGTGGAAAGAGTCAGTGTTTTAAAGGAAGGAGTGACCTATGTTTATTATGCATTTAAGTGGAAAACTTGTGTTCATTTGATAGTTTTTTTTTTTTTATTGTTTGTGGACTGTATTAGATTAAGACCAATAATTTTTCTCCATTTTTAGGAACATCTTTCAGTGAGTCACAACAGTCTGACCACCTTACATGGAGAGCTTTCCAGCTTACCAAACCTGCGGGTAACTGACACACATGCAGTCAATAGTCGGCTATTATTCCCTTTTGTGCCGATGGAAGTGTTGTGTTTGTGTACTAAAGAGTGTGATCATGTTTGCAGGCGGTGGTAGCCAGAGCCAACAACCTGAAAAACTCTGGAGTCCCAGATGACATCTTTCTGCTTGATGACCTGTCTGTGCTGGTAAATGATCAGCACACACACTTGAAAGATTTGCCTTATTGTCAAATATATAGATGTGATATTTATGAAAATGTCTTCAGATGGTGATTTTAACTGAAAACCACCTGTTTGATTGTATTTACCTTCTTTCCACTCAGGATCTGAGCTACAATCAGCTGACAGAGATCCCCCGGGAACTGGAGAACAGCAGGAACATGCTGGTCCTGAATCTGAGCCACAACGGCATCGATTCCATCCCCAACCAGCTGTTCATCAACCTGACAGACCTGCTGTATCTGGACCTGAGCGACAACAAGCTGGACAGCCTCCCGCCTCAGATGAGACGCCTGGTGCACCTGCAGACTCTCATTCTCAACAACAACCCCCTGATGCATGCCCAGCTGCGGTAAACACACTCACCGTTACTTTCCTGTTAACCTCTTTGCACCTTCGTACAAACATCTGAAATCAAACACAGATCCTAACATGCTCTGACTGTTGTGTGCATCTGAGCAGCCAGCTTCCAGCCATGGTAGCGCTGCAGACCCTTCACCTGAGGAACACCCAGAGGACCCAGAGCAACATGCCGACCAGCCTGGAGGGACTGACGCTTTTAGCCGGTAACCCTCAACACACATCCCACTGTCTGCCACCCGGAATTATCGGTTTAATTTTTCCTGTTTTCCCATCATCATCATCTTTTTTCCTCTTCTCTCTCTCTCCCCCAGATGTCGATCTTTCATGTAATGACCTTACTCGGGTGCCGGAGTGCCTCTATTCCCTCGGGAGTCTGAAGAGACTCAACCTGAGCAGTAATCAGATTTCTGAACTGTCCCTGTGCATCGATCAATGGACTCAGCTGGAAACACTTAACCTGAGTCGCAACCAGCTCACCTCACTGCCTGTAAGACCCACGCAGACGCCTCATCAGGCCTTTATTATTATTATTCTGATTATTAAGGCCCGAGCACTTACAGTGCGAAGGCCCTATTGTATCTGTAGGAATTGTTGTTATCCTCGTTTTTATTTTTATCATTTTTCTTCCGACGAAAGGAGGGCCTTTTTGCCCCCCTAAACGTGCCCCAAAAGTCACCAAATTTTGCACACAAGCCAGGCCTGGCGAAAAATTTGCTATTTAATGATTTGCATTAATGGGCGTGGCCTAATGGCTCAACAGCGCCCCCTAGAAAACTTTGTGCCTAATACGGTTTGACGTACATGCACAAAAATCGGTACACACCTGTATCATGGCCCAACTTAAAGAAAACCGAACCGAAACCGAACAGGAAGTCGGCCATTTTGAATTAATCGTGTCATTTTGGCGCAATTTATGCCACTTCTTCTGCCGTTAATACGGCCCGACCGTAACCCAGGTGTGTTATACATCAAAATGTGCATCACAAATGCACATTTTTTTTCTCAGTCAAAAGCGTTACCGTGGCGATGATAGACGCCAAAAAGCGCGCCCCCCCTTCATCTGATTGGTCCATATTTGATAGTTCCTACTTTCAGCCATAACTTTTGAATGGTTTGACATAAGGAGTCGTGGGCGGTGTCATCGGACTCGGTTTTGAGTCCTTGATCATAATTGGTGCAAATTAGCCCCGCCCCTTCTTTTGATTGGTCGATATTTGATAGTTCCTTTTTTCTGCCATAACCATTGAATGGTTTGACATAAGAGTCGTGGGTGGTGTCATAGAACATGGTTTTGAGTCCTTGACCTTTATTGGTGAAAATTGCATGCGTGAGGGCCCGTTCATTGCTGTTTGCAGCTTTAATTATTATTATTATTATTATTACTGCTTATTTGTAGCTTACATGTTTGTGAGATGATGTAGCTGAAGTGAAAACAGAACAACATACAACTTTTAATTACTGCTTTTGTGTCTCCAACCAGTCTGCCATCTGCAAGCTGTCCAAATTAAAGAAACTGTATGTCAATTCTAACAAACTGGACTTTGATGGGGTTCCACCAGGCGTGGGCAAACTCGCCAGCCTCACCGAGTTCATGGCTGCAAATAACAACCTGGAACTAATTCCAGAGGGACTCTGCAGGTGAGAGACAGATTCTTTTTTTTCCCCTGCTGAAGAGTCACTATCGATGACACATTTTGTCCTCACCTGAAAATGAAACAACAGTCGCTGAACTTGTGGGGTTTCTGTTGTCGTTCAGGTGTGGCAAACTCAAGAAGCTCGTCCTGAATAAAAACCGCCTGGTGACTCTGCCCGAGGCCATTCACTTCCTCACAGACCTGGAGGTACGACACGCAGAACGACTCGTAGAACAAGTTTCAGGAACTTTCAGGAGCAGAACTTTGGTTAGATCAGTGTACTGCTAAATTAATGAAGGTTTCATTCCTTGGCTATTAATGAAAATTAGTGGAACTTTGATGAAACCTTCACCGTAACTGAAGAAAGTGAAATATTCTTTGAATATAAAAACCACCACTATAACATTAACAAGAAGATGTGTAATAATAGTCATATTTGAGTTATGTAATGAAACTGATTTGCAAATCTCATAAACCCATATTTTGTTAAAATACACCAAAAAAAAGTGTTGAAAAGTGAGTAACATTCTTATAATAATTAAAGAGAGACATTTCTGAACTGTAGGGTCTGTTGTAACTGAGCTGTGGTTTAGTGAAGACGACTGTGTTCCTGGGTCGTGTTTACAGATGACTTCCTCTCTGCTTGCAGATCAGCAGAACTCAGCCCGTCTTTACCTCTCAGAAACCGCTTCCCTGAGAGGCTTTTTGTCTTGATTATGTTGCTGACATGTTGCCAACTAACTTTAATTAATTACAAGATATTCTTCCTGGTGTTCTCTATATTCTGTTGTAAATAAATGAATGTTTTTTGTTTTTTTAGATTTTTAAACTGGCGCCTTCTTTTTTTTGTTATTTTGAAGTTTACATGGTGGTGTAACATTTTTAGAATCAGGGTTCTGTACGAGGGGGAAAAACCTTTTAGTCCTATTATAATTAAACAGTTATTTTTGAACCAAGTACATGTCTAGAATTAAAATTCTCTTTAAAAAGATGTTTAGAGAGAAAAATGACACCGGGGAACTCTTTGATTCCCCCCTGTAGGTATTGGATGTACGTGAGAACCCAAACCTGGTGATGCCTCCAAAGCCAGTGGACCGAGGAGCCGAGTGGTACAACATCGACTTCTCCCTCCAGAACCAGCTGCGCCTGGCCGGAGCGTCGCCTGCTACTGTGGCGGCTGCAGGGGGAGGTGAGCCGTGTGTTGGGGAATTTATTTATAAAAACAACCTTTTTTTTTACCTTAAGTACAACTTCTGTAAGTGTGTACTTTGGGTGTAATGCAAGTTGCACTTTACATGTGTGTCTGTGTGCAGGAGCCAGCCCCAGAGATCACTTGGCGAGGAAGATGAGGTTAAGGAGGAGGAAGGATTGTTCTCAGGACGATCAAGCAAAGCAGGTCCTGAAGGGCATGAGTGACGTTGCACAAGAGAAGAAGAACATGGAGGTAATTAAACGATAAAAGGAATCATGTAAGATGTGTTTATAAAGTTCTGAGACTTCACTTCTAAAGAAAAGGAGTCTGGGTTTAAGCTAAATGCCTGGACTTTTTATTTTTATTCATTCAAGCAGTAAAATACCAGTTTTAATTTAATCTGAAGAAATATTTGACTGAGCTCTGAGTCACTGACTCTTGCAGCCTCCTATCCCCGCTACCAGAGAAGAACAGCAGAACTAACTGTGGACTTCTGTCCTGGTTGTCATGGTGATGTAAAACCATTGCTGTGCGTCACTTCACATCAATGACTCACATCTCCTGTGCAGCCAGGGATCCGGCTCACTGAGCTCCGGTGGACGCCACGGCAGAGGCCAAGCAACAGCAGATCTTTTCCACCAAGAGCAAAACTAAATTAGCAACAAAAGCACGGTTGAGACTTTCCTACACTTCTAAGTTTGTCCCAGACACTTGTCCGATGGCTCAAAGGTGGCAATAAAATGTAGACGTGTTAGTGCAGCACCAATGGAGAGGGATCACACAGCTGTGATCACGTGTGAGCAACACACTGGGGCGTTCATGCCAAACACAGTTAGAGGTGTGTGCAACACTGGTCACCAGCCGTCATCTTTGACCATAATACGTTCTAGTTTGACACAGAACTGGATGATTTCTCTCTCAGGAAGGTTGAGCATCTTTGTAAATCTGTAAAAGTACCATAATCAGGATGGGCTGACCTGTCAGTGACTGCCCAGCCTGTTACAGGAGACCTGGCTTTGAAAGGAATTCTGTTTTTTGTTTTTTTTTCCTTGAAAAATGAAAGCATTTTATATTGATTTGAAAAAATTGCAGCAAAACATGGAAATGTTTTTTCAGGTAGAAGAAATCACAAAGAAATCTGCTTGTTTTGCAGGAGAACGGAGACTTAAAATATGGAGATTTAAAAATTCGCCGATGGGACAAGAGTCTAGAGAAACCTCAGCTGGATTACTCTGAGTTCTACATGGAGGACGTGGGACAGGTAATGTGTCTGTTCCAGACGCTACTGCTTCAGAAGATGTTAGTTTACAAGTGATGAGAACATGTTCCTCTCTGCAACCTGTTTGTTTTGTTTGTTTTTGTCATGAAACCTACCAGGTTACTGCAAGGTTATGTTCAGATCTCTTGAAGTGGCGTGTTGTCTTCTGCAGGTGCCGGGTGTAGCAGTGTGGCAGATAGAGAACTTCATTCCTGTGCAGGTGGATGAAACTTTCCATGGCAAGTTCTATGAAGCTGACTGTTACATCATCCTCAAGGTACCGCCTCCAATCTGTCACAGGATGCACGTTTATTTGTATATACAATCGTTGGTATACTTGTATATTTTTCCTTCACGATTCCATCCGTGTCCGTCTTTCACGCGGTTAGACGTTCCTGGATGATAACGGAGCATTAAACTGGGAGATCTACTACTGGATCGGTCAGGAGGCCACTCTCGACAAGAAAGCTGGCTCCGCCATTCACGCTGTCAACCTCCGAAACTGCCTGGGAGCGGAGTGCAGGACGATCCGGGAAGAGATGGGAGACGAGAGCGAAGAGTTCAGCGCCGTACGTAGAAGCTTAATTCACCTGGCACATCATTTCACATCCTGCAAAAACTAAATGTAACAATCTCTAATGTAGCAGTAAATGCAAAAGGCTGATGGAGGAATAAGAGTTCAGAACTCGTGTGTATTTTATTTTAATATGCTCAAGACTTCAGAAAATATAAAAAGCACATGTTTAGGAAAAGTCAAGGAGCCACAGACCTGTAGCTTTTGTTTTTAAAGTTATTCACATGATAAAACCCCAAACCGGCCACGAGACCGCCTCGGCGGTTCTCATGTTAAAATACATTTCATACAACCTTAACTTGTTATCTTGTGACTGAGTGAGCTGCTTCGGACTGTTGACAGTTTTTCTCTTGTGTGCAGGTATTTAATAATGAGATTTCCTACATCGAGGGAGGAACAGCCAGTGGATTTTACACTGTGGAAGACACAAATTACCCTGTCAGGTAGGCTGAACTGTGTTGAGCTTTACTCCTTCAGTCTTGGGGAATGTAGTTAGTGTCTGTAGTGTCTAGTATCTGTCAGGCTTGTTGTGTCAGTTTCTTGATCCGTTTGGCAGATTGCTGTTTGTCTGGTGTGAAAACATCTTTATCCCGTTTTAATTCTCTCCCGTGTTTATCAGATTTTACAGAGTCTACGGCAAGAAAAACATCAGACTGGAGTCTGTTCCCGTCAAGGCCTCCTCCCTCGACCCCCGGTGAGTCTGACTTTACTTCCTTATCTTCCTCTCTCTCTTCCTAAATCACTGAACTCATGGTGTCCAAACAATGTGACTTGTTTTCTGGCAGCTACGTGTTCCTGCTGGATACAGGGTTGGAAATCTTCATCTGGAGAGGAGCCAACGCCACTCTGGCAGGCACGACGAAGGCCAGGTAACACACCAGACCACTTCCTGTCTGTGTTAGAAAACTACTTGTTAAAGTTTATACCATCCATAAACGCAGTGAAACAACAGTTTTTATATTTGATCTTGTTATCCTCCAGGTTATTTGCTGAAAAGATCAATAAGAATGAGCGTAAAGGGAAGGCAGAGCTTGTAACCCTGGGTCAGAACCAGGAGCCTCCGGGCTTCTGGGAGGTGCTGGGAGGACAACCGGAGGAGATCAGGAAGCACGTACCCGACGATTTCTCCCCCGTCAGACCCAAGCTTTACAAAGTAAGGGTTTCTCTAAATTACTTTGTAGTGGATTACATATTTAAACTATGCAGGAATTGCCGGTATGCATCATTTACTTTAACCTTTTGTGGGATCTGAAAGACTTGCCATGAATAACTGGATGTTTTTGGCAGTAAAAAGGCAACAGAAGGTGTAGAGCAGACTTTAGGAGAGACTAAATGGATGCTGGCCCAGTTGCAGGGACTTGCTATTAAAATACGCAATGCAAAAACTCAAAATCTTAACAAGAATATTTGTCTTATTTCTAGTTAAAATGTCTCATTTTCTGTCAAAAAAATCTCATTAATCTCACTTAAAACAAGACTCATCACTGAAAAAAACAACAATTTTCACTTAAAATAAGTAGAAAAAAAAAAAACAATAAGTAGAAAAATCTGCCAGTGGAACAAGATTTTTTTGCTTGTAATGAGAAGATAAATCTTGTCCCACTGGCAGATTTTCCTACTTATTTCAAGTGAAATTTTACTTGAAACATGTGAAAATTGTTTTAAGTGTAATGAGATTTTTGACAAAAAATGAGACATTTTAACTAGAAATAAGACAAATATTCCTGGTAAGATTTTGAGTTTTTGCAGTGAGGCATCCGAGCGACTGACACCCAGGAACATGTGGCGCTTCTAAACAGGAAATCTGTTTCGTACTCGTGTAGGTGGGCCTGGGTCTCGGCTACCTTGAGCTGCCTCAGATTAACTACAAGCTGTCGGTCGAGCACAAAGACCACAAGGTCAAGCTGGACACCCTGCCGGAGCTCAGACTGGTATGTTTGATCATCAGAACAGGAGAAAGCAGCTGTGTGTTTGTGTCCGTCTGCATCACCGTCTCTCTTTCCTCTCTCTCCACAGCTGCAGTCTCTGTTGGACACCAAAGGCGTTTACCTGCTGGACTGCTGGTCGGACGTCTTCATCTGGATCGGGAAGAAGTCCCCCCGTCTCGTCCGAGCTGCAGCCTTGAAACTGGGCCAGGAGATCTGCTCCATGCTGCACCGGCCCAAACACGCCTGCGTCACCCGCAACCTGGAGGGGACGGAGAGCCAGGTAACCTTTCCCAGCGAAACACGGCTCTGCAGCTGCAGCCGTGAAACCCCCGTATTCAACCTTTTCCCTTCATCCTCAGGTGTTCAAATCCAAGTTTAAGAACTGGGATGACGTACTGAAGGTGGACTACACCAGAGCTGCCGAGACGGTGCAACAGACCGATAACCTGCAGGGCAAGGTGAGTGAGAGTCGGAGTAATAAAGTTATAAGAGCAGGCTCAAGTGTTTTCTGATTGGTCCAACTCGTGGAGTCATGCCGATGGGCGGAGCTAATTGCTCTTGAATGCACACAATACCTTTTTTATGAGTAATCAATGCTATGTTTTCAAGGTTTACCTACAAAAAAAACCAGAAGAAAGCTTTCCCACCAACCTGAAAACCCAGTGTTTTGAGGAAAATACAACATGATTACTTTTTTTTTGTTTTGTTTTCTTCAACCTTCTAGCTATGTCTGAGATAACTGCAGTATTATTATAATCAATTAAAGTCAGAAAAGGCATTAAAGGATAATGGCGCCATTATTAACTGGCCTGTAGCTTGTAGAAATACACATTTGTGTGACGTTGATCTGTGTTCTCTCTCACAGGTGAAGAAGGATGCGGAGCAGAAAGACCAGATGAAAGCCGACCTGACGGCGCTCTTCCTCCCCAGGCAGCCGGCCATGCCCCTCACTGAGGTACCGCCGCCATTCCCATCCTGGATTATTTTGACCGGGTTAAGTGCGCCACTAAAACACTCCTCTTCTTGCGTGCGTAGGCCGAGCAGCTGACGGAGGAGTGGAACGAGGACCTGGATGGCATGGAAGGATTCGTGCTGGAGGGAAAGAAGTTTGCCCGCTTGCCCGAAGAGGAGTTTGGACACTTCTTCACGCAGGACTGCTACGTCTTCCTCTGCAGGTGCACATCTGTTTCTGTACCTGACATCTGGAATTAAGAGGCAGTTAAGTACCGCGTCATAGTCCAAGCTGTTTTGTTTTTTTTACTCAAATCTTTTAGATACTGGGTGCCAGTGGAGTATGAGGACGATGACGACGAGAAGAAGGAGAAGAAAGAGGGTGAAGGTGGCAGAGGAGGAAGAGGAGGAGGAGGAGCAGGAGCAGGGGGAGGAGGAGGAGGTGATGACGAGGAGGACGACAAACAGCCCGAGGAGGATTTCCAGTGTGTGGTGTATTTCTGGCAGGGCAGGCAGGCCTCCAACATGGGCTGGCTCACCTTCACCTTCTCCCTGCAGAAGAAGTTCGAGAGTCTTTTCCCTGGAAAACTGAAGGCAAAGAGACATTTTTTTCTGTTCAGCTTCTGGAATCTTCTCTGTGTCGGGCTGTGCTGAGCTGACGTCTGCTTTGCCCTTCAGGTGGTCCGGATGACCCAGCAGCAGGAAAACCTCAAGTTCCTGTCGCATTTCAAGAGGAAGTTCATCATCCACAAGGGGAAGCGGAAGCTGAAGTCGGACTCGGCCCAGCCGTCGCTCTACCAGATCCGAACCAACGGCAGCGCGCTCTGCACCAGGTACGCTCCTACTGATCTCTGCTGCCCCGAATGTCTGAGTGTTGGCTCATCCTGCATCTTCTGCCTCAGGACCATCCAGATCGCTACGGATTCAGGAAACCTCAACTCAGAGTTCTGCTTCATACTCAAGGTTTGGATACCTGAAACGGTGCCAGTAAAGCCGATCTGTGACGACTCAGACTTGTCGGGGCTGAACGATGCTTTGCGTTTCCCGCAGGTACCGTTTGAGAGCACGGACAATCAGGGCATCGTTTACAGCTGGGTGGGCCGCGCCGCCGACCCCGACGAGGCCAAGCTGGCCGAGGACGTCATGAACTCCATGTTTGATGACACGTACAGCAAACAGGTGAGACTTCACCGCCACCAGTTTAACCGTTGAACTGAAACTTCTCATCAGGCCCTTTTTTTTTTTTTAACTTAGTTTTTATTTCAGTATCAGCAACTTGTACATTCCTTTACATACAAATCATCTACCTTTTTACATTTATTCCATCTGTACCCAAATACTAGTTTGCACCATTTAATTAGCAAAGCAATAAAGATAAGAGCGAGACACAGAAGGAGAGGAAAATAAAAATAAATAAATAAGCAAAGTATATAAAAATAATAAATATGAAAAAATAAATTAAAAAAAAAAGGATGGGGTGGGTGAGGGTATTAGAGTGTGTGTGTGTGTGTGTGTGTGTGTGTGTGTGTGTGTGTGTGTGTGTGTGTGTGTGCGTGTGCATGAGTGTGTCTTGTGTATTACTTAGAATGTGTAGAAGAGTCCATTCACTGCGTTAACAGAAACATGGCAGGGCTCCACCTTTTAAGAAAAACACTTTTCTGGAGTCTAAGAGAGTATGTTATCTGCTCCATCTGAAAGATTTCCCCATACTTTTTCAGTCCACATGTTGTATGTTGGGGTCAGATTTTAACCACTTAATAGTGATGCACTTAATTGCTGTTGTCAGTAATATCTGTAAGAGATATGTTTTACCTCTACCCTCAATTCCTTCTGGTATCACACCTAGTGTTGCCACCGTCGGATCTTTTATGAGATCTTGATTAAATTCTACTGAAAGGGCCACAAACACATCTTCCCAATATGTATTTAATTTTGAGCATGTCCAGAATACCGGTATGTGAGTATGGTTGCCAGTTTGCCTCATCGGGTCCTTTTTGAGGAGGATTTTCCCTCCAAAGCTCCAGGAGTTTGTGCGTGTAGCGTAAAGGTGCGGGTATGGTTCTGCGTCACACACACGCAGAGCACACGGCGCACCCGTGACGCCGTCACGAATCGTTCAGAGTTCTCCGTCTCTCCATTTGGTCGCTGTGCAGTACCCCCCGCGGCCACTAGTTAGCGATCTTTTTCTGAATGGTTTATCCGACTTTTTCCGGTCACAGTAAATCAAAGAAATAAGGACAACTATTGTGCAAAAAACAAAAACAAAAAAAATCACATATAAACGAAGAAAAAAGCCCTGGAAGTTCACTACTGATTCAAACCGGAAACCGGAAATGCTTCGCTTTCAAACGAACCAATCACAGCCCTCTCGGTCTGCGTGTGGTCGGCGTCTCCTCGACGCGTAGTTACAATTTTCGGGAGGTGCACGTCAGTGACGGCGCATGTGACGGCGTGTCCTCTGCGTGTACAAAAACCACACGCCGTAGGCACGGCGTCGTTTTGACGCAGAACCATAATTCAGCCTTAACTTGTCGCATCATTAAAATGTCTCTCAGGTAATTAATGAGGGGGAGGAGCCGGAGAACTTCTTCTGGGTGGGGATTGGCTCCCAGAAACAGTACGATGAAGATGCAGATTACATGAAGCACGCTCGGCTCTTCAGGTGAGAGCTTCATCACATCCTCACGCCTCAGACGCTCCGGCAGCTGTCTGGACATCCGTAACCTTTCCCACTCGTCCCTCAGGTGCTCCAACGAGAAGGGATATTTCTCCGTGTCGGAGAAGTGCTCGGACTTCTGTCAGGACGACTTGGCCGACGATGACATCATGCTGCTGGACAACGGCAAAGAGGTGACGGAGTGTGTCTGTGACGGCGGGCTGACGGGTCGTGTGATGTCCTGTCGTGTGATTCAGTTTTTATTTTCCTCCCTCTCTCAGGTGTATATGTGGGTCGGCACCCAGACCAGCCAGGTGGAGATCAAACTCAGCCTTAAAGCCTGCCAGGTGAACAGCAGAAACATCAGTTTAGGTCAGAGGTCGGCAACCCGCGGCTCTAGAGCCGCCCTAGTGGCTCCTTGGAGCTTTTTCAAAAATGTTTGACCTTTTTTTTTTTTTCTTCTTTTTTTGCTTTTCTTTTTTCTCTTTTTCTCTTTTTTTTTCCCTTTTTTTTTAAAATCTTGACATTTAAACTTTTCTCGTCATTTCGACTTTTCTCGTCATTTCGACTTTTCGACTTTTTTCTCGACCTTTCTCGTCATTTCGACTTTTCGACTTTTTTCTCGACATTTCGACTTTTTTCTCGACATTGTACTTCAACATTAATCTCGACATTTCGACTTTTTTCTCGACTTTTCGACTTTTTTCTCGACATTTCGACTTTTTTCTCGACATTGTACTTCAACATTGATCTCGACATTTCGACTTTTTTCTCGACCGTTTGCCATTTGCCTTCATTCTAAGGCTTATACAAGACTTTTTTGCGGCTCCAGACATATTTGTTTTTTGTTCAACATTCTCTTTCAACATTTTGGGTTGCCGACCCCTGGTTTAGGTAGACCTGTGTTTATCTCCCCCGCTGTACCAACCCGTGTCCTCCTCCTCCCCGTCCAGGTTTACATCCAGCACGTTCGCTCTAAAGAGACCGAACAGCCCAGGAAGCTGCGTCTGGTGAGGAAGGGAAACGAGCCTCACTGCTTCACCCGCTGCTTCCACGCCTGGGGCGCCTTCAAGACTCCGCCTTCTTAGTCCAAACTCTGCAAATCACACGCACGCACACGTCATATCAATTTGCTGCCAAAAAGATAAGGATGTCTAAGCTTAGCCCTGCGTCGCCTGAGAATCTGTCCCTCTGTCCCATCCAGCTCTTAGATCTTAATCCGGACAGACTCACCAGCTGATAAATGCTGACTGACTGCAGCAATATACCATCTCGCAGGCCTAAATATATCTGCTGAAAGAGAGAAGAGAATCATCTTTTCACATAAAAATAAGTCAGGAGCATACAGAGAATTTATAAAAACTAAGGGAAACTACGTCTCCCAACATATCCATGGTTTTTTGCTGCTTTCACGTGTTCTGCGCTCCACGTCTCCAGTGGACGGGCCTCACTACTATAAACAAGTCTCCATCCTTGGTGCCATTTATGCAGCTTAAAGGGAAGCAGTTAGAGGCGACTTTTGATGTTTGTTCTTTTTTTTTAACAGTTTCTGTTAGTTTTATCATTGAGGGACTGGACAAAGAACATTGCTGTAATTGTTTTTGCCGAAGAATGTCAGTTTACAAATGTATATTTTGGTGGAATGTGTCTCCCCGTGCGTCTCCCCACGAGGCTTCCCTTCTGCTCCCCGGTCCGTGCCGTCACTGCTTTCCTTTCGAGCGCTGCGACCGCAAGAGGAAACTCGATGGGAGACCGTTTCTGTCAAGCGGTTCTCGTGTCAGACGGTTATCGTTTTAACGATGAGAAAGTGTGATGGTTGCATTTATTTGTCCAAAGAAATCCTGTGGAGGTCTGAGTGCAAGTTTTACATGCGGGACAGAAGTTTGAATGTGCAATCGGAGCCTGGGATGTTTCCGACACAGATTCTGTTACGGGCTGCACTTGACTTATCAGGATGTTTGTTTCGGGAGATGATAATAAAGCACAACATCTTTTCTGTTTAAACGTTTTAGTCGGACGGATCAGAGCGCATTAATGGGAGATCACATCAGACTCGTCTTCATTAGCGCAGGGACTTGTGCTTTTGCTGATGGTAGCTCAGTTCCACCAGTATAATCTTAAATAACCGCAGCGCTTGTGATCATGTGACCTGAGCAGCGAGCAGGCATCAGTTGCATTCACACTTGGCTGCAGCATGTATCGTTTTTATTTCTTTGTGTGGGGGTGAACCGTATGCCTGAGAGTGAGTCTTGCACACATCTGTGTATATTTGAATATGTGCACAAGCTCCTAATGCCACCTGCAGATGCTTTATTTATGTATTTTATATATAAAAATAAAAAGTCACATCACATTTTCATCTGGTCCTCGTCCATGTGTAGAACTCTGACTTCTTGTAAACTGCTGATGTGTTACATCAATTCTTTTTACTTTGTTACTTTTGATGCTTTACCAATTGTTCCCAAACTACCTTAAAAATCTTTTCAAAGTGAGTTACTTGAAGAAATATTCCAGTTTGGAATTGAAAGTGTATTTGGCATTTTTCTGGAATTAAGAGTTAAAACAAAACATTTCTAATTTTATCATAGGACAAATATTCAGTCAAATGGAGCTGGATGTTCACAGCAGTCTAGAAATCATCTGTGTGCAGGTGATGGAGCAACAAACATTTTAGTCCTCAGTCTTTAATTTATTCTCATTTTCTAAATCTAAAAGTTCCCACAATTTTGCAGCACTGTACTGAGGAACTTGTTAAATTTCTAATGGCGAGCCTGACGCATCATTAACTCTTAAATCACAAATGGATCCGTGGCTCAGATGACGTGCTGCAGATCTGAGTCAACAATGAATCAGGTTTGATAGATGACAAAACCTGAAGATGATGTAAGCATGGTCTTAGTTACCATGCAGTACATAGAACGGCAAGCAGAGCTTTCGACCGGGTTTTGACCAAAACATGTCATTTTAGGAAATTATGGCAACTTTTGAAAATGCAATGACATCATGCCTCCAAACAAAACAAGTACAAAATCTTTGAGTAAATACATTTTATTGACAATTCATCAGCCAAGAATGCTAAATGACTTAATTAACAAATTTCTACATGTGAAACTGAATGACAAACAAGACATTCATCTCAGTTGTGGGATTAAAAAGCTAAGTCGTGCTGGCTGTAGCATGAAAGGGTTAATTCTGCAGGTCCACCCGAACACCAAGATGTGGACACTAAAGTAAATCAATATGATTCCTACCTGTTGAGGCTACATTAGTTAGTGAGGTCCTTTTAAGTTTTCGGTGGGGATCAATAAGCTCATTTTCAGGCTCTCGCCGGCTTCCTGCTGCAAACCTGTCACTCCCGTACTGGAAAACTTCAAAACTGGGTTCCAAACTCTACGTGTCGGCGACATTGCCGACGATGCTCCATTTCTACCCGACTTTTCTTACCTTGCAACACTTTCCTGAGTCCTGTCTAGATTTCTGCGTGAGAAGATGAAACTAGGAGAGGGAGGAGTCGTGTGGGGACTCCTTTCTGCACATTCAAACTGCTTTTTCTGAGTTTATTTTCATTAAATCCTGGGTTTTTAAAAATCAAGCTTGAGCAGAAAATGATGATGGAACGACTTTAAGCTGTGCAGACGGGCTGCCGCGGCTCGCACGCCACCTGGTCCCAAAGATGCCTGGTTTCAGAGCGGACACTGAGGCTCTGCCGCACGAGATCAGCCCGTGCATGTTGCACGGATTAAAAACAAAAAGAAAAATGTCAGTACCACCCTGTCTCTTCCTCTCCAGGTGGTGGTTCCCTTTTAAGTCACAGTGTGATATTCTTTCCTCTTCTCTGTCATTAAAATATCTATACTTTCTCAAACAGCCATATAAAACATATTCAATAGAGCAACAATCTGTATTACAAAACACCTTCATTGTTCCAGTACTCTGTTTTTCTTTTAAACCAGCCAGAGATTCTCTTACCCTTGTGGTGATGTGCTGTTGTTACACCCAGACGAGCCATCAGCGGTCTTTGCTGGTGCCTAAAGGAGTAGTAAAGATGCTACGACTTTCAAGATACTTCATTTGCTCGTCTTTCTTTCTTCCTTCAACACTACATCGTTTGCTTAAAGTCACATGAGAATGACTCATGCCACGTTGACATGAATAGAATCCATCACGTCCACAAGTGTGCAGCAGAAATCAAGAAGCGCGTTTGGATCACCAGTTCCAACTCTGCGCAAACCTCACGCAGTGTAGCACCAAACTGTGGGAGCCAGAATAAAAAGAAAAAGAAGAAAGTGACAGTAAAGGAAGTCTGCCCTCCCGAGGGCTGGGCCACAGTCACTGGGCTGAACGCAGCAGCATCAGCGCCGAGCGCACGCCACGCTGGGCTCTGCTCGCTGGACTTTCCACATCTCCGCACAGAGAGGCGATGGCGGGTTTTCAAAGCGGATACAGATCAAAAGTTTAGTGTTTTTGTTTGTCTTCATCCAGCGGGAGGATTCACGTCGGACTTTCCTCACAGCTTGTGCTAGGCTGACAGAAGAGGTACGAGTGCTGGCTGCGGGGGCTCCACGGTGGACTGATGGGAGATGTTTGTGGTCCAGCACTGAAATCCGGTCCATCAAAACCAGCCGAGCCCCTCCCTGAAACAAATCCAGCAGACACAAATCAGAAAAGTGGTCAGCGTCGCTGTAGCTCGTCTACTGCTGCCCATTCTGATGTGAAACACAGCATAACATGAATGACTCAGACACCAAACCTGTATGTATGTATGTATGCATGAATGCATGTATGCATGCATGTATGCATGCATGCATGTATGTAGGACTGTCTCAGAAAATTAGAATATTGTGATAAAGTTCTTTATTTTCTGTAATACAATTAAAAAAACAAAAATGTCATACATTCTGGATTCATTACAAATCAACTGAAATATTGCACGCCTTTTATTATTTTAATATTGCTGATTATGGCTTACAGCTTAAGATTCCCAGAATATTCAAATTTTTTGAGATAGGATATGTGAGTTATCTTAAGCTGTAAGCCATGATCAGCAATATTAAAAGGCTTGCAATATTTCAGTTGATTTGTAATGAATCCAGAATGTATGACATTTACGTTTTTGTAATTGGATTACAGAAAATCACAATATTCTAATTTTCTGAGACAGTCCTTTATATAAATACTTGGAAGCAGTATCTCTAGTTTCAGAAGGCTATATTTAAAAGAGTTAATTAAACTCTTTAGTTCATTCAAAGAGCCCAATTTGTAACCTGCAGGCCAATAGGAGGCAGTACTATGAACAAATTTAAGTTTTTACCCATATCTTGAGTTATAACTTGACTATCCATTTATTCGTGGGTAACTATTGCTGTGAACCCAACTGCAACCTCATGATCGACGCTCGTGGTTTGATTTGTAGGTTCATGTTTTTCAAACTAACCATTTCCTGCTTTCAGCCAGGTTTTACATTCTTCATACATAAAAAGAAAATTCATCATTTTTTTGGGTTTGTCTTAATCAAATAATCCTGAACACATTGAATCTTTAAAACTGTGTGTTATTAATAGAAGAATATACATTTTGATTATGTTATTTATACGGTAAAGTGTTGGTCTTTGTAGGATGTCACCGGTGTTTTTCAGTACAACCACCAGAGGGAGGCAGAGAGCTAAAGTCTAAATTACACACTTCTTACAAACCATATGAAGCTTCTCTATTTCCCTGACTTTCAGCTCTGGTGATAACCTCTTGCGATCCAGTAGGCTCCATTTGATATCTCCACAAGAAAAGCTCCTCCACCCCCTTATCCGAGCGCTGCAGATAACCCCGCCATCTAAGCTCATCTATGGAGTAACTCATAGAGTTACAGAAACTGTTTCGTAAGGAGGGACACGCTGAAAGTTGGTTCATTGCAGCTTGCTCAGAAAGTTGAACAGTTGCGCAAAAGGATCTCTGGGTTAACTAAACAAACAGTTCATGATGATGAAATGTTTTATCTGAGCAGAATCAAACACTGGATGTGTTTGGTCAGAAAAATTGGTTTTCAGGCTTCTCAAAGACACAGTGTGGAGCTGGTCGCAGGAATGCAGCGCTCAGACAGAACCGCTCTTTGAAGTCTGCACATTTTTGGATGAGCTCCATTAGAAACAGGTGTGTGTGTCTGAGCAACATCAAGCTCACGCGTCTGCTCACACTGCAGAGTTTGCGTAGCCACGAAGAGGAAACGGAGGCTTATTTTTTAAGTTACCTACAGTTACCTGCGTTTCTCACCTGTTCAGTTGATGAGGATGCCAGTCGATCGTCCTTCCTCCTCTTTCATGTTCTTCAGATTATTCTCCGCCTCGTCCACAGTACTACGGGACAGAAATATATGACTTCTTGCCCTCAAAGATAATAAAAAGCCAGGATAAGACTTGAAACCACGCGTGTGCGTACGTTAGGAAGTCCCTGACGTCCTCCACGGTGAGCTCTCCGGTGGAGTCCAGGGTGAGGTCAGCACAGCTGAGGGGGGAGTCCAGCGGGCTGTCCAGGATGGGAGAGGACAGGCTGCTGGGAGGCTCCGACGTTTGCCCTGCCACACAAAAACAGAGCTTTATTTCACACACGTGAGTAACTGTGGTGTAGCAGGAGGACTGACAAAACTGTTTGAAACTGCAACAAGGTGATTAAATGTAATAAATCTGAACAAAGACAGGAAACTGTGAAGACACTGTGTCATGTACAGATTAGCTCATCACTTCAGTCGAGACTGAAACCTCTTTTAGACAAATAATTCATGTAGCGGCCTCAGGGATGAATCCTTCACAAAGCCTGGTCCATTTTTCTTATAAACGGCCCCCTCCGGGGTTATTTTAATGTAAAGGTCTTTAAAAAAAAGCTTGTTCTTTTTAATGTGGTTTCTTTTAGCCAAGGTTTTACTGAAATCTATGTCGTTTTTAATCTATAAGCAGACTACAAATTTACCAATTTTCCCTAAAAGCCTCGAGCCCAGACAATTGGTAAATGACGGGGTAGAACAAGGAGCAGGTTCTAAGACGAGCTCGTGGGACTGAACCTCTCCGGTTTCCCTGCGTTACTTTAAGCAGTTTGGACGAATGGTTCCTGAGGAAAACATCCACACACACTCCTGAATGTCCAGACGTGGACACGTGTGTTGGTGCTCTTAAACCTCGCTGGAACGGTTCTCCCCGGCCTCCTGAAAACTAATTAAACTAAAAGCAGTTCTCCCACACAAACCTGCTTCCACTATGACAATAAAGAGCAGAAAAAGAAAGGATTCATTATTGATTTTACGAGGAAATGCTAAAATAGTCTGGACACATTTGCTGGTACTAATAAAACTGATCAGAGATTAGCACTAATGCTTCAGACTAGGTGTTTAACCCTCATTAGTATCCCAGATGTCGTCAATACTTTTATGAGCCAGTTATGGTGCTGAACGTGCACCAGAGAAAGCAAAGGAGAATTTTGAAGCGTGTTAAATGTAAAGGATTAGGCCTGTGTTGAAAAAAATCAATTTTCTGATTCTAAATCGATTCTCATATTAACTCCTAAAAATCGATTTGTATGTCTAAAGATCGATTTCTTTTTATTCAATTTTTTTTTTTCTCTCCATCAATACATTTTTGCCTGATGAACTTTAATCCCAGTAGTCCCTGTAGTTTTGAAAACTCCTGAACTAAATTAACTTTTCTTTAGAGAAAATGCTGGACATTTCAGCTTAAATTTCTAAATGTTATATTAGTTCAATGAAGTTCATATTATCTATATTTACTATAGCTTGTTTAGTTTCTCTGTTATCGGACACGGTTTGTCATGAAATACCTGAAAAATGCCGGGTGCTTCATGTCCAGCTGTGTGTCTGGTGACAGAATAAATCAGACAAGCTAAAATAATTTGTTTACTGCTTGAGCTGTTGCAATTTCTTTCTTTTTTTGCACTTTAAATGGATATTGAAATGCCTATTTGAGTTATTCATTTCTTAGTTATTTCACAATAATTATTGTGAAATTATTATTTCAATAGTTATTTTACAGTCATATAATCCAGGCAACACTAACCCAAATCAATATCGAATCGGATTGAATCAAATGGTGATAATTGATATTGAATCTTAAGAATCGGATCGATACACAGCTCTATAAAGGATAGTTAACATGGTTTCATGTTCCTGTGCTAACAGTATCCAGTGTCACAAGATGAGGCTTCAAGGAAAAATGCGACGTTGGGTTGATCAGGACAAATTACACATACCGGTAACAGCAATAGTAATCCCACTACAGGTGGTACATGGATGAGCTTCAGGCGCCATGTGTGATACTACGTGTGGGCAAACGGGCCGCTTCGTTGCCACCAGCATCCACTCGTGTTAAGAAAGGCGATACGATGGTGTCCTGCACTGGTACGAGCGGTCTGAGCAGCAGTCACCTGGTCTGAGCCGTTACGCTTACAAACCATGGACAAAAGAAGCAGAAGAAAGCACGACAGCACGACGATGAGCCTGAAAGTCGGTGGGAGAACGTCCTTCAGACTGATGAGACTAGAGTGGTGCTTTTTGGAAATTTTCATAAAAAAAAAAAAAAGATGAAAAATTAGAGCTAAACTATTTTCAAAGCTACACTTCCTTTAGACAGTGAAGCCTGTCAGGTGGAGTTTATGTTTGTTTTTTTTCTATCTTTGTGTCGGAGCTTCAAACACTCATTAATTCACAGAAAAACAAAGACACTGCAGCGCTCTTACTCCTGCATGGAAGTCGTTAATAACCGAGTGCGGGGAGAAATACCGAGCGGTCTCCACAACAACCGCTGCTCTCTGCCAGGAGGGAGGAGTCTGCCTGGAGAGGCAACTGGGGCATGCTGAATGGTTGCCATAGCGACCAGAGGGGGACCACTGAGAGGCTTGGTCGGGGTTTGAAGAGGTTCATGGAGTGATGAAGAGGGATAGTAGACAGAGGAGGACATTTAAAGAAGAGCAAGGAACAACAAGGGGGAGGAGAGAACAAGTGTGTGCTCACACATACCTTCAGCCTGGTTCTTGTGGGTGCCGTTGGCCTGCGGCTGCGTCGTCGTACCGTCGCTGTGGAAACACAAGAGTGGACGGGATTTACTTTGGCAGCAGACAAAAAATTATAATAAACCAGTAACAGCACAAGTTTACTTAGAGCACCGTAGGGCTGCTGATTACATGAGGGGAAACAACAGATTTAGAGGTTTCATGGTGGGACCAGGAGTGTGTGACAGATGACAGCGCTGCTCTCTGCTGGAACCAGCTCTCCCCGCAAGATTAAGATCCCTTGCCTTCCCTAATGCTGCTTTACATCTAGATTGCAGGGGGGCATCTCATGATGCACTAGTCTTTCTTCTCTCCCATCTTCTTGTTTACATACATCATCGTTTTAGTGTACACTGTATCCCTCTTTCCTGTCATCTCACACTCCTGAACCTGTCAGGCAGAAGGCCTGGATGGAGGATATTTTGCCCCAGTAATAACTGGGATCAACTATTTTATGCCACTAATGTAATGATAATAAAAGTCAGGCCAGCAGACTCTCAAACAGCGGTGGATGTTTCCCTCTTCAACGAATTCAGGCATCACAATCCCCCCCTCACACCTTTAACACTGAGTATTTGGTTCATTAAAGTCACGTAAACCAAGCAGAGTAAATGTACCCGAGAAGATGAAACATCCAAATAAAGTCCTACACACAAAACCAGTCCAAAAGTTGGAAAGTTTTCTTCCTTAACTGCTCATCTTCATTTTGTAATGTGAGACAGATCTGGACTGCATGGAGGCCAGTCGAGCACACTAACACCTCATCTATGAAACAAGTCCAGAACGACGCCTGTGATCGTCCCGGTTAAATAACCACGGACATAACTAGGAACGATGTCACCTTAAAGGTGACATGCGTTTCCAGATATCCAGAATTCGCCTCTGTGGTCCAGTCAGGTCACACGTCACAGGCAGTGATCGACCGTTACAGATCCTGGACTGTCAGTGTTTGGCACGTGGAAGAAAAAGTCAGTTTCCCATCAAAAGCAAGCGGAAGACTAGACTTGTATGACCAGAGAACAGTATCCTCCTCCATACATAAGTTCAGTCAGGCTTTGTGCAATAAGGTTTTCTTCTACTCAGGGGTATTGTGTAATAGGTTTTCTGGGAACTGGGAATTGATGTGTGTTAACTGTAGTAAGGTTTGATTGTATATGTGGGTAAAGACTCCGGGGTTATGTTTCTATGTTTATTGGAGTGTGATTGTCGCCTGTGCCTCTCGTGTCCAAGACAAATTTCTCCTAAGGGAGAAAATAAAGATTCATCTTAATCTTAATACATACACAATCCTGACACCTTCACCAGCAGGCATTATCACTGTAACCTCATTGATGATTTACTATTTTTGTTGCATTAAATTTTGTTTGCACATATTTGGGAAAAAAAAAGGGAAAGCCAAAACTAAAAAAAGGCTATTTAGAAACCTTTTCTCTACTCTATCGATCAGTTTGTTACCTGGCAAAGGTGGTGTCTAGTGATCGGTCCAGCTGAACAGTGCAGAGCGGCTCGGTCACGACCTTGGCAGACAGGGAGAACCTCTCGTACTCTGACGGAGAGATCAGGTAAAAACCTGCAGAGAAGAACAGCACATCAAACACTAAATCTTGTCGACAGGTCGACTTTCTACATCCACCTGAATTGCTCTGAAAAGTTTCTATAAAGCGTGGAAGTGTCATAGTGTTAGTGGCATTTAGTTGTGAAATGTGCTCTTTTCAATCCACTCATTTTGTGGATGTCACAGAAAACAGTTTGAAAACAGTCTGAAACTCTCCTCACCCTGTCCGTTCTTGGTAAACACACAGGACGCGATACCGCTGATGTCCTCCTTGCGTATGCAGTCGTAACGTACCTACAGATAAAACACGAGCTGTGAGCAGATCTGAGAATGCAGTTAAAAAAGAACTTCCGGTACGACTGCAATTAACTAAATATCCTGGTGAGGCACAAACGTTCAGACCCGGCCGCGTCTGCGTCGTACCTGTGGTCGCAGGGCTGGTACGTTGAAGAGGTGCATGTCTCCCAGGTTGGTGAGACAGACGAGCGTGTGTTCGCTGTAGTCTTCCTGAGCAGTGGAGCTGAACAGGACCAGGGCCACCTTCCTCACCCGACAGCCTTCGTGTGCCGTTAGCTTGAACTTGGTCTTAGCACTCACTTTAGGAAGAGAGAACACCTGGAAAAACAGAACAAGGCTTCACATCTGCTCCTTTATGAGGCTGCTGGACGTCATGAGGTCGGGTGCGTCCTCACCTTGAGCTGTTCCTCTGAGGCGATCAGGACAGAGTGAGCGTTGGTCATGTCCGGTGCGATGGAGAGGTCCTGGGAGGCTTCGTACGGATCTGGCAGCGGCTTCCCCCGCCCGTCCAGTACGCATATGGACACCACGGGAGCCCTGTGCATCAGCTGGATCTCCTTCCCCAACAGCGCCTCCACACTCGTGCTGCTCTCACTCGCCCCTCCCCGCTCGCACACGCGCCCCGACCCGACGCCGGGAACCTCCAGAGCGTAGGCGTACACGCTCCCCGAGTTGGTGCCTGCCCAAAGCGTGGGGCCGTGGTGTGTACCTGGGGGACAGAGGTGTCAAAAGTATTCACATTCATTACTCAGGTAGAAGTATAGATACTAGAGTTTAAAAATACTCCTGTAGAAGTTGAAGTATCAACTCAAGTTTTTTACTCAAGTAAAAGTATATAAGTACTGGTTTCAAAACTACTTAAAGTATAAAAGTAAAAGTAATGTAAGGGGGAAAAAAGCCATTAAGGACAAAAGCCATTGAAAATGAATGCATCTTAGTATAATGTAAATATATTAAAGAACCATATATGTGTACTATTGAGCATTAACATGTGTTTCAGAGAGCAGGAGATATGATGACTAGTTGCCTATAAGTATTGTAATGGTGCAAAAAGTCAAACTTCAGAGGCATGTTATCATTTATCCTAACCTTTATTGGAATGTACATCCAAGTTTAGTTGCAGGAATCTGATGTAAGAACAAAACTGGACAAGAACATCTGAAACAACCACAACCAAATTCACTCTATCCGGATGGAGCAATTTAACTGGATAGTTTTTTTTTTAAAGGCCGAAATGAAATAGAATAACGAGGCTGTTTTTAAAATGTAAGGAGTAAAAAGTACAGATAATTGCGTGAAAATGTAAGGAGTAAAAGTAAAAAGTCGTCTGAAAAATAATTACTCCAGTGAAGTATAGATAACCAAAATGTTTACTTAAGTAAGGTAACAAAGTATTTGTACTTTGTTACTTGACACCTCTGCTGATGGACATGCAGCTTTGTGTCAGCTCTGCAGAAATGACAGCAGCACATCGCGCTTGGCGGGTGAGTAAACGTACCATCCCGCAGGAAGGTGTCTGCGAAGCACAGGCACCTGACCACGCCGGACAGCGAGTCGTCTGCGGAGCGCGGCTCGATCCGTCGCTGAATGGGAGCTACTTCGTCCTGCTCTGCTAACGCAGCGTTGGCCTCTTGAACCTGCATTTAGCAAAAAATGTTCAGGTAAAGAATCAAAATCAGGTGTGGTAAAGCGTTCAGGTGCTGCCGTAGAAAGTCCCGGACCTTGCTGGTGGGTGTGGCGATGGGGCGTTTCTTCCCGGACACCCTGCTCTTCCGTATGCGCCTGAAGCTCTGGCGTAGCGACTTTTTCAAGGACTTGACCCGGGACAGGGGGCCCTCCATGGCCAAAGAGTCATTAGGATGCAGGGTGCACCTAGGGGAGCATTAAAGAGCAGCAGATATAACGGCTGGAATGAAATGCCAAGGAAACAGAAAACTGAAATAAGGAATTCAAAAAGTATAACTCCAATTCCAGCAAATTTGGAAAGCTGTGTAAATGTAAATGGCAGAACACAAAAGGTTTGGAAATCTAATTAACTGTTTTTTGTTGACAAGTGAAAAGAGAATCAATAAATGAAAAAGAGGAAACTACTCCAATGTCAAAAGGGATGCATTTTACAATTTCACAAAAAACGGAGCTTATTTTGTTCGGTCGCAGTGACAAAGTGGGGAAACAGGCAACAAAAGGCTGGAACACTAAGAGGTAATGAAAAAACCTGTGGGAACATCTTCCAACTATCTAGGTAAGCTGGCAACAAGCCGGTGACATGATCAGGGTTAAAAAGAGGTAGAGTCTGACAGAAGTAAAGATGGGCAGAGATCCAACAATCTGGAAAATAAACTATAGTTACAAATGGTGAAACAATATTAGAAAGATGTTCCTCAGAGTAAAATTGCAAAGACTGAATTTGTCATCATCTATAGCACATATCAAAAAGATTTGGAGAAACTGAAGAAACCTTGCCTCTTCATAGATGAGTCTGATCTTTATTCTACCCTTTTTCTGAGGTAAATCAATTACATTATGATGTGCAGTTATGAGATATATAGATTGTTGCATAATATTACTAAAGGAGAGTTTTCCTTGCCACTGTTTGGCTTAAGGTTTTTGTCCCACTAGGGGAGTTTTTACCTGCCATTGTTTATGTAATAATTGCTCAGGGGTTTATGTTCTGGGTCTCTGGAAAGCGCCAACTTCTGTTGCAATAGACGTTATATAAATAAAAATTTAATTGAACTACGATCTCCGAGCTTTCAGGCAGCACGCAACAGATGAGATGAGATGATTTTGTGATGGAAATCACTGCATGGGCTCAGGGAAATTCATGGGAATCACAGTCTAAGAACAGTTCGCTGTGCTATTCACAAATGCAGCTTAAACCTTTGTCATATAATAAAGAAGCCACATGGTTGGCTGGGTGATCGTACTTTTGTTAAAATGGAATTATGGTTGTTATTGTTTTTCTCTTGTCATACTCGTTATCTATTTCTGTTATTGTAAACTTGTAATTGTGTTTATTTGTTTGTTTATGTATTTTTGAGCACATTGAGTCCATGCTTGTAATGTATAATGTGCTTTATAAATAAAATTGACTTGACATGTGATCGTGAAATGCTGCCGTCTTCTCTGGACCAAAACTCAGTTAAGATGAACCGAGGCAAAGTGGAAAACTGCCCTTTGGTTTCCAGTTTCGGAGAAATGAGGAGACAACAAGGAGCAGACAGACAGACCGAGCACTTGCTTCATCCCCAAGACAAAGAAATAAAAGGCTGAACGCAGCAGCTGCGAGTCACGAACCTGGCCAGAACAGCATTACGTCTGTGGTAGTCAAAGAGACCAAATCCATGACTCGTCCCAAAAGAGATCAGGTTCCACTCTGCGTGCAGCGCCACCGCCGTCACCGAGGCCGGGGGCAGGCACTGCACCAGCACCTGCGGCTGGAAGCCCGGGGGGAAGGGGGCCGTCTTCAGCCGCGGCTCCAGCCGGTCGTGGCCCTTCCAGGTGAAGCCCTCCCTGTCCTGGAGCAGGTCCACCACTGACACGTCCACCGAGTGGTCGGAACGCTCATCGTTCAGACCCAGCACGATCACCTGCACAGGTGAGGTTAACAGACAGCCATTAAGAGATGAATCTCTCCAACGAGGAGGAACTCTGCATCATTTTCTTTTAATATTTTTTATTAGGGGGTAAGGCACAGTACAACAGGAATAAACAAAAAAAAAAGATATACAGTCGACCTCCTAGGATGTTTTGTTGTTTTTTTTTTTATTAAGAACAGAACAAAAAATCCACACAAAATAATGACAAATCAAAATTATTTTAAGTAATATTTAAGTATTAAAGCTACACAGTATAAATTAAAAAATAGGTGAATAAAAAGGGGGAGAAAAAAAAAATGAAAACAAACCCCAAAAACAAAGGAAAAGTAAATAAATAGATAAAAAGGAGGAAGAAAGAGAGGAATGAGAGGGAGGGGGGATCCGTCAATCAGGAGGCAGGGACTGGAGAGAGGGGAAGAATGTAAGAAAGGGAAGCCACTTATTATAAAATTTGTTACAACTGGAACTCTGCATCATTACATTATAAACCACACGCAAGAACGTGAATGTAAATCAAATAATTCTGTGCAAAAGGTTTAGATGCCTTAATATTGAGTATAATGCACTTAATTACTTCTCAGACCTGCACATGTGTCTAAAAGCAGCTGTGGAGTCCAGACGGATGTTTACCTGTCCTGCTGTCCCAGCCACCAGCAGCTTGTTGCTGTATTTGCACAGGCTGATCTTCTGGATGCCGAGTCTGGGATCGTCACTGTATGGGTCGAAACAGCCCACCTAAACACACAAATCACTCCAGCTGAAATCCTTCAACTTATTTTAAATGAAAAATGATACACGAAGGCTTTTATTTGGAAGAGTTCATGTATTTTCCAGTAAAATAGATGAAGCTGTGAAAATAAAGTGGTGCTACAGGGGCTAGAAGAGCACAGGTGAGATGCAGGCACCCGAGGCCGGGAGGCGGTCGCTGGCTGTCCTGGGGGAAAGATATCATGTAAATTTGTCCCTGAGATTAGAAACAGGGATGTGTCAGGATTAAGTGATCTCATACAAGCATTACATAACTTTTACGGCATTTAATAAACTCTCCACCTTCTCCTGACTTTACAAGCTCAGACGGTTCTTGGAAACTTGTAAAATGTCTTATTCTGAATTTTGATTGCATTTCTTGAACCTGCATTTCTTGAACCTGCATCCCCCCCCCCTCACACACACACACACACACACAGTCTCACCCTTCCCTCCACGGATGCAGCGTAAACACATACATTTATCTACCGTTCTCTCTTTCACCTCCAACGCAGCCACAACGGCACAGACCCAACTCAAACCCAGTCCCGTGCACATGGGAGCTGTGTCTTAGCAAAACCAAAAAGTCCAAGCGGTTGTTCACAAAAGACTCGCAGACACGCACATAGAAAGAGTGGGCCGATGCGTCTGGTTTTCATTACAGCCGAGATGAAGAAGGAAAAAAAGGGAAAGGCTCTTCATCTCATATAAGGATCACATTCCTGAACATGCAGCTCTGTTACCACAGGATACACACGAAAATGTGCGTGTGTGAAGAGAGTGAGGTAAAGGAGTAAGGAAGAGAAGAGCCTTGAAGGTCTGCTGACATGCAGATTGTTATTCTTTCTTGCATGCATCATAATGCGCAATTTTTATCCATTTGGTTTTTCCAAATAATGCTTTTCCTGCTCGGACGCCCAAACACAGACGCACGCGGCTTACAGTGGTTCATTTTGTTGTTAAAAACACACTTTCATGTGTCATCTCGACCTCTATTCCCTGTCAGTTGAAGGAAAACCTCTCAGTCAAGACTCCCTCGTCCTGAAACGCTGCTTTGCAATTGTGAATCAGTTCATTTAAATGCAACTCTCCACCAACAAAACAATTAAAGTCGAATCAGACTGTGGTTTCGTCAGACTCTAGTTTTAATAACAAGAACAATGGGGTGGGCCGGCCTGAAATCCAAACACATGAAAACCATCTGATGGGAAAATGAGGCCACAGATGTAGCGTTTTATGGACTGTGTGTATGTGTGTGTGCACGCAAAAGACAGGCCCAGGGCCAGTAAAATACGACCCCCGTGTCTGAACTCCAGAGGAGAAACTTTAACGTGGACGTGTCTGACTCTCGTCGGCCCTCACCTTTCTGAAGGGAGGCCACTCCTCCTCCTGCTGCATGTCGGGGTCGTTGCTGGTGTCGTGGGGGTCGTCGCCGGGGTCACAGTCCGTGTGGAAGACGTTGGCCGTGCCGAGTTTGTACAGTGGGGTGAGAGCGACGCCTGAAGCATCCCAGAAACGCACTGTGCCGTCCTCGTGCCTGAAAACATCAGATTGACATATTTTCGAGGTTTTAGAGACAGAGTACCAACGAGATGAAGGGATGATTTTACCCTGATCTGGGTCTGTGATGTCACAGTACCTCCCAAGTCTGAACAGCTCACTTTAAAAAGGTGCCTTACTTTTGCTAAGTCAGAGTTTTTCATGTGGTAGTTACAGAGATCTAAATATAAGCTCTCAACCGGTTAAGAGCTTTTTCACTTTTCATAAATCTACTTAACTGTAAAAAAAAAATTACAGGAAAAAGCCTGACTATGCAAGTCTGTACAACATTATGATTGTGTCATGATGTCTCCTGTCAGATTTCAATTGGTGGCTTGAATAATGCCGGTAACTCATGTTTTTGCAGACATTTGTGAATGTAAAACGAGAGAGGTGGAACACATCAACAAAAATATAGATCATAAAACTGTCAACATCCACTTTCAAAACAATGACGAGCACACGGAGCAGAAAGTACGACCTGTTATATTCCACCTGTCTATACACTGGCGAGACTGGAAGACCCAAAACACACATTAAGCTGGTGTGTGCAGACGCACAGTCAGCATAAAAGGCATATCGCAGGCTTCCCCACATTAAGCCAACTTTAGTCCCGCCTATAAATCTGGGGACGGATCGTGCCAGTTGGATGCAATAGTTCACCAAGTCAGACAGAAATTCTGTTTAAATTTGAAGTCCAAGTCACAATAATTCTCCATGTTGCATTTACTAAGAAAGGACAAAATGTGTTAGATTTGAGAAATTGTGGATAAAAGAGAAGGTAAATCTTCTCCTCTCCAGATTAGAACAGTTTCTATCCCGAGCCAATACAGACACAGAAATGCTTGTCTACACTTTTATTACATTTAAAAATGTATTACTGTAAGACTCCTCTTTCTGGTCCCACTTAGAGAAACAGTTCACAGTTACAGTACGGTAAATTCAAAAGTCAGCTGAACAAATTCTGACTAAAACCAGAAAGTTACATCACATTTAAAGTCTGGGATCTGGCTCCCCGCTTCCTCCAGAATTGATATTAAGTTGGATTTATAAATCTCTCCATGGTCTATGTCCTTCTCTTTTATCAGTTGTTTTATTCTATGAACCTCCTCTAACCTTTATGTCTGGCATGTTATTCCTAAAGTATCCCCAAACTGAGAACTCAAAAGCGTACGATGAAGCCGTCTTTACTTTGGCCCACGTCTGTGGAACGACCTGCCTGAAGACCCGAAAACAGCTGAGAGTGAGGTTTGTTTAAAAAAGTCAAATTAAGACCTGCCTTTTCAAAGTAGCTACTGATTTTATAGAGATTTATTTTTATTTGAGTTTACCATGTTCAACTCTGCCACTTCCAGCTCTGCTTCTCGTCACTGCGGTCTCTGAGCCATAGAGGAGGTCTGGTCTCACTAGTATCTCGGAAACGTTTTCCTTTACTCTTGCCACGCACCTTCACCTCTGCTGCTTGCATCCTCACCGTTCCATACCTCTCTGGGTTATCTCCCCCCTGCTTCCCACGCTCAATACAGATCACAATATCATCTGCAAACATTATAGCCCCTGGAGACGTCGGTATGGCCTCATCTGTCGATAATAAGAATGGGTTCTGGGCCGAGCCATGAAGCAGTTTCACCATAACCTCAAATCCGTCTGTTCCTCCTACTACACAACCCTCCATGACTACATTACCTGCTGTGTGGATGGAGCTTTCCCAATACCCTACCTCCGTTATCTATATGCGTTTGTCCTTCTCCTGTATTTATACACCGTTGAATCTTCAACCTTTCCTCATGGAATAAGAATAGCATTTACTGGACTTCAGCTTGGTTCTGATTGGAAATTTTACATTGGTATGGGTCCTGGCCTATGCTGCTGTGTGTATGTGCGCGCGCGTGCGTGCGTGCGTGCGTGCGTGCGTGTGTAGTTTGTTTGGAATGATCTTGGTGGTGATGGAACACTTTTCTATCACTCTCGTTGTTTTAATCCTGTAAAGCACTTAGCATTGCACAAACTGTATAAAAAAATAACATTTGACAGACAGATGTGTGTGTGTGTGTGTGTGTGTGTGTGTGTGTGTGTGTGTGTGTGTGTGTGTGTGTGTGTGTGTGTGTGTGTGTACACATGTGTACAAACCCTGTCAGTAGCAGCTCTTGTTGTTTGGCTGGCGGTGCCACGTTTTTTCCTCCACATATTGGCCAGCTCTAGAAAACAGTGAAGACAAATGAGGACTTCAGAAACCTGCAGCAGAAATGTGTCAGAAAATAAATTCAACCGAGCCGAAAACCATTTCCTCCCATTCACATGCTGCCTGGACCGGAGCTTGTATTTACCGCTGAAAATGCATATGGTGTGACTGCAGCTCGTCGGTCTACCTCCGCTACACTGCCAGCCTGTCTGGTTTGGCCTCCCACAGACAAACAAAGCGCTGTGATTTATGAAGCGAACAGCTGTGTGTGTGCATGTGCACGAGTCTAATCTGCCACTGATCAAACAGCTGATGCAAGCTGAAAGGCTCTGTAAAGCTGTTAACAGCTTACACCTGCTCTTTAAGCTCACACTTTAACTAGTTGCTTGTATTCCTGCTGGTTTCTTTTCCTCGCCGCTCAGCTGAGAGGCCGCAAACTCAAATCAACATATAAAATTATCTCATTTACTTTTACAAGTGGTGTTGCTGCATAGTTTTCAAACTGTCACTACATTTATTCAATTCAGATTGCTTTGAGTCTGAAAACAGCAACTGCATGAAGAAGCAGCGTAGCGTCTGGCCACACCATGTTTAAGTTTCAGCGTCTTAGGTTAAGCCGCTTGCTTTGGATTTCCTGTAACCGAATATCCGTATTGCAATTTTAAACCAATTTACAAATTAATCCTGACGACCATGGTACCTTGCCAACAGATACAAACATTGTCTTTTGGGGTCTCTCTTCCAGCAGCTGTTTGCTCATTCAACTTTCAGAAGGAAAAAAAAAGGGGGGAAAAAAATGTTTTTTTTTTTTTTTTTTTTAAATCAACTCCCTGGAAGTTGTTCTCACCCTGTGTGTTTGATGCCGGCCCTGCTGCGCTTTGCCAGCGTTGACCAACCTCTCCCACAGTTTGGGAGGGACGCTGGAGATGTGGCAGGAGCAGGTGATGGCAGAGGAGTGGAGAGGAGCCAGGTAGGGAGTGGGCAGGGTGGGCCACCCGGGGGTCTGCAGATCAATCACAACCAGCTCCTCTTCAAGTAACACGACTAAAGCAGACGGCTCGTCGAACTCTGTAAAGAGCAGAGGGAAGACGGCAGATTAAGCGCTGATTAATGTAAATATTTAGACCCGTGGAAGAAAGCACAGATGTACTTCTCTGTGGTTGGTCGGAGCCTCACCTTTCTCCTGCTCTACGCTGTGAACAGTGAAGAAATCAATCACTCGCGATGTGAAGTCAAGAGTGACGTGTTCTTTGTCCTGCTGGATGGTTAGACAGTGGCGGTCGCCATAGCTGGCTCTCGGCATCCCTCCGCTGTATAAAAGCACTGGTGAACTGGTTGTAAGAAGAGCATAAGAAGAAAATATGTCAACGCCGACAGATTTATGTCATTGTGAACAATACAGAACAAGAATCCCCGTTATAATAAAGCACAGATTACTTTTTCCACACTCTTTGTTGTTGGTTTTTTTTATGTGCACTTTTTTCATTAAATGAAATTCCTGTAACACTCTTAGGTCAGAAAAGCGCAGAACCACTGTTGTTTACAACTCCGTTCAAAGCAGCTGGTTTTGGTGGTGGAGTCACTCACGAGTTTTACTACGACACCCTCTTCTACAGTGTTTGCCTCTTCATAGATCAGTCTGACCTTTATGCCACTCTTTTTCTGAGGTACATCAAATTTTTATTTTATTTAACCTTTATTTCACCAGGAAACAAAAACTTGTTGAGATTAAAAGTCTCTTTTACAAGAGGGTCCTGGCCAAGACAGGCAGCAACACAGTAACATGACATATGACACGACACATGACAAAACAAAACACTGTTGACATTACTCATAGCATTTGCAGGCAGAATTGGACATCTCAAGATCCGTCAGGAGCGATTTAAAAGCATTAAGTGAGACCAGTTCTCTGAGATTCAAGGTGTTTTGCAGCTGGTTCCAGGAGGAAGGCGCAGCATACCTGAAGGCCTTCTTTCCCAGCTCGGTATGCACTCTAGGGACAGATAGTAGTAGACGCTCCTGGGAGCGTAGATGGTAGCCTCCTGATTCTTTACGGTCAATGTATGACTGTAAATATATTGGAATCAGACCAAGTATAGCCTTGTAGACGAAAATGTACCAGTGGTTGAGCCTGCGAGTGGACAAGGCCGACCAACCCACCCGGGCATACGATGTACTATGGTGAGTGAGAGCTCTCATATCCGTAATAAACCTCAATGCACCATGATAAACAGTCTCAAGCGAGTGGAGGCATTGAGAAGATGCATGCATATACAGAATGTCACCGTAATCCAGCACAGACATAAAAGTGGCTGCAACCAACCTCTTCCTAGCATCAAAAGAAAAACATGCCCTATTTCTGAAGAAAACCCCCAGTTTCAACTTAAGTTTTCTAACAAGTTGATGAATTTGTGGTTTAAAACAGAGAGAGTCATCGATCAGAATTCCCAGATACTTGTATTGGGACACAGTCTCAATCTCAAAGCCCTGGGACGAGGTGATACGGGGGATATTCACAGGCTTAGACCTTTTGTTTGAGAACATCATAAGCTTAGTCTTATCAATATTCAAGACAAGTTTAAGGTCACCAAGGGTGCGTTGCACAACATTAAAAGCCTCTTGTAAGTAACAGAGAGCCTGGGTAGGGGTAGGGGCGGAGCAGTACAGAACTGTATCGTCTGCATACAAATGAAACCTAGCGTGGGGAACATTTTGACTGAGACCGTTGATATAAATAATAAATAGTAAAGGTCCCAGAATCGATCCCTGAGGCACACCCTTGGATACATCAAGTGGGCTAGACAGGATGCCTTCTGCCTGTACACACTGAGATCTGCCAGATAGGTAATTCTCAAACCAACAGACAGCCTTTCCTGATAGTCCTACACAAATGTATTATGATGTGAAGTTGTGAGATATATAGATTGTTGTATAATATTACTAATGGGCAGTTTTTCCTGCCACTGTTTGGCCTAAGGTTTTTCTCCCACAAGGGGAGTATTTACCTGCCATTGTTTATGTAATAATTGCTCGGGGGTTTATGTTCTGGGTCTCTGGAAGGCGCCTTGAGACAACTTCTGTTGTAATAGACGCTATATAAATAAAATTTAATTGAATTGAACATGGGTTGGTGAAGTTAAAGTTACCTGCAAAGCTGAACTGCTCCGTAAATGAAAGCTCTTTAGGCTCTGGTTGCCCAAAACAAAATGGCAAGGCTGGCAAGAGTTTTTAATTTATTCATCACTTCTGTCAGCTAAAAATATGAAAATGTATTTTTGTCAATACGTCTTCTTTAAATTTGCAAGATAAAAACTAAATAAAATAAATAAAATCAGAGGGGAGCACAGTAGATATGTTTCCCGTCTCCCTTCTGTGTGAAGTCTGCAGGTTCTCCCCATGCTGAGTTGGGTTTTTTTAAGGGTTACAAGGATTAACTATTAGAAAAATGTGACTTTATGCAACTAAAACCACAAATGAACCATTGGTAAGTCTTAAAAAATAAAGGGACAATCAGAACAGCGATCAAATGTGCTCACAACACTCACCCCGTCTGTGTGGTTCTCCACAGGATCTTGTTAATCGCTTTACAAGGAAATGGACCTATGGTATTAAAAAAATAAATAAAATAACACGATAATATTAGTTCAACTTAAACCATTAACAGTCTTTCATATGAAAAACCAGTTGGTTACAACAGTAACATTCTTTATACCATCTCATTGTTACTGACAGGAGTGCAATTCAGTCATTATTTAAAGCAACTTAAACACCGTCACAGCAGTCGTCACAGGTTATAGAGAAGCTGTCGGTCACTGGTGTCTAATCCGTGTATAAGAAATAAATAAAAAGAGACGGCAACTTCCAAAAGACCTGAACAATACGACCTGAACAATAATTTCAAACAAGCTGAGAAATGTGTTGAGGGTGTGCCTTGTATGCATTTCTCACCATATGGGATGGTGGAGGACACTGGCTGGTGGTTGTAGGTGTTGCCGCTAGCAACAGCCCACACAGAATAGCCCCCATCATTGTGGGAACTGACAAATAAGTTTCCAGAGCGCTCCCACACCAGACTCTCCAGCTGCTGCAGGGAGTTTCACACAGACACACACACGAAAACACAAGCCGCAAAGTAAATTCCAAACTGATACATGAACATATCTCAAACGATATGAACCTTCTACTTACACTGCAGAGGTTTAAAGTCTGCTCTCAAAATTAAGTACCTGCTTGCCAAGGAACATCTGTTCCGCATGACGGGTGCTCAGGTCCCACAAGACCACCAACCCTCGGCTGTAGCCAATCAGAATCTTCCCTGGCTGCTGAGGATGTTCCTGAAGAGACTCAACTGGTCCTAATGATTTTCCACATCTGTAGTCATCCGGCAGGCTGGGGGGAAAAAGAAAAATACAGATCATCCCACGTTGGTAGCTTTTTCCATAGAGGCGACTGCAATCCAGGAAACACTAAACTACTATTACTTCCAGGTTAAAACAAGGTGAGAGCAGAAAGACAGAGTTGAAGAGAACAAGAGTGAGAGGAGTGAGACCAGCTGTGAGCAATGAAACAGGTAACAATTTTCACTCTGATTAAAAACTCTCTGTTTTGCCGTTTGCTTTTTTGTGATGAAAACGGAGAAAATGATCTAAGAGCAGCTGTGTTTTGAACCTTTCTGGACAGATGAGAGAAAAAAAAAAAAAAAAATCAGTCCACATCTGCATTCAATGTGTGAACTGATGCAGGGAGGAAAAAGGTGTCAACAGATCAGAGGGAAGTCCCAAATTAAGACTTTAGATGGAAAGAGACAGTCCCGACACAGATCCACTGATGGGGGGGAAAAAAGATGACAGAAAGATCTGTGTAGATGTAAACTGCTTGCTGGGTGCACTGCAGAGCATCCTGTTGTTTTGCATCAAGCAGACTCAGGGAAAAAACTCCAAGGGTGTTAAAAAAAAAAAAAAAAAAAAAAACCTCAGACAAAGCAAAAACCATGTGTAAGAAGCAAAGTTTTAGGACAGGCTGCTCTTCCAAGAACAACAACACAAAAATTCAACATTAAACTGCAGCTGAGGTGCTGGAGCTGGTGAGCTCCACATTCCTCTTGAGGCAGCAGAGGAATGTGGAGCAGGACACGCCCTCGAGATGTCAAAGGATTCCCTCAGCCAAGGATGGGGAAGACAGACAGACAAGACAGTAGGAGGAAAGAGAAGAAAAAAAAACTGCAGTAGGAGAGAGAGATAATGAAAACGGACAAACAATAGAAGGGAGGACAACAAAGAACCAGAGTTTTCTGGATTCTTTATTGCAGATTGGACAGAATCATGACACACATAGTAAACGTCTGACTGATGAGGTGGTGTTCACCGAGGAAGATCCTCTCCGGATGCAGAGAGCCAGAAACATTCCCAACAAAGCATTCCATTGTCTCCATTTCTTTGGAGCAGGATGCTGGATTCCCTAAAAATACTTACGGACAGAGTCTCAGTGATGAGGATGTGTGTGTTTTTGGATACATATGCATGTGTGTCACTCTGCATGTGCTCGTTGGATATTCAGCTGAAAACACTTCCCAGACCGGAACACTGCGTTTTGGCAGCTGCCACAAAGATCCACTGTGTAAAACCTCCCTTTCTTTGCACAAAACACACACACACACAAGCCTTATCAGGACCTTAATTACACCTCGGTTCTGCTCACTTTCATAAACAAGACTGATTAATGAGGGATGGATACAGGAAAAGATGTCAAGAAACCAGTTGCTGAGAGCTTAAAAAGCATCTGTTTGTCACAAAGCAGTTTTCTCACCATTTGATATTTTGTATACATCCAGGATAAAAACAAATACATGTTGTGTGAGTGTGAACTCCCCTCCCAGTTTGAGTCTTGTCCACCGAGGTCAAAAAACAGATAAAGTGTAAAAAAAAAAAAAAAACAATCTCTTGCACCTCATCACTCAGACTCTCTCACCGATCCAACAGAGACACCATTATCTTTCAAACTCTTGCAGCACCTCAGAGATGACCAGTTTCTGTTTCACATCATGCAATGTCTCTTGCTCTCAACAATAAATAAATGAATAAAGTAAACAAGAGTTGGTTGTGCTCATTGATCCTGAAGCCCTTGGCTGCTGCTGGGGTCAACAAGGATGTTTGTCTCTGCAGGAGTGTGTGTGTGTTTCTGTGTGGCCTGCGCAGCTGGACACGAGTGGAGGAAACTGGAGTCTTTAGAGTTTAACAAGAGGATATATTGTGACAGGAGATGGACAAAAAGAGGATTATTTGGTATTCTGACGTGTAAAGAATATGATGGAATAACTTTAGAGCTCCAAGTGTGCTGTTGGTGCTTCATCCTCAGGTTGTTTTTTTTTTTTTTTTTTTATAAATGGTTTGATCATCCATCTGTCCTTCTGTCATGTTAACAGATCACGTACGTGTCCGTCTCACCTCTGAGTGACCTGATCTTGGAGCAGCGTCCTGCTCTCCTGCAGCCAGAGGCGGGGCAATTCCAGGAAGTACACGCCGCCGCCTTCTGTTCCCAAACAGAGCAGGTCACATGACTTTAGCAAGAGGAGGACAGTCACCCGAGTGGCACTGATGGGGAGAAAAAGAGGAGTAATGAGTAGAAAAAAGTGCGAGGACACCTGAAAACATTTTGTCGCAACAACACTTGTTATTGGATATTTGCTTTTGGAAACTGTGCTTTATTGCTGAATTGTGAAATTAATTAAATCATATGGTGAATGTAATCCAGCCAATTAGTAAAAGGGAGTCATTTAGTATCTAAATTACAATATTTTATTTAAAAAGGCAAAAGCAAAACATTGAAAACCAAAAAAAACCATCTCAGATACCTGCAGCTCTCGATGCCGGGTCTTCCTGGGAGGCAATATTCGTTGACCTCCTGGAAGGAGACGACGCCCTCTTTCTTAGCCCCTCCTGCCTCTCTTGACGGCCCGGTGACCAGCTCCCACAGATGAATCGTGTTGTCATCCAGCAGCGACAGAAGGCGACCCTGAGAGCAGGCAGACGCCACATGTTACAGTGAATGCCAGGATCAAATTCTTAAAAACGGAGGATCTTTTACTTTTACATTTCAATTCAACTTTATTTATATAGCGTCTAATACAACAGATGTTGTCTCTCACTTTCCAGAGATCCAGAACATGAACATAATGTTTATGTTTATGTTTAATAAACATAAACATAAACATAAACCCCCGAGCAATTATTACATTTAAGAAAAACTAAGAATTAGCCTCACCTGACCAGGCAGGAAGAGGATCTGCGTGACAGCAGTGGTGTCTCTGTGCAGTCCTGTGAACTCTACGCCGGGGGCTCCATAGCTGAAGAATCCCGTCAAGGAAATCCAGAACTCAAACATTTATTTAATTGGATGCAAAATTATAAACAAATAAGGCAGAGTCTATCAGAAGTATCAACATTATTATATCCAACTGTGTGTACCTGTCAGACGCATCATTATACACACGAAGCTAACCAATAAATGACCAACGATTCAACTTTAACCTCAAGGGCATAAACAGCAGTCAACTGAACTTATTTCCTTTAAATTTGTAGACATTTTATCTCCGATTCAAATGCTTTTTCAGTTCTCAGAGTGAAGAACAAAATACAAGGTGCCTTTTATTTCAGCATGAAGGATTACCGTCACCTACGCAACGGTGAGTCTGCAGACATTCATCTTGAAATATAATTTGCTCTCTCTCAGTTCAATCCCTTAATTCTAACTCTCAATGATGTATGTTATTATTGAACAATGCACCAAGTGTGTCGCCAGCCCTGCCAGACTGGAATAAGTGTCACTTCTAAATGCAAACATTTTTCAGGCTCATAGGTAATAGATGTAGCAGAAACCTAATATGCTATGACAGTATAACCCAACAAGACGACAGGATATCTAAAATCCATTCTTCCTTCAAACTCTTGTTTTTAAATGGAAACAAAATGAACTCAAATACGGTGGACGGAGTATAATAAGATGGAGCTGTAAACTACAAGATAAACACCGTCGAGGTGTAATAGCAGGGGAGAAATTAGAGCACTATAACAAAGCTCTTAGCAATTACCAACACCAGATGACGCAGATGCCCAAAACCACCGTGTACATGTTTGTGAGTGTGTAATCAACAGCAATCCTCACAGTCCTCCCTTTGTTCACCCAGGAAAAGGAAGCAGAGTTGATAAAATGAGAAATATTCACGAGAACTGTGACAGCAACTGTGCTAAAATGGGATAAGTTGTGAATCCACACACACACACGACTTAAAAACTAATACACACATGCATGAGACACTTTAAACACACCGTTTACATAAGCGTGTAGGAATGACAAGAGGGGGGAAAAAACATGTTGGGGAAAAAAAATTACAAAATTCTGGCAGTTTTTATGTTTGTATGTCTTTAATGCATTTCTGTTGTTTTCATTATTGTGTCTTTTGCATATCATCTGAGTAAAAAAGAGGAAACATACAAGATAATGTATATTTACTCCTCTTTTCATTACTAGTGATATTTTTACTCCACTGGCACACATCCTGCTCCCCTACATACAAAGATGCAAATTTCTTTAATCATTTTACTCCCAATTTCTTCCCTCTACAGCCCATGATAATCATTAAATTGTGAATCAAAACAAATTTTCCCCAGTGTTTTAGCCCTCACTTTCTGATTGTTCTCTGTTTGACAGAATTTACCACAAGGGTCTAGTGGAAAACAACAAACCCTCCAGCATCTCCATCCCTTTTCCACTTTTTGGAAGTTGTCTTCGCCAATCTCCTCTCAACCCTGACTGAGGTGGTTGAAGGGTTTGAATCTTTCTTGTCCCAATTTAAATCCATCCTTATTTCATTCACTGATCAGCTGGAGGCCAGTCTGGCAGTTATACTAGCATTCCTGAGTGTTGTCACTTCCTGTCCTCGTGTTTTTGGTCTCTCCAGGACCGCATGCCTCAGACAGCTGGAAGTCGAGGTGTGAGGGGAACATTCATTCATTTATGAGCCAGTCCAGAGAAAAAGAGGCAGAAAGAGGTAGAGACCAAAACAGATGCTGAGAGGAATCACGAAAAGTGAAATCAAATCCAGCTTTCTACAACTTTAAAGGAATATTTCATCATTTTTGGAAATGGTACGTGTTGTCTTGTCAGTCTAGGATTTATATTAAACCCCCAAAACAGAGGTAAACAACTGAGCTTTGATTAATAAAAACTAAATAAATGAGCATCTTTAAATTCTCACAACTTAACACTTTCTCTCTTCTGTCTATTTTCCATAAAATCTCACTGGAGTTTATTCTAGCAGCAACAGAGGTAAATGTTAGTGTAGAGAGATCACATGACTATACAGAGACAAATGAAAACATTATGAAAAAATATTATACATAATTTGCAATCTGAGGAACTCTTAACATCCCTGGAGAAAACAACAGAATCTAAAGATAATTCGACATCCCAATTTTCTTAAAAAAGGTCCGACCTACTGACCTTTACTACTTAAAACAATAATCTGCTGCATATAACCACCAATCGAAGATAGCAGAACGGCAGGCTTCATTTTAGCCTCTTAGCCTTTTTAAGCATCACAACACTGAGCATGTTCAGCAGGGTGAAGCTCTCAAGTGCTGGACTAGTTTCATTGTTCTTTCGTTGTTATTTTTAACCTTATCGGTTATACAAATTACTTTTATTTTGTTATTTTGTACTTTAAAAACTTCCACAATACGTTTCCCAGTTAGTGCCATGGTGCACGTCACTAAAATTGCTTGATATTAGTACGACACTGGTCAGAAAAAAAATGGTTCCTATTACCAGCCAATCAATCATCTCTAATGGAAAGGCAACGAGCAGATTTTCAAATAAAAAAAAGAAAAATATTCCCTCGACATGTCTTCAAAGACTAACAAACTAACAAAAAGAGCAGAAAAAAACAATGCAATAACAGTTCAATAAAGATCAGATAAAGATGGGCAGCTGGTTTATATGTATATTCCAGTAATGTCACAGCTCATTCATCACACGTCCCCTCCACATAAGCGCTGGCTAAAAAAAGCTGTCAACGCATGGAGGTAAAAAAAGGCCAATAATGACTATTTAAGACGGTGTCACAGCCTTGACTCTTAACACGTCTGTGGCACCTTTGACACAAGCCATCTCCAATTTCAAACTGTCGCCCCACTTAGCCCTGAATAAAAACATATGACAGACCACACTGTCAACAAAGGAGGCACAAAGACAAACCTGAAAGCTCAATTGTGGTACACGATTCACATATCTGAAACACAAACACACACTATATACACGTCCTGGTCTTAGTGTGTCAGTGACAGCTGGTAAAGAGATTCCCAGTGATGATGTCATCACCTCTTCACAAGGGACAGCTGTACACGAGCCCCGTTAACACAGCTCATTAACAGTTCTGTATGTCCCAGTGATGTACAAGCCAAATACTAAGTACATACTCTGATCCTCTTCTTCAAAAAAGGTTGACACTTTTCCTGAGGAGAAAAGAGATTCAACAGAAAAGCTCCTTCTTCAACCATGTCTTTACAACTCTGTTCACAGAACCCGGTTTTAGGAGGTGGAGCCTGCTACTTGACTCTACTCCTCCACTTTATTTCCAAGCCATGCCTCTTTTGAAGTCAGGGCTACCTGCTTCGGAAGTGCAATAAATGCATCTTCATTTCAAGCAGATTGGAGATAAAGATGGGGAACCTGGACAATTCTCCTAGGATCTTGATATGTGATGTCACATCATTGCAAATGCCAACGGATCACAGAAAGATACATACTAACCCAGACATTAGCTACTCCAAAAAAATTGCCAGAAATGTAATTTAAATGTTGCAACCTTCAACCGAAATCCACAAATGCATATTTGTTAAAATGATAGCCTAATCTGAGGTTGTATTTAACTTGTCAAAGATGTTGCATGAGGAAAAAACAACGATTGAATACAGATTATTTCAATTCAATCTCCATTTAACAAGTTGCTCAATGATTTTAATAGTGTCAGTCTGCATGTTCTGGGTGTAACATACAAAGATTTGCTGTACTGCTCACAGGAGGACCCTGAAACACACACAATGGGGGCCTACAGCAACTCATTTTCACTGAATCATTGTCTCTTCCTCTCCCTCTCCATCTCATACACACAAGTGCAATTGCCCGGTGATGCAGAGAGGCAGCGTTAGCAAGGATAAAGCGATTTCACGGTCTGAATGCAGACAAACAGAGGGCATTGTCCTCCATTGGGGCACGCAGCAACACACCCTTTAACACATAAATGCGACAGAAGACAGGGACGGACAGGAAAGAAGGACAAACCACTAAACACAGGAATGAATGAATGAATGTACAAGCTGACCACACACAGGAAGATAATCTGGCTGAAGAGAAGATCAAAAAGGTAAAATGCCATCAAAATAAATAAATGAATAAATAAAAGAACTTCTGTAAAAGGTAAAGTGGTTTGCTGTTAAAGTGTTAGCAGATTTTTCCCCAAGCTTACTCTCCACCCTAAAAGACAAAATAAGTGTCAAACTCTTCAGATATCTGGCAAACTGTAATAAAGCACACAGGCCAAACGACTCCACCCACCCACTAGAGAAACCAACTCAGCTCATTTGCATCCTATCCACACTTTTCAAGCCCTCCCCTCCTCCCAACATCCCTCAGTGTACACTTTGTGATGCACGATTGCTCAATCAGAAGCCAAAAAACACCAAAAAGCACAATATTTGCCAAAATATATATAAAATGATTTTCAATTGGAAAAGTTAACATGAATATCATGGGAAATGAAATCCCACTCTATTGTTCCTGTAATCGAAGTACATTTCCTAGGAGTGTTACCTAATAGACATGAGGACGGACAAATTGAGAGCATCAGAAAGTGTATTTACTGATTGTTTATAACAATAGGGGGAAAACATCACTTAATGTAGACTCTGATCACATGTATCCCATCAGATCATGATGTGGTGTTATGTAAATGTCAGCAGAGCTGCATCTTGATGTTCCCCCGAGATTTGCACTTCACATCTAAACCAAACTAGTTTCATAACCATTGTATGTGTTTCTACGGGTTGGTTTTTAGGCAGTTGGACAAGTTAAAAACAATATTACCCAAACTAGAAAGAAAAAAAGTACTAAATGGATTGTCATGATTGTTGTCTTGTGCACATGTTCCAGGAGATAGATCCTTTTGCTTTTAACTTTTTAATTCAATTCAATTTATATAGCATCTAATACAACAAAAGTTGTCTCCAGACACTTTCCAGAGACCCAGAACATGACCCCCGAGCAATTATTACATAAACAATGGCAGGTAAAAACTCCCATAGTGGGAGAAAAGCCTTAAGCCAAACAGTGGCAGGAAAAACTCCCCTTTAGGAGGGAAGAAACCTTGAGCAGCCACGTAAACCACGTAAAATTCTTTGGTATTTTATGAGCAAGATGAGCGTGCTTCCATGCTGGAGAAACTGCACTGAGATGTGTCAGCTGAACGGGCTATTCCTCCATAAACACGACTTTCCCTAACGGGAAAATTTAACACTTAGAATTCAGACACCACAAGTGCTGGATGGTGAATTTACAACAATATCCCAACCCCCCTACCCACCTCCTTGAAATTTCAACACATTATATGAAGAAAACATCATGCAAGCACTTTGCCAACTCTGCCATTATTGTCCACATTTCTTTCTGATTCCTCTCACTTCACTTCAACTCTGTTCTTTCAGCTCCTCGGCGAGACAACTTTGATTTGTCAGTTCAAATAAATGTTTTCCTTTTCACGCTTCAACTCTCCCATTCAACAGTCCATTCATTCAGCTGGTAAAATTGGACCCTTTACTTCGCCACAGAGACTCCTCCAACTTGTTACCAAGCGTGTTTGTGCCCACTGCATTTGTAGGGAGTGAGGGGTTAGGAGGCTTGCATGGACCAAACAAGAGGAATGAGGAGCGTTAAACGGAAAACACAGGCAGTGACTGGTGCACTTTGATGTGTATGAGTACAGAAGTGGAATGAAACGAGCTAAAGATGCTCCGCTGATTTCGCTGGCAGAACTATTCATGTAAAGTTGAATTAGAAATGCATTGAGTGGGTAGCACCCTTCCAAACAACATTGTTGTAACTCGATTGATTCTGAAACATCAGATTGCTGTTTATAAGCAGTTTCTGGGGAGATTATGAGCTGCCTCCATTTGGAGGTGGAGGACCTGTCTTCATAAGTATCAATGACTGGTGTGTAGACGGTAGATCGAGACAGAGACAAATGAACCAGCAATGAATAAATTAATTTTACAATAATAAAGAGTGATGAGAACAAAAAAAACAGAGGAGAGGACTGAAACTAGTGAACATCAAGAAAGAATAGTTTATATACTATTGATGGTTGGCAGCCTGAGGGGGAACTCAAAGGCCATGTGAGGGAGTAAAACGTCACATTTTATTTATTTTGCAAACTGGATGTAAATATAAACATGCCTGTGCAACACATCAGAAAAGTAAAGTGTAGAAAATGGCAAAGTAAAAGTGGCTGTTTTGTTTCTGAATTACTGAATCTATTTTCATAACAATTACATTAGTACTCAGAGCACATGAAGATCTACTGGATAAGCGTTGCACTCCTGGCTCACTGTGGCTGCCAGGCCTAATTTATTGTGGTAGATGCGAGTTAGAGCAAGCCAGTTACCGTGCCAAGATCACTAAGTATCTCAAATATGTATAATTGATGACAGATACTTCATCGTCATTTTCTATTATTTTAAATATTTGCAAGTTATAGCTTCAAAGTTTGAACATTTACAGCTAGAAATAGATATTACTTATATCAATGGTTTCATTTAAGGCACTCTAAGTACCACCACTCTTATTAGAATGTTGCAAATAAAAGGCTATAAAAAGTAGCATTACATCAAAACTGCATTTTAAATCATGAAAACAACCTATTTATATCCATCCCTGCAAAGGAGCAAAGAGCATTCAGTTATTTGCAATCTGTAACTTCGCCACTAGATGTCACTAAATCAAAACCATTTCTCTTTCTACTAATTAAACCAGAGACAACAACTAGGATTGCACATACTAACATGTTGCATCACAAGTAAATATGTTAATGTAACAAAAGCTGGATGCGATTGAGGGCAAGTGACAGCAAAAATAGTATAATTGGAAAGATAATTTGCAAACATGGACATCAGGGATCAAGAGTTCTCCCTATAAAGCAAATAGAAATCTTTGGTTGACTTTCGAAAATGAATAAACAACCTTAGAGTGCTTCTGATTAAGCTAAAGCAACTTAAATTAGATCACTGGGAGATTAAACTAAACAACTGCAAAAGAGAATGTTATTTCTTTCCATTCACCATTAGTCTGCTGCATGTCATTGCAAAAGTCCATGAGTCATTGTCTGAAAACAGGCATTTCCCTGAAATTTAAAGATTAAAACGCAAACTCTTTGAAGTCAAAAAAGATGCTGACCACAGTGACATACAACTGGTAATAGAAATATACATTTCATCTGAAATACAAAAAAAAAGGCAGCTTTCAATTTTGTTTTGATAAAATTAGAGCGACCAAAATGTGATGCATGACCAACAGGATCTTAGCCAGACGGAGGAAAAGCTGTCATCCAGCGTACGCTAAAAAACATGGCGATCAAAGCTCTGCCACATGTGTCTGAATATTAGCTCATCATCTGACGGCTGGACGGCCCAAACTGAGTTCTGCAAGCACTTCTCATCCCAGGCAACTGCACAGGTCGTCTTGGAAACCATTTCAAAAGCTCCCTTTATTAAGACTAGACTCAGCAACAAAGCTCTTACTCACCCAATCTACATAGACGTGCATGCGCAAACACACACACACACACAGACACGCAGAGGGAGGTTAACCCAGGGCAGCACAACATGCATTCCACAACAGGAGACAGACTACTCAAGATCGGCCCTCCACCCCCACGCATGATCTCTGTCGACACACACACATACAGACACAAAAAAAACCCCAACACCACATTGTCCCCTTCCCTCTGCAGAGCCCCAGTCTGTGGTCGAAGCAGAAACTCTAAGGGCGTAATATGATTCTGCTTTTATAAACACACGAGAGCGAGAGAAGGAGAAAAGGAAAGAGTAAGTGAGAAACTTGAACGAGAGGCTGAGAGAGAACAGTTGTGAACAAGAGGGAAGGAGAGGAAACAGGCCAAGGTAAAGGACAAAGGTTAGACGTGAACAAGCACCACAAATTTTACTATTTTCTACTGCAACCGATCCAAAAGATTCTGGTTGTACAGCTCGTGACTCTCCTGAAGCAAACATCTGCTTCTAAGGACTGGAATACCTAGCAGGTATGCTGGACATCATGTCTGGGTCCAACCAATGTCAGTGAGCTTGTTTGATTATCAGAGAACGTGGACACACACACACGATTAGTTGACCAACAGGGAAAGAAATATGGCAAACTATATTTATTTTTAACTAAATAAAATATTTGTTAAGCAACTTGTTTCATTTTAAATAATTAGTTTCTAATAATTTCTTTTGAACAAAAGAAATTCTTAGAAATTACCCTTTTCTCCTGGTATCGCTGTCTGCTTTGAAACAACAACCACATTAGCTGGTAGTGAAGGATTAAGAGTAAATTAAATTAAATTAAGTAAATTAAGAGTTTTGTCTGTGATTATTTCCATATATAAACATTGGTATCAATGAAATATGCCCATCAGATACTCCTGCTGCTTTTCAATAACTATACTGTTTCATAAAAAGGGCAGATGTGCCAAAATATTCATTTTACAAATCTTTTAAAACTTAAACCATTCATTGCTTCATAAAAAAATCTTTTATTTCTTTTTCTGTTTGTGATCCAATGCCAAGTGTTGGTAACCACAAGTCAAATGTTTAAACGGGAAACCACTTTGAAGGCGAGTCATTGACTGGTTTGGCTGATTTCATCAGTTCTGAAGGCATGTTTTCTAAACTTTCACAATTTGGCGATCGATGCAAACACATCATTTTTATTGTACGAGAACGCTACACATGAACTTGTAATGACACTGTTGAGTATTTTCAGCTCTCTCTTCATGTGAACATTTTATATGACGCAACAGCTTTCACCAGCAAACACGCTCTGCAACGAGACTTTATCCTTCCAAACTAAAACCATTTTTAAACAGAAGGCAAAGGCGACAAATTTAAATGTGTCCAAAACACTGCAGAGGCCAAGGCCCACAACCTCGTACCATTAACACCATGCCTTTAAAGGGTGTTGACTTTGGAACAGAGTAGTTAGTGTGTTTTGATGGGATAGCAACGTAAATAACATCCCTATGTGAAATATCACTGACACAAATGATCACTGTAATCCATCAGAGTATACATTCAGGAATGCGACAAATTTGGTAAATTAGATGGCAGGAAACTGAAATGACAACAAGATAAAGGAACACTGCCAAGAGCAAGATTTCTCTGCAGATTAGTGACACTGATTCAGCTATCTGCAACAAAATATTTGAAATGCCTCGCCAAAGAAGCAACTGCAGAAGCAAACTGCAAACAGTCAACAAAAACAAATGACTGAGGAAAAATCCATGACCATCATCACCGCAGTGGCAGTGGATGAGGGAGTTCCCTAAGAAGCAACAGCTGTCAGCAAATCCCACAAATCCATGAGCATTTTGGACATGAAATTGGGAGCGACAAGCCCCAGAGGCAGCCAGCTGGCTGAGAACAGAGAAGAGGCTGCAGGTTCTGATGTGGCCCGTTTTGTTCAAATGAATCTGAATGTTGACTAATTCATAATTCATGGCATTTTAATGGACGCATATTCTCTCTCGCACTGTGCTGCAAACTGATAAATACTCAGGTTCTGCATATAAAAGCAGTGAAAAGCTCCATGCAATTATTTACAGACATTACGGGGTAAACAGTCTTTTTTTTTTTTACTCTCAATGTGATTAGACATGACGTTTAAATAATAACAAATGAAGCTTGAATTTTACTTTAAGTAAGTAAATACATTTTAAAACAAGCACCTTCCAGGACCCTCTGCAGTTTGCTCATTGTTGTAGTTGAAGATGCCGTCACACACCTGCTTCAACGAACCCACAGTCATCTGACCAAAGCAGTCAGTAGCGTGAGGGTCATGTGCTTTGATTCCTCCAGTGCATTTAGCTTCATCCAGCCTGCATTACTACATAAGAAACTCCAGAAAACACAAGTGGATGCCTCTGCATACCGCCTGGATTACCGACTACCTGACAAACAGACCACAGCTTTTTCACCAATGGAGTGTCTTCAGATCCGCTGCAACACAGACCACTGCAGGAGATCCTTCCTGCCCACGGGAATAAACCTCCACAACGACTCTCTGAAGAGACTAAAATCATGAAATCTAGTGCAATAATTCCTTTCCATTTGGGAACTAATAAAGTAGTTTTGAACTGAATTGAAATGAAGAGGCACTGTAATGCTTTCACAACAGAATTCCCTGTTTAATAACATCCTTCGGCTTTGGCCAGTACTGATATATTTCTGCATGAATTTTGACTAAAATACATGCATTTATCTACCCGTCTGTTTCAGCCACATCTGTCACATCCTCATCCTCAAGCCTCTGCGTTCAATTCATTCCACTATCCTGCTGCACTTCAATTTTACATTTTCTTCCTGCGTCTATCCATTTTCTTCCTGCGTCTATCCATTTTCTATAACCACTTCATCCTGTTCAGGCTCACAAGGAACGAGGAAACTATCCCAACTATGGGTGTTTTTCATTATTTTTGAAATTGCAACTGCAAATAGAAAAATACACCAAGTGTCATATATCGCAAACAAGTTCGCACAGGGTGGTTTTAGTGGGGGGAAAAAAAATGAATATTTCATAAAACTGTAATGGAAATACATTTTTCACATTTTTTGTAGGATCTAGTTTACTTCAGCATAAAGAAACAGGCACAATAGGAAGAGGTAACCCTTTCATATTTCACCAAAAGTTATGCAAGTAATCCTAAAGTTTTTAATCCATTGCTCGTCCATGAAATGAGGACAATTGCCTCCAAGAAATCCCTGAGACGTGGCCAGATCCACATATAAAGGGCTTTCCTTGCCATAATCCGCTGCACACATCTACGCCTTTTGAGTAAAAACAATAACGGCTGAAGTGGTTGCATAAAGAAAAATTAACCCTGCAAAATTAAAGCAGCACAAAGGAACGTTTTAGCTCAAAATGGGTCCCCATATAGGTATGGAGTTTAGGGCGCTTTTAAGACACACTCCAAGATTTACTCTTGTTCGGCCACTCTCTCGTTTTATCTGCCATCATTGCCTCCTTCAGTGTCAAAGTTGCATCTACCATGATGTCCCCTGTGGCTTTGTGAGCTAGCTTTATTGTTGTTGGTGTGTAACATCGTGCCGTGAAGTGATTATGTAGTTGTTGCAAGAGATGACCGAGACGCGAGTCCAAAGTTACTTTGGACGGGTTTTGACAACAGAAGAGACGGGAGACAGCGGGAGCTAGACAGAATATACTTCCTAAAAATAATCCAACATTCCTTGAACTGAAACCGACAAATACGGGGATAACAGGCAGACTCCAAACAGAAAGACCCCAGCAAGGCCATTCCTCTTTATTCACAACATTTTTATCTAAATTTCTCTCGACTCTGTGCCTAAAATATCACATTCAATCATATTCAAGGCTAACCCATTTAAGTTACCCTCTACACGTCCAATGCTTTAGCTTGTTTACTGTTTAATGTCAAATCAGTTTTGTGGTCAATAGAAATTATTTACATGTAGCTGTATAGCAGAGCTATTTGCCTCCCGTCTTCTCTCTTTCACACTCCCTTGTCTTCACTGACTCTGTTTATCTCCCCCTCCCCTCCTCCCTCTATCCATCTCGACGGGTGCAAGTGCCTGGTACCAGTAGTCTCCCTCTCTCCCTCTCTTAAAGCCACATCTCAAAGAGTTGATTCTCCAGTCTGTTGCATTTGCACATAAAACAGACACAGACAGACACACACAGCTCCTTCCACGCAGTGAAACGTGTACATACCAGCTACATAACCATACACAGGTGCTACGAGCACAGATTTAGATTCAAACGCTGGCATGTTTGTGGTTATAAATCACATTTCCTGCTCCTGCTACAGGTCACGCACTCGCAAAAGGAAAACATGCGAGACAAACGTGGAGCATGTGCATCACCTGATGCCCGTCGGAGGACTATAAGCTCTGCATCAAAAACATCCAGGCATTCAACAAGTGACAGACTTGTGTTGCGTGGACGGCGTGCGAGTCTCCAAGCCGATGGAATTTCTGACACAACTGACACCCCGAGCCAAATTACAGTTTTGTTGCAATGCAGCTCACATGCCAAACCGGCACTTATTCCCAGTACAGCTTCGCTCGGTGCTCCAGCCGAATCCAGCGCTGTGTCTGTGAGGGCTGGAGGTAAGAGCTCCTCTGACCACACACCACCAAATGCCTTTATGACATTCAGAGCCTCTGAGGGGAAAAATTATCCTCTTAAAAGTGCTTAAATAATGTTGTAATGATGATGGTGAAGCTGTTTTGTTTTCAGTTTTAGCTGCCAGGATGTAGATTCATAAAGCCAGAAGTTGTAAACAAAGTCCTATCCTTATAATATCTTATAAACCAACTACACTGAAAATTTGTGCAAATGTAATGTCAGACGTGCTTGGATAGGAGAGTCAGGAAAATCACATTTTACCTCATTTTACCTCAGAGATTTCATCAGTGTTTTAAAATGCAGAAAAAAAGAGGAATAAATAGCTGGTTGACAGTTTTGGTTTACTAGGGAATGATCAACCAGTCCTCCCCGCTTCAACCCCGGTGGTGCAGACAGTGCAACTTCCCACAAAAACAGAGCCTACGCAGCAGCTCGCTGCTTAGCCGGACTCGTGTTATATAAACAGCTCTTCTGCAATCTCTACTGATCAGGATATCATCAACGAGGCAGCATCAGACCCTGAGACTCAGAGCTGCTGCAGATTAGAGGATATCAAGCAGAGCATAACTGGCACCTCAATTAAACTTTAAAAGAGTGAGGCGCTCATCCTGCACAGCACACAAAACCTTGCACTGAAGAGTATGAATTCGTCAACCGACAAACCTACAACTGAAGACAGATCTAAAGCTGCAATGCAGAGCTGATGTGGAGATAACGGAGAGGCACTTCAAACTGACAGCAGAAACTGACAGCAGAGGAAGGAAAAAGCTTTCTCCACTTTGCCTCGGAGTTTCAGTGCAGCAAGCTTTAATTGGACAGGATGATCTATAGAAAAACCTTGGTCAGTGCTGATCAATCTGGTCTGTTACTCCTGCTGACTACATATTTTCTGTTTTAATTATACAGGATCTACAATCTGCTGAAGCAGATGTCAGCTCTCTGCAGGCAAAAGGTCCACAGTCCATCGCAGAGCCACATATATTCTAAAGAATTGTAAATGTCAACGCATTGGCCAGGCTAGTAGGACTGATGATGCCTCAAAGGCAGATGTGTCGGATCCAGAAGCTCACCTGTGATAAAAGGATACATTTTTATGGCTCCAGACTTTGTGCCAATGGCCATCAGTTGCAGTTTGGGGTCAAAGGCCAGAGCACTGGGCTGATGGGGGAATCCATGCTCCACGGTCTACGAGAGAAAACAAGGGAGAGGATATGAGTGGGAAAGGCAAACAGCGCACAGCTTAAACAGATGATACACACACAAAAGACACAATAAAGGCTGAGATTTATTTTTCAGACACCCTTCCATTACAATAAAGCCAGCAGAGTCTGTGATTGTGCGTACGTGCTTTGGCCTGTCAAGACTCTACAGTCTGCAAAGCGTCAAAAAGGGAGGATACCCTTAATAAAGTTACAGGAAAAGTTATTAAAGAAGAAAAAAACAAGAGACAGAACTACTTTATTGCACGGCAAGCTTTGTTAAAAGGGGGACGGAAAACAGAAACATTCAAACTTTATTTTCTCCAACCCAAGTCAGGAGATGGGTAGTGAAGCATTTAGAGCTACCGAGAAAGAGCAACCATGCAGAGATACACTTTAAACTGATGTAAAAGATAGAGGGGGTCTTATAAGATTTACACACAACCAAACTCTGAGAAGGGAAAGAAATAAAATAAAACTGGTTGTTTTAGGGGGAAACTCACTCAGTCATGAAGTAAAAAGTCAACTCTGTTTTTTTAAGTGCCAGAAATGATAGCACACTTACACAAACATACAAAGACATCAAAGTAGGTCTCCCGTTGAGAGACCACCTAAGTGACAGTTGCACCAGCTGGTGCCAAACAGTTTTTTTTTTCAAGTGTGTGTTTGCTGTTCCAGCAAAATAAACAGTTCATGGACTTTGCACAGGATACAACATTTTGTCAACCTGAATATTCAGTCCTGAGGTATCTCACCACGTACACATCCCCCTAATATCACAGGTGTCTAGTGAGCGGGTCCCTCTGCAGATGGCTTGTTTCATCAAAAATCCAGAATACACAAATATTCAGTTTTCTGTCATTTGTTGCACTAACCTGGCTGACCATTACCACCGGTACAAAACATACCAAACCAATCGCTACAAGGCAGGGTTGGACTTTGTGCAATGGCTCATACAGGAACATCCAAGAACCTCTGTTCAAAAAAAACCAACATGGCTGGAGAATCGCTAATAACGCCTTCAATCAGCAACTGTCACTAGAGAAGTGACACCAGTGTTCATTCTCGACTGCACGCCATTCTTGATATCTTTAGTCAGTTCTTTTCTAGTTGTCCGTCTACATCACATCCTTCCTCTCTCTTATTGGTTTATTGGTTTCTTCTGCGTCTGTCTGTACTGACCTCTGCACATCAAATATTAATCTAGAATAAATTATTTGCATTAAGAGATAATGGCAAAGCATGTACTTGCAAATCCATATGTAGAGACAATAGAATACAAGACAATAAAAACAAATGGATATTGTTTTGACAACCTTCAACAACTTTTTCTTAAAAATGTAATTGTCTGAATGATTACCAAATAGCCGAGGCTCCATTTCAGATTTCAGTTACAACTATTATTTGTCAGCTATTTATTATAACTTCCTATAACAAATTTTTGTCAGCCAGGAAAAGTTCAAGTCAGAATGTCAGTTACCGGCAGTCAGAATGAAAGTAAACATGCCGCCTCGTTTGTGTTATTAACTCACATGAAAAACACCAGCTTTATGAGAATGTTTACATGGTCAAAATTCAGATTTTTGTGTTTGAGAGTCTTTGCCAAAATAAAGTCAAATTTGATTTGAGTGTTTTCATACTGGCACTATTTAGGACGACGGATGAATGTGATTCACGCGAGTCATTGTGAACACAGCGGCCGCACCAAAACAGCGAGATGTCTCTGAAAGTGTGGTACGATTATCAGCAAACTGATGCAGTCCATTTGCACTGTGAAAACTTCATGTTTGAAAATGTTTGAATATGCCCCCAATATCAATAAAAAAAGCAACAATCAGATAAGCAAGAAGTATGAAGCAGAAAAATGTTATTGGTACACACTCGCCTTTCTCCTGTGTTCACACATTACTGCAGCTAACCATGTTCTTGACTTCTCGCTGGGCAGCTGGACATAAAGTCCAGCCACTTCAGACCATTTGTACCAACACATACACAGAAGTGTTTGTATGAATATGGGAGTCCATGACAGAGATATGAAATACATGTACATGTGTGTACATATGAAAATAAATGTTCACTGTACGAAAGCTTGTTTTCTGTCCTTCAGAAAGGCCGGCCTCTGTCTTCTCCATGGATTCCTTTTCTTGCCATCTAATTGCTGATGTTGCAAAACTGTCAGCATCCATATCTCTCCCCTCAGAGCAAGCAATAGGCGGAGTCCGTACAACATGTAAATCAGGTGCTGCATATGCCAGATATCCAGTTCAGTTCGAACAGCGAAAGTACTGTTTATGAAAGCGCCTATCATGCAGGTGGCTGTAAGGCAACCGCTGCCATCACCTGGGCAGATACCACAGCTCTCTCCTGATTAAAACACACGGTAAACATCGATCACTGTGCTTCTATTATGTTGATGACTCCTTCCACCATTCAATATCCTCCTCTCCCATCTCTTAACACAAGACAGCTGGCCATCCTGTTGTATAAGGAATGCACTTTCAGCAGATACCTCACCTGGAATTTCAGCTCAGCAGTAAGGAAAATCTGAACTTGCAAGCTCAACTTTTTGATGAACTTACTTGAAAAATATATTTACACTAGTAAGAAAACTTACGTATACCAACAATTGTGTTTGTTGGAATTTAATTCAAATTGTTATTTGTGGTTAACAGGTTTTATTGGTGCAACTAGAACAACCATGCCAATATTATCAACCTGTGCACAGTACACCATGAGCTGCATTTTCTTTGTTCAGTATGGATAATACTGTCACGTTATCAACTTGGCCTGACAGATTTTGCCTTTCAACATTAAATGTTTGGACAACCCAGCTCTCTGAGATTCGGCGTGGAAACAGCAACCCACCTAACCTCAGTTCAAGGCTATACGGTGCTGCAAAACTGGTTTGTCTTTGCATAGCAGCCCATACAGATGTATAATACAAAGACCCTGTTTGCCAAGTTGCACCACATCCAAAAACGATTACCTGCAGCTGATATTTGAACACACAATTACCTTGACAAAGGGGTCCCGCAACCTACTTTTAGGCCACCACAAGTTTAGCAACAGTGGTCAAGGTAACAGCACGTAGCTCTTTAAAAGTGGATCCAAAATGTGCTCAGGCCAGGAGCTCTTAAATATATCTCAGCTCTGGGAAGAGGGGGGAACCCCCCACCACAAGATGTTCAACACAGGATCATGGTGATGGTGACTGTACATTAAATGCCTCATAATCATGCGGGGCTGATGTCAGAGTTTAGTAAAGCTCACTCTCCCTGCTTGAGCCAGAGATCCTCAGAAGCTGAGCAACATGACGGATCAGCAGGCTTTTTCCAGCCAGCAATGTGGATGGTGATCAATACTTGTCGGCCACGCAGCTCCTCACGAGGCACCAGTGTGTGCAACAGCCTATATTGTGAATTAATCTTCTTACATTTGAAATCTCCTAATCCCCACGGCTGACACGAGCACTTACATGTTATAGAGCAACATTGGCTTTGGTGAGAGAAGTTTTTTGGGATGTGCTGGGATGTGTTTGCAGGCCTGAGAGCAAATCTGAACCCCCCAGAAACACATCACCATCAATCAGCAACACTTCGCACGTAAAGGCTGATTTGTGGTTCCGCGTTACACCGACGCAGAGCATACGGCGTACGGTGCGCGTCGCTGCGTACCCTACGCCGTAGGGTCTGCGTCGATTTAACGCGTAACCATAATTCCGGCTTAATTTGTTCAGTCTGTGTGGAAATCAGGACCCAAACTAGCCCAGAGCAACCAGGCTCCCCGCTTATCAGCACTCCACTTCAATCTTGGTCCCCATTTGGTGAAAAATACAAGCCTGCTTTAGTTTTGGGGAGCAGCATGTGAGGAGGAGGAGGAACCCCCACCCCCCCACAGCCCCAAATACTCCTCATTTTACCTTGTTGAAGGCGAAAAGCTCCTGTTTGATCTTCTCTCTCTGCGGGTCGGTGCCCTGGCGACGGAACCTAAACTTCATCATGTTGGAGCCGTGGCGGGGGAGCGGCGGGAGCAGCGGGACGGAGGAGGGAGACGGAGACGACGACCCGGAGCTAGGCTAGCGGAGAGCCCGTGCAGCTGGGAGCGGGGCTGCAGCTGGGGCTGCTGCTGCTGCGGCGGCAACGGCACTGCTGCTCTTTCTTCACCCCTTCGCTGCTGTTTAGGTCGCGGTGGGTTTGACCACAGCACTCCCTCCTCTCCCCCGGTTCACACGGAGCCTGCTGTCGTCCACCAATGAGACGGAGGACATCTGCGAGAAGCGAGTCTGAAGGAGGATTTATGGTTCTGCGTTACACCGACGCAGAGCCTACGGCGTATGGTACAAGGCGATGCGCGAGGTACGGCGTAGGCTCTGCGTCGGTGTAACGCGGGACCATAATTCAGGCTGCAGACACGCCCACAGAGCGGAGCACTGCCGAGGGCGGCGCTTGTTTTGAGACCCCACACACGCCGGCGGGACGTCCGTTATTCAGGCGTTCATTAACCGTTACAGACGGTAAGTCACGGGTGAAAAAATCGAACAGCCATATAATGAATACCCGATAATAGTTGAAAAAAACAAAACAAAAAAAACAGTTGAACTTGTTCACTTTAAATTGTAAAAATATTACATTTGATTTTCTTTATATTAGATCGATCTCTTAAAAAAAATATTTTTATAATATTTTATATAATATTTTAAAATATGTTTATAGTTGTATAATGAATACTAATGAATACTACAAAAAAAAAAAAAACAGTTGAACTTGTTCACTTTAAATCTGCCACAATCATCCTGAACATTATTAAATAGATCATTGCACTTTCAACAGGCATTAGTCATGTCTGTTCTAACTTATTTACTGTTTTTTTTTTTTTTGGTATGTATTTTTAATGTATTTATTCGTTTTCTATTGTAATGTGTCTTGATGGGAACGTGTGAATGTGGTTGTGAGCCCTGTCAAAGAGGAATTTCAAGCAATAAAGTATTCTAATGTCTAATGTCTAAATTGTTAAAATATTACATTTGATTTTCTTTATATTAGATCGATCTCTTTAAAAAAATATTTGTATAGTTCACAACGACAGCTATAATGCCTCCCATTGCTGTTTTCTACTGATTATTCCCACAAGTGCCTTCACAATTTCTACAAAGATGTTGGCTAACCTCAAGTACAGTAAGATTTCTGACGTCACACAATTGTTACAAGCTTTTTGTGCTAAAAATTGTGCTAAATTCATCACATTTTGTATATTGTATTTTTAATTGTCCTTGAATTTTTAAGAACAATGCCAGTGACTCAGAACCTGCATTACTGTTATTTTCAACATATTGTTTTATAGGATTTTATGCTTTTTGTGTACTCTGCATATTTAGTTTTCTTGTCTGACCTGCTTCCTTAAAAATTACAAAATGCATATATTTGTGATCACTTAGCCGCTTGAAAATAAATACTTCATTTACACACCTTTCAGAATAGGTTATACTAAAAACTTTAATACAGTTCTATTCACATCCATTAGTTATGTACAACCAATATTTACAAAATACACACTGTATGAGTAAACATTTGTTGAGTGCAAAAATCTTCTGATATAAGTGGCCTAAGAATTTATGTGCCAAATCCTGCTTCCATAAATATATTTCCCTGCCAGTACTTTGCCCTTTATTTCATGGCAAAGGGAGAACATTTTTTTTTATTTATGATGGTCCTTTAATGTTTTACAGTAATGCACCTTCACATAAATGAGGCGAACATAGTCAGATATTTGCTGTGTCCAAAAATCAACCCCTACTCCCTAAATGGTGCACTATTTCTCCTGAGATATGTTCAAGTTAAACAGTGCACTCTCACAGGAGTATTACAATCCTCGACAGTAGGTTGTTTTTTGTTTTTTTTGGTTCTTTTTAGTGCTGTGCCAGTCATGAACAAATCATTTTTCAGAACAACTGCTTAGTGGAAATTAACTGAATCACTTACTGCAATAATTTATTTATGTCACAGTTGAGCTGAGTTCAGCTGCAAACAAGTAAACACTGCTGCTGTGAAAAAACGTGATTGGTTTCCTGCAAACGAAAGACTTGAGTGAATCACTGATTGACTGTATCCCTGTATCCCCAGGCGAACAGGTAATGTAATTGGGGGATTTCACACAAGGTGTTTACATTTGCATAGTCACATAAACATAATCACATGCTGTATTACATTCAGTCATGCAGTCACTGAACGTACTGGTTCACAGTGAACACGAGTCCCCAGTTATGGTGAGCAGCTTAAGCTGGAAGAATCAGGCTCAACAAGACCAAGAGCAATGATGAACTATAGACCAGTTTAAAAGACTTAAAATAATTCAAAACCAACGTTCATTTCCAAAATTTAGAGAAGAAACATCTAGAATATTCAGATTTATGAGTGGAGATATGGTGTATTTGCCAAAGCTTTGCAGGAAGCAGAGAATTATAAGCTGCGGAAACATGAACCGTTCAGCTGTTTTTTCAGTTCAGTGATGCGCAGTGAGAGCTCAGATCAAGTACTGAAGGATTCAGTGAAGGAATCTTCAATAAATCTTTTTAATTATTTGAGTCCAATGATTTCAGTAAACTAAAAAGAACTTCCCGACTCATCACTCGTGTCTCTGATGTGCCTTCATCAAACAGATAGACATCTTCCCAATCAGTACACAAGTAAGCCGGGTGCTTTGACACAACCCCCTCCTCATGTACGGCTAGTACTAGTGTGGAGTTGCAATGTGATTTCCTTGCGCTTGCATCAGCACCTGAAGAGTTGCTTTTCTCAACATCCAACAGGAGCAACACCTCCAATGTAACGCAAATAACCCAAAATTTGGTCTGGGATTGCATGATTTGATCCCTTTCAAAGTCAATGGACAGTGACCCCATTGACCTTTCCACTGAGCAGGGGCAGTGAAGTTGTTGCTGGGTAATATTAGACACTATCGCTTTCTATGGCGCAGTAAACCACCTGGAAAATAATTGTTGGCAGCAACTACAGCAACACCTCCTACTTTTGTACAGTGCAAGGCCACTACTATTTTAATCTACCTTAATGTTGCCATGGAATCACAACTGATAATAATAAAAATGTCCTTCTCAAATGGGGAGCTGAATAAAGAAACTGTAGTCCTTATCATCGGTGCACCAAACTGTACAGCAGCCACAACAGATAAGAGCCCAGATGGTTCTCGACAAGAAAACCAAAGTAGCAGGTTAAATATTTGGTCAAATCTGACTCAGTTTGCCTCAAAAAGGCAGCACTGAGGCATTTTATTTGCTGTATGAATGGGTTAAGAGTAAAAGTGCATTCTTAACATTTTAACCATGCTGAACACGAACATAGCCTTTACATATCAATGTATTCTACTTTAGAAACAGAGGTAGATGCAGTATATTTATAAGACATGAAACGTATTTCTGTCCATCTGTACATCTGTGCTATAGCAGGGTAATTTCACTTGGTGGTAATGTGAGTCTCTTTTCTCTGGCTGACAGCATGTTCTCCATGTGCATGGCAACGACTCGGCACAGCTCCAGGCCCTAGAGGACAGACAGACATAAACAAATCTTAAAGGGGAACTATTATGAAAAACATGCTTTTTCTTGCTTTAACATATATAAAGTGGTCTCCCCTCAACCTGCCAACTCAGAGAAGGAGGAAAGCAACCAAATTCTGCAGTGTCTGTACAGCCGCCGGGATGAGCCGTCCAGTTGATGTGGATCTACGAACCGTTCAGATTCTGCTCCCGTTGTTACGTAACCAAAATGCAAACCACCCCCACAACTATAAAACCGTGTAACTGCATGCGAGCGTCCGACATCGCGTCGCACTGCGTGACATCGGACGCTCTCTGTCCATCTCCCTTCAGCCAGCTGCCACTTTATTGAAGTTTTTGTAGTGAAATGAGGAGGAATCATAGAGATAATTTCTCATTTCAACTAACTGGATCAAAAAAAAAAAAAATCACTGGGTTTGTATTTATGTATGTATGTATGTATGTGTATGCGTATGTAGGCGTATATATGTATATATATTAAATATAGCAATAATGCACATATATATGCCTTTGGTTTTTACCTGCATGGTATCAATCATTAATATGTGTGCAGACAAGGTAAAAAAAAAAAAAAAAAAAAAAAAAACTAACTGGATCAGCCGTTCCTCATCCATGACTGTTTCCTACAGCGCTTTCAACCGGCTTTCAATGCGAGCAACAGGAAGAAAATAGAAGTAGGGCGTCTGACAAATGTTCAGCTCAAAACGGCGCGCCGCGCAGTGCTGCTGCATCGCTGCGGCCAGTTAGGACAGTCCAATAGAAAATAAAGCAATGGAATTGATTTTGTCGCTGACGCTCGCTCGCATCGAATGCAGTTAGGACACGGTGTAATAACTCCGCTGGCCGGAGCTTCCGCCATTTTTTTGGTAGCGGTGTATCGCGTCATTCAGGCAGCCAATCAGCACAGTGCCTCATTATCATAGCCTCCACGCCCACTCAGAATCCCGCATAGAGAAGGAGGTTAAAGATAGAGACATGGTTTAGAGGCTGAATTTCTAATTTATTTAGCAAAAACTATCAAAAGCTCGTTTTTAAGACATTCAAGGCCTGTTTAAAATAGGTATTAGATGCCATAATAGTCCCCTTTAAACAATGCAGCACTCAAGATGAAGTCTTAGATAAATTGTTAAAGTCTCATTGCATCGTTGGTGTGTTTTACACACACACACACACACATACTCGATACACACCTGCTCCAGCTGCAGCTGTGTGATGCGCTGGTTGAGCAGGTCTCCTATCATGATCTCCACGTAGGGGTAACTGGAGCCGGACGTGGGTCTCTGGGTGCGAGTTGACTGGACTTCCTTCAGGGGGAACCGTACCGTGGCCTCCTAATCTCACACACACATATAAACATGCTCAGATAGATATTTTAGGAACCATAAATACATTTATACCACCCTCTGGAGACAGAAACCGTCGATCAGCAGAACTTTACACCATCGGGCTGAGAATATTACTACTGAGACAGAGGACAAAGAAAGGAGCAGTGAGGAGTGTACGGACCTTTACTTCAGTGGAAGTAAATAACTACTGTACAAACGTATAGCACAACACATGAGGTCAAGACTCAGTGGTGCATCCACATATCAAGGATAAACAACACTTATGAGGACAACAAATGTCTGTTTTTTGGAACAGAGAAGATGGGTGATTTGAAAGAAGAGTATAATGAGCCTTCTATTTAAAACTGGGAAGACCAACATCAAATACAGAAGACAGACTCCGGTTTCACCGACCAAACAGCTACAATGCGGCCTTAAATCTCCTGGCCAGACAGTTTCAGAGCCATTTGCACCTCGATTCATGTGAACAAAACCAGGTCAGCAACTCACAGTGAACAAAAGTCTTCAGTGATCCACAGACGTGATGGGTGGGTCAGTGATTTGCACACCACTTCTACAGTCTATAATCTCAAAACTCCACAGCACTTGATTTAAACCCAACATGCTTTACAAATGGAAGGTGAGACATATTCAAGAGAAACGACAAAAGAAGTCCATTTGTCTTGATTTCAGCCTTTGAGAGTTACAATGACCTGGATAACAGAGTATACACTTGACTAGCGTGACCAAATGCATTGTTCTGAAGTAACTGATTACATACATTCAATTTTAGTCCCAGAGGCACAAACAAGTGTTTGAGCCTGCGTGATTGTGACCTTAAGACTGTGACGTACGTGAGTGTCTTTGTTGAGAAAGTGTAGTCCATTCAGATTAACGGCGAGGATGCAGGGGCCATGGATGGAGGCAGAGCCCGAACTCTGGATGTAGAAGAAGGAGGAGCCAAACATGGGGAAGGCACTGACCAAACCTGGACAGGAAAAAAGAGACAAGTCACTTCTTCAAAATTTCCCCAAATAATGCATTAAGATGGCCATCTTTATTACTTTTAGAAAAAAAAATTGAGGGACTTAAATCATTTTCTTTCGGTATGTTAGGAGTCTCAGAACAGAGCCTTTTGATCAAAAATGTTATTGACAAAAAGGACCTTTTGCCATTTTTAGCTCAGAGAGTCTGCCTATAGGCATGGGGGTTATGTTGTTTTTACATCACAGTTAAAACCTGACTCTTGTGTGGTCTCACAGTTACTTGGACACACCCTGTCAGGTGTTGGGGGTCACTTACAGACACCCTCTTCATACCAGTAAACCAACAGCAGGAAGATTTATGGGTAACCTTTGACATCACCCCATTCAAAGTCAAAAGACGGCAAAGCCGGACCAGAGGTCAATCATGGTTTTTTTTCCGTCTTTACTTCCTTAAATCTCAGAGTTGCCTCTACCTTGATGTCCACTGCTCTCTGTGAGCCAGTTTCATTGCTGTGTCACACAGAACAAGTCATACCCTTTTGTCTCAAGAGACAACCAAATTTAATTTGTTGGTTTTTGCCAATAGTAGAGAGAGAACACCATAAGAGTTAAACGATGCTTCCTAAAAATAATAATGCTTTCTAACTGAATTGAACTAACATTTTAATATAAAAATACGCCCTGGAATGACTTTAATACCCCTACATTGGGGGTTGGGGTTGATTGTAAAATCTTATCATTAACTTTTAAAGCTAAGGAGCACACTGAATGTTGAACATACTGATACGCATTTAAAGAAAAGTTCCTTTCGGAAGCAGAAATGTTGTCACGAATCCCCAAGCTGAGGTCTTACCGAGGAACTGTGCACGGGCCTGGTTTGGGTTCAAAGCCTGGACCTGCGGCATGTGCTGCATTACCATGTTCAGCCACTGCTGTGAACCCTGTTTGCTGTAGAACTGAGGGGGGACACACTCCTGGACCTCACGGCTAAACACACACGTTAGAAACAATCCAGATGTAACTCAGAGGCTGCAGGCAGATGCAGTATTATACATGTGCATTCTGGTGACTATATTATACAATTGTGTCTGCAGTTGCAAGCATTGGTGCATGTGGGTTTTTGTGAGTTTATAGAAAAGAGTAAAGCTTTATGGTCCCGTGACATGCCAAAGACAAAGGTTTCAAACTAAATATAGAGTATATGTACATGGTGGGCAGGTAGGTGGCGTCCTTGGCACGGTGCTGCAGGGCTGCCAGCCTGGCAATCTGCTGCATATGCTGATCACTGGCCTTACCCTGAGGAACCACACTCAGCAAGGCCTTCAGGTAGTCTGGCAAGACCTGGAAAAGAGATCACATACTGTAGGGGAGCGGTTCTTTCACCCTGTGAACGTGGAAGCCGGCAGTCCCTCACGCTGTACCTGGTTGTAGTGCATGGTGACGTAGAGCTCGTTGTCAAGTTTAAGAGCCAGACTCCAAATGACTCTTCTGAACCAAAGGCTGTAGTTGGCGTCCACTTGCTCCGCCTCTGTAGCAATGTCCAGGATGTACTCACGTTTGTTCAGCGGGCGCACATTCTGACCTACGCAGAAAGCAATTCAGTTAACGTCTTTATAACATGCGGGTGTTAAAAGGTATCAGAAGAGTTGGGATTTTCGAGTTCCGCTTTAATACGAGTGCTCTCACCTCTGTGTGTGACCAAAAACACGGTATATTCATCCAAAGCCTCCAGCCTCTGCAGTCCCATCTCGAAGCAAATCTCCTCAATCACGTCTAAAGTAACCTGAAAAGAAAAGGTTCTATCATGATAAACAACCCTACAGCTATAAATGTCTGTTTCCAGTATATAGAACCCATTCCTTATTGTTTGGTCTTATTGGTCTTTATGCTTCATGGTCAGAATAATTACAGTATTGTTTCCTCTGCTCTGTTTGTGTTTGAGTGTGTGTGTTGCAATTACAGAGCATGTCTTGATCTTCAAGTGTCTCTCGATTCCACCTGGGAGCAGGAACAGCTGTCTCTTGGAGCTCCGCCCAGCCTGCAAACAGAAACCCATTTAGAGGAAAACATTGTACGACTGGACACTGGTGCCGGCGTGCAGCTGATGCTGACGACCGTTTTTTCATATTCATCTGCTCAGCACACATGCCTAGTTGCAGATCATTTACGGATGTAAAATAAACAGATCGAGTGTAACATGACAGTTTTTCAGTAAGTCTTGATAAATCAGTTGATATCAAGACTATTGTTGCTAAGCAACTTAATCCCTGAGGTTCATAGGTTCAGTTTTCTGCTTCTTAATCACCATTGCAAAATTGTTTGACAGATTCAGAATACTCCCCCTATCAGTTTCACTGATACCACTATATTTCTACCAATCCTCATCGTCAAAAACAATTCTTTGATCCTTATATGTTCAGATAAGCATGAAGAAATTCTTTCTGATCTTCCATTAAGTACAAACATGAATGTTTGTGCACAGAATTTAACTTGAAACTCATAAAGGTAATCATTAGTAATCATTTTCTGAATTATTGTTCAATAGAGCCCTAAAAAGCTAGTGAAACTGGCTTGGACAAATTAATTGGTACCCTTAGAAATGATTGAAAATAATTTGACCACAATGATATGTTAAACTAAAGCGTGTCTTGCAATTTCAATTTGACAATTAAAGGTTTAAAGTCATCACTCTGCTGTTTGGTATCATATCGTTCACCACCGAACAAGGAGCTGAGAAAGCAAAGGCAAGAGTTGTCTGAGGAGATCAGAAAGAAAATTACAGACAAGCATGTTAAAAGTAAAGGCTAGACGATCATCTCCAAGCAGCTTGATGTTTCTGTGTCTACAGTTGGAAATTTCATTCAGAAGTTTAGGCTCCACGGGACTGTGGCCAACCTCCCTGGACATGGAAGCAGGAGGAAAACTGATGACAAACTGAAGAGACGAATAATACGAGTGGTAACCAAAGAGCACAGAACAACTTCCAAAGAGATTAAATGAAGTCAAAGTTAAGGTTCTTCAGTGTCAGATCACAGTATCTGTCACGGTTCCAACTGAAGTGGACGACTGAGGAGGAGGAGGACTCCTCTGCAGGAAAAAAAAAAGAAAAAAGAAGAAGAAGCCAGACTGCAAGTTGTTAAAATGCATATTGACAAGTCACAAAACGTCTGGGAGAATCTCCTTTGGACAGATGAGACGAAGTCGGAGCTTTTTATGAAGTCACATCAGCTTTACATTCACAGATGGAAAAAAGAAGCCTTTAATGAGAAGAAAACTGTAGATACTGTGAAACATGGAGGAGGCTCAGTTATGTTCTGGAGCTGCTTTGCTGCGTCTGGTAGAGGGCGTCTTGAATCTGTGCAGGTACAATGAAATCTCAAGACTGTCAGTACATTCTGGAGACAAATGTGCTGCCCAGTGTCAGAAAGCTCACAGGTACCCAGCAGGATAATGACTGAAAAACACCCTGGAATGACTTCTGAATACTATTGAACATCTGTAGAAAAAAGCTGAAACATGCAGTGTGGAGAATACATTTTTTGCAACACAACACAACTGTAGTTTCCTCATTGGAAGTAGACCAAAATACCTGTCTACGGGTGCAAAAGTCTCATTTAGATAAACATAATTGTCCCGGCCAGTTTCACTGGTGCTTTTACTGCTGAACCACAGTTCAAAAGCATTTCATCTGTCAATACCCATTCATTTATAGTTACTTTTCTCAGCTTTAAGGTATTCCAGTGACAAGTGATTTTTTTTCTTATTTTATCTTCCTTGGTTGAAGGCTACCAACAAATGTGTATGCATCTTCTCAATGTAAGGAAGTTGGTTCAGCTTCTTCTTCAGGCAAGAGTGTGCTAGCTTTTGAAAAAAGGTTCATTACATGTCTCCTTTAACAAGGACATTGCATCAGCATTCATTAGAAACATATTTGTTATATTTATCAAGTTATTCCATCATACATTACATAATTAGTTATAACTGTCATTTGTTTGATTATGTAAAAAAAACACAACACGGCCAAATTAGAAACTGACCAGCATAGCTTTGAGCTCCATGTTGTTAGGATACTGGACACGTCCGCCGTACTGGAAAGTCCTCCTCAGATTCTGTTCACATGCTTTGGCAATACCTGTCATACAAGAACATTGACCACTAGTAAATATAGCAAATATTATGACCCTGGTGGTGATGGAGTGATGGATGTCATGTCAGTTCATGTGGTTTTTATTAGATGGCTGGACCGTCTACCTTGGTACTGAATCCCTGGACTCTCGCAGGCATCCTGCAGGAACTTCAGCAGGAACGGCTTCATGACATCGGAGCAGCGATGGAACGCTGTGAGGATGTACATCAGCCTCCATCCTCTCTGACAGCTGTCCCTGCACAAAGCATACAAAAAGGTGGCAGATCAAGGCCTCTTCATCACCACATCACTACCGATTAACTTCTAAGTGCCAGCTGCTGCTGAAAGTCTTACGGCTTGGAGCTGGTGTTGGCCGTGACCTGCTTCATCACTTGGCAGTAGGCTTCATCCTTTATCAGACCGTGGTCTCCGCTTAACTAGATTTATGAGCACATTCACAACACAAAATGAATACTGTATAATGTTCCCGACTGTTGGAATCCTGCTCATGTTTGTGTACCTTCAGTATGGTGGTAACCAGCTCCTGATCCGTCTGGCCTTTGAGTGGGAAATCTCCCATGAACTTCATTATGGCTACACAAAAACAGTTAGTCACCATTGCATCTATACTGTCAGACCAAATATAGTTAAAGTGGAGTTTATCAGAGTAAAATCAAAGTGTAAAAAACATCTGTAACCAGTTGTTTTGCCTCCTATCAAAAGTCATCATCTCTTCTGTATTTTGCTCTCACCTAAGAAGATGTCAGCAGCCACTCTGTTCATCCCACTGTCTGAGAAGTCAATCAGAGACTCTTGGATTGGAGACTAGAGAGACAAAAAAAAGTGTTTTAACTCACGGAAGCACAGAATAATGGTTAAATGAACAAAAATATTATGTAGTGTATTTTTAAGTGAAGATTGGGATCGTGCTTTGAGAAGAACCCATTTCTATTACCTTGGAGAATTTGATCATATCTGTAGGGTCTCTGCCCTCCTTCCCCTTTTTGGCTTTCTGATCACTGTTGGGAAATACAGATAACATCTGCTTATTTTAGCTTAACATGACCATGCATCCGTTTAATTAAGACCTAACTGGAGCAGTAAATGTGGACATTTTTGACACGGCACATTTGAGTCACTGGAGTGTGCTTCTGACTGACCTCTTGTTCCTCTGTGCTTCTCTGAAGTACTTCTTGGCAAACTCAGTCATGTGATACTGACTGCTGTGCAGCGGCAAATCTTCCAGTTCAATGCTCAAGGTTTCCCCGTACATGTCATTTACTACCTGACAGACAAATAAAACCCACAGCGTAAAGAACGAAGCAACAGAGCCTCGTAAACGACCACCTACACACTAGTTATCTACAAAACCGCCAATGCCAAAAAAGGTTCTGACGCTGTGTAAAAAGTTAAATAAATAGATACAGAGATTTATAAATATCACAAACAAATTTGATTAAATCTCAAAAGACATGGGCAACAAAAGGCTTGAAAAGTGAGTGGAACCTAAAAAAACACCTGGAGGAACTAATTTGATTAATTGAAAACTATGTTATGTGAAACATTTCCAGAATAATAAATGTATTTCTCAGTATAGAATTCATAAGACTTTGAATATTTCCCTATTATTTTCCCTATAATGTCATCAAAACAGTTTTTTTTTTTTTTTACAGTATTTCAACATTTTTGGAATTGGGTCTGAATAAAATATTTTCATTTATGTAACACAAATGTAGGCTGCATTAACAAGAGCATGAGATAATGATTAAAGGGCGTAATTTATCCAGAAATCGAGGGGGAAGAGTGTTCATCTGCCCTCAGGCTCTCAGTTTTAGATGCTTGAAAGCTAAACAATAAGTATTGCCGTGGATCACCTCTGTGGACAGGTCAAGCTCATGAGCGGCTACAGCCGAGCCCATCGCTACGGCAACAGCAGCTGATGCGGCAACTCTTCCCTGGCGGTCTCGCGGCTCTAGACGTTCAGCAGGCAGAACCAGGAAGTCTGGAGCAGCCACAGGATGCACGTATTCACTTGGAAACACTCCAGACTTTCCATACACAGCCCCGAACCGCCAGCCTATGGGAGCACAGATGATTCAAAACTAATCACAATCATTTCAGGGGTTCATATTATATATAATATAATATATTATTATTATTATATATACACTGTCGTGTTTCGTCTCTTACGACAAATATTGAACTCAAAGCATTCTGTTTATTCATTTATTAATAAACAGAATCTATTAAATCAATGCAATACTGTATTGGTTGAAAATAAATAAAAATGCACAATGGAAAACAGCAAACACACTGGCAAGGAAACATTTGTGCTACACCCACCAAACTCAGGAGTGTCCCTTTTAAGCTCCTCCAGAAGCATGACCTTTTTCCTTACAATGCAGCCATAATGTTTGCCTAAACACACAAACAGTGATGGGGATGGTATGAAGCAAAGATAATCTGATACATTGTACATGGTTCACAGAAACTGAAATCTCAAATATCACAGCTCTCATGTGTTAGTGTCATCTGTGTCTCACCGGTCTCCACACCATCCATATGCTGCAGTCTGATGATGTCCCCTTTGTGGAAGCTGAGCTGAGTCCTGCTGTCGGTGATGTAATTCCTGACCGCCACCACGTACTCAGAGTCCTGACAAAGACGAGACACACTAACACTGACATCGCCTGTACATATGGACAGAATTTAGTGCAATTTAGTTTAATTAGGGCCCGAGCACTTACAGTGCGAATGCCCTATTGTATCTGTAGGAGATGTTCTCGTTTTTATTTTTCTTCTGATGAAATGAGGGCCTTTTTGCCCCCCTAAACGTGCCCCAAAAGTCACCAAATTTTGCACGCAAGCCAGGCCTGGTGAAAAATGTTATATTTAATGGTTTGCATTAATGGGCGTGGCCTAATGGCTCAACAGCGCCCCCTAGAAAACTTCGTGTACACACCTGTATCATGTCACAACTTAAAGAAAAGTCTCTTGGCGCCATGACGATAGACGCCAAAAAGCACGCCCCCCTTTATCTGATTGGTCCATATTTGATAGTTCCTACTTTCTGCCATAACTTTTGAATGGTTTGACATAAAGACTCGTGGGTGGTGTCATCGGACTCAGTTTTGAGTACTTGACCTTCATTGGCATGAATTAGCCCCGCCCCTTCTTCTGATTGGTTGATATGTGATAGTTCCTATTTTCTGCCATAACTTTTGAATGGTTTGATATAGAGAGTCGTGGGTGGTGTCATCCGCTAATTGTCCAGGCCTGAAGAATCTACATGCAAGACATACAAGTGCTTCCACTGCAGCCTGAACGTGCACAAGGGTGCGAGGGCCCGTTCATCGCTGCTTGCAGCTTTAATTCTGATTGGTCCTGATATGATCCTGCCTCAATAGGAAACACAATTCAAAAATGAAAAAGAAAAAAATATCACAGTCAAATTACTGGGCTGTGAAAATTATTTTAAAATGTTTTATTGTGTAACTCTTGATGGAGCTCCCCCAGATCTGAGAAAATAGACCTGCTGATGCCATCAGGAATGTTGGGGGAAAAGAAATGCATTTCTGAATGATACAGATAGGGCAAACATTGTATGATATCCAAAGAAGTTGAAAATCAATTAATATAAAGGTAAAAACCATCAACATCACTTTGCCTGTCTTAAATAAAACATAAAAGATGCCAGACCTTATACACCCAGCAGGCACTAGAGCAGTAGCCTCAAACTCCAAAACAAGCTGAAGCAAAAACCCAAAGTACAATCTAAGGCTGCTACATGACCTTTGACACAGTAAGACTGTTGTGCTGTTCAGACTACACAACTTGTTGTCTTGTAAAGCTACCTTCATGTAACAAGACCTTAAGTATATTTGGCAGTGACTGAGCTCCCTGACGAGTTGGAGGCAAATCACTGAGGAGTTGGTGATAACCAGTCAGCAGTCAATCATGATGCATGAACATCTCAAAGGTGGATGAGCGTGGCTTGCTGATACCCATCTTGCATGCTAAACATCTGGAAGTTTCAAGAGAATCCCCATTCGAGCTACAGCCATTGAGATGTCAAGGCTTTGGATGATGTCACCTGGAGGACGTGGAACCTAAAAGGGCTCAAGGGAAACTTGAATCCAAGCCTGTGAGGCAAGGAGGACACGCTAAAAATATTCAACAAGGCAACACACCATATTGCAATATGACCAGGGAGCCACTTTTCAATTTTGTTTGTGTTCAGAACAAATTAGGGCACAAACAGCTGGCACTGCTCATTTCATCCCTTGGCCCATTCTCATTAAATAAACAATTCCTGTGGTGCAAGTAGGTATGCATCATTTACCACATGTGTTTGGCTGACAAACTCTGTTTGGAGACTAGTTGGGTGACCAAGTCACTTTAAGATCATGTAGTGTGTGATTTCCCCGCTGTTCAACCGTCATATAGTGTGAACACCTGAAAGACTATAAGACTCCAGATTCTCACACTGTGCCATTCAGATTACACAACTGTCTCTCTTGAAATTAAACAAGAAATCAGTGTTTTGTTGCTGTATTAGGGTTTGAAAAATTGTAAATTTTACTTTGAATAATTGATCCACAAGACGGCTAAGATATAACATCCAAGCTGGCCAGACATGTGCAGTTAAACAGTGGTTGAAAGCCTCTTTAACCCTTACGAGGCGCTAACGGTTGGGAAGCCCTCTGAGGGAACTGAGGGCCTTTGCTCGGAGCAAGGGTTAAAAATACAGCTCCAAATAGGCTTGCATGGCAATGTGGAACTGCAATAGGTTAATCTCTATCAACATCATCTCTTGAACATCAGACAGATTTAAAAAAAAAAAACAACTTGTATGTTAACGGAGCATGAGGCTCCTTTTAAGAAATGAGACTCTCTAGCGCCACCCTTCACCACGACGGCCGTCGGGGGTACTGCAGCCAACAGCGAAGCCGGCACGGGAGAACGGGGAGAACGCGCATGCAGCGTCATGTGACGTCACATCCGCAGCCCAGCGCGGGAAATTTGGGCCCGAATTGCAGCACATTTTGCAGCACACAGCCTGTTCAAGGCAACGGAGAGATACACTAGAGGGCTTATTCTTTTGGTTTGGAACGCTTCATCTGACATTATTACTAGAAAACTTAAAACGTATACGAATTTTTTTCATAAATCCTGCCTCAATCCTGCCTCATGCTCCTTTAACACCATTGTCTCTCATCAGACACTTACACATGCTTTTAAAAGTAAATAGTGACAAAATCGTTCTGACCTTCTTGAGCTCCGTGAGGAAGTAGTCGATCATGTGCTTGACCTGCGGGGCCTTTGCAGAGAACAGGATCAGCTTCTCGTTGGTCAAGTTGAACTCCAGCATGTTCTTGGATGGAATAGACAGGAACAGGATGTCCGAGTAGCTGCACAGGAAGTCAAATGCCAACCAGGGAGTTAACTCGCTGGCAAAGTTCACAGCAGTCAGGCAGCAGAGAGGGAAACGGCCTTCCCTCTTAAATGAAGTGAATATACTGTATACATCTATTTTTATGCATTTCTTTTGAAGAAAAAATATTTTTACATTTGAAGCTGTTAATACAATTATTTAATCAGGACATGAATAAGTTCACCTGTAAGGCCTCAACACTCGGAAGTAGTCTGAAGATGAAGAACCGCTCTTCACAAGTTTGAGCAGTTTGATGCCTGTGTGAGACACCGACAACACCTGCACTCCCGTTCCCACACTGCCCTGAAAACACACACACGCACATACACGCACACGCACACATGCACACACACGCACACGCACACACACAACAATATAAAAACTCATTAAACTGAGAGCAGAAGCTGCTACAGGCCAAGAGTGAGAGGAAGACCATCCTCTATGAATTATAAGAAGAGTGTGGGTGACTGATCCTTCAAATAGACTGAGATTATTTTATATTTTCAAGGAAAAAACATTAGAACTCACAGAGGCTGGGAAAAGGCGGGAGAAGTAGATCTCCCAGGAGTCTTTGGCCATGGCAACCACTTTCTTCTTCACATTCTCATCATGTGTTCCTGATGTTTGATCTACATTTTTCTCCACTGCCAGAGAAACAAACAAGACTTAAGTCCAGTTATCATATCATGTATGAAAAGCGAGGCTTATAAATAAATAAAAATATGTATAGGCTACCATCTTTTACTTATTTTTATTCCACATACCAAACAGGGCTTTCATCTTCTGTCTCTCCTCCTGGGTGATTCGGATGCAAGCCTCAGAGAAGGTGTCATGCAAAATCTGAAAAAACAAAAACATGTTCATCTGGGAATTTTATTCTGCTATAGGGAAACATTTAGGAAGAAGTACTTCTGCTGTAAATGAGCGCTAATAATAAAGCTAAAGCTGAGGTCATGAAGTACAAGCGTATTTGTAGTACTCCTCCTAAAGGATTTAAAAACAGCAGAGAAGCAGGGTGTTTTAAAGTCACAGCAATGTTGTGAAGTCTGGTGAATTTAAAAAAAAAAAAGAAAAAGACATTGTTTTCCTGCTTGTGCACGGTGATTCTATCACGGTAAATAGAAGAAAAACCATTCAGCTTGTCATTAGCAGTTAACCATGTCTCATGCATGCGCTCACAAAAACTGGTAAACTTGCACATCTGCAGAGTTGGATATTACAGGTTCTGTAGCAACATTTGCTGCCATTCAGATTAAATGTTTTTTCAGGGAAGGCTTTGCTCTTTTTCCCAGCAAGACAATGCCAAAACACATAAGGCACATATTTCCACTGCATTACTTTTTCTAGTAAAAGACTGGGTGCTAAACTGGCCTGCACACAGTCTTTTGCAGTCTCCTGCCTGGCAAAATATTTTTAAGCCACTGAAGAAAAAAAGTCCCATTATGAAACAAAGTAAACAACAAAAGAGCAAAGAAATTCGATTAAAGTAAAAATAAGGGGATATTTCTTTAAACAAACGAAAATACAATGGCAGTTCAATTCGGTTCCCCAGTTCTCACCAGTAGAATATTGTGAAACATGTCATAATGTAAAAATATACAAATTCAAAATGAGCATAAGATAAACAATTACATGTCTGAGTTGCTTATCTCTGTGCTATTTTGAATTGAATATAATGAAATTACTTGAACATACTTTAAAACAGCTTTTATTTATATAACTTGCACAACGTGCAATGTTTTTTGAAAACTAGTTTGCAGCATTTTTATTGAAATAATTAATTCCCTCCTGATTGTCAGAAAACCTCTCCATGCATTTGAAGATCTCTTACATGATGAAAGATGATCAAAAGACATTTATGAAGACATCAAACGTAGAGTAATAATTAGAGAAAGAGAGTAAATAGGTAACCATGTGAATAACTACTGATCTCTTCAACCAACCTGTCTGAAGATCAGGTCCAGGACCAGAGGATTGTTTACGGTCTCTTTAGGGTAGAAAACCTGCAAAGATAATGATGAGTATGATGAATGAATACTAATAAAAGAGACATTAATACTTTGAATGTTTAACTGTTGCTTTTGCAGTGCAATCTAAGATAGTGTTACTTTGAAATAAAATTGAGATGCAACTCACCTCTTTCCTCATAAAGAGTTTCCATGGGACGTTGGAGTAGGTGTAATATTCATCACTAGTTCTGCTGTGGAGTTGAGTTTGAATGACTTCCTCATCTACTTGTAACTCCCTAGAGACTGATGACATATGCACTGATAAGGTGTTTGGTAAATATAGTGCGTTTAAAGAGTGTACATCAACTATGGGCTTTTGGGTCCCATTCTGTTACATTGCTAACTTTTATTATCATTAATATCATTATTATCATTTGAGTGTTTTGTTTTTGTTAATTTTACTACACCAGTTTAATTTGTGTAGGTGCATTTTATTAAATATCAAAATACAGCCATTTAAATTAAACACTGCAGTGCAACAAAATAGAACAAATGGCGAACTGGAGTGACTCATTATTAATATTATCATGCATGCTTGTTGCATAAATGTTGATTTAAGTGTGTGGGTGAAAAATCTTTGGGGTTTTTTTCTGCAGTTTTTTTTATGGGAATGAATGTAGGATTACCTGGAGGAGGGGCGGGGCTGATGTTGGAGCTGACTGACCCTGAGGCTTGAAGTTTGGTTGCCTTGGCAACCTTCATTCCTCCATCTTCTTTGGGCTGTGCAGGCTGAGGCATCTTCTGAGACTGAGGCATGGACAGTAAATCAGATCTATAATTGAAGCCTGTGCTTGTGTTTTGGTGAGGTAGGTGTAGCGTTGGGATTTACCGGCCGTGGTGGGTTTGCCATTTGATCTTTAAGGATCTCCATAGCTTCATCGTGAGGGTCAGGTTTCCTCACAAACATCTTCCCTTCACTTTTCCTACACACACACACACACACACACACAGACACACACAGATCATGATCTTTATCATTGTCTAATGTCCACTAGATTGAGGAACCATATGTTCTACCTCTGAATGGACGACCCAGTAGACGTTGCCGTGCCAGACGGCTGGTGGTGTTTGATGATGTCTTTGATGTCGTGGCTCGGGTCAATGCGCTCTGTGTTGCTCACAGTGGCTTGGACAACATCCTCAGGAGGGGGGTGGCGTGTTGGACCTGGAACAGAAACGAGGAGACACTGAACTTCACGGTTGATATCTTCAAGGAACTATGCAGCAACAAGGAAATGCTTTAAAGCAGTCATGTACTGCTACTTCAGTACAAATATTGAATTGGATGCAGTGGGCATTAAAGCTTGTGATGATACAGAGCATCAATATTTTATTCAACTGGGACTCATCCTCAACCTTCTTTGCAATCATTACACGTGTACCATAATGAAAGTGAGAGCCATACTGATTTTCCGCTGAGCTGCAGCAGGGCTGGACTTGTGGGACTCGTTGCTCTCTTTGGTCTGCATTGAAATGAGAAATGAGACATGAGCAAGAAGATGTGTCAAATTTCAATACATCAGAAAAGCATGGCGTGTGATTACTCACAGGGCTGGATGTGTGTGAGCGCTGTTTCAGCTGTGGGTGATGATGTAGGGGTGGTGACTCAGGGGCAGGAGCAACGGGGGGGAAGGAGGACAGCATTTGCTGCTGGATTGCAATGGCCTGCATGGTCATCTGTTGGGCCTGTGCACAAAGTGCAAAGTACAGGTTAAAAAAAAAATCTACGCTGATCATACTGTATAAACTTGCTTTTTTTACCAGCATCAAGACAGATTTACTAAACATAATGATTGGAAACAAAGGGAGGAAGCTAGTTTGGCTCTGTCTAAATATAACAAAATCAAACTGATGGCACCTCTGAAGCTCTTTTGTTAACAGTTTCCCACCAACCTTCAAGATTTGAGTGATCCTCGCCAGGAATAATCCAACATCTAACCATTATATTTATACAAACCAAATATCCATGAATCAGTTTTCTACCACTTAACTGATACTGGGGACAACAGCAACCAACCAACAAGGGTTTGGTACCCAAAGGTATCAAAAAGTTAGGTTACCTGAACCACCCCATCTGGTTCCTTTTGATAACATAATGACTCTTGAATGACTGCTTAGAGGTGTTATTTATAGTACGGTAGTACTCTTACTGAACCTATAATTGGTCTGATTCAAGGGTTTAAGGGTTCAGCCATCCTTCAGAGGAAGCTCATATTTGCAGCTTGCACTCACAGTCTCACTCTTTTGATTTCTCCCAATGAAAGGTAAGGGTTGAGATGTAGACCAGCTGGTAAACTGAGAGCTTTTCCTTTTGGCTCAGTTCTGTCTTTATCCAATCCACCTGTCAATATCCCAGTCCACACTCCACCACTCAACTGACCAAGTGCCTGAGATATTTGAACTCCTCCACTTGAGGACGCTACGCATTTCCAACCCCGAGTGAGACATTGAGTGACTGAGTACTGTGGCCTCAGACTGAGAGGTGCCAACTCTCATCCTAGCTGCTTCACAGTCAGCTGAACGCTGTGAGCGGTGGAGGTTAAAGACTACAAAACCACCACAACATCTGTAAAAAGCAAAGATGAAATATTAAATAAAAGGAATATTGGTAGAAAAGTTTACAAGTCACACCAGAATGATGGCTTGCTGGTTGATGATGGCCTGTTGCTGCTGAGTCAGGACTGCCTGCTCCGAACCTGAGGAAGAACATGTACATGTCTTACAAGGAGAAGTCATAGCACAACAATAATAAACACTCAAAAGTTCTCTCCATTAAAACTAGGATGAACTATTCCCTTCACACAAACCACACACAGGGACTCTGCAACTTCATAACAAAGTGTAAAATAAAGTGAAAATCAAGTAAATATAAGAAAAAGCCAGACTGGAAGTCCATCACGCCCACATGCTTCAGGCCACACAAAATCCAGGGCACTCTCTTTTCTTGTACCTGGCAGACCTGTCATCACAGGTAAACCTGCAACAATAGGCGTGGTTGGGTGGGAAGACACCCCCGGGAGACCCTGGGCCACACCGACATGAGGCGCTACATCAGCATCTCTACCAGCAGGCGGGGCAGATGTGGGCACGGGAGCTGGGGCACGAGCAGGCAGGGGGGTGGGGGCTGCAGGGGTGGGGGCTACAGGGGTGGGGGCTACAGGGGTGGGGGCTACAGGGGTGGGGGCTACAGGGGTGGGGGCTACAGAGGTGGGGGCTACAGGGGTGGCCGGGGTGCTTGCAGGGGACGTCTGCTCCGGCCCGGAGTGTTGGGGTCGGTTGTAGTAGTGGTATTGTTGCTGCGGCTGTTCTTGCTGCTGGTATTGTTCGTGGTGATGGTGGTGGGAGGGGATGGGCATGGCAGGGATGGGGGGCATCATTCCTCCTGCGACTGGCAGCACCGGAACAGCTTGAGGAGCAGCAGGCACGGACAGGGTTAGACAGTTACCGACTGGGCCCCACCAGTGTTTTAAGGGACACATATTTTTTCAAAAGCCGACACAGTTATCTACAGTGGCCGACAAGGGCCAAATGCACTGCAACGGCCTAATGCGTCTCAGTTAAGGAAAACGGCTTCAAGTACAGAAACGAACCAATGAACCCTGAACCACAGTGTTTACATCCATGGTTTAAACATACAGCGGGAACGGTAATGTGATATAATGTGGTTTATATCACTGTACAACGCTGTACATTACGAGACGTGTCTTTATTATATTTTAACGTTACAGTCAGCTGTTCGGTCTCTATAAATCCCCTGTGTCTGTCCATTGAGCTGTTACGCTGAGAGCGCCCCCTGCAGGTTTGGTAACTGGTTATGAGCGTTTTTCTTTTGAAGATGGTTTCTTGTTTTATATTGTTTTGTGCTTTGCATCGCTTCTCTATTTGCAGCGCGTTTGATGATGCTGCATTTGTCTTTGTTTTTTGCAGCCCGTTTTTTCATTTGCACCACGTTCCTCTTTTTGTACCTCGTTTTGAGTTTGTGAATTTGAATCGTTTCTGTACTTGAAGCCGTTTTCCTTAAAGGAGCTGTATGTAAGAGCAATAATAAAAAGAATCATAAAATGACCCCGATATGTCAACAGACATTTAAAAATCATGTTCATTTCAAATACTTATGTCACTGACAACAGCACTCAAGCCAGGATATTCCAGTTTAAAAAGAGGAGTTGCAGCCCTCAACTGATGTTTATGTTGTCATTTTTTGTTTTGGTCTGAAGCTCCACCCTCCACCTATCTCCCAATCACCAAGTCAGTATTGTTTCTGAAGCTCCACCCTCCACCTATCTCCCAATCACCAAGTCAGTATTGTTTCGGCATCCGGGTTGCCAGCTCGGCTCTAATTATCGCAGCAGCCGCTACGAACGTGTTGGATGAAAAACCTGGCAACCTCTGGTCGGGGGGGGGAGGGGGAGAGTACACGCTGCTCAACAATATTTTGAAAGTGACTGCAGTACCAGTTTTGGCCATTTCTTACAGACGGCTCCTTTAACTGAGACGCATTAGGCCGTTGCAGTGCATTTGGCCCTTGTCGGCCACCGTAGTTATCTGCCGTCTTGATGAAATATCTGTGACATGCTTCAGCCAAAAAAGCACAAAGACACAGTAAAGTAACTCATTTTCCAGCTTTGTTTAAGGCATCTGGCTTAGGGGGGCGGAGCCATCCACTCCTCTATACTCCATCCCTTTCTTATGCAGCTTTTACTTCTTTGCACGAGCCACGTCCGTGGTGCAGGAAGTGTAGCACGACGTGAAGTTGGTTTCAGGAAAAGGTGGGAAAGCGGGATAGTTGCACTTTGACCACAGTCTGTGATGTCACAGTTTGTAAATTTGAATGTTTGACCTATTTTAAGATTTATGATGCGACAAACAATATGACAGGATAAAGTGTCAGGATAAGGAAGGCAAACATATGCTCTCAAGCAAAGAATTTAAAAGTTTATATCACCATTAAATTAGGAATGAGGTGTCTCAGACCCCAGAAAACTTGGGATGGTTTAAACATTTCATAGAAATAACAAAAGTATATTTTAATAAGACGTTAAAAAAATCTCGACGACCAGTTTGAAAAATGAATGTTGACAGAATGATGAAATCTTGATGAACAGGCTCTAGTAATAAATACTTCAGGCTGTCGATTACTCCATAATTGTGGTCTGGGCTGGATATCTCTTCCACTATGTCATGGATCACCGTGAAGTTTTGTGCATAGATTTATAGTGTGAAAGTGAGAAAATCTTACTGACTTTGGAAAACCCTCCTCTGGAGTCATCATAAAGGTTTTATATTTAGAGACCATTACTCCACAACCCTTATAAAATCTGACGTGCCAAGTGTGATTAACGCTCCCCTCTGTATGAGCTGTCCAGAGCCCCAAAACATGAGAAAGGTTAGTCAGGAAGTTCATCCAGCCGAGTCTAACCTGCCAAGTCAATATATGGAAAACAAAGAGGACATTTCACAACGGCAGCATGTGGGGAGAGGACATGCAGTTAGATGGCGTGATGAAGATGGAGAAGGCTGGTGTAAACAGCTTCATTTATATTTCCTGTTGTCTCTTTTTTGTCACCGCTTGTATTACTTCCCTTTCTTTACATCTTTTTTTGTCCATTTTGAGTGTTTGATTCGTCAGGTTTGAGTAGAGGATCCAAATGCGGAAGACTGGGAGGAGGACTAATATAGGTCCTATTAGTTAAGCAAAAACTGAACTAAAAGTGCAGCCAAGTTTTTTGTTTTTTGTTTTTTGGTGAGCCAAAGACAATTTTCCACCCCTGGTGGACAATAAAGATGTATTCTATTCTATTCTATTCTAAGGATATCCAGAAACACATTTAAAAAAAGAAGAAGGAAGTGAGCTGGGAGCAAAACAGACTTGATGACAAATAAAATGAAGATGATCAGGCAAGAAGGTGAGTTGAGAAAGGACTTTGTTAACAGAGAAAAACACTGACCGGGCTAACAAGACACAAGTGATGACAATCAGGACAGAGAGGAGCAACGTTGGAAAATCAAACAGGAATTGAATTCAAACACTTTCAAAATAAGACAGGAAGTAACGCAAACCAACTAATAGTGTTCAATGTGTACTTGTATTGTGTTTTTCTTTTCTTTCTGTTCTTTTCTTTTTTTCTTGTATTTCTGCTTATACAGGTTTATTGCAAATTGAAATTATTCAGAAGTTATATTCTCTAAATGTCTGTTATAGAAAGGAGAACACTAATAGAACCCTTTTTAAACATATGTTAAGAATATGTTTGTTACACATACACACACAACATCACATATATAATATACACATACACACTCATACATGGTTTTCTCTGATATGACACTGCACCTTTTTCTCTAAAAGCTACTTGCTGCATATTCCTCATACAGCCCCAACCTTAAAACATTAAACCTTAAAAACAGCATATGAAGACCTTTCAAAAGATTTCATCCAAATGTCCTGGAGTTATCATCAAGAATAAACAAAAATAGGAACAAAACCCTGCTGGAAGGGAAAGGGGAACATTTAACAATGATCAATTTATGATTATGAGATGATTTATGAACAACAAAGCAGAACAGAAGACACAAAACAAAACTGTGAGAGGGATAATGTATCTGAAGCAAGAAAAATAATGGGTATGAGAGACGCCCATAATGAGTAAAGGTTCCAGTGAATGGCTATTTATGAATTATCTATGAAGCTAGACTGCTCATTACAGCTCCCAGACAACACATTAGGTTTGGTGAACTCTTACATCTGAAGTTAAAAACTTCAGCCCAGTTGATCAGCTAACAACATAAAAACATTACTTATAATAATAATAATTATATCTTAATGATCGAGAGATATAGTGGAAAATATAGCATCTGAATATATGTTAAACATAATATCAGAAAATACTCAGACACAGAATTTAAGAAACAAACGTACCTCCAGGATGTATTCCTGGTGGGTAAGGCCGGCTGGCCGGTGCAGGACTTTCCCCATCCCCCTGTCCTTCACCTCTGACGCCTATACCTCCTCCTCCCTTCATCCTTGCTGACAAACCTGTCTTTTCCATATCCTAGAGGGCCGAGAGAACCAGATAACACGGATTGTAAACAGAGAGGGGAAAAGGTGGTTGCAGATGCTCAAAAACTGGAGTTTACAAGACAGGAATAGTTGGATAGAAAGTTTGCACTAAGAGAAGAGAGGACTGGCTAAGATGACATGACCGAGGGAATGCATTGTTGTTGCAGGATTCGGACCCTCTCTGAGAGTCTGTCACTGAAGCTGCAGGAACTGAATACCCTCCAGGAAGTACCGTACACACTGTATGAGACGTTCCATCACACACAAACTCAAACCTAATAACGCCCCACAACGGCAAGCCCTTGTCATAGAAACTATCTGCACTGGGTCTGCAGCCAGACTGCAGGTATAGTAAGAGGAGAAGAAAAATCTAATTTTAATCGGAAAGAAATGCCAGACAGCACCTTTCAGTTTCCTTGCGCCTTGTGAAAATGACAATGAAAATAAAGATTTATCTGCCTTATTCATCTATCTATGCAATAATAGCCACACCTTTTCATTGAACAACAAAAGGATCAAAAGATTTTGCCAAAAAATGTTAAAACACGGGCCGGTGTGTAAGAACGCCACAAAATATGTTGCTATGATCTCATATATTTGAATATCTGCTGTCTTTGTGGTATCCTGATAAGAGCTCAGAGTTGGAAACTCTGCAAGTTATTCAATTTATTTTTGCTTTACATATAACCGTATAAAATGTGTGGTGTAAAACTGTTGATGCCACAGCATCAGGCTCTGGGCTGATTACTGTTCGTATGCTGCCTGCTGTTACTGTCCACTACGGTAGGTTATTTAGTAACTTAATCATGCCTATTCATACACAAACAGAGCTGGTGGATCACATGTTCCATCCATCAACTCCGACTTCCATTCTCTCAGATGTCAGAGGAAGCAGAGCTGCAACTGAAGCTAGTTACTATCTGTATTCATATTTTATCTCACTGTCTTTTAATCGATTATAGAAGCAATAATATCTTAAGAGTTTTTGTCTTTTGTCAACCAGAAGTCCAAAACCCAAAGCTATCCAAATTTACTTTTAAAGGACACGACAGGAGTTAAAGTAATTCAAGATTCTGCAAAACAGTCATCTTACAGTACACATTTGGACTCTGAAATGCACCAATATTCACCTAATGCTGTGCATGTATTGACAGGTGGATACAGTGTGTACAACATGCACAAAACCGCTGTAAGTTTCAGTGTGGAGAGATAATGATTTAGAGGAGATGAGGCTGCAGCAGCACACGTGGACCATGTGGCCTGTTGGCCGGTGCAACAATAGTGTTTCCAGGGTGAAACGTAAGGTGAAAGTGTTCATAGTAAACCTGAATGAGCACTCACTACACCGTTATCTGAGAGAACCGGGTCAAACAGGCTGTCCAGGTAGCGATCCATCCCTCTCTGAGTCTGACCATCACTGAACACATCTGACTCTGCTGGAAGTACACAAACAACACAAACAACACAAACAACATAAACAACACAAACATCACAGATGCTTTAAAGGAGACACATCGTTACTTTTTTCTTTCTTTTTTTTTGACACAATTGTCTGGTTTTAATAACACAAATTTACCATTTACAAACAGAACAAATGTGACCCTCAACCGTGCCTCTTCAGTTTTATCCCCCCCCCTCCCCCCCCTTTTTTTATTATTTTTTTTTTATTCTTCTTGCATTTTTGCACTACCCAGGAAGATGAGAAGTTTGTTGGCAATAAAGATCAAGAAGATGGATAATTTTACTCTTCTCTGGTCTGTGATGTCACAGTACTCTGCAAATCTAAATGGTTTAACAAATGACATATTTTCAAAATAAGGTGGCCCAAAACAAATGTTACAAAGTTGTGTATAGCAACCAGAGACAACAAAGCATAAAAAGTTTTTCTTTCCCCAAAACTGACTTTTGTATAACATGTTTATTGAGTTGTTGGTCATCTTTTGATCAAAGAACTTTCAATAAACCTTTCCAGCAGCTTCCCTGAAGCGTTTTATTCCTTTCCTAGTAAAACATACAGATAAGTTTCAGCGCTGCCTGTGTGTTCTTTTTAACTCCATAAACTTTTTTCAGTGTTGACGACCGCTGCAGGACTTTCCAAGATCAACCTCTGACTCAAGCCTTGGCTGGCATGTATATATAGTCATCATCGTGCTGAAAACATTCATACTTATACAAATTTAATTTCACTAGTTTAGCAACTCCCTAAAAATGACCTAGTATCAAAGTCACCCACAGGACAAAAATGAAATGATTAGTTTGTGCATTTATCCACAACTAGACGCATGACAGTGCTGCCTCCAAGCTGTTGGCAGCAGGTTTCTCCTCTCAGCTCGACCTTTTTTGGTGCTTCAGTTATTACTCGGCTGAAACTATTCATGTCTTCTAGAGCTCCAAAGAATTTGTATCTTGTATAAACTGGGTTTGCAAGAATTATTAAAAAACTACTTTTTTAATAATGTGGGACTCAGGAGTTGTTATGCTTGTGACTGGAAGCATAACGAACATCAAACTCACACATCTTAAAGAAAATTCCTGCATCTCAAAAGGATCCTAGATCTATTATTAGATGGTAACGAATGTAAGCTTTTGAAGGGGACCAGAATGGCATGAATCAAAGCAGTTTTGAGTCTGAATAAAATATTTGCTTGCAGGAAAACAGCCTTTTATTTAAGCCCAAAGCACAATCTGCCTTTGTCAGAATAAACGGCTATTTTAAGCCGCTAAGGAGACTCAAAAACTATTGAAATGATAATGTGGATAGAGTCCCTACAGAGAAACCCCGTCGTTTTATTGTTGTGGGCCTAGGGCTGTTTCAACTGTGGAATATTCCTTTGATTTGAACATAAATATAGACCCAGATCAGTCAATCAGTGGGATGATAGTGGGTTTTGACAGGACACCTTGTCTAGTTAAAGAACAGGGATTCATCAAACATCTTGTCTGGTGCATGCAGTCTGCTTGTATTTTAATCTGTGTGACTGTGACTGTGACTGAAGGGTTCAAGGAAAGGGTTGATGGGTGGATTTAATAACTTAAGAAAATGAGGCATTCCAGCCTCAAAGCATCAATTTTAAACCGCCAATAAAAAAAAGTCACATGACAGAACTACATCATTTGTTTATTAATTTCTTACAGCCTGTTGTTGTCATATATTTCTGATTCATAACCCTTTGTGGTCTTAATCACGATGCATCTATTTATTTTACATTCATTTTGCAATCTTATACTATGTGGTACAATCACCTTTATATGCTACAAGGACACAAATAAATCATAAATTCATGAGATATTTGCTTTGCTGAATCTTTTTTTACGAGTTTTGGGAATTATATTATCTCACAGTTCATATTTATTTTGTCATACCAAAACTTTAAAGCACCACTGAACACCACCTACTTGTTAGTTACAAAGACTATATTCCTATAAATGTGTGTGTGTGTGTGTGTGTGTGTGTGTGTGTGTGTGTGTGTGTGTGTGTGTGTGTGTGTGTGTGTGTGTGTGTGTGTGTGTGTGTGTGTGTGTGTGTGTGTGTGTGTGTTTGTAATGTACCGTGGCTGTAGTAACCGTCAGAGTCGGGGAGACTATAAGCAGGTCTGCTGCTGTTGAGAGGAAAGGAGGAAGGAAGCTCCTCATCCGAGTCAAAGCCGCCGCCAAACAGAGCACTGAGGGAAGGGAGGAGAACAACGGTCTGTGTAAATGACCATCTGTGCTACACTTTACTGTACATGACCGTGCGTATCTGTTTTTAATAAACACACTGACAGACTGGCATTAGATCGGACTTTTGCTGGGTTGTCAGTGCTGATGATGAAATAGCTCTTGTGCTTTGGGAACTCTGAGGGAAGTTCGAGGTCGGACACCAGGTCCAGCACGTAGTCATGACCTGCTAACTCCACCCACTGGCTGTGCTCCTTCATCAGGATGGAGCTGCCCCTCCAGCAGTCAGACACTCCCCTGCAAGACCGCAAAATCAACAAACCCATACATTACCTACTCACAGTTAATGGTGGGACTAAAAAAAAAGGTAGTGAACTATTCTAAGATATGTTTAAATACTGACATCAACACTACACAGACGAGGAGTAAACCACAGTAAAATGTAAGCGTATGGAGTAATTATTATGTTTTTAGAAGTCAGGTTTTTCACTCACATCCTGGGAAAATGTAGGATTCAGACTTCAACCAAGAAAATGATTAAAAACAAGTAGTTAAAAAAAAAAAACAAGCAAAGTTCTGACAAGAAAAGTGAAGATTCTAACTTTTCTCTGAGACTAAAGTCAGAATTGTGACCTAAAAAAGCCTGAATTTTGCCGATGTGAGGATTCTGATTTCGGTCTCAGTCAAAATTCCAGCTTCAGTCTCAAAATTCTGTGACAAACAGCATATGAAAAAAAAAGTCAGAATTCAGACTTGGATTACACAATTCTGAGACAAAAGTAGGAACTCCAGAGAAAAAAAAATGTAATTCCAAAAAAACAACAATTTATAGATTCTTAGAAAAAAGTACAAAAAGTGAATCATCCTAATTTTCTCCTTAATGTACGAAATTAGAAACCTGTGACGGAGGATGTGTCCTGCTAAATCCTCTCCACTGGTCCAGGAATGGACAGGACACAGGAACGATGCTCCTGCAGAGAAAGGTTACCGAATAAACATCTATCACTGTTGTTTGTATTGTTTGTATGTAACTCTTTACAGATTACAAGCAAACTTGTGCACAAGTCAAAGCTCACAGAACCCAAGGTCTCTTTATCTGATGCCAAGTGGCAACTAATAATCAATGACCAGGGGCTGTAATTGATCCCCAAAACATAAGTGGTGCTTGACAATCTTAGCTTTTCTTTGAGGTGTGGACAGAGTAGATGATGAAGGTCACTTCAAAGGCATTATATTTCACCAACATTTAGATGTTCTTTAATGCTTCAAAAATTAATTTAAAAGCACAACTATAGATGCAGAATTATAGAATGTTTTTACAATTGCTGCCTGTGTTTTGGCATCGCCTTCCAGGATCCGCATAAAACACATTAAAAAGGTCAAATGCACCTCACCATCGAAACAATGCACATGCAGAACCATATTAGCCTTCTTCCTATTGGCTGTCCACTCCAGCAGTGACAGCGGATAGGTCCGTGACGTGTCGAGGGTGGAGCCTGAATACAGCTGCACCTTCTGATTGGCTTGAATGAGTCTGTGTTGCAGTAAAGCCTGACAGCCAGCAGGGGCGCGGTCTGACACCAATCTGAAGAGCAAACGACAAATTAGGTTATTTAAGACCCCCACAATGATGTAAGGCTTCTTTTAAGGAAAACTGATGGCCTTCAGACCACAAACCAAAACCAAAGACAAAAAGTCGGAATTGTAAAGAATCCAAAAATCCAATTTAAAAACAATTTGACAGGTTGACCGTTCTACCGTTATTGCAAATTACTGACTTTGGCCTCTTATACGGTATTGCTATATTGGAATATAATTTACAATGTTTCTTTTTTTGTTGTTCTTTATAGTGAACCAGTTGATCTTTAGATTGCTGTCTTCATAAATGAAAATCTTCTCTTGATTACCTTGCTGCACAAAACCTGTTTGCATGAGAATTACATTAAATATTTCGATCTGCATCTTTTACAATCACTTTGAAGAAAACTCCTTTCTCACTTCAGCAGATATTTGTCCAACTTGGGCGACGGAGCGAAGCTGCAAGCACAGGCCAGAAGCAGCAGCCAACCTCTCTCTGCGTTGTCAGCGTTTGTGTTCCTCCACACCTGGTTGACAACCTGAGCCAGGATCTCGTCTCGTAACCCTGGAGACGACAGACCTCTTTGGATGATGTAATTCCCAAACATGTTTTCCTGTGCTCCGTTCAGGTGAGGGTCCCCCATGAATCGTAACACCTGAACGAGATAGAAGAAAAACATCAATAACAAGTTATTCTGGTTAGATGGTGTGACAACTAATCGATTCATAGCTTTGATATCTAGGTTTTACCATCTTGAAAAGGTCCAGAGCGTCCCTGCTCAGGTCCTCCTCCAGCCGGGTCAGAGCAGATGCCAGAGGGGCCATCAGCATCCCAAACTTTGGCTCCTGCAACAACACAAAATTGATACTGTTTACCTTCAAAACCCAGGATTATGAATTGTAGGGAGATGGTGTTGATCCGATTACATCTTTGACCCCAGGAGACAACAAGCTGAGGGTGCTGACATTTACTTGTACGGTTAAATATTGCAGTATATTTCCCAAGGTCATGCTTCCAGCATGCTTATAACACAATTTCTGAGAGTTTCTGAGAATTTTATTTTTGATCAGTTTGCTGGTAGGCCTTCAAAAATACTGCTAATTGCAAAATAAAGAAGCCATATATATTTTAGCTTTTGAAAAAAAAATTTAAAATGTATTAAAAATGGGGAACTATACACATTATGAATATAATTTAATTATACTTCTTATACTGCATGTATTTATGGAGGACCAAAACTGACATAATTAAATATTTAAAAATAAAAGCAGAAATATATTTATTTTGTTTTTCCTTTTCCCTTTACATGCATTTCTTGTGTTTACATTCCTTCATCTCCTCTTAAGGATATATATATATATATATATATATATATATATATATATATATATATATATATATATATATATATATATATATATATATATATATATATATATATATATACATATATATATACACACAGGTGTGATAAAGTCCTTTATTTTCTGTAATGCAAAAATGTCATACATTCTGGATTCATTACAAATCAACTGAAATATTGCAAGGCTTTTATTATTTTAATATTGCTGATCATGGCTTACAGTTTAAGAAAACTCAAATATCCTATCTCAAAAAATTAGAATATTCTGGGAATCTTAATCTTAAACTGTAATCCATAATCAGCAATATTAAAATAATAAAAGGCTTGCAATATTTCAGTTGATTTGTAATGAATCCAGAATGTATGACATTTTAGTTTTTTTAATTGCATTACAGAAAATAAAGAACTTTATCACAATATTCAAATTTTCTGAGACAGCCCTGTACATTTCTTCGCAAAAATGCACATATAAGGAAAAGGAGAAACAAAATATATATATATTTCTGCTTTTATTTTTAATTATGTGAGTTTTGGTCCTCCACAGTTATCTACAGACCAAGGTGGTCTGTACACGTGAAGCTTTAATAGTGATTCTGCTGATGCACATCTCACCCTGAAGTAGATCTGTACGTAGCGGTAAAAAGGGTAGTTGTTAATGTCCAGAGGCAGCGTGAGCTGAGCTTCTTCCTGGATGTAGGGAGCCTGAAGCAGCGCCAAACAGTCTGCGTGCAGCTCCCTCCTGACTGAGCAGCAGACATAAGGACAGGTCAGACAGTACACACTCAGGAGCTTCTAAAATGCTTTTGGTATCAGAAAACTGAGAAGAAATACTGTTGGCTCCATATTTTTCACAGTATCTGTTTATTTTTTTGACTCATGTCAGTCCTGTCTGGATGATGGATGATTTAAATCATTGTTGAGTTGACGGTGTCAGTGCTGAGAAGTGCTTTTATTCCTTTAATTCATGAATTATACAAGATGTGAAGAACAGTGATAGAGGAGATGGAAATCTACACACCTCCTACCATCTGTAGTAAAGTGCCCAGTTCTGCAGGGATCACCAGGTGTGTGACATTAACCACCTCCCTCTTGCTCAGCTCCTGAAAGAGTTACTGTTTTCAGTTTATCTGGGAAAAGTTAATCAGTTTCAGCTAATCTTAACATAACATCTAAGCTGCAAAAGAAGTGTTCATTTTCCCGCTTGAGTCCTGTGTTACGTCTGTCTGAACTTTCATCATACCATGTCTCTCCTCCTCCTCTGCTCCTCAGCTATTCTTTTGGCATCAAACTTCATCTGTGAGGGATCACAGAAACCACAATGTTTAAACATAATTAGGAGATCTATCAGTGTTTTGGCAGCGTATTTCAAGAATGGAGGAATATTAATGTATAAAAAAGCTGCTTGGAAGAACGAATGTACCTTGATGTATTGCTTGCGGTTGACGTACATGTGGACGATAGAGCGGAACCGGACCAGACTCTTCCTCATTTTCATATACTGCTTCCTAGAAGATAGAATGAGAGTTGAAATACTGTTAAAATTGAACTCATAGTCTACACATATTCAGTCTCAAATTAATTAGCAATCTGATTTCCTTGGAAACCTTTGCCACACCTGAACAGATAAAGCACTGCAGCCCTCCTTGGATTGAGTCTGGGACTTAATCACATTTGCTACCTTAAAGGCAGGGTAAGTAATTTCTAGGTGAAGTCAATTCGGTTGGTACGTAACACAAAACACCAACAAAACCTCCAGAGCTCCCAGAGAAAACCACCACCAGCTGTTCCTCCTCTGAACCTGACTGAAAGACTTCTTGGTTAGAATCCCTTACCCTACCTTTAACATCCCATCACCCTCATGTAAAAGATCAAAGTTCCAGCTTTAATATGACAGCCTACCTAACAAGGAAGCCCCGACACTGTGCCTGAAACCCGATGATTTTGTAGCGAAAGGCGAGATAGCGTTTCCTGACGAAGAACATGCGAGTGTAGCGCTGCAAGGTGAGAGCGGCAAGATGACGGGATCGCTCTCGTTTACACTCCAACAGCTGGTAGATGTCCTCTTTTAGAAACAGCTGCCATTCAAGCACAACAAAATAAATAAATGCATGTCACAGTTGGAAAAAAATTGAATTCAAAACACATTATTACAGCAGAATCCTCGTGTGAAGCTAGTTTTTGCTAGGATGCATGTATCTCACCTTTGTGACACCGACCTGGAAGGCTCCGGGTCGGAGGGGACACAGCTTACTGAGCAGTATCACACAGTTTTCTTCAGTTGCTGCTGGAACCTCTTGTATGCCCACCAGGGACTTATATCTGAGGATGACACACGTTCACTTGAGTGTAAAGGCACAAATGTCTAAAAGTATATGTATACTCAGCTCAAAGTGCACATCAATTTCTACTGTAATCGCCAGGTTATTAATATCAAAGCAAAATGTTAATCCATTGTTTTTTTCTCCCAAGAATGACTTGAAAATAAGATATTGTGCTACAACAAAATGACTTTGGGATTTTTGTTTTTTTTTCCTGAAGAACTTGTGCATATTATCATCTCCTTAAACCTCAGTCATCAATACCACAGTCCTTTCACAGCTATTCACACAAACTTTTTTCACAAGTTTTATCAATACTTTCACTGGAATTTCTGGCATTCTCTGATTTTCTCCAGGTTAAAGGTTTGGACATAGACTCTGAGGAGGGTCCAACATGTCTGCTAACTATTTCTATGACTGTTTTGACGACATCAAAAGATCACCATTCTGTGTTTTTTTAAAGCTTTGCCTGATGATTCAAGGCAGAATATCTGTAATTAAAATCACCACCAAGTCGCCCCTGGAGAATCAAAGAAGACTAAAGAATCAAGTTACTGGTATCTCAAGACAGACACTCCAGCAAACTCTGCACAAGGCTGATTCCTTTAGATCCCCACAGATGACTCATTTTTATAAGACACTGTAGATGCAAAAAAACAAAACAAAAACAAAAGCTTGCGTGGACAAAGAAGAGAGCTTTTGTTCATCACTTCAGTTCAAAGACGAGAAGGGATACAGTTTTCCTTTGGCATAAGGGAGGAAAAGTCATTAACCCCACTAAAACAATTTACAAAACAATGCTTTAGAGTTTTCCAAACATTATAGCGTTCACCCATTAACGTGAAGGTCAGTGGTTCAAGCTCTAGTTCCTCCCATGTCCACCAAAGTGTTGTTGGGTCAGACGCTGAACCCCCAGTTGCTCCTGATTGTCAGGCCAGCACCGTTGATATGGCAGCTCCGCCGACAACCGGCGTGTGAATGGGTGAATGTCTGGGGTGTAAAGTGCTTTGGGGCTGCAGGAATACAGCTGGAAGGCGCTATGCAAGTTTACATTTACCCTTATCAAAGTATATGACATCATGAGAAAAGATGTTAATCATCAGACATTCTGAGGAAACACTTATCTTTGGGTACCATACGCCCTTGCAGCAAGACATTCATCAGAATCCTATTACCAAACAGAGCATTCATTCCCATCAAAAAACTATGAAAGGAAGTAAAAACCCCGGTTATGGCAAGAATCGCTCTGAGCCTCAAAATGCTTTCGTTCTGTGTATTTTACCTGAAGAGAAACATGTAGAATGGCATTCGAACTGGATATCCTTCTCTTCTGATCCTGATGGTCTCCAGGACCCCGGAGTGTTGCAGCTGGTTGCTGACCAGGTCGTCCTCAAACACACCTGGTTGCTAAGCAAACACGGACAGCTGCTCACATACACTAAGTGGGATGCATGAGCAGTAAATGTGCAGAAAGACAGAACGTTTCAAGCTCTACCTTCATGTTATTTGGCTTAATGCAGCGAACAAAAAAAGGATTGCACCTGAAAAGTAAAAGAACAAGGTACAGTAGGTGAGGAGTGAGGTCAAAAACTAGCTGATTTTCTTTCTCATCTAAATCTATGTTTGAACATTTGTACATAAACTGTGCTATTTGGAGTCAGTATCTGTAACGTGTGTGAATAAATAAAGTACAGCCACCTCACCTTTCCATCTTCTCAACAAGCTCGAGCAGTGACTGCTGGAACTTGCTGCTGACGGTAGAAGCTTGGTATTTTCTGGTGACTGAGCTGCTTTTCCTCATGTGTCCTCCTCTCTGCTGACCCATGACCTCCGCGTGAACCAGGAAGAGGTTTGACACCATCTAGACTCACAGAAACACACACATGCGAGCTTACGTTCATGTGTGTTATTCAGTCAGAGAGCAAGTTGGAATGTGGGGGTTCCTCTCCCCTCACCTTGTTCCGACTCTGAATGAACAGGTCCAGAACATCCTGCCGGACCTGATCGTAGTTCTTATCCAGGAACTTGTAAACCTGCATCAGTAACAGCTTATATTAGTCGATGTTAACTTGTTCACTGCTTAGTTTACAATTTGCTAGTTTGTCAGGCACATTGCATTGGAGCATTGGAGGAAGAAATCCAATCAAATCACTGTGTCAGAGCAGAGCTGGTCATGTCACCCACAAACATGGGTTAAAGCTCTCGCATGCAAAGATGAAACCATAAGTGAACATGATCCAGATAGGACCAAAGCTAATTTGATATACAGGACTGTCTCAGAAAATTTGAATATTGTGATAATGTTCTTTATTTTCTGTAATGCAATTAAAAAAAACAAAAAATTCATAGATTCTGGATTCATTACAAATCAACTGAAATATTGCAAGCCTTTTATTATTTTAATATTGCTGATTATGGCTTACAGTTTAAAATTAAGATTCCCAGAATATTCAAATTTTTTGAGATAGGATATTTGAGTTTTCTTAAGCTGTATGCCATGATCAGCAATATTAAAATAATAAAAGGCTTGCAATATTTCGGTTGATTTGTAATAAATCCAGAATGTATGACATTTTTGCATTACAGAAAATAAAGGACTTTATCTCAATATTCTAATTTTCTGAGACAGTCCTGTATTGTCCTGTAGTCAGAGGAATCCAACTTTGAACAGTTTTTGTTAACCACTGACACCATGTCATCTGGAAGAGAGGACCCATCCAACTTGTTGTCAGTGTTCAGTTGGAAAGCCTGCATATCTGATGGTGTGGTATTATATGGAGCTTTTTCTTTTTTGTTTGTTTCATCATTGCACTTTCTGTTTTTGTTCACAGCCAACAGTTTCCCACCTTTTGTTGGAATTGGAGGCTGTATATATTAACAACAGCTGCAACGCCAGTAGTACATGCTGCATATGCTTTGGCAGTAGAAGTGGTTTTTAAAATAGCCACACTATTAGAAAGTGATAAAATTAATAAAAACTGATGAACCAATAAGGTTCTGAGTACCTGGTAAGTGACTCTACCCGCAAAATGCTTGATGGCGAACTCTGGAATGGGCATCTTTGGCTTCTGATACAGTGGGTTGTTACCATGGTGATAGTGACACTTTTGGAGGAAAGTGTGGTCTGTTGCCTGTCGACCAATTAGCATATTCTTATTGACATGCATTTCAGAGATACTGCAGGATATTAAAGGCTCTTTGAAGCTCGAACGATCTCTACCTGCGGGAAACAGCTCTGGTCATCCAGAATCCTCAGTATCCCATGAGGCTTTGCAGCAATAAGGTCGATGCAAGCTTGGTTGTCGTTGAATGTGATGTCCTGCCACTGGATTTGTTCTCTGCGGTATTCCTCCTGTGTGGGCATCAGATACATTTTAATGTGAGGTGCATTGTTTCAACACTACTAACTCACTAACTAGGTTTAACCTGTAATTGAGATCTATTTGTACACATGTCGACCTACTGCAGGATATGCAAATACACTGATGAGAAATTTCTGCCTGCATTAGAGTCTGCATGGTTCTTATTTAATCAATTGTCACTGCAGGTGTGAGGTGGACTCACCTGCTCCTCTCTGAATATGATCCTGTTGAAGAAGAATTGCAGATACTCGTTTGCATAATTTATGCAAATCTGCTCAAAGCTGTTGAAGGCCAGATCCTGTTGCCCCGGACACACACAGTCAAACAAACGCACACACAGACACTTCTGGTTATTTTTCTCATGTCTCATATCTAACAAGATACTATAGAGTGTAAGAAATAGGTAACTGGATGATCGTGTCTGCCTGTTAGTAAACAGTCATCATTTTTACTCTTTTTCTTGTAGTTCATCAAATATGATTCATCTGATAGTATGGGGTTAGTCTGCTTTGCCTAAAACTATTCTGTTTAGACCAGGTTATGTGATACAGATTTCAAAAAGATCGCCTAGTCAAAACAGCTAACCTGTGATATTTTGTCAGTTTACCTTTAGTTCAGATAATGTCACACACTCACTGTGGTCTCCTTTCAATAAAGATATACAATGTCATAGCATTTCATTCTGTTTAAATCTGCTGTAATTTCTGTCATGTCTTCTATTGATGATAGGAGAGTCAGATCTCTGCATAGCGTCTTCTCCAGCCCATCCAAAGGGGGTTGAGGAGTGGACTATGTGATTACCAATCCACTTTTTAAGTTGTTACTCTGAACGATCAGGAATCATGTGATTGTCATATTGGCAACGAGCCAGTTCCATTAGGGAAAAAAATATTTTGATGGGATAACTTAGTCATTTGGTACATTCAGGTACCCAGCTGACCTTTTAGGACACACAGCATTGCTGAGCCCAGCCCTGACTAACTAAAGCAACCCCAGATCATAATACTGAGTCCACAGGAAATACGCATCATGGCAACTGCTGCAACCATGAGACCATAACTGGGTAAATCTGGACTTGGCAGACCTTGTGACCCTTTTCCACTGCTCCACACTGCAAAAAAATCTCAAAATCTTATCAGGAATATTTGTCTTATTTCTAGTTAAAATGTCAAATTTTTAGTCAAAAAATCTCATTACACTTAAAACAAGACTCATTACCAGAAAAATAACTTGTTATTTGACAATTTTCACCTGTTTCAAGTAAATTTTCACTTGAAATAAGTAGAAAAATCTGCCAGTGGGACAAGATTTATCTTCTCATTACAAGCAAAAAAATCTTGTTCCACTGGCAGATGTTTCTACTTATTTCCAGTGAAAATTTACTTGAAACAGGTGAAAATTGTTATTTTTTCCAGTGATGAGTCCTGTTTTAACTGTAATGAGATTTTTTTGACCAAAAATGAGACATTTTAACTAGAAATAAAACAAATATTTTCAGTGCAGAGCTAAATTTATGCAAATTTAAGCACCACTTAAACAACAATTAAACACTTCTAAAAGAAAACAAATAATTCAGTATTTTCTGTGTATTATTCCATATGTCAGGAATTAAGGATTGCCTTAGTTGGTCGCTTTGTTTGATGCAAATACTTTGATGATTTCCTTTTCTACAGACGGTGTTTTCTGAATTGATTGTTTCTGTATGAAGAGCATCAGGGTTAAATGACTCGTCAATTTGAACGTACTTTGAGTGCAAATTCAGATTCTGACCTGTTTTTCCTTTTTGGCCAAGAAGTTTTTTTTTTTTAAACCATGGTATGAATGTTGTGGGGAAGTAAATGTTTTGACATCTAAGTAACCCAAACCCATCATACGGCAGCCTTTTCATGCCAAACGAGATAAGGAGTCAGGGGAAGGTCATGAACCACAACCCAAGCATCTATCACAGAATAAATGTTTACTTTAGGAAGAACCACAGTTGGTAAATAATGCTATTGCTTTTTCTTTGTTTGTCTGTTTGTTGGAGGGTTGTTAGAGGACAAAAGATGTCAGTTGAGCAAACCTGCCTACCTCAAATCCATAGATGTCAAGGATGGAGATGGAGAGGGTATGTTGGAGTGGGTAAACCTGAGCATTGATCCTCTCTGTTAACCAGTGGAAAAGCAGCGAGTACAAGATCTTGGCAACCGCATCTCTGGAGAAGTGGTATGGGAATATTGGGTGTTAAAAGGACAAAGAATTAGCACATGAATCTGGCTCAGACCTGGTGTAAGGAATAATAGCACGGGTCCCCTGTCAGATCTCACATTACAGTACATTACTCATCCAAGATAAATATATAAAGAGGATTTCTACATCATTTGTGATGATTAAAGACATATTGATTTAGGTATATCCACAAATGGGAACAAATTCTAACTCACTGTTAATCTCCTCTCATACATGCATCACGCGTGAAATGTCAGGATTTGCTTGCACTGCTTAGTGCGTCTTACCTGGCATCCACAGCACTTTCTACAGTCAAAGGTGTGTAGATTTTTTCTCTCATTGTCTCCTGTAGAGAAATGAGAATGAAAGCAGTTTACATTTTAGTTGCCACATAAAGCCTATAGTCAAGCCTTGTAAATGTTATATTATAGTGTTTCCAAATTCCCTGCGAGAGGTTTTTGAAAAACCAGTATAGAGATAAACTATAAAATTGCTGTATTTGGTTTTCAGCTCAGACTTCTCAATCAGTCGCACTTTGGTCGACACTGGACCAGTGTAGTCTAATAACAACTACATGTAAGCATTTTAACAAGGAGATCAGAAAAGATTGAACTGCTTTTGCCCCTAGTGGTGATTTGGGTAAACTGCACATGTGACACTGCTGCATTTATCCAGCTGGATTTAGGTCTTTTGTTATTTCTAGAACTAACAATAACAGTAACAGCGTAAGATGAGGTCATATCCGTCTCTCCTTCTGGTAACAATGAAAGCATGCAGAGTTTTACAGCTCAGCTTCTATTTTCATATCACACCATCATCGTATCCATACAAGCTGACAGATGAGCTTAGGTCCAGTATGTTTAAGCTGCAGCGACATTCACTGCCAGATTTCTTATTTAATAGGTTTTCCAGCGTAGCTGGACACAGCAGAACACTATGTCTGGATTATCAGGGGCTCAACTCTTCTCGTTTTTCTCATCCTCTTCATAAAGCACCTCCTGTCAACTCTTCCTTCCTCTTTCTTTCTCCCCCATTAACGTGGGGGGCCGAGACTGGAAGTCAGATCAGATAAAGAAAGCTTTGAGACTTGAGAGCTTCTGTTGCCAAAATGCACTTGACCACCGCACATACACACCAACGTCCACGCCAGATTCCAGCCAGAGGAAATTAGCGGATACAAGTGACTCCTCTCCTGTTACATAAGCACCTTTGTAATTAGAAATTCAATTATGCATAAGGCTCTTTCCTTGTGTGTCCAAGCATGTGTGTGGAAGACATGTTCCATGATCAAATATACTTTGAATCTATTCCTCATCTAACGTTTTTGGCTCTCTATGTCTCTCTAATCAGCCTCATTCCTTGTCAGAAGTGGCTCGACACAGTCTGGGCGAGTGGAAACCTGGAAACCTTTAGATATTTCATGCACAGACTGAGAAAAGTTGGACTGTAAGAGGCCTGAGAAGAAGGGACAGTATGTAGATTTTTTAATTCAAATTTTCCAGGATTTTGACTTTGTTTGTTGCTGGAAATGAAAAACAAGGTTGATGGACAACTGGAGCACTCATGCAGGTCAGTGGGATGTCCTGAATGCAAGGATATTAAGACAGCTGTGTTTTTTGTTTTTGTTCGAGTGTGTGATTCCAGCTGGGACGTTCCAGTTCTGCTTCAATCCCTGCACTTTCTCCAACCTCATTATGCTGAAGAACATGAAAGTTTTTGTGCCACGGAAGTCCTTGAGTCAAACTCTGCCTGACGGAGAGAAGTCCAATGCTTTAACTTCACTGCAGCCTGTTTGAAGGAGACAATATCCAGTGGGGCCAATTAGCTGCATATTTTTATGTTCTTCTCAGTTGTTACTGGATACTGTTTTCCCAAGTTTTCTGAGCTTTTTATGGGAATTTCCCCTATAATTGGAAATAAGTGTTCTTCAAATGTTGCTGAGAATACAAAGACTTTATTCCTTTCTTTTGGGTGAAGGACAAAACATAGAAATCTGGACCTCTTGAATAAACTTTGATCCAAGAAAACAGATTTTTATTTTCACTTGAGGATAAAGCTGGAGGCAAAGCAACTGGAATCTCAGCAAATCTAAATGAAAGGTATAAATATATGATACGTGCGTGTGAACGTGGGTCCTTGCTGGAAGAACACAACCCACTACAGACTGGAGCAAAGGAAGACAAAGGATGTTTTCAGTGCCAGAAAGATTCTGCTACAAAGCTCAATAGTAACTGCATCAATATGTGCCTTTGTGTATCTAAATAATTTCTGTATAAGATATGCATTCAATGTGCCCAACAATGTGTGTGTGCGTGGAGTTTATGTTATGTAACCCATGTAATGAATGCTGACCTAAAATCTGAATTTCTGCAGTTCCAGTCACAACAAACGGCTGCAAAAACCTCTTTCAGTTAACTGGTTTTCTGCATTTGTTTGCCAGGAAATACGATTTGACCCTCATCTAAAAGATAATGTGCTACTATTGATAATACACAATTGCTTTGTTATATAAATGATAAGTTCTTGTGTCTTTATTGAACAGTACTGAGGAAATATTTAGCCAAACCTCTGAGTTAAAAGCTGATCTACACTCATTTGGAAGCAACGGCTTCAAGCAAGTATTTCAGTTGCTCTGGGTCAGACCTGCACAACATTCAGGAGGAACTTTTGACTCTTCCCATGCACAGAGCTGGTTTAGCTCAGACAATGTATGGGATTAGTCCAAACTGCTGTCTCCGGGTCATTCCAGGGCTCTGAGGGCCTCAGGTCTGCTCTCTGACTGGACCGCTCCAAAACACAGATTTTCTTATTCAGAAATATTTGTCTGGTGGATTTCCTTCTATGCTTCATGTGTCACCCTACTCCCACTAAGCTTCAGCTTGCAGACCAACCACCTCCCTGATATTATACTGTAAGTCACTTGGCTGTACATGGGAAGTAAATCAACCCTTGCAAAGATGAGCAAGTTGTTTCCTCAACCGTGCTACATTGATGGGACGATGCATTGTTGGTACGTTTTCGCCGTCATACACCATGTGAATTTCTGAGTACTCTTCCTAAATAATTCAACATCAGTTCAATCAGCTGTTTGTTTGTTCTTCTTTGCTACTTCTTCTTTCTTCTTCTTCTTTTCTACTGTTTCCTTTAGCACTGTGGATGTTTAATGGGTGTGACCAGTAAAGTGAAGGAATGATCATCATTTGTGTGTGTTCAGCACAAACACATCCTATTTGTCTAATATTGTGGCTTACATGAAGACTAGATCCTATTTTATGGTAAATTGATGCAGAAAATCAGTGGTTCATCTACTTCTTCTCCCCACTGCAGTAGCCAAACTCTCTGTAATTAAATCAACTGTTACCCTTGTTGCGTAGTGGGAGAAAAAGCTTATTAAAACAAGATCATATATTTATATTGCTCTTATAATTTCCCTGACATCAGACAGAATAACATATATATATATATATATATATATATATATATATATATATATATATATATATATATATATATATATATAGGTCTTAAAGTCTCCACGGGACGCAGCCAAGTGTGCAAATAGATCAGTGACGGCAGTTTGTTTCTTTCTTGTCTGTCTTTCCTTCACTCTGTGTGTGGGAGCAGCACATGTGTCTCCTTTGTGTCTGCGTAAGCGACACTGGGGGCGACACAATGCCTTTAATGTAACCACACGTGTGTGGGCAGGACAAAGAGGCTGGCACGCTGCCATGATACCTGCTTGTCAATCTCAGATCAGTGCAAATGCAATGACCCGGACTGACGGCGCAATAAACAACCACATGATCCAAAAAAGAGGAGATTAAAGATCTCTAATATATCATTTTTGTGGTAGTCAGTAATATCAGAGTTTCCTTTTCTGGATGCAGAAACCAGATGCCTTATACGGTTTGATACTGACTGTGACTTTGTAGGTGATGGCTTTCTGTAGTCCTTCAGGTGAGATCTGCAGCAGCTCCGCCACCACCCGGATCTCCTGAGCACTCACCACTGACGCCACCTCCTGGCCGTCAGCCTGAAGCACAACAAGAGAATGACTAAAAATATGTTTTATCCATGTCTTTAAGGTCATTTATCTGAGTGTTGAAAAAGTACAGTTCTGTCTGTAATTACAAGTTTATAAACTGCGTCAAACTGGATGATATCAACAACAACATTAACCAGTACTGTGAGAAGCTTCAGATAAAATGGTAATTCACCTCCTCAAAAAGTGAAAAGGGGAGTAAACATAATGACAATAATGTCAATATTACCTCATATCTCTGAAAGTACACATTGCCTAGGTGTAGTATGGACGCGAGGACTCTAAAGATGGCAGACTGGTCATCTGGGGTGAAGCGGAGGATTTCCATGGCAGAAAGCAGACGTCGAAAATCATCTGCATCGTTCTTTCCTGTTATCCCACAATCCCCTCCCTGTACGGAGAGATGCAGAGAGGTGGAAGTGAAGAGGTAACCGCCGACCTGTGTCTTTATCTGAGAATCTCCATGTGATCACACTGAAATATCCACAGAAGGCCAACTTGCTTGATAATATAACGTACCTGGTTAAGGTAATAGTAGGTCTCAGCTTCTTGCAGATAGAAAGCTTGTTTCTGCTGAGAAGGAAGACCTGCGAGCATCTCGTAGAAGATGTGATAGTTCCTCTCATCTTTGGCCTGATGCAGATGTGCACATTTACTTTAACATACAGACGGCTGCAAGAAAAACATCATCTTGCCTGCGTATACTGTATATGCTTGCCTCACCTGGAAGACGATACGGGACTTTTCCAGAAGATACTGAGAGGTTATGGCACCGCTGATCACACCGCTACACAAATAGGCATTCCCAGACAAGAAAAAAACAGTTACAACTGCAAATCAGGAAAGGGTTAGATCAAACATGGAAATAAAAACAAATCAATTAGGTAAGTTACTAGATGGATAGATAGATACAGGACTGTCTCAGAAAATTTGAATATTGTGGGAATCTTAAACTGTAAGCCATAATCAGCAATATTAAAATAATAAAAGGCTTGCAATATTTCAGTTGATTTGTAATGAATCCAGAATGTATGACATTTTTGTTTTTTTAATTGCATTACAGAAAATAAAGAACTTTATCACAATATTTAAATTTTCTGAGACAGTCCTGTATATGGATACTTCATTAACCCCAAAGGAAATTTAGGGCATCCAGTAGCTGAAAAAAACACTTTGAAAAACTTAACAGTGGACAGCTGACTCACAATTTACAGACATTCAGACACCCATACACCAATTACATACATTTAGGAAGACATGTTCAGGGGGGGTAGAGACAGTGTAGCTGGAGTGAATAGTGCAAAGTACAAGGGATAAACAAATAAATTACAAAAATGAGTCTGTGGGTGGGTGATGGGGCAGGCTGAGGTAAACTTATGCAGGGACGTCCAGCTCCCTCCTCCTCTCCAGTGAGGCTTTTTAGAGCTGAATACTAGTAGCATGAACCAGACATAGATCATATTTTCAGCTCTCAGCTTCATCTCAATAGTTAACGTGCACACAATTTTGAATTATAGGTTTAAAGCACTGTCCAAAAAATCCTTTTACGAGGGCATTTTAGAGTTAGTAAAGAGATGAAAGACAAAAAATTAGGATGTGGTTTCATAAAGGGGAGAAATGATAGGCGGAGGATTTCCAATTTGTCAATAAATGCCTGAAGAAAGCATGAAAAAAAATCATAAAATGTTTAAAAACAATGTTCCTCAAAAACACATTGGAAGGGATTTTCATATTGCACAAAATAACTAATTGATTTAAGGGATATGGAGGACTTTCATTGAGTAAAGAGCCCAAACATAAAGCTGGATTTCTGTTATTTCCAATTTTCAATCACTGCTGTTCATCTTATGTGACAACATAAGCAATGTATTATTTGGGAAACATTGGTCAAAGTACTACAATATGAATTCTATTCACATATACAACTTAAATCCCCAGTGTGGAAAAAAAGAAAAAACAACATGTTGACTTTTCCAGAGGGTTACTGACTCCTCTAGACTCTGAGGCATCTGGGCTGAACCATCACACCCTGGAAACAAGTACTGTGGTCAAACGCATCTGTACTTAGGACCTATTTTGGAAGTAATAGGTGCTGTGTTTGGTCCTGTCAGTGCCAGATGTGAGAAGGATTGGCAGGGTTACACATTAATTAAATATTTACTGTTACAACTGTACATGTTTATGTGGAGACCCATGTATATGTATAGGAGTAGATGGAGTGAGATAAAACCTTGGCATCTTTGTCATACTCACTCTTCCAGAAAGACTTCGATGTATTTCCCGAAGCGACTGGAATTATCATTCCTCACAGTTTTGGCATTTCCAAAGGATTCCAGCAGAGGAGCTGCCTCGAGTATCTACCAGGCATTGAAACACAGGAAGTCAGCCATCTTTATAAGCAGGATGGAAAACAATAGTTGCAATTTTGGTGATTTAACAGTAACAGCAAGCATTTAATCATAACAAAACCAGGCGTTGTTTATGTTTTTATGCCAAAGGTGAGCTGGTTTAGACCCCAGAAGACCCGCATGAGCCTGAACAGGAAGTATAGGTAAAAGATGAATATTCAAAGCCAGCAGCTCTATTGCAAACATGAACAATATCCTCTAAACTTTACTAGAAAATGTATATATGAAAAAAAAAAAAATCGAATTACATGTTCATAATTTAAGTTTAGTTTGTGGCTCTAATAGAATAGGTTTGCTCTTTTAAGTGTTCAACAACCACATCATCGTGTGCGTGCTTCTTTTTTTTGTTTCTTCTCTAGCTTGTTGGTGCGTCATCACCACATACCAGACTGAAGGATGGTACTGTGTGGAAAGCTTTAACACAACTTAACGAAACTGTGGAATAAATAAAAGCACATGCATGTCCACAAAGTCCCAGTTCCCTTGAGCACACAGATACAGAAACCAAGAACTGGCCTTAAGGCCTCAATCCTCACTTTGTTCGAGGTGTGTAAGGAAAGTGAGTTGGTAACAGGGTAAATTCTGCCTCTCATGTGGACATGGGTCTTTTGAACTTAGGAGACCATTTATATGCACAAAAAGGCTAAATGTCAAACACAATATGAAAATTTAAAAATGGAAAACACAACTTCATAGCACAACATGGCAAACTGGAGCTGTAAAGGTATTATGCAAAACAAAAGGCATGCAGGGAGCTCACTACCTCAATCTGCACCCAAGGAATGGTACCAGGGATTCAGAGAGGAAGAGAGAAATGCATAGAGGCATTAATCATCAATATAACATAAAGATATCTGTGTGTGTCTGTTATATCAGGATATGTTACCTGCTGTGCATAATTCGACTTGTGATGTATTGCTGCTAGGTAGCGTAGGACAAGTTTGGTGGCCTCTGTTTTTCCAGATCCACTCTCCCCACTGAAATACAGCAACACATATTCAATCATGCAAAAGGAAAAAAAAATCAAAAAAATCACCTTTTTCAGTTTTTGAATATGAACTTTAATATTCAACATGCTCACTGAGGGCCGTAGAGTCTGAGATGTAGCTCCAAGGTTTTTTTGCAATTTCTCAAAGCATTTCACACTCTGACATTAGCGTGAACTTCCACTCCTGGGAATATTGGCAACTGTCTGAAATGCTTTCCACCTCTAAATAATCTTTCAACACATTCTTCCTTTGTTGATAGGCAGCAACAGTTACTTCAAAGATGATTGCTGATGTCGTTCCTCTTTGGCATCAGCCTTACGCATATCTGACGGCTGAGGAACTTTTGAGAGGTTGACTCAATGACTGCGAGGTACCCAGGTCTCATGGAAAACAAGTCCGATTAATAACCTTTCCACCCCTATGCTTGATAACGGGTGAGGCGTGTTTCTGCTGAAACACTGTAGCTGATTTTTTATATAACACAAGGAACTGGAATTACAGCCAAACAACTTTGGTCCCATGGTCTAAGACATTGTTCTGGACATATGCATCTGCTTTGATGCAGTTTTGTGAACCTCAGTAGCACCTCCATGTTCTTCTTGGGGGGGTTGACTTGCTTTTTCTTCTTTTACATCAGTTTTGTTCTATAAATAATGGCATGGCGAAAAAGTTGAACGTCATTGTTTGTGTGATGATGTATGTGATGTATGTTCGATTTTTCTTTTGTTGTTGTTTTACACAAAAAAAGCCCCAAAAAGTAGAATTAAAAGAAGGGTTGCCTAGTTTTGCACATGAGCGTATAAAGCTTTTTATCTGATCCTCAACACCTCCTTAGTGGTGATCGTTGTTTGTTTGACTGTTTAAGACATGTGAGACCGGGCTAAGCGAACATTGGGCAAAGTCTCAACTCCACTTTTGTTAAACTGCCTGAAACAGTGCGATTCTACTGCCAACAACTTAGCACTAAATACCACCATTATGTAAGCTTTGCTAAAGAAGGGTGTGGGTGTGTGTGTATGTCTGTGGGGAGAATCTTTACCCATAATCCAGCATAAGGTTTCAGCTGTCAGACTGCTTAGCTGAATAACCAAGCTGGTATAGGTCACTGAACACCACGGTCACCCCTTAACATGCACTTGCTGACACACACACAGACCCACGGTGGACACATGTGCACTCAGACCCAAGCACCTCTGAAACACGATCTGCTCCTGGCTCAAACCTGGCTGGGCTTTCCTTACAGGTGTCTCCTTCCGAGTACAGCTAGAGTGTTCCAGGTGTGTGAGAAGGTGCGTGTGAGTTCATGTGTTTACGTATTTCTTGATTGTTTCTGGTCATATCCGAAAGCAGAAACTCATGAAACGTCTCAGTCTGTAATTGTTCAGTATATGTGAGGTTTCACAGACGTGTGTACATTTGCAAGTGCTTGTCCCTCCTAAAGATCCCTCTCCAAAGGGCCTGTGATGGCACAACAGACATGAGGTATAGCTATACATTACGTGTTTTGGCATGTAAACTGCAGACAGACTCATGAATTTGCAAACACTAACCCAACTGAAGAAGGAAACCTGATTGTCCGACAAGCGTCACTGACACTGTGCAGTCCAAGATTAACCATTAAAAAAAAAGAAGCTTCGAGCATTACTTATAATACACCAGATGGTTTAACAAAAGTGATCTAAAGTGATATATTAGTGGTTTTGATGATTAGAATAATATCCACTGTATGATGAGCTGTATGAATGTAGCAGATAGAAGGAAGAGGGTAAAATGATTCTCTTTTTACTCATGTGGTTTTCACAATAAAAGAAAATGAGGAGCAGAAATACAATTAAGGAGTCTAATTTCAATTTCATGTTTCCTGCCAATGTAAACAATGAAAATTAATCTAAAAGACAGTGTTCTAAATCTATGATTTATAAAAAATAAGGTGTATGGCTCAGTATGCCCCAGGTTAGGGGTAAGTTGTACCATTACGGGCTAAATCAGTAACTACATCTTACTGAAAGATATTATCCGCTTTTTGTAAATCTTAATACATTATCCACTTTGAACTAACCCTTTAAAGACGAGCTGAACTAAACATATTACTAACCAAAGCACTTCTGTCTGACTAAAAGATTAAATAAAAGGTCCCCAAATCTGCCCCCAATTAAGCATGAGTGCCTTATGTTTAGTGTTAATCGAGCCACAACTAACCAACAAATCCCAAAACTACAACTTGATGACACTACAATGGCTTCCCAACTTTGATTTATCAAGGTTTCAATAAAATGTGTGAAGATTTTGACGTTTGGGTTGCTTCTTCAATGCATTCATTCGCGGGAAATTATTTATTATTTTCTATGAATCTTGGACTAAACTGTCAGAATCCCAGAGAGGCCCTTGCCAACTTCCATGATACCAATGAGAGAACAGTAAAGTCCCATGTCATGTCACGTGTGGCAAAAGAGTGCATGTTATGCAGTATCTCTCACCAATTGTTGCCAACAATGGTCCACAAAATACCAATGGGACGACTTTCACAACTACATCACAGATTATAGAGGTTCCCATATGAATTATTGGACTAAAGGACATATCAAATCAGGACAGAAAGTGAAAAGGCATGACAGTGTGACGCTGTTGTCAGTAAATAAAACAGTTTCCTCCCCCAATTATCCTGGCTCAATTTCCCTCTCAACATTTGGCTTATCTTGACCCATATCTGGCATTTTGGAAAAATACCAGCTACAAGCTTGCTGTCATCACTTAGCTCTGTCCAGTTCTTATATGTGCATGGCATTATAATTTGGCAAACCATGAACATGAATCACAAATAGTTTTAGGTTTTTATGAATGTGCTTTTACTTTAAAAGTCATAACATCTCAAAGAGTTTTTAAAGAAAACTCCTGCTTCCAAATTCTCACTTTCACATTCTACCTGAAACGTTAAGGGATACCAGAAAATATAGTCACATGGCAATAAAAATGCAAACTTGCCAAGATGCAGTGAGTGGATCAACTCACCCACTGGTGCATCTTACCCCACTCTTCTCTACTGTAATACTAAAACAATTTAAAGTGCAGACGAGGGATGTGCAGTTACAGAGAAAATGATTGAACTTCTTACCTGATTATTACAACTTGGTTTTGTTTGGCATCCATCATTCTGGAATAAGCAGCGTTTGCTATGGCAAACAAATGCCTGTGAGATTAAAAAAATAAATAAATGAAACAACATTGTAATAAGCCATCAAACCTCGTAAAAGATGTGTAGCAGTTTTAAAGCATCAAACAATCACCATTGCTTCTTTTAATCCTTCAATCCACTGTTTCTGTCAATTTTATACAATATCTATGGATGAAGCTCAGTTCCCATCTTGACCCATTTTTGTGTCTGTGCTAGCAGATCTCTCTTACAGACATTTTTTCAGTTTACTGTCCCAGCTTGAGAATTACTTACGGAGGGTTCTCTCCCAGAGCACGACCTTTGTACAACAGAACCACATCTGTCCCGTAGATGTTATACATCTTATAGGGGTTCACCGCCACCAGAATACTTCCTATGTATGTCTTGGGGGTGGGGTTGAGACAGGATAAATGGAAGTCAAAAACAATAAAGAGATTAATGGACTTGTTAAATTATTGACAAATGCACGATAGACTGAATTGAGATCAGTGGCTTTAAGTGTGTTGGAGAAAACTCTTCAGACACTTACATAAATGAGCTCTCTCTCAAACCTTTTCTTTATGTTCGACAGAACAGCCCCTTCATGCATCTCCCTGAAAGAAACCAACAGTAATGATATGGATGTTACTGAGCGCTTCAAAGTGAACCGTGATAACGCTAACCATTTTCATATGTTTGAACTGCACTGAATTCTTCAAAGAAATTCTGGTGATTGTCTGGTGTTACACAACCAGACAATGCACTTTGATCTTTGGTATAACTATTCAAATTGGTCTTTGAAGTCTTCAACATGTGCTGTGCAATATTACCCACTCAGTACCCTGAAGTAATAATACTTCCAGTTTTCTTTTTAGTGGTCTGATCATGATGGATTTTGGAATAAGGCAAATAAAACTTCATACAAACATCTTTCCATTTTTTTCACCAAGTCCTTCGGATTTAATAATAATTTTACATTTGATTTATAAAGCACTTTTCTAAATATTTAAGAGGGTAAGTTGCAGCCAGGACAGATGAACTGATGAGCAGAAGGAATGCAGACTAGTGATGGGAAGTGTGAGTCCTTTCAAAATGTCTCTTTTGGCACAGTCCCTATAAAGAACCAGCTCTTACGGCTCCCAAACAACTCTTTATTTAGTGTCACTCAGAGTCTACTATTTTAGTCTAATCTGCCATTCATGTATGGCTTGTAAATTGGTAAGAATTTTTTTTGTTCACTGTTTTCACAAAAACCTTATTTTTTATACTGTTTTACCCGTACAATGACTTTTGTTACTATTTTTCTGAGCAAACACAGTAAACAATCCAATAAATAAAGGCCAAAGTAAAACACAATATTTTTCCAGGGTGAGTGGATGGAAATCTGTCCTCTCTCTTCCAGTTGCACTGACAGGTGGACAGTTCATAGATGTGATACGTGATGCTGACAAAAGGATACTTTCCATTTACAAATTCTGCACTCAGCTTTGCAGTATGCATTATTCATTTGTTCATTTACAGATTTCACTCATTTGTTAACTTTTTTCAGACTTATGTAGGTATGTTTAGTCTACTACTGCATATGATTGGTGGTCCCATGATTTGCCCATCAGAAGAAAGTCTCAACCTTGTCTGATTTCCATCAAAACTGGGCAGTGTGTGAAGGTTCGGCTCTTTCTAATGAGAATTGACTTTTCTTGTTCATTACAAAGAATCGTCTTGGCTCTTATACCGGGTTTGTTCCCAAGCGATACATCATAGAACTGACCTTTTCAAATGAAATTTTTTAGACAGTTTGTTAGTCTGCAAACTATAACAATTTGGAGATGAATGTTCTAAAATAAAAAAGATAATTTATGTGGAAAGTACTCAAGACAGCCACAAATCTTCCCGGGAGTACATGCCCCAGCAGGTTTATGCCAAGTCTTTAGCCCCTTTTACTTGTGTTTATTACCCAGATTTTTGTGTTTCACCTGTCTTTTAACTGAGATGGGAACAGTAATATGCAACTGACTACTAAAATGACAAACTGCAGATTTGCAAGAAACAAAACTCAGAGTTAAGGAGGAACATTGGACTGGTCATATTTCAATTTGTGCTACATCATTTGTGGGTAACCCACTCTGTGAATCCTGCTGCTATTCAAGGTAGCATGGATCTGGCATCTGCTCCATCCCCTGCACATCTCCTGCACTCAGCACTGCATCACCCAGCTCTTCCAACAATGGTGAAGCCAGTGGGGCCAATCACCACACAGCAGAGCTGTCGTGTAAAGCAGTACCACTCGATAACACCCCCTGACTTTTTCTTTTCCCTCAACTTTGCTTATAATGCTTAACTCCATCTCTGGCAAAACCAAAGCATGGCATTTTAAATAGAGTATGCCTAAAGTATGGCAGTGGAGGGATGATTTGTTTTGCTGCTACGAAAGCTGGACACCTTGCAGTTATTGTGTGCACCATGAACTCCTTTGTATACCAAAATGTTCTTAAATTTAGATCATAATGCCTGAAATATAAAAGAGTTCATGTTTTGGAATGGTTAAGTTCCAAAGCCCAGTCCAATTGAAATTCTGTAGTGGTACCTTAAAGCAACACAAAGTAATATTTTCATGTTTAAATCTCAGTTTCAGTTTAATTTAAAATAATATGATTATTTTGTGTTGTCTATCCCATTCCTTATATCCACAACCATCCATTGTAACTTAAGACATTTGAAGTCCCATCTTGGGAGTGATAAATCATTTCTCTGGTCTGAACTATTGATCCCTTTATGGCACTACATCAGCCACCAACAACAAAGGTAAATGATGCCTGTAATCTTACAGAGCTACAGTTGACATTAGCAGAGGTGACTAAAAGGCCCAAAAGTAGTAACAAAAGAAGGAAGGAAGAAAAATGAGAGAGGGACTAAGTAAAACACTGAACAAGAGAACATTTTGGACAGTGTTGTTAAAAAAAAGTAACATTTTAAAGACGAATGATCCAAGATTCCTCCACAATTTCAGATTGCAAAGGTCATATATAGGTCATATAATTTTAGATCATTGCCGCTAAAGGTTGTACTACAAGGTATTGAATCATAGTATCACCCACATGATTTTTTTTTCTTTTAAATTTCATGTTAGTGGAACAAGTAATAGCGCAATACAAAAAGTTTCACGTTATTTGTCTGAGAGTATGTGTGGTCACTACTAAGGCCCATTACGTTCAAATTACTTATTAGTGAAGTATTACTTACTTATTGAAAATGTCTTGTACGTGAAATGTTCTATAAAAATAAACTTACCTTGCCTTCCAATGCCTTATTATTAAAACATTAAAAGAATGATTATGAAATGTTGAACTTGACTGTAAGTAACTATGACAGAGACTTCATTGTGCCGAATAACAGTTTTACTTACTCCAATTGTGTCATATCTTCCACACCATCTTCGTCTCTGAGGTCCCGGTGAGCTATTGTGGGCATACTTCTGATTGAGTACATCTAAAACATATACATGCACACACAGAGAAATGAATATTCAATGCAACGACACAATCCTCTGCATAATGGACTCATGCACAAATATAAAAACACAGAGAACTTAAGGAATTGTTGCTTAGCAGGCCAAGTGTTTGCTAATTTTTCATTGACAGTGTACTAAAAATGTAATATCTAATTATCAGTGTGGCACAAAACTAAATGTTCTTCCACTTCCAAATCTATTAATTTATGCCTACTAAGTTTTGCCTGTTATTTCACTCTGTAACATTTAACACTACACAGTTCAAGCATAAGCACAAGCACAATTTAATCTATTACAAATACATATTTGATTAAACTATTACCTTGTCATACCAGTTACCCTGAGGCTCCCCCTCCCTATTGAGATTCCACTCTCCTGATTGCTGCCCCACATGTCCCTGTGCCATCAGACTTTGGGGATCCAGGAGCTCTCCATCTCTATACATAGACCACTTATTGAGGTTCTGCACAGTCCCATGTGGGAGAACTCTCTCTGCCCCCCACACATCCATATCTTGCTGAATTCCCAAGCCTTCGACTCCAGAACCCTGTGCCCAGTGGTGTTCAGGGCCAGGTCCTTGGACCTGGGGTGATACTACGGCATACGAGGAAGGTAGACGAAAAGAAGCCCCCCGAATGTTAGTGCTCTGCAAAGCACCAGAGAGGTTGAGTGAGCGCGGCTGTGGAGTGCTAGGTGCGCCAAGTCGTGACACGATAGTACCATCAGGGAGACGGTACTTTGCCCCACGAAGGTTTGGATTTTTTGATAGCGCATTAGACAAGTCAAGTGATTGGGATGCAGTAGTAGGCTGAGAACGGGTCATGAGAGTTCCATCTGGTAAACGGTAAGTGGCAGATCGAAGGTTCTGGTTCCGGAGAGCATTAGAAAGATCAAGTGACTTTTGTTCTGAAATATTAGTAGATCCAGGCTGCCTCAATAATGATGTGTTTGGGAGACTGTAAGATGCACCACAGATGTTGGTGTTTAGTAAGGCACCAGAGATGAGAGAACTTTGAACTGAAGAGGTTTGAGTTTGATTTTTTGGAAACAGAGATGATCCCTCTGGGAGCTGAAACTTTGCCTTACGGAGGTTAGCATTCATCAGGGCGTTAGATAACCCAGATGATGATATTGCACCTTCAGCATTCTGTGTCTCCTCTCCTGGGGGTGTAAATATGGAACCATCTGGTAATCGATAAGAGGCTTTTCGTACATTTGCATTGAGAATAGCAGAGGAGAGCATAGGGGAAGAAGGCTCAAGTGCTGGCTCATTTCTTGTGACCAAAGTTCCGTCTGGCAGCTTGTATGTTGCTTTACGTACATTGGGATTCAACATTGCAGAGGACAACATAGAGGTAGAGTGGGGTGATGGATGTGAAAGATGTTCATTTCTGGTGACCAGTGAGCCATCAGGAAGCCTATAAGTGGCCTGACGTAGACTTGGGTTCTGCAGGGCACTGGAAAGCACAGAGGGTGCCAGCATCCCATCACCAGCACCACCTAAACCCTCATTTGCACCAGAAGCTTCAATGGGGGCCTGAGACATTGCCAAACTTCCACCTGGAAGTCTGAACATGGATCCCTTAATCTGAGAAGTCTGGAGTCCTCTGGAGAGAAGTGAAGACTCATCTCTGACACCTCCTTGTTGAGATGTGGTAGTAGGAGGAGTAGGCAAAACAGAAGATGTGGGGGACAAGTGTCGCTGTAAAGGTGATGCAAAGGAAGCATTACGTAGTTGAGAAGTTAGCATAGCAGATGACAAATATGGGGATGATGGAACAGAGGGGGCTGCTGCTTCAGGAGGTGACAGAACATTTGTATAGAGGTTGGCATTGCGTTGTAGAGGAGATGAATAAGAGGCACTGCGGAGACTGGAGTTATGTATCAAAGCATTGGATAGACCCACAGATGCATATGGGTTCAACATTTGGGTCCCATGGACATTAGCTGATACCTCCTCCTGCAAACCAGGTACGGGGGAAGCACTCCTTTGTAAAGGTGTAGTGTTTCCAACATTTTGCACGTAAGGATTATGGAGTGTGCGTCCCAAATTGGGCGATGATGGTAAATGCTGAGGGGGGTTTTGGGGATATACTTTGTGGTGTGACTGGGGAGAGGTGGGTCTTTGCAAAAGGGAGGCATCAGCATTGGAATAGGGTACAGATGAGGGGAGAAAAGACTGAGGAAGGGCACCACCTACAAATTGAGGGCCTGGAAAAGCATTTGAAAGCATTGGGGATGGGGCTGGTTCCATCAGTGTGTAGCTATGCTGTGTGATGCTCTGTGATGGAAGAGGAATCCTGGAGTGATGAACTGGAGGGTGAAAAGATGCTGGCCCCAGACCATGGAGACTCATTGACCTTTGAGGCAAGGCAGAAGGCGGGTGAGAACGATGCATGGGCGAGGCAGAACGGGAGGGCAGAGGAGATTTACGCTGTAGAACCTGAGGAGATAGGGGTCTCTGGAGCCTACGTACTGATGGCTGAGGTAAAAAAGGTCCACTCTGTTTCAGAGATGATTCTTGAGGGATAGGGGGCACAGCAGGAGGATCTCTGAAGGACTGCCTTGACTGAATGGAGGTTTGATTCCTGGACATTCGGACCAGTGGTTGACCCCTGCCCACAGGTCTGTGGAAACCTCCTTGGACAGCACTTGTATTCGTAGCTTCTCTTAACCCTGTGGGTCGGGAGCCTGTTCTGGCTAACATTGGAGTTCCAGCTACTGAACCTACCCGTCCTAAAGGAGAAGAAGGGCCACTATGTATAGATGATCTAAATGGGGCTACATGCTGAGTGACAGGAGGCCCATGTCTATTACGTCTTTGTAAGTAAGGGTTAGCTGGGGAAGGTTTTACAGCACCCATGGGTACATGGCCTCGAGCTCCAGGACTACTTCTTAGTCTGCGGGTAGAGGAACGAGTGGGAAGAGGTCGAGAAGTGACACATGAAGGTGAAGGAGAGGGTGGATGACGGGGAGAGCTAGAGCGGAAAGATTGTGGTGGAGACTGAGATCTTTCAGGCTGAGGAGGGCTCTGTCTGGGAGGAGACGGGGAGTGCCTCATCATTGAGGCTTTTTTTCTCCCTTTGAACAAATGTGGTCTGGTAGATGGTAGAGGTACTGCATCTGGAGGAGGCTGCTGTCTAAAAGACAGCCTTGGGGAAGGTGGTGGACTATGTCTCTTTCTTACTGATTCCCGCGGAGAAGCCAATGAGCCAGAAAATGGAGACTGGGGTCTGGCAAATGAAGGACCCCTGCGCAATCCAGTGTCTACCCTTCCTCTTATAGGAGATGGCTGTGCTCTTATTGACTTCCCTCTCCTGTGGTTTGGTGGAGAAGATGGGGGGCTTGGTATTCTGTGGCTGTTAACTGGGATACTGGGCTTTAGGCTTGCCAAAGAGGACTGGTAAGTGAGCCCCCTACTACGTAAGCGTGGAGGGATGTAGGGATCAAACTGGTTCCCTGGGTGGAAGTCTGTTACATATGGTGAGAAATGGGATGAAGGATGTACCCTTCCCCGAACTGATCCTGGTCTTAGTGGTAGCTGTGGGGATGAAAAAGGACTTGTTCTCCGCATTAGCATTGGGGAGGCCAATGGTGAATGCAATGCTGAATGCATCACCATTGGTGGAGCAACTGGTTGTATTTGTTCCATTTGAATGATCTGTGAGTCTTGTGAGTGGGGTATTTGGTACACCTGGGAGGGAAGTTGAAGTGGTATGGCAGGTGGGGGCAACTGACTATAAAGAACAGATAAAGGAGGATGAGTTGGTTGAAGGGGAGGGAAGTACTCCTGGGGAAAGTTCACAGGTGTTGTAAAGGGGGCATGTCCAGGAGGATTGGCAGCAGGCTGTTGGTTCAGCACAGTAGGGTAATGGGGATGTGCAGGAAGACATGTAGGATGGGGTTGTTCAAACTGTATATCAGACATAATTTCCTGATTGTTTAGAGCAAGAGCTGGGGAGGGAGGAGGAACCACTGGAGAAGAGGGAAGAGGATGAAGTACAGGTGGGGGGAAGGTTTCCACCTCCAGTCTGTCTTTTCCAAATAGCCTAACCTGAGGCCTAGGTACCTTGAACTGCTCTGATGAAACTGGTTCTGCTAGAGGAAAAGAAAATTGTTCCTCTCCATATGGCTGTGCCATACCAGTGGGATCCATCCCAGTATTCACAATGCCATGTTGCTGATAAATATGTGGGGATGGCGTCAAGATATGGTAGGTGGGGATAGTGTCAAAAACAGGAACAGGCTGTGTATGTGCTAGCCCTGGGTCATTATAGTGACCATAGACATCAGGATAACTGCCAGTCATTATGCCACATGGGTCTGACAAAATATAGTTTGAGGGAATATTGGGGTCAAAATAGTCTTCATAAAGGGCAGGGTCATATTGGTCATAGAAAGCAGACATGGCATCACCATAATTACTGTATGGCTCTGGCTCTGGCTCCAATGCATACAGCATTCCATCTTCTCCATAGTAATACTCCACCCCCTCACCACCATAGCAATCATATTCATCATCATGATAGCCATAAGGGTAACCGTAGTAGTCTACATCATCATCCTCATAGTAAAGCTCATCATCATAATAAAAGTTGCCCTCATCATCATAGTAACCATATTCATCCTCCCACTCTTCATCATCATAGTCCATTTCCTCTCCATACATATCATATTGGTCATAGCCCATTGGTTGTTCTAGGCTTCTTGGACCCCATCCTTCATTGTAATCATCCTCATAGCCATGTGCATCATCATATTCATAGCCCACATTGTAATGATGACTTTGTCTCCCTCTGGTGTTTCTATTAGCAAATGATATCCTCTTTTTCCCACGTCCTCCTGCCCGTTCTCCGATGCTGCCTTGGCCTTTAGAGGACAGGAACTTTGCTGTCAACCAGTTAGTAGCTGCAGCTATCCTACCTACCATCCAGCTTTTAGTCTTAAAACCTTGTCCTGTTTTCTTTTTTCCAAACATGCCTTTAAACTTCCCTCCCAGTCCCTTTGCCTCCGTTACCATTTTCCCCTTACCCTCTAAACTGGATAGATTTATTGTCTTTTTGGGCGGTGTGGTTTCTTTCGCAGCATTTTTATTAACCAAATTAAAACCAGATAGACCTGGCTTTTTGTCAGCAGCAGATGATTTACCTCCAAAGCCAGCCAAAAGTTTACTATTGCCAAGAAGTGGTTTGCCATCGATAGGAGGTTTCTTTTTTTTGGAAAGCCGCAAGAAAAGACGGGAGGTACTTTTAAGGTTTGTCTTTGGTTTTGTTTTCGCTGCTGGCTGTTGTTTAGAGGCAAAGCTAAAAGGAGAGGACTTTCCAGCAATGCCTGAGAGAGCTTTGGAGGCTCCTTTAAGGTGAGATCTTGCATCTGGTGTCTTCTGTGCTTTTCCTCCAAAAGTCTTCTTCTGCCCCTCTGAAGCAAAGCCCATCATGGCTTTGGAGGCTCCTTTGATATGGACATCACTCATCTTTTTCAGATTCAATACTCCCATGCCTTTCTTTGTTTTTGTCTTTCCTTGATCTTTTTGCACATCCTCGTCTTTAGGAGGTGAAGGCTTAGCAGACTTTAAACCTTTCATAGCCATGGCTTTGGATGCACCCTTTAAAGCTGCTTTTCCTTTTCCTTTATCCATCTTTGCTCCCTTATTGGTTATTACTTCTTCCTCACTGTCATCACTTTCTTCTTCAGTTTTCATCTCTTCTTCTTCTTCCTCTGAAGCCTCCTCCGACTCGCTGACAGGATTCTTTCCTTTACCCTTCTTCCCATCATCTTTTCCCTTCCCCTTTGCTGGTGGCTCCTCTGCCTTCTTCCCCCCTTTCTTGTCATCCTTTCCTCCCTTCTTTGGCTCCTCTGTTTTGCCTTTCTTGGCAGCTGATTTTGGGTCACCTTTTTTGGGTGGCATGATCCGTCCTGATTCAAATCATACTAAATAAGACGAGGAACTTCTTGTAGGTGTGGTAAGTAAAGTTGATATTTCCAGTAGCAGAAATGTCATCTCATACCCAGCTGCTCTCATGTCTTTTCTCCTTTTTCTTCCATCCGATACATCCTTGCAACACTCACGCGCAAATTAGTCTTTCAAAACACAATTAAAAAATGGAGCAGGAATCTCAGCTGTTCCCATTGCAGTACATATTTAATCCTCAGAAAAAGACCTGGTGTATATATTGTATGCAAAGAGGTAGAAACCTGTCCAGTAGTCTCAAACTTTCAAAAAACTAGACACCGGCTGAATTTTAAATGTTCCATATTTATAAAAAAAAAAATCCCAGTGTTAGAAGCATTTGCAGTTTTGCTCATTTATTTCTTCTAAGCATCAGCTTTCACTGAAACTTGAAAAGGAAAAGACAAAAAAAAAGTTAATTTGTTATAAATTCCACTGCATAGGTTTGTAAATGACTTCCTGGGGTCACACAATCAATAAATGACCTTGTTATCCAAGTGACAGAGTCGGGGTAGTCCTCTGGGTGTCCCCCATTGTTCGATGGTCCTGTAAGTCCAGCAGTGAATCCTCATTTTGGCCACCGCACGAACTTTGGCAGCACATTACCCCAACAAGGATAGCCAATGTGAATGCATTAGTGTGAGTGTCGGTGTCCTCTTTGTATGAGAGTCCGCGTGCGTGTGTTGCATTTGTGGTTGTATCCTCCCACATCAACGTCACCTTGCCTTTGTGACCTCCTGCAACCTCCTTTCTCCCAGGGTACTGAGACTTTCATCCTCGTGTTTCCCTCAGGTTGACACTTCATCATTCAGTCCACAGCTGCGACCACATATGAGCATGTGTATTGCATGTCTGCTCATGTATGTGCAATTAGAATACGTTTTTTTCCTGTTATAGCTGCAAAGGGCACCTTCATGTACCAGCTATACTACCTCGGGGTAACACTATCTCCTGGTTCACTTGTTTATGAATAATGCAAACTGGCTGAGCTGTTGCTAAACTGTGTCTGAGCGGCAAAGGCACAGGGAGCCAAAACATGCACATCAGTGGCTGTATAGACCATAGCTGAGAGTGATGTATACTTATACATCCAGTAGTGTAATTATACACCTACAGGTGGTCACATCTGCCACCGTCACACTAGAAGACAACATTTTGCGATTGATATTGTAAATTTACATGAGTTATTAAACAACAACAACAAAAAAAGAGCTCATTTGTTTAGCGCTATGATTTAACACTAAATATGCACTACATAGAGAATTATAAAGCTGAAATTACCTGCAACAATTACATATTTTACAAAATTGAAATGTGGAAAAAAAAAAGCTTCAATTAGTTGTTCCCACTTTCAAAAATCATGTTTAATGATCCTGTTGTGACCATTAACCATCTACCAAATATTAAAAGCATGTGCCATTTAACTGCAGAATCTATCTCGATACACAAAAGTATAAACCTTTTTCTTTTTTTGACTGGTTGCCAAACTTGCTCTGCTAGAATAAATAAATATGCAAATATAGATAATATAAATATAGATTATAGATTAATTTCTGCAATAAAAGGGTAACATGGAGAAACAAGTGTAAAGTGTGATGGAATTATATTAACAACTGTTGTGAATTCATTGAGGATGGCATGACATCAGTTCATTGATGATAGGCTGATGTTAATTCATTGATGATGGGCTGATATTCCAGGAGGTCATCTCACTGGCAGATATGAATGTTTAATGACTGCCCTCTGTTCTTCCTACGCAGCATGGATAAAACATTCATTGCATGCTCCTCTAAATATATCACAAAGGGTCAACATAACCCTGGCCTGCTCCGCAACCATTAAACAGAATTAAACACACACGCTTGTGTCAGGAGTTGACAGCCAGACATCATAAAGCAGGTAGAGGACAAAAGCATAATACTTAAAAAAAAGACATTTCAGGGGGAATTAATAATGAATTATCTGAATTAAAATAGTAAATCAATCATTATATGGTGTCAAAAACCAGAAGAACTATTTTAAAACACCTTCAGTTACAGTTTTTTCTTCGCTAAACAGTTAGGGCCTAATAGCCTTGACCCCAGATAAGGTTTGAACTGAGAACTGTATCATGTATCCCCAGAAGCAGCGACCATAAAACAACTCTAAACATTCAACAGGCTGCACTAATAGCAGCAGCAGTTGTTGGTGTCATCTAACTGCTGAGAGAGCACAAGAGTTAGAGGAGGTAAAGGAGTAAAAATGTTCCTTTCTTTCCACCAGTTGCACTCTCACACACTTGTTAACATTGTTGTTCACTGAAGATGAAAAGGCGCAAATCACACAGATCAAATACACTGCTCCTCTTCATCTGGTGTATGTGGTCTGTTGACGGAGTGATGCAGTAACAAACAGAGCACAGGTCACAGAAATGGAGGAGGTTAGGACACAGGCTAAAGGGGAGATGCACCAATGAACTGGGGATGAATAAACTGCAAGTTTATAAGGAGAGAAGTAAGCTTAATACATGAAAATCCAAGAAGAAGGAGGAATGGGGAAGAGGCAAAGAGAGGGGATGCCTTAAGTGGAAGCAGAAAGCTAGAAAATACCACACGCACGCACGCACGCACGCACGCGCGCACGCGCACACACACACACAGGAGACTGACTGTCACTGACAACAAGACATGGATCATCTGGACCGGAGAGCAAAGATTAAGACTGACAGCTAACAATTGCGTGAGGGTTATGCACTGGGTCTCTGGAAAGCGCCTAGAGACAACTGTGTATTGTAATAGACGCAAATAGACGACGCAAATAGACGCAAATAGACGTAAATAAAATGGAATTGAACTGAATCACAGTATTCAGAATGCAAATAAATTTGAGAAATGAAAGGACACCACACCACAGGGAAACAAACCTCATTAACATTCACATAGTCAGCATCATAACACCAGGACTCTGAGACTTAATAATATTTGTCTTTTCTACCATAAATAATGCACATTTTGAGGCTATAACATGCGAAGAGTCATACGTTAAACTGTACTTATTGGCTGATATAACAGGTTTGCATGCACTTTAGCATGCTAATCTTTTTTAGCACTAAACATCTAATGCAGGAAGATCATTAGATTGGGCCATAGTCTTTTGCATTGGAAAAATTTAAAAAAAGATTTAACATGCACTCCATCAGTATGGACAAAAGTGATGGAAGCATTCAACAAGCCAGCATGTTAACATTTCCTCCCTTGAAATAAACAGAAATGCTAGTTCAGAAGTCATTTGTTTGAGCCATACTGAAGTAGAGATAACAGCCAACCATGCAAATAAGGCAAGTCTGCCAACCGCTATACTGCTGCATTATACAAACTGTGAGTGATGATAAACAATGATGTTAGGGTCACAGCCAGGGCTTACATCCGGCATGCTAAACTATCATAATTAAAGCAGTGCTACCACATACCCAAAATCAAATACAATTATTATACGCTACAACGACGGCGGATGAGAAAGGAGTTTGCTGGCGGCCTGGGGCTAAGGAGGCATGTGTGTGTGAGAGTGGAAGTAAGGATAAAATAAAAGAAAAGGGACTTAAAACACCAGATCAAGTACGAACAAATGAGTCTGCTGAATCTAATTTTCAATCAGACTAATAGTGAATAATAGTCACAAGAAATTGTAGTTATCCTGCATGTGGCAACACTGCGAAAAGTGGCAAAACATGCAGTTTCCTGAACGAGCACTAGGGGCTGCTTATATGTGTAATACAGATTTCTCATCCATGACAACTTTATGGTGGGGTGAACTTTTACGTATTTCATAAACTCAAATCATATGAAAATAAAAAAGATATGCATAATTGAGGGATAATCAGAAGACGGCCTCTAGCTTGTTGGCTGCTGTCAGGGCTAGCAACCCGCGCGGCCAGCCAAGCCGCCCTCCAGATTGGCCTGGACTCCTCCAAACTGACTAGTCAGAATGCTACCCAACAGCTAACGGGCTACCTTTGCCCAGAAATCCACTCTGATCGAGCTCCAGGGATCTCTGAGCATTGGACGGGTACCTGAGCCTGCTGGAGCTCAGTTGGAGCTCGGTTGGAGCTTCAGCAGGCCTTCAGCAGCTTCAGCTCCAGCACTTGTTTCTCATGCAGTTTCAGTTTCAGTAGCAACATCAGGAATGAGGATGGATGGGCAGATTTTATCAGAATGAATGTTAGGTAACTCATTCATTATAGGTTAATATGAGTAAAAACAAGCTTAAATTGGTAGTCTATGGGGAGTGGAGTTAGGTGAACGTGTTTTAAATAACTGCCAGGCTTGTTCATTCCACCCATTTTCCCATTTTGGATTAAGTGGGGTTGGGTTGGGTACCTACCTACCAATATGGCGCCATCCAGAGGTCCAAAAAACAACCTTCAAATCACTGTTGAGAATTCGTGTGGGTGACACAGAAGGTGTGTGCAGTGTTTGTTTTTTTTATATATATATATATTATTATTAAATGCCTCCTTTGGGTTGAAGTAAAGCAGCTGTATACTATTACACAAAATTGCCCATCATTTGGGAGAAATCTTTTTCATCATGAAAAATGTAAGGTGACTGAGAGAATGAAAAGTGATGTGAGAGGAGGAGACATCTTTAAGACAGAACGTGAGAATAGGATGAGGAAACCGCACTCAGGTTTCCTATAAGCCTTTGAGCCCTATTCATGTCAGATTACCCTGTGACTTGACATTGGAGAAGTACCAATACCTGTTTCAGTGGATCAAACACTGACTGCCGATAGGTTTCATTGTTCTAAGAAACCTGGAAATATGGACAGTTTGACCTTAATGTATAATTGTAAGTGCATACACTGAAGAAAAGCAAGACTAAAAGGTTTACGGTACGATAGTGTTGGTAGTGGGGGTAGTATATGACTTGGAGACAGCAGATCTGACCAAGAGAAAGGAGCAGAGATGGGTGAAAAGGATGAGTAGGGTACAAATGAATACATTCTGAGGAATGATGTCTTGGAGAAGTAGCAGAGACTATATGGAGATGGTTTGGACACATAAAGAGGGTGTATAGTACACTGTTAGGAGGATGCTGGAGATAAAGCTGCAGCATAGGGGGAAAATGGATTGAGCCGAGGGAGAAGATTTTCCTTTGACAAGTTTTCAACAAATTTTGGCAGATGTCAAATACTGGAACACAGTTAACCAGAGAGAAACCAAAATTACATTTGGTTAATGGGCGCTAATATGTTGGAAAGAAATTAATGTTTAAAAATATTAATGAAGCAAAAATGCAAATGAAAAAAGGAGGAGTCATTTAACAATCTGAAAAAGACATTCACACTTCAAATGTGTTTATTCTTACATCTTTTTTCCCCTAAAAGCCCAATCACTCTTAATAAATACTAAATGAGTAATGGTATCAAACCACCGTGATCTTGATACTGGCAAACGTAATAATGATTATGTTTGGTTTTTTTGCTATTAAATAGAAATAAAAAAAAAATCCTGCATGATATCTATAAAAATCCTGAAAGACCTCTGGGTAGCTTACCTTTTTCTTGTTGTGAATCACCTGCAAATATCCATCCAAATATCTGATCAAACTTCTCGTTCACCGAAATGAAAACAATGTCAAAGATGATGTGACTGCCTGGCTTCTGTGAGTGTCTCTTCAGGCTCCAAGTCCTCATCTGAACCTCTGCAGTGATGTTCTATATCACACCTATTCACACACAGACAAAAACACACACGCATTCAGTTTACTTTGTTATGTGGCAAACAATGAGCCCCTAATGGGAAAAACCATCTGCTGCTTCAGAACAAATGTATAATAGTGGACTGAAGGAGAGCAGATCTGGGAAGGCTCTTTACATCCATGCATTAGTAGTCTGGCTATTAGGTTTCCTATTAAACATGCTATACTTTCATACATCTGTGTGCAAAGCCCCCATGCTCTCCCTCCTTCTGAGTATCTAAGTAAACAAACCTGCATGTCTATTGTGCATTAATGGCAGGATCCCATATGGACATGTACATTGCACTATCATCATCTCCCAGTTGTGTCAACATGTCAGAGATTAGTGATTTGTTGTAAAAACCCAGGTATGACAATGGACTGTGAGGCCTTTGTGTTGTTGTGAGTGTGTGATGAGGAGCCTTATCAGAGCTGCTCACACTCACACACTCACACACACACACACTCATCAGAGGGGCGAGCCTTTGATACATTATACCCTGATTACCGCCGCAGGTCTTGCAGTGGCACACATGATTGTAGACAAAATCCCCTTAGAGAAACACTAGATACATCAATATAAATTCAACCATAAGACCGTACCTGAATTTAAAAAAATATATCTAACATCCGATATGATAGCTCACATTGCACTCAAACAATCAAAAGAGACACTTCTACGGTAGTTGTTTCCATTTTAATGATGGTCAGAGCTGTAATAAAGGACTTGTATTCTTATTTTTTCCATATTTATATTTCATAAAATATACCAATATTTGAACCAATATTTGTTTTGGAGGAACTCAGCTGTATAATAATAAATGCTGGGTCTCTTCTCGAGCCTCTGCGTTGACTGAACAAAGAAGGATGCTTCATAAATTCATGATTCAACAACACAATCTGCAGAGACTCCTCCAGGGTCACAGCAACGCAGACCACTAGAGGAGTATAAAAAAACAAAGAAAAGTACCGTGGTTCCCATATTACCGTCACAAAGTAACGCGTCCTAATATATGATCAAAACGACCTTCTTAAACCAATCAATGTTTGCAGATGCCCAATAGGATTCATGGTGTATGTGAAGGGATCAAATGGTGCATTTTAAATGTGTATGCTGCAGGCTTTCTGCAAATACATGAACAAACAGAGCAAACATTTAGTTGCCTGGGACTCTATGGCATTTTTTTACTATGTGCAGCGAGTGTCAGTTTACAGTTTATTTATTCATATCAATAGTCTATTTATCCCCAAACCAAGTAATACACAGCACAAAGGAACAGACCAGCCTGGCATGATTAGTTTAACACAAAAGAAAATGTGGTGCACCTGCCTGTCCAACCGGTCTGTGGACGTCTACCTGGTGTAAAAGACAAAACTCAAGTTTGACAAGGAATAAGATCCACACACGATGCAATGATTCGCTTATGTAGCTTTGTGAGAAACTGAAGGCGGATATCTCCATCACTAGAACCATTTTTAATTTAATGTTATTTTACCTGAATAATTATATGTACTTTTCATAGATATATACTTTAGAAAAAGTACTTTTCTAGCTTTCTCAAATGTTTTGACTTATATCTAATTTTTGATAATATATTTTTGTTTTTAATTTAAAAAAAATATTTAAAGATGTATTGTATGTATGTGTGGTTACATATTCTTCCGGTTCTTCTCCTTTTAGTTTAGATTTTTTTCTTCAACTGTGAGTTCTTGTTCAAGTTTGTTTGTTCTGTCTTTCTTAATCTTCCCCATCTGTTTCCTGTTTGTCCTGCTTTTGCCCTTTCCCTTGCTAGTCCGTTGTCATTCTCTTGGTTGAGCTTTTAGAACATCCTGCCTTAACAGCCCATTTGTTTTCCAGTTTTTGTGTAAATAAAGGGAAATTATTTATTATTTTGCTTCCTACTCTGTCTTTGAGTCTTACCTGCAAAAATAAGCTGATACTGGTCCTCTGGGGAAACTGGCCAAAGACAACCTCAACAATGACTAAAGCATTTGTTCATTTAATTTAATAGTTTCCCATTTCAATCAACCTTTTTCCTTTATGTAACATTTTCAGTTTGTCTAATTGCCCCACAGACTACGGAATTAATACATTTATTAATCTGCTATCACAGCAATCCCCTCTCTTTATACTTCAATATTGTGTAATACATCATATTTACTACTAAAATGTTTTATTATAGAACAATAGCATAGTGTGTAATCTCTGTAACCTGCAATCTTTGACATTTTTCCAGGAACCTGCTGAAATGTAATCTACCCAAAACCATAAACTGTTAGGCCACTGGACCTCAGAGGTCTGTTGGTCTCCTTTATCTCTTGTATACTCTGGTTTTAAAAAACCGCAAATGAATCAATATTTAGACAGTTAGGATATCTGACCATCTGAAGATAAGTGAAACATTTCCTTTCTGCTTTTGTTTCAACCCAGTGCCATAAATATTTATTTTAATTTTTAGATATTTTAATTTTTTATATATTTTTATATTTTATATATTTTTTGTACATACGGTACATGTTTTATTTATCTGCATTTATTCTGTACTTTCAACGTCATGCTGCTTAGTTGTTTTTGCAATTGCCCCTCGGGGATAAATAAAGTTTTTCTGAATCTGAATAAATGCTATCAAGAACTTGCATTTTCAGGTCAGGATGCACCTTCATGTAATGACCAGAAGAGGGCAGTACATACAAACTTCTCAGAGTGTGGATCACTAAGTCTGTTGTATTTGTTTTCTTTTTGTGTAAACATAGTTTTTGTCATTGATTGCAGTACAAATATATCTGTAACACGATTATATAATATATAGCCTAACCATACATTTGAGTCCACCAACAGCTATTTGCTTGGTGCTGAATGTTTCTACATATATATTTTATAGTTTTTAAGAAGCAAAAAAAAAGAATCAATAACACTTATTAAAAGAAAATGTGTTTTTGTTCATATTATGAAACAGTCACTTTTTCTGCTTTTGAGTGCTTTTGTTTGGGGTTTGAAGTCACTACTTTTTGGGGAACAGGGGCTGCAGAACCGTCCTCAGAGCCCAGCCAGCTTTCTTTATCAGTTTAAGTCACTAGCTGTGATGCTGCTGTCCAGATGGCAGCAGATGTGACTGGACTCTCCACAACAGACTTATGTTGCTGCAAACCCTGAAGGACCTAAGCAAACATCCTCAGTGTTGAATCTCCAATCCAGTCTGTTGCCCAGGTGAACACAGAGGTATTTATATTCCTCCTCCACCTGCATTTCTCCTAAAATCCACAATCATCTCCTTTGTCTTGTTCACATTCAAGACGAGATGATTGTTCCTCCACCGTGTCACAAAATGGTTCAGTTCTCTGTACTCAGTCTCTTGTCCACCCCTGGTACACCCCACAACTGCAGAGTAATCTGGGTATTTCTGCAGGTGACAGGACACTGACTTGTACTGGAAGTCTGAGGTGTACAGTGAAGATGAGTGGTGAGAGTACAGTCCCCTGTGGTGCTCCTGTAATGCTCCTGTGGTGCTCCTGTGCTGCTGATCACCTGCTCAGACACAACCATTCAGCCTTACAAACAGTGGTCTTTAATCCAGGTGGTTGTGGAGGCATCCACTTGTGTCTTCTGGAGTTTCTTACGTAGTAATGCAGACTAGATGGTGTTAAAAGCACTTGATAAATCGAAGAACATGATCCTCAGAGTACTGAATGCTTTGTCCAGAAGACTGTGGGTTTGTTGAAGCAGGTGTGTGCTGGCATCTTCAACTCTAACTCCATGGTGTTAAGTAAACTGAAGAGGGTCCTGGAAGGTGTTCATTCAGGTGGGCCAATAAAAGGGCCAATCCCAATACACCCCCTACTTTCTTCCACTAGCCCTACTTTCTACCACTAGCCCTCCCTCACTACCACTACCCCTAAAAAAGAAGCCACAGATTTTAGGGCACTTGAAATCTTCCCAGGGCTCTGTCCCAATACTCCCACTACTCCTACTTTCAGCACCACCCCTAAAATCAGGAAGCTGAGAGCCAAAAGCTGTTTTAATTTCAGCTGTAGCGCTGTTAATATGTCACTTTATTAATGTAGCAGGGCGAGTGCTACCGGGGCCGACCGAAGGATGGAGAGACACGGCGTTTCGTGCAGAACCCTGTTTTATTGCGTTAAATCCCCAACATGTGCACAAGCATCACACCAGACAGCTCCTCCGACCCCTTTGCTGCTGTCCGGCTCCGCCTTATAAGGCAGGCAGGATGGAGAGATCCACTCAGGCGGATGGGACACAGGTGCGCGTGTCCTATCCACCTCTCCACCCTGCCACAATTAAGTTTTAATATTTTTTTCAGGCGTAAAAGTAACCGTTAAGATTCCCAACCTGGGCTCAGTTTATCTAAATAACGCCTGTTAAGAAATTTGATCTGATGTTCTCGGCGATGATAAGAGCCGCAGGTCCAGGGCGCAGGAGCAGCTCACGCAGAAACCTGCAGCTCTGTGGAGAATTACCGCTGGCTGAAATAAATCATTTAGGAAGATAAATGTTGGTTTAATAGATGAAATCTAACAGTTGTAGCTACGCCTGTTAAGAAATTTGCTCCGAAAATTTCGGGATTTCTGCCTGCCGGCTCCGGAGCTGATTTATGGTTCCACAGTTAAATCGATGCAGAGACTACGGCGTAGGGCACGGCGTACGGCGCGCGTCGCCGCCTAACCTACGCCGTAGGCCCTGCGTTGGTGTAATGCAGAACCATAAATCAGCCTTTATTCTGGCGAGGTTTGAAAAAGACTTCGCAACGACGGGCAAACGAGTGATTATGTACATTCACTGAGTGAATATTATGAAAGTAAAATATATATTTCTCGCTAGAAATGAAATCAAACACATTTTTATGCAGAAACCAACTCAAAATATTGATTTTATTCACTAAAAAATAAGAAATGTCCGCCATGTTGTTTTTTTTTTAATTCAGTCCGCAAATGATGACGAAAAGCATTCTGGGAAATTTTTCTGGCCCTAGTTCAGCTAGTGAGCATCCGAAATCCCTCGATCCGTAGGGACAGATTCATAGCCAATACACTCGTTTTCCCCACTACCCCTAGGTGAAAAGAGGAATTGGGACACCACTACCATCATGGGATCGCGCAAAATGTAGGGGTAGGGATGAAAAGTAGGGGTAGGGGGAGTATTGGGACAGGGCCTAAGTCTCCCCAGGACTTTATTGATGTCATATTTAAGGGCTGCAGGTCTATAGTCATTAGAGAAGATGGATGAGGTATTTCTTGTACTGGAATAAGGCAGGATGTCTTCCACTGCACTGAAACCTTTTCCTGGCTCAAGCTGAGCTTGCAGAGGTGCTGCAGAATCCCACATAGCTGGTCCACAAACAGGCTTTCAAGACTGGGGTTGATGCCACCTGGACCTGCAACCTTGTTATCTTCGCACATTGCTGCCTTTGCTGCATCTCAGAAGTGAGTAACACAATTTCAGAAGAAGCAAACACCACAATGGATGTGAAATATACAGCAATGGTGGAGACTGCGGGAACTGTGACGTCAACTATAGGTTTACTGATGAAGGGTCTTGAAGCTGACTTGTTGGAGCTCTAGGTTATGCCATGTTAGCTGGAGTAGGCCAACTCTGGTTAATACATAACAAAACTAAACAAAAAACACAAGCAAATGGGCAGAGCAAATAAACCTGGCACAAGGTTGGAAGACACCAAACTTACATTATCTACCATGAGCTGGTTATTTCAGCTTAGCACAAGCTGAGATGTCATTTCAGAGATTACTACTGAAATGACGTCTGAAACTATCAGGGCTGAAATAAGGACTGCAGTTCAGACCGAGCTTAGCCGCAGTCTGGTTGGTCAACCTGGATGGGTTTAGTGGCAAGGGTGATGCCCTAAATATTTGTATTTCTACAGTAAAGTTAGATATTTTAATACAGAGGTCAATACAGCTGGTCCCTAGTGGCCATTTGAGTGACTAAACAATTTGAGACTTCCACGTTGGCATCAGCAAATCGCAGCTGCTATGAAATAAGCTGTAAATTCATGCTTGTAAAGGGATCTTCTGTACCCTCTTTTTGGTATTTTGATCACGACATATCACAGACATTAAGAATTTGGATTCAACTTTGGGGAAATATACAAATCATATTAATAAATAGGCTTCTATGTCTTCTTATGTCTTTTGCTCAATCTTGTCTTAGTTGGTGACAGCCCAAAACTCAAGCACCGTTTGTTGGTTTCCAGACAGACTGAATTTACTTTGAAAAATGTAGCTTAAAGCTTCAGAACAATACAATGACAAGAAAGGCAGACAAAATGCAAAGTTCTAGCTTTCATTTCCTGGCCACAACCACATGCACTCACACTCGGCCGTGCCATATGGAGCCAAGCAGCATCAAGTGTCATGCCAGCTCCGTTCAAACCCTCAGTCAGCGGTACCTTTGTCGTCCTCAGGCTCCAGGCGGTTATGCCTCCTCTCTCTGGCCTCCTCTTCAGGTTATTCCAAAGCAGAATCTCACCATCCACGATGCACTCTCATGAGACATCTCTAAGGCATCTTCAAGTCCCAGTGTGTCCACTCCCAATCCCTCTTTCTCGTATGAAACCTCCCACTCAGTGCCCCTCTATTAGACCGAAGAGATGCTTGTTAATATTTAATGGTACTATTGTGCTTCTGTGTGCGCGAGTCAATGGGGTACATTGACTAGGAGCCCATACTTTCTGAGAAAAAAAAGACGAGTGAGCTCGCCTTTGAGCCTCGGAGGTGGTAACACGAAACATCTTTACTGCAAGTACTTAGAAGAGAGAGGTCAGAGACTGACCCTCAGCTGCTGCACACGAGCTGAGAGGTTTTCTACATAAAAAGGGGATTTGGATTCTCTTGACAGGAAACAAATATGCAATGCCAGTCACAGATGAATAGTGAGGTAAACAACTCCTTTTCAGTTGATGCTGAACAAATTAATTATCAAAATAAGCTAGACTGAATACAGGATACACCTTTTTAAACACCGAACTGCCTCAAACTAGAATAAAACTGATAACAATGATCCGGTTGGAGCCATTATCAAGCTCAAACTTCCCTGTAGGAGACTGTGTAAGAATTTCCATTTTATTGCTATCTATTCCTTTTAAGTCCTACGAAAAGTTGTCACCTTTAAAAACTGCAAATGTTATTTCATGTGGTTTGATATAATGACTGGAATTAAATTATGATTCATAAGAAAAAAACAAAACATGTATTAAATTATGTATGGATTTTATTGCGCCCCGATTCCCCTCTTTAAATCAAATGCATCATGTATAATTCCCTTTTACCTGAGGCTACGTCCACACCAGTCTGTTTTCAACTGAAACCGTGAAACATAACCACTGTGGTTTAATGTGATGTGCAAACGATAAAAATAAGCCCCTCTGGGCCACAACACGTCCATCACTAGTTTGTTTGTAAAAGACACTTAAACAAGCGGAGCGGAAAGCACTTCCAACCTTGCCGTCATTGCTGTTGGCTGTTACGCAGCCCGTCATCGCTTGAACAGGCACGTCCGGTGAGCATGGATGTTCAAGTGATGCACGTTTATCAAAGGATAATGTTGAAGTGGAGATGTCCTCTTTTGAAACAGCGTTTTTGAACAGACTAGTGTGGGTGTGGCCTAATCAAAAAGTAAAATACATCAGCTTCTGTCCACATCAGCTCAAGTAAGTTCCATTTCTGCAGTTTACTCCTTTTGTCAGATTTCTTATACAAAATAAGGATGTTAGCTGTTTTCTTTGCTGTATATCTACTGTACAGTTTTTTCGTTTTGTTTCTTTCAATTCTCTCCAGATGTTTCTCTTCTCTCCAATCAGAAGCTTCTTTTACTTCTTAACAATCTGGATGACGTCCTCGTGCTCCATGATGTGCGTTAGGCCAACCCTCTGAGGACTGTATTTTGTACTCGTTCCCTGAAATGAGAGCACACAATCCACATGGTGAGGGAAATGAGTGATATTCGGGGTTTTAAAAACCCGAATATGACCCCTGGGTTACTCCTTTTAAAACCTGAATATTCGGTCATGCAAACGCCTAACGGGATATCCCGATCAAACGGAACATGAATTTGTTTTCTGCTCTTTTCGCAAGGAATCTTGGTCTTTTGAGTCCAGGAAGTTCTTATAAACATGGAGAAAAAGATATTGCTTCTGATTGTAACTGTAACTGCAGTGATAGAAACTCCCACTTTAGAGGGACAGTATTCAGTGTACTTCTAATGACTTAGATGTGGACAAAGGAAAATAACTAGCACAAAGAGTTACGAGAGACAAAAGCAGCATAACTTACCCACACCAGGGCATATTTGAACTGGCTCGCTAAGGTTCTGTGGATTCTGTGGCACTGTGGGTTAAACATAATTACATCAATTAAAACAAACTGTGCACAATGTGAATATTGTTTGCTGCAAGTGTTTTAAATACATCCTTGACTTAGAAAAAAGTCAGGGTGGTAAGAGGAAAAAAGAAAATTAAAGCCAATTCTTACATTTTACTTTGGAGCAAGTTCGCATCATCTCATCAGCTTCATTTTACTTGTTTCATTTTACAAACGTTTCTGCGCGTTTTAGGACCGCAACACATTCAAAATGGTATCTGGATGGGCTATTAGTTCAAATGTTTTAATAACAATAGAGCTACTTTAAACAAATGACATCAACAGGTGATGATTTGGTAAAAAAGCAGCATCCAGGAAAGGACAAGTCCACTTTAATAACAAATCTGTGAGTTAATTATTGAACCCAATAGAGGATGTTGCAAACTTTTAAACAAAAAAATGCAACAACAATTCTAGATAGTTGCAATCATTAATGCGTGTTAAATAAATAATTCAGAAAGTAAATAAATAAATAAGTAAATCAATCTACTTACCACATGCTCTACACTCGCTCCTCTTCTCATGATGATGGCATCATTAAAGTCTGGACGTTCTAACGTACGAGGACAAAAGTGTTAACATACTCATTTAAAAAACAACATGCTACTTTATGAATGAATCAGACTAAATATTGGGGTGTGGATGGGTACCTCCTCTTTTCTTGGTGTAAATGCAAATAAGTGCCAAGTATTCCCACAACGTCTCCAGAAGGTAATCCAGGTTCAGCTTCATTCCACAACTGGAGCGTGCACGGAGACGGAGACAGGACAGAGATGTTAAAGTCACACATACGCAGCGGGAGAAATAAAAAGGCCTCTGACCGAGGCTCCTGCGGGACATCTGACCTGATGACAACACTGTTAGGTCTGTGGGCCAGGCGGTCGACCTCCTCAATAGAGATCTGATCCACCTTGTTGTACACCTGAGAACAAAGGAGAGCTTTCAGTAACCGTGGACAAAGAAAAAAGTTCAGAGATGTGATGAATGAGCAAAGATTTCAAATCAGATTAAACTTTAACAGAAATAAAAATCTGATTCTTGCCAGGTCTTAAAGTTAAGTAAAAGCGAGCTGAGAAGTACAATAAAGGCATCTTATCCTATGTTATTATTTATTTATTACCATTTTCCGGCGCTAGCATCTGTCTCTTACATTGTTATAGAGGAATTTGTTATGGACCCAAAACAAACACTTCAGTCAGGCTGAGGTCTGGACTCGGACTTAACATCCTCATCTTGCTCTTTTTCAGCAGTTTTCTCATAAATTTCCAGCTGTGTTTGAGTCACTGCCCATAGTCGCCGTCATGCTTGACAGTTTGTGCTGCTGCCATGATTTATTTGTAGATTAACACCAAACAACTCCCGTCCCGTTTTGTCTGTCTAAAGGACATTGTTCCAGACATCTTGTGGGGTTTTTTTTCCCCCGTCACAACTTAACCATTGTAAATTATACTGATTTTCTCTTTTTCTAATTATTTTGTTAAGATCCCTCCACATCTAACAGGCTGAAGCCTTAACGGCTAAGATGCAGCTCAAGGTTGTTTTTTTTAAATATTTTCTCTAAACCTTTTAAAAAGGTTTTCTAAATAGGCTGAATGTTTTCCCGCTTGTGAATAATCCTTCTCATTATAGACTGGTAGGACTCCAAATTGTCTGCAAATGTCTTTTTAACCGTCTCCGGATTGACGGGCAGCAACAAGCTCTTCTGTAAGATCATCATCTTTCCTCCTTAACGTGCATGTGATAGCTCGAGACCACCAAACTGCCAAAACTCCATCCATAGAGCCGGCTTAGTTTTGGTCAAATAAGTAACAACATGTCATGCTGTTGTTAGGGTTGTATCTAATTTAAAAAGCTGGTAAGAATCAAACAAGGTATTATGTCCTGATATGCAAAACTTTAGTATCAAGACAAAGTATACTTTCTTTTATATACATCTAAGTATTTTTTACGTACATATAGACAAGGCATGTAAACTCTGTTCCCAACGATGATATCGATGAACTCGTCTGGCGTGCTGTCCTCCCTGAACAGGACCTCTGCGTTAAAGATTTCTGAGAAGGAAGGTTAAAGAAAGCAACGTTTCCAGATTTTAAATCCAATGACTTCACCCGGAGAAGTCAGAAGTGCATTATTGTGGGAGAGTCGTGGAGCCATAAGGCAGATTTGTTTTTGGTACAGGGCTGGTAAAGATACTGTATTCATGAAGAATGAGCTGCACAAGCTTCTCTGAGCACTGGGTGAGAGGGACCGTGGAGTTGTAGGAGAGGCCGCCACCTTTCTTGGGCTACGGATAAAGACAAAGAAAAGCACAATTTGACTGTTAATTTTGCAATCCAGGTAATATTTTTAGGAACATAAACTTGAATATTTCCAAAAAATTTGGAGAAAGTGAGCGTATTAGGCTGGCTGTTGCCAAATAATGCATTAATAATAACAACTGCAGTATCTACTCAACATCCATAATTATGTGTAGTATCATGCCAAACCTACATTTCTCTATTCCTTTTAATCTCTGCTGCAAACGTACTTAAATTTAAATGATGGAAATATGTATTGACATTTTTAGATAGCACTTTTATACTTTTTATATTTTATTTTGAGCTTGTCACTCTCTGCTGCCCAATAATTTCCCAACTCTGGGATCAATAAAGTAAATCTTATCTTATCTTTTGTATCTTGAAAACCCCACTGATCACCTCATTACCCTACATGATAGAAACAATACAATTAAAATGTACCTTGAAATAAATATTTGGCTTCCTTCTGTTGAGTCTGATGCCCACAGATTCCAACTCTTTTTCTAGAAGCTCTCTGGGTGGAAAAGCAGAAGTGAAATGTAAAAGGTGTTAATGACAAAGGCCGTGCGCTTTTCACAGTCCAAAACACTGACTAACCTTTGAACTTCTCCTTTGGTGGCATCCAACATCATGATGACGACATCTGCCGTCCTGGCAACAGCGATGACTTGTCGACCTCTGCCCTTCCCTAGAAAAAGATGACTTTTATATGACAAAAGGACATTTTCTTCCCAACAACCACTATAATATAAACTAACACACGTTGAATACTTGCAGCCACTGTTCATGTTTCTAACAAACAGAATGCTTGTGTCCTCAAATTCACCTCGGAGTAACTTCAGCTCCAGACTTACATTTTTAGAGCCGTTTTATTTTCCATCAAAGATCTGAATAACGTCTTTCAATCTATTGCAGTACGATAGATAACAATATATGTATCGTACTATCGAGCTCCAGGATCTGCTCACTTTAGACGAGAACAACAAAACACACGAAGCTTACCTTGAGCAGCACCCTCAATGATTCCCGGAAGATCTAGTAGCTGGATGTTCGCTCCTTTATACTAAAGAGCAATAAAAAAAATATGAAAGACACATTATGAGAAAGCATTTAAAATCAAAACTGAAACTATAAAGACTTGTTTTGATGTGTGTACCTCTATGACACCAGGTATGCAGGTGAGGGTGGTGAACTCGTACGATGCAGCTTCACTGGCTGTGGATGTCATCAAGCTGAGGAAGGTGGACTGCAGGTCACAACAGAGGATATCATTATAAATTAAACCAACATAATGCAGAAACACAAGGTTTTCCACTCATATTTCATTAATTAAGGCACAGAACTAGACCGTATTACAAGAAAAACAAAAAGCTAATGTTTGTTACCGTATGTTGTCATTTCTCTTTGTGCTTCGCTTTCTGTCACCAGCCCATCCCCATTATCATTGATCATAAATTCTGATCAAAAGCTTTTACAAACAATAACGAAAAGTATTTTTTGGTAATCTTGCATCTGTGACAAGTGTGTAACTGTTAGGCAAGAAAACAAATTACAATGAAAAGAGTTACATACCCAGTTTATTACCCTCCACATGGACTTACCTTACCCACTGAGGGGAAACCAATTAGCGCAACTCGAGCATCTCCTGATTTCATAACATCGAAGCCCTCGCCTTTGGCTCCCGCCGACTTAGATGGTTCCAGAAGTTGAGCTCTGTATTTGGCTAACTTTGCCTTCAGCAAACCAAGATGATACTCGGTGGCTGGAGGAATGAAAAGAATAAACTCAGTCAAGTAAAGGATGTGATTGATGCCCCATCTGCAAAGATTTGAATACGAGGGGTGAAAGTAAAAAAAATTAATTAATTAAAAAAATTAAATAGATAAATATCAAAGGTGATAAAAAAAAAAACGTGAACTGAGCCATTTCATTCCAGGTAAACTTCAACAGGAGTGATAGATTGTCATGTGAATTGTTAAATGTGGGTAGGAATGAATTTAAATTTTAGTAATATTCTTAAATCAAAACCATATTTTATCATTCACAGTACAAAGTTGCTATTTATCATTTTCTAGTGTTCAAGGGTGAAAGTAACAATCATTGAAATGATGAAAACATGCAAATTGGAAGAGACATATTTTCAGCTGATTTGATGAATTTCACTGATTATCACTGCTAGTTTTATCATTACAACATTCACCACTCGTTCTAATTATTGATTACAAAACTCATTGCTCAGCTGTTTTCATCATAACATTTAATCTTTGTTTCTTCTGCTCAAAACAGAAAGCTACGCCCACTCAGTAAAACGTGGTCACTGAGTCGCTGGAGTTCATGATCACAGCGACAGCAATCTGTCAAAATAATCTGCCTTTATAGAAGTCTGTGCACCTGCTGATGATCAGGTCATCCAGGGTGGATGAGTCGGAGCACCTTTTTCATAAACGGATAATGGTGCAGTGAAAAAAAATATGCAATTCTTCATCTGGGTATATATTTGCTAAGATGCACTAGGATCAGATTGATTTTAACTAACTTTTGTATAAGCCTATATAATTTATATGAAACACTACAGGCACACAGTAGATGAAGATATGCATTTTATCCTCATGTTGTTGTTGTAGTTTCTGAACAAAGTGAAGGTTTGTTCTCCCAGAGAATGTAAAGCATTTTTAAAAAGGTATGTCTTTAATGTCATTGTTTCATCAAGTCGACATTAAAGAAAATAGTAATATGAGAGAAAAATCAGCATATAGTTGTTCATATTCGCTTAATCACGGTGGCACAAATGTCAAATGTAATAGTGGCATAAGTGTAAAACATATGTAGTTTCTTTAGGGTTTTGTTTATATATTTGGGCTAATAAGACTTGCCTTTTTTATATTACCTGATTTTGCCATCTTTATTACATTTCTAAGATTACCAAAACCTGGGTTTGAGAGGGTTTGGCAGTAAGAAGCAGTAACAACATCACATCCAACAGAGTGCAATTTGTGTTCATCTTTTTAACAGAGACCGTAATACAATTTAGAGATTGGATTTAACTGTTTTTCTTCTTAGTAAGTTTCAGTGTCATTAATGTGTAAATTAATCCGAACAGCTGAAACACATTTGTCTATCTATCTTAGTGGGGACTGTCTGTTCAGATCATCAACACCTTCAGATCACAGGTTTCCACACCAGTAGTCTCTATGAAATCCCTATGAGTTGAGGTCAAGCATGTTGTGGTGTGAGACTTCACTTGTACAACAGTTTGGTGTTTTTTTAGCCCGACACGAAAATGCAACTGGGTCCAATTCCGACCACTGTGGAGCTAATAAATGTTACCTTTGTTTTTCTGTGTCCGAGCAATTTCTCTCTCTATTTCTGCGATCTTCTCCAAAATGCCCATGATTGCGGTTTAGGTGGGTTGCAGCTACTCAAGAAGCTGCTAAAGAAGAGGAATAAAAAGACAAGAGAAAACGTGTCACTTTTACAGTTGTTCGCCTTGTTAGCCGCCCGGCTAACACTCAAACTAGTTAACAACCGTTTCAAAAAGCTGCATATGACAAATAATGACTGTAAACGAGCATCAAAATACGATACATAAAATGTCAACAATGTAAAGTGTTGAAGTACTTGGTAAGTTTATAGAAAAGGACACAGACTGAGCGGCATGCACATACATGTTTCCAGCCGGAACTCGGTCCGCTCCGTAGAAAGGTCCGACAGAAACAAGGAAACTCACGCTTACGAAACTTCCAGCCCTACGTACTGACGTAGTGCTATTAGCTGATAAAGGCTGATTTATGGTCCTGCGTAATACCAACGCAGAGCTTATGGCGCGCGTCGCCGCGTACCCTACGCCGTACCTTACGGCGTAGGCTCTGCGTCGATTTAACGCGGAACCATAATTCAGGCTTCAGTGTGCTTACTAAACCGGCACAGACTGGACGATAGGGTCACATTGGACTAGAATAACGTGTTCCCTCACAGCCAGCTTGGTTTCTTCAAGCAGACATCCCTCGTGTTTAGACATCGCCGGGTGTTGACTAATATTGTACGATGCGGACGAACATGGCTGCGCCCTCTGGACCCGGAGGACCATCGGTCTCTAACCCTCCTGGATTTCAAGGCTTTCCTTTCCCCGGCAAACCACCGGAGGACAGCCCTGGGAAAGAGCAGGAGCAGTCGGTGGCTGGGAAAAAGAAGCCATGTAGAGCTTGTACGGACTTTAAATCGTGGATGAAAGTGCAGAGCCAGCAGGCGACAGGTGTTTCACAGGTGAGGTCACGGGGAGATGATCCCCTGTTCCTGCAGGGTTACTGCAGGAACCCTGCAGGAGCCGTAGGATCTGATGGATGGATTCAACTTTAATAATCCCCAAAGGGAAAACTTCAATGCCACCATTTGCGTCAATTCAGTCAAAGCTAAGGTATGGCTAGGTTACGACTCACAGAACTGAACTAGAGTATCAATCAACAGGTCCAGCAAATACTCATCACAGAAGTCTATGTAGTTTATCTGTGTGGTCAAGAAAATTGGAACTTTTTCAAATGCAGTCTCGCTCACTGCAAAAACTCAAAATCTTACCAGGAATATTTGTCTTATTTCTAGTTAAAATGTCTAATTTTTAGTCAAAAAATCTCATTACACTTAAAACAAAAGAGTCATTACCAGAAAAATAACTTGTTATTTGACCATTTTCACCTGTTTCAAGTAAAATTTCACTTGAAATAAGTAGAAAAATCTGCCAGTGGGACAAGATTTATCTTCTCATTACAAGCAAAACAATCTTGTTCCATTGGCAGATTTTTCTACTTATTTTAAGTGAAAATCTACTTGAAACAGGTGAAAATGGTTGTTTTTGAGTCTTGTCTTAAATGTAATGAGATTTTCTTTTACTAAAAATTAGACATTTTAACTAGAAATAAGACAAATATTCTTGTTAAGATTTTGAGTTTTTGCAGTGTATAATAACTAGTGAAATCGATCATGTTGTTCTGATTTGCATTTGTTATTCTATATGTATTAAGTAATAGAATAATCAATACAAAGAGACACAGAGTAATTCCATAAATGTATTTAAAAAAAAGGAACATTTACATTTAACCCTTGAAGCCAAGGTGTGGCGGCTGCTATACCTTGCCATACCCAATTGACGCCCCTGATTGCCACCATGGCCACAACAATACAACATAACAATCAACAATACACATTAACACGTCTCCACCTAGGGACAGCAGTGGATCAATACAACAAAAAATAACCAGAAAATGACCCCCCCAAAAAAGGGAGATAAAAGAAAAAGAATACAATCCATTTAAAAGTGCAATGTGCAGGACAAGTATAGCAGCAAATTAAACAGATAAGAATATAGCTGCAATTAAAGTGCACTGTACAAAAGAATATGGCAGCAAGTTATGACATTCTAAAAGAGTGGCTGCAGTTTAAAGTGCAATGTGCAGTACAAGGGTTAATATACAGTAGCAGCAAGACATGACATCAGCAGTCCAAGTTAAAAAGTCTGGTTGCTGCAGGAACAAAGGACTTCCTAAATCTCTCTGTGGAGCATCTGGGCAAAAGAAGCCGTCTTCTTCTGCTACTTCTCGAAAAAAAAGCTGTACAGGGGATGATCATCTTGGGACAGGATAACTCTGAGTTTCCTCGTAGTCCTCTGCTCTGTTCTGACCTCCAGAGAAGAAGGGCCCATACCAATGACAGATCCGGCCTTTTTAATACGTTTATTAATCCTGTTCCTGTCCTCCAATGTCAGGTTGCCACCCCAACAAATAACCGCATAAAAAAGGAGGATCTGCGTCGATTTAACGCAGAACCATAAATCAGGCTTAAGTGTGTCCTTGCATCCTACAGGAAAGCAGCGCTGCAGAGACAGAGCAACGGGACCCACAGTGTCCACTGGACAGGGAGGACCTGGGGAGGAACTCTTGGTCCGTTTTGCACACCATGGCGGCGTATTACCCGGACCAGCCATCCTCCACCCAGCAGCAAGAGATGGGACAGTTTATTAACCTTTTCTCCAAGTTCTTCCCCTGTGAGGAATGTGCAGAAGATCTCAGGACCAGGTCAGCACACAGATTTTATACACCAGCTCATAGTTGCATGAGGTTGCATCAGGTCTTGCGGCACCTTAACTTTGTGTTAAAAAGTTCCTGTACAAAGGTTATTGGTAATGATTTTGTCTGTTATACTTTTCTGACTTGGCCTGTTGTCAAAACACGCCCCTCACAAGCAGATGAGCCAATGGCTGTTGAGTGTCAGGGGGTTGGACATCTGCAGCTTTCAGCTCTGCACAAATAGACTGCAAAAACTCAAAATCTTAACAAGAATATTTGTATTATTTCTAGTTCGAATGTCTCATTTTTAGTCAAAAAAATATCATTACACTTAAAACAAGACTCATCACTGGAAAAAACAACAATTTTCACCTGTTTCAAGTAAATTTTCACTTAAAATAAGTAGAAAAATCTGCCAGTGGAACAAGATTTTTTTGCTTGTAATGAGAAGATACATCTTGTCCCACTGGGAGATTTTTCTACTTATTTCAAGTGAAAATTTACTTGAAACAGGTGAAAATTGTCAAATAACAAGTTATTTTTCTGGTAATGACTTGTTTTAAGTGTAATGAGATTTTTTGACTGAAAATGAGACATTTTAACTAGAAATAAGACAAATATTCCTGGTAAGATTTTGAGTTTTTGCAGTGTAGATTGGACTGTCCTGAACGCTCATGTGTTTCATGGAGTTTAAGCCAAAAGTATTTAAAACCATGTGTCTGGGTTATTTGTAATACCGATTCCAGGTGTACTTAGAAAGTGAGTACGGAAGGTTTTTTTTTCCCCATTTCTGAAATCCAAACAACACCGAGCTTAACGTCAGCCTTGGACTAAGCTGCCAACTTAACAGCCAAAAAAATCATCAAAGACGTCTGCATTTATTCTAAGATTTAAAGAAGTAAATTAATTTAACCTTAATCTGCTGTGCATGAGCAGCATTTATCCTGGATGTTGTCATTTCTAATGGTGACAACAGTAATATAATGCTTCTCCTGTTTGCACTGTGATCTGCAAACCCTCGCCTCCAATTTAACTTTATAACCAACCATGGCTATTCTTAGATTTTTTTACATGTCCTTCCGTGGCATATTTAGGTCAATTGCATAGCAGCTTCTAAATAATACCCTACTATAGGTTTTAACAACATTATGTGAGTACAATGGAGAGGGATAGGGCCAAAATTAAGACTATTGGGCAACCTTAAGACCTTAAAACTAATAATAATAATGTCCAGATTTATAGTTAATATACACAAGCCTCTTTGTTTGTTTTATTATGTCCCTGTGACCACCCGTACACCACATCACATTAATAGATCCTTTTAGAAATTCCCCCATTAGACAATATTTAGTCTTCAGTGAGGCTTATTGTGTAAATGAAAAGGCATGGGAGTAGCATTATACATGCACTTCAACGAATGTGAAGGGTATGTATGTTTATCTCAGTGTGTCACTGCTGGTTGCGCAATAGTCTTGATTTTGGCCCAATCCTGCTTCCCCTTGTTTGTTGACCAATAGTAGAGAAGCTAAACCAAGAAGGGGAACCCTACCTTTTTGCATAATGAGGCAGAAATGCTGGTCTTACATATAAAACAAGTTAACAAATAACGGTTTAAAAAATAAATCAAACAAATACTTTCTCTCCACAGATTGAAAACCAATCAGCCGGACACCAAAAGCCGCCACTCTCTTTCTCAGTGGCTCTGTCGGCTTCATAATGGCGTTAACGTCCGACTGGGAAAGCCAGAATTTGACTGCTCCCGTGTGGATGAGAGGTGGAAAGACGGATGGAAAGATGGCTCTTGTGACTGAGTGAACTGAAAGATGAAGGGATGAGGCTGCAGCCTCGGAGGGAAAAATCATTCTTTCAAAGCAAGATTGAGCTCACTCAGTCGTCTTTGTGAGAAACTGTGTGAAGAAATGTTAACGACACTGTGTGAAGAAACGTTAACGACACATCCAAAGTGTTTTTTTTTCTGTGTTGTGGAAAGATGACATCACTAATGTGATGAAATAAATTGAAAGAAAAAAACAAAAAGTGTGCCTTTTTTATGTTAAGACTAAGAAAATTGATGTTAATTTAAATTAATGGTAATCTGGATCTGAAGTTTCGTTTTCATTTCCAGATAGAAATCTGTCTGCCGAGCCCGGTCAACTATCCTAATTGTTTTCCCCTTTGAAACCAAATCTGATTCCTCTGGACTTTGATCTCCGGGGCAGTACCGACTTATGCAGAAGAAATTGTCCCATGGACAACATTAGATAAGCGTGCAAACAATCAGAGAAACTAAATATGTAACATAAGCAATATACTAGATACTAGAGTAGTATCAGCAAAAGAGATCCAAAATATCCTGCAGTACAGCAGAAACGCCAGCAAAGTTTCACAGTAAAAATTTAGTGATCCCTTGTGTTACTACAACAACTAGATGTTGTGAATACTGGCTTTTGGACATCCCTGTATGAGTCACCGCTCAAAGCCTGTCCCAATCCTGCTGGAGTTGGTTCGGTACGTTCTGTACCAGTGGAAATCTTGACCCGGCGGTTTTACCAGACACATTTAAGAAGAGAGGACTTTCACAAAGTGAATTGGACTAGCCAGGCATGACATTGTCTTTTAAATCACGTAGAAATGAATTTTAAACCAGAAATTACTACCAAACAGTTAGTGCTATAAATTATCCTATAAAAAACATATGCCTCAGAAACATAAACTTATACATCACTTACAACCAAATGTATTTACTTTTTTTGAAGAACCAATACCTTGTTCTGTGAGCTGTGGATATGATTTCAATTTATCTGCATACCTTACTGATAAGTAGCAGTTGTGTAATTTATATAAACCACTAATTAATTATTCAATTAAGAAGAAAGGAGATGCAAATCATTTCTTGCAGTGGTTCATCTCTATTAGCTCCTCAGACGCAGGTCGGATTACTGCGGGTATTTCCGCTCTCTATTCCCAGGTTATTGTCGGCTGGGTTGAAGAAGTTCTGTAGGTTCATGGAAGTAATGTGATTCATATTTAAATTTCAGGATGTCTAAATGTTTTGCAGTTCGTAAGGACATCAAGTGAAGCTTAGTCCAGCTAAGTGACTTTTTTGACCTGTTAGAAAGAAAATAAAATCATTCTCTGCTGATTTCATCCCCCCAAACCCATCGGTGCCTGATAACTCAGACAGAAGAGAGTATTGTTCTGTACATATGGGTCTAATCTGGGCTACTTTTGTCAATTATAGCACCGTTTCAGCGCTGGCTACTGTTATATAGGCCAAATGCGAGCCAAGGTTATGGAGCTGGACCTGACTTGGGAGTTACATTTAGTGTATTGTGAGGACAGGATGTAGTCCAAAGGCCCAAAGTGTCCGCTAAAGTATGGTTTAGACAGACACACTTGCCCTGAGTTAACCCTGTCAGCACAGCTCAAACCAGGACTCAAGAGCAGCTGTACGTGGGCCACATTTTGGGCAAAATATTCTTTGCTGTTGGGAAGAGTTAGGTTGCGATGAAATTGGATTTTTTGCCAAGAGCAGTGGAGAAAACTGCAAGAGAATGTGACATTACAGTTTTTACAGAGACTTCTGACAATAAATCAGTATTTCAGTTCAAAGTCGGACGATGCCATTGTCAGTTTCTTGCTTCTGTTTTCTTTCATTTTCATGTTCGATAAAGAAAACACATAAAACACTCACTTCATATTCAATCCTGTTTTTAAAGGAATCTTGCAGCATTCCTTTCAGAAGCAAGTCAATTGAGAAGCAGACCCTCATACAAAAGACACACTATTCTGTTCTATCGTATTATAAAGAATTTTATTGTATCTTGTTGTATTTTTGCTGTGGTTGTTCTTTGATTTTTATTTGGACACGAGAGCTGCAATGCCAATTTCACTGAGCTCGTTCAGCGACAATAAAGACATATAATCTGTAATCTAATCAGAGAAGGTCTGGATGCCTGTCGTTGACCAACACTTGTGAATAGAATCAGTTCTGCGTTACCAAGAGCATGTAATTGCATACAAGTATTTTTAGTCAGTGCATTTAATAGAAAAAAACACCCCACAGTATCCTGCACAAACACAATGGCAGACCCTTAATATAGGTTGTTCAGGTCACAATAATGATCCCATGATGAGCGACTTGTACCTATCATATTTGTGGGTTTAACTCAACTATTATCATAAGACATGTGTTTGTGCCATATTATGAGTTTAATATGCTTTGACACGGTCACATGACAGTTTACAACGTTCGGGAAAAATATTCAGACAATGTTCTCCTCGTGGTTGTGGGTATGACTTCTTTTTTTGACATTTATGGACATAATATGTAAGGGTGTTTTATTTTATGGTGTTTAATTTTTGTCTTATGACTCAGTATAAGACTGGAGTAGATGTTTCTTGTGGATGAAATGCTTTTTTTACTTTTCTGTTCATGTTTGAGTCTATGAGGTCTAAATGTTGAATTTTAGAGGAAGTCTCACTAGTCTCTAGATCTTTAGATGATCTTGAGGACGATGAGCTCATTGTTTACAATTGTCATTTATTTAGAACTAGGTGTGTTTCAGAACCTAAAAGGCTTTTTTTTTCATTCAACCATTTACTCTCAGTCGTGTTTGTGTTAGATTCGATGGTGGAGTTTTTAAGCTTTCCATGGTCAAAAACTCAGAAGTTCAGATTTTTCTTTTCTCGAAAGATTTCAAGTTTATAAAATAACAATTTATACGTTTTTCTCGTGCAACTTTGGGAGTTTAATGTGTCAGAATTAAATTGCATATTTGCAAGTTGACGTAAATCCTGAATTTCCACGTTTTCGTCTCCAAATTTGCAAGTTTATAAAGCCAGAGTTTTTTCTTACAAATTTGTGAATTTATCCAGTTACAATATTCTAGCTTTTATTTTTTTCTTGCAAATTTTGAATTTTCTTAGAATTACCTTCCTCCCGACTTTACTTTTCTTTCTCAAACGGCCCTTATGCACCATTGTGCAAGCGTGTCAAGTTCATTCATCTTCACGGATCATCTTAAAGGGTCTGAATTTCTCTATTTAACAAAACAGGATCTTCCAAAACAGAACCTTGCACAGGGACCCCAGAAAACTAGTTACAATCTTGGTAGTCAGTTAACCCCCTCTAGAAAAGCTTAGTTAACATAATTAATCCATAATACAAGTGCTACTCAGATCAGTAGAAAGTTTAGAAAACATGTAAAAACTGCACTCGTGATTCAAATTAGAGCTTCTTAGTGTCTTTTTTTTAAAGAGGTGAAAGTAATGACTTTAATCTGAAAGAAGGGTTTCCCAAAGAGCATTTACAGTATATGTAGCCACTCATTCTGTGACTAAACCCGGATATCCTAACCTAGTTCAACAATTTATTCATTTGTTAAAACTCTTCCAAGTTATCTGATGTTTAATGAATCGTATGGACCATACATTGTTAAAACAGCATAAGGGACCTTTTGCAGTACATGTGTGAAGGTAAGCTACTTTTATGATGCTGATTAATATGTGATTTATGCCTCAGTGTCAAGCCGGCAACATGTATTCTTCGAAGTTAAGAACCCCATGTCATCATCGCCACTGTAGCCTGACATGGACCTCCCCAAAAAATACACGTCAGATGTGTATCACAACAAATGTGATTGGTCTGCTTGGTAGCAGTGCATTTCCAATTACTTTTTCTTAGTAGTTTTCAATGCACATTGAAAAGGCTGACTGCCTCAATATCAGTAAAATAAATAAAATACTGTTGCTCAAAATGTTCCTCTTTTAACAGAAATCCTTTATTTACATAAATGCAAACAAAAGTTAGAGCCCAGTTCCAAAGGATGAAAAGATAGCACACAGAGTTTACCGTCTGTGTACCTGGTGGCCTTCGTGGCTCTGGGCCCCATGGCTGAGGGTTCTCATATATATACGTCTGTTCCGTCCCCTCGGACCAATTTTCCCTGTAAAACCATGAAACTGTACCAGGCGCATTTGCTCCAAACAATATAGTTCCTGGTTTCATTAGAGCAGACAAACCCTGAGGTGGCTTTCAAGGTCTACTTGGAAAATGAGAATGAAAATCCAAAGTTACTTAAATGAAGCAAATATTCTTTCTGATATTTTAACCCGAAACACCTCCTGTGTGCTGCTTTGACGGCTAAACCCACCCTAGGCCGGATTATCCATATACTGAACCGGGCGAGCGCCCATAATAATAATAATAATAATAATAATAATAATAATAATAAAATAAAAATAATTGTGTTTGAGTGAGTGCCTTAACAACTTAACAACCTTAAATCTTACAGCCTACATATTTTGCTATTTTATTAATGAGCTGTTCCCTACCTTCACATCAGCTCATTCGGGAGGCCTGTTTGATTCCTCAGACAGACCATATATGGAAATTATGATAGTTAACATGTGGTGTTACATTGACATGTGAGTTGCATTCTGATTGGAGCATCAGTGTAGTAAGGCGTTTGTAGATTCATGTCTATCTGTGGTGTTACTCTTAGTTGGTTGGTTGTCTTACATTTATTTGTAGTATGAGTGTCGAGCATGTACTTCAGCAATACGTTCATGTAAATCTATGGTCTTTATAACCATAGTACATTTCCCTTTTTTAGCGTAAAAATGTGGGAGGAGAGGGGCACTTCAAGTGTGGTCACCCTGGGGAACCACACTGACTTAATCCGGGTCTGAGCCCATGTGATGTTTCAGCTAATCTCAATCTGTCTTTCTTTTTTAAAACGATGACATCATTTTTGTTTTTTTCCCCCCTGTAAAATAACAAACAAAGACTCCAAATGACTTCGATTTGTGGCTCTAATCTTTAAAACGTATCAAAAAGTCACGTAAAAAACTGTACTTTTTAAATTAATCTCAGCCGTATGTGTGTTGTTGTTGTTACATACGGCCGATTTTGGTCTCGTGACACATAGCTAATAAAAATACGTGATTTAAAGAAGAAAAAATAAATAAATACCATACACTGATACAAATATTGTGCATGATCTACTTAAAAAAAATAAGTCAACTTTTTTCACTAGATTATTATGTAGATCAAGAAATCAAAATTAAGTTGACTTTAAAAAGGAAAAAAAAGAAAGAAAAGAAAAAAAGAAGAAAAAAGAGAAAAAGGGGAAAAAAGGAGAAAAAAGAAAGAAAAAGGAAAAAAAAAATTAAGTTGACTTTACTTGCAAAAATTATTACAAATGAATTTTGTACATACTAAAAATTTAGTAGTTTATACAAAGACTAGTCTTTCTTGAACATAAAAATCTCATGCGAAAAAGTCGCCTTAATTTTTTCAAAGTAGATCAAGCAAGATATTTTTTACTGTTGTGTTCTACATAAAACAAATAAAGCATATTTCATCTAAACGTTGGTCAATCTGCCCAATAGATTAAAATTGTTAAAGGAAAGTTAAATACAACAAGATCATTGCTTGTTGTTTGTGTGTAAATGAAAAGATTGCCTGGGATTACACAAATACTGTTTATTAAGGAAAAAAAATGCACAGTGTCTTGTTTTTTGAACAAATGCAGATTAAGTTCAAAACTATATGTATTCATGTAAAGCAACAAACTTCATTTTTAATTGTTAATATCACAGATTTAAATATGTTATATTGACATACTTAGACATACTTAGATTGATTTTTTTCAGTGCACCAGTCAGTGCGTTTGGTCTGCACGTCTTTCCGAGAACGCGTAGCGGGCGCGCGCATGCAGCGGGAGCGCGCAGGACCCGTCCCTTCAGCAGCAGCAGCGGCAGCAGCGCATCCTCCTGAGCTGGAGCCGGGATCAGGGATCCGAGGATCCGAGGAGCTGCAACCCCAACATGGACGGAGTGGGATCGTTCGGAGCGGGCCGGACCGGGTCCACTATCGACCCGTTATCCTTCGCCAAGCAGCCGCAGACCATCCTGAGAGCGCTGTCCTGGGTGAGAAACGTCTTATGCTGAATTATGGTCCCGCGTTAAATCGACGCAGAAGCTACGCGGCGACGTGCACCGTACGGTGCCAGTCGCTGCGTAGGTTCTGCGTAGGTTCTGCGTCGGTGTAACGCGGAACCATAAATCAGCATTTACCGAGAGAGAGAGTGTGTGTGTGTGTGTGTGTGTGTGTGTGTGTGTGTGTGTGTGTGTGTGTGTGTGTGTGTGTGTGTGTGTGTGTGTGTGTGTGTGTGTGTGTGTGTGTGTGTGTGTGTGTGTGTGTGTGTGTGGTGTCCTCTGTTGTTGCTGCGTGAAAACCCGTGACGTGATCCCGCAGCAAACACTATACACTATAGAAATCCAAATAGTGGGGTGTGTAAAACCTGACAATCAATTCAGATCATTTCTTTTTTTTTTCTTTTTCTTTTCTTGCGTTTCATCAGAGAAATAATGCGCGGGGTGTTACCAGGGCCTGCTGGTTATCCGACACCGTGGTCATCATATACACTCACTTTTCCGGAGCCAAATAGACTCATTGTCACGCGTTGCTATTATCTTGTGGCAGCGCTTGAAACAGCTTAAGGCTGATTTATGGTGCCGCGTTACACCAACGCAGAGCCTACGGCGTAGGGCACGCGGCGACGCGCATCGTACGCTGTAGTCTACGGCGTAGGCTCTGCGTCGATTAACGCAGAACCATAATTCAGGCTTTAGGCGGCCAGCAGAGCTGCTGGTGCTGATGATGACAAACAGGTCTGCAGGCGCATCGTTCAGCAATGTCGCCGCTGCTTCCTGCAGATAATGTCATTTTCATACAACTGCTGTCTTCTGCCCAGTCCGTCCTCGTGTATATTTCCAATTTTCTGCCCTCTTCAGCTGATGATTTAACTGATTTACCCTACACGGTTGTCGTTCGTCTCCCCACCTGTGATTGGTCCCCCGCCATCACTACGCACGCACGGGCTCGGAGATGCGTCGTTTCCTGACGTTTGATGTGAGGCATCACCTTTGGCACAGCCAGGGAAGGTCTTCTTCAGCACTGCAGTTCTGATACAAATCTGAAAGAGCACGCAAAACAGATCACCTCCTCCCAGTATGACTGACATGTTTTAAGTATCACTGTTATTATCTGAGGGTGTGTTTTTTCCTTGTTCCACTTTGCTGACTAATTGATCATACAGGCTAGATTCAATCCGAATCAGCATCTGTTCAAATCTTCGTACATGAGACCATAGAAAATTAGAAATATGTTTAAGATCTTGTGTAAAGCCCTGTGGACTGGTGACCTGTCCATCCTGTCATGAGAGCTGGGATAGACTCCAGCAGATCCTAATGACCATGCATTGGAATAAGCACGACTGAATGGATGGGTTGATAATTCAATTATCACAATCATTTTATACTTTCTCTGAAGCTTAAGTAACCCTTATGCCCTTTCTGTTGGCCTTTCAAGAAAGCTGTATAAAATACTGCCCCCTGGTGTTTGATATAAGGAAGTACAGTTCCTTGTGGGGTGGTTAGTAGTGGTGTTCGATACCAACGATTTCCTTCCCGATCAGGTATTGAGTAAAATTCAGGCTGGTATCGGCGATACCGATTCGATACCGATACATTGTGCAAAAACACCTAATGTGCCTGGAAAATCTAAAAAAAATTGTGTACTTTAGACAGCTTAAGGATACAAGATAATTAACCATTTATTTTAAAGTCAGGAGTTGAGGTGGTGACATCATTCACAATATAGCCAAGCTACGTGTTTGAAAAAGCTGTTTCCATCACTAAAAAAAGATCCTAAGTAAAATAATAAAACCAATAAAGTATACAAAAGAATAATAAACAAAAATAAGAACTACAATAAAAAAGAAAATGAAAAAAGCAGTTCCTAACAGCAGCATGTCATTTAGACAAAATCTGAATGGTTTAGTTACTTTCCATCGTATTCCTGTTAATGATATACATTGCCACAAAGGACTGAAGTATCAAAAGTATCGTTATTTTCATGTGAGAATTGATTTTAGTAACCTGTCCAATTTCACCACGTAGTCAAACTGCTGAAAGATATTTGGCATTTATATCTTTCCAGCTAGTACTGAATGCTATCACAATGTATAGGCTGACAGTCTTCCCAAAATTCCCGGCACAAGTTGAAATGTTTCCGTGCATAAAAGACAAATCACATCCCAAAACACTGGGAAGAGGAGTTTCACAACTATGTCTGAGATAATGTAGGTTCCCATGGGAAGTAATGGACTAATGGACATCTCAGATAAGTGCACAGAAGTAACAAAAAATGAGGTGTAAGAGGGGCCATTCTATGAAGGGGAAAAACTTGAGATTACATATTTGGGTGCAGTGATCAGCAGCTGACATAACTAAGCATGTTCACTTTGTTTGGAGCTGTCAGAATCTGTTAATACGTCACTTAATGAGCTGTTCAGTTTTGCAAGGTACTGTGAGAATTACCCAGCTTTCTCACATTCAGCTCCCCATTCCTTTATATTGCAATTGCCGTACCTTGGAAGCTGGTGTCATGTGATATGGAATTGCAAAGAGGGAGGGACACTCTGGGAATCAGGGGTGGGGTTTAGTGGAATGCTACACCCCCCCAACAACTTGCTATCAGGGGTGGGGTTTAGTGGAATGCTACACCCCCCCAACAACTTGCTACTAAGAACAGAGCTGTAAAGACATGGTTGAAAAGGGTGTTTTTGTGTTGTACTTCGGTGGTACGTTGTCTAAAACATGACTGATGTTTTAACATATGTCAGCATTTGTATGAAGGGTATTGTTTATCTCCTTTAAACAGCTTTATCAATATATTGACAGTCAGTCAAGATGGAGCTTTTATCAAATTTATAGCCTACAAATGCTACGTTGGCCTTATGGCTTCTTTTACCATAAAAGCTCAAGTGAAAAAGGTTCTGCAGTGTAAATGTGTTGTTATTATTCCCCCCACCAATGCTAGTGATTTGTTGCGTTTGAATAAATACGGCCAACTATATATTTTCCACTCCAGGAACATAAAATCACAACAGATATGCAGGTGGACCTGAGTTTAAAAAATGCAAAAGAAAAAAAAAGTTGTTAAAGCTAATTCACTGAAAGCACCCAAGTGTGTATCTGCTCAGATTACATTTACTCATGTGGTCAGTGTAAAATGTGGAGTTCACATTATCCCATTGTGTTTCTCTCCGTCAACTTATGACCCAGACCCCCAACTATGCGTGGACTTCTATGCGTTTACAAGTCACATGGCCTGATTCTGCCATGGAGTGTTAGTCAGCTGATCTGTGTCAGCGTGGGAGTTCAGAACAGAGGAAGGCGGAAAGAATGAACATTTTGAAGAGGGATTACACCTAAAAAAAAAATTTCTGTGGGAAAAATTATTCAATCAGTGGCTACCACACACTACTTCTTCCATCTACGTGCACACATGTTGCCTCGGGACAGTGGGATTCTGGATGGGAATGGAAGCATCTCTTCAGTCAGTCGGAGAGAAAGAATGGAAATTAGGTTAATGGCTTTGGTCTGGGCGTGCTTCTGAGTAGTGCTGCAACAATGTTTCTGTTGGTTAAAGCAAGGAGGAAATATCAACCCTATAATGACTCAATAAACATTGTTTTGCTTGGCTATGTGTTTATTCATTATTAATCTCCAACTCTCTGTTCCTCCCCTTTTTTCTTCTCAATCTAACTTTTGTCTTCCTCCCATCCACAGATATTTTCCCTGGTGGTTTTTGCCTGCATTGTAAACGAGGGCTATCTTAACATGGGCAGCGAGCGTCTCCACTGCGTGTTCAACAAGAATGCAGATGCGTGTAACTACGGCATGTTCGTGGGCCTGGTGGGTCTGCTGGCGTGTTCCTTCTTCTTCATGCTCGACTACAAGTTCTCGTCCATCAGCTCTGTTAAAGACAGGAAGAAAGCTGTGATGCTTGAGATTGGCTTCTCAGGTGAGGATGCTAAACACTTGTACCTATTGAAGCAGATACCTGTGAGGGGTGCGGCAAAGAAAGTGGAAAAACGAGTCAAATATTGGGAGGCGTACCACCTTCACAAAGGAAATTTAAGATCATTTTCAATTTAATGCGAACAACATGGTTCAGAAAAGTTGGCACAGGTTGAGGTTTACCACTCTGTAGTATCTCCTACATAACTCCATGTGTGTCTGGGAACTGAGGAGGCTAATTGATAAAGTTCGAGAGAGAAATATCGTCCAGTTCTTGTCAATCTATGGTTCAAGCTGCTCCACAGTCTTGGGTCTTCTTTAAAGATTTAAGCTGTTTTAAGTTTCTGACAGATCTGGAGGGCAAAGAGGCAACTTAAGCACCAGCCTTTATAACAGATGCAGTATGACATATTTCTTAAAAATGAAAGATCTTCATTAAAAAAAACAAAAAAACAAAAAAAAAAAAACATATTGTCTGGATAGGAGAATTTGTTTCTCTAAAAGCAAGAAGCATTTCAGCATCTCATCTTTGGACCCTCAGATGGGGCCGGAAGATCACAGGCATCTCATACTAATTTTGTCTATTTCCTTCCACAGAGAGATTTTTCTGTATTCTTTGAATCTTTGGATGATATATACTGCATTTTATGCTGGAGAACATTATTTTGAAATTGGCTCTCAATTTGTAGAGCCATTTTCTTGCAGAGTACTGAGCCTTCTGAGAGACTTTGCTTCTCTAAGGCTGCTTTATTACTACACAGTTTCAAACCCAAGTTTGCTAATGGGTTGGAGGAAAATCAGTGATCACTCAGCAGTTTACCACTGATAATTTTATAGCCACTGGGCCACTCCTCATTTGTGTTACATCCAATAAGAGATCAAGGTGTGGGGGGAACTCACATTGATGAAGGGAAACCTGAAAGGAAACAAGGGGGAAAACAATGTAACATTCATCCACACACCAACCTACCCCACCACAACACAAGCAGGCAGCCCCCTTTTCAATACAGATTGTTTATTTACCGTACTCAGACTTTTTCCAGATACTCAGCTCCCATTTCAAACATTCTATTTCCCACATGTGTTTTTGGACAAATTATGCTCCTGTTATCCATAAGTCATGAAGTATGAACACAATAAGGACGTCAAGACTCCTAATGAAAAGACAGTGAGTTGTATAGTCTGAACAGCTGAACAATCTGCCAATGTTGAAAGTCAGGTAGTGAAAACATCCTAAGATGCTCTTTTTTTTAACCCAATCATTCACCTGTTGAAAATTAACCTAATTAGTTGTATGACGTTCCTCCAGGTATTTCTTTTCAGTACAACTCACTTTTCCATCTGCTAGTCGGGCATGTCCCAACTGATTTCCTCCCAGCAAATTAAAAATGAGACAATATTTTTGATAAAATAGTATAATTACTCACTTCCAACATTTATATGTTTTCAATGTTTTATGTGATTTCAATGGTTTATGTGATTATTATTGTCTTTTTATTTACATTTGGGCTTGTAGGACAAAGATAACCTTTATATTGTGTAAATGTGAACATTTGACAAAACACAAAAGCTCGGTGGAGCTAAGAGGAAGCACGCAAAGGTCAACCAGACACGGCAAAAGTGAAACCTATTGGTTTTTTTTTTCGGATGAAATTTTTTCTTGACCAACGACAGCAATGGGGAAATTAAACTGAAAGTTAGAATTTAGAATGAGTCATTTAGCCCCTTTCACACAGAGATTCCGCAATATTGGTGTAAAGAAGTCCTGCCAATACGCCGCCTTTGTTGGTTCACACAGAACCATACAACGCCGGCATAACGCCGCTCCCGTCTGTAAATTCACACAGCATGCCGGCGTTCCGCAATCAGAGGCGTGACGACAGCGTCAGCGTCAGCGCTGGCCCCGGCTGGCCCCGGCATGCCGGCTGTGTCATTCATAAGCCCCTTTCACACAGAGATTCCGCAATATTGGTGTAAAGAAGTCCTGCCAATACGCCGCCTTTGTTGGTTCACACAGAACCATACAACGCCGGCATAACGCCGCTCCCGTCTGTAAATTCACACAGCATGCCGGCGTTCCGCAATCAGAGGCGTGACGACAGCGTCAGTCCGACCGTCATGTCAGCGGCATGCCGGCTGTGTCATTCACACAGACCCCGTTTCGGCTCTGTGACTACCTCCGCTGCCGGCTTATTGGTGGGGCCACTTGGCCCCCCCATTCCGCCTCCGTGACTTTCACACAGAACAGCGAGGCGGCTTAAAGGCGCAACGTTCCCGCCTCGAACTGGCTGTGTGAAAGGGGCTACACAGACCCCGTTTCGGCTCTGTGACTACCTCCGCTGCCGGCTTATTGGTGGGGCCACTTGGCCCCCCCATTCCGCCTCCGTGACTTTCACACAGAACAGCGAGGCGGCTTAAAGGCGCAACGTTCCCGCCTCGAACTGGCTGTGTGAAAGGGGCTACAGTATTTCTGAGACATTCAGACTTGAGGAAATAAGATGTGAAAAATCCCCTCCCACAGGCCTTTGCGTTTTCTGCTTGTCATGTGTTGATGTTCTGTTTTTCTGCTTTCTGGCAGGTTTCTGGGCCTTTCTGTACTTTGTAAGTTTCTGTTTCCTGGCCAATCAGTGGTCTCGGACCACGGCTGATGAACTGCCACTCAACCAAGGAGCCGACGCAGCTCGGGCTGCAATTGCCTTCTCCTTCTTCTCCATAATCACCTGGGTAAGATTGTGAAGTTACATGAACAGGCCTGAATAACGCACAGCAGTAACAGCAGCGTACATGTTTATGTTTAAAAAGAAGGTTAATGCAAAACTGTGACATTAAAGCATTAATTCATATGGATTTAGCTACCAAAAGCAAGGTTTAAACTCATGAGGAAATGATAATATATATATATTTTTTTTAAACTCTAAAAAAGGAAAGAAATGCATGATCCTCAATCCCCCCCAAAGGTGCATGTCCACTGAGAGATGCAGAACAAAAATGGCTCCACTGATTACAGTTTCAACTGAGATCTGACTGAGGTATATGAAAAGTTTGAGGGTCGCTCCTCCTCATTGGTTCTCGCTGGCGTGTTGTAGCTGCCTCATCAGTCAGACAGCGCTGAAACCAGGAAGTACACTGCAGATAGATGTATTAACATGAAGTCTTTTCACATCACACATTTAGGTTGTGTTACTCTGTGCTTAAGAATATAACAATCACTGATTGATGTTTTTTTGCTTTAATTTGTCATCGCATTTTGGGCTGTCTCTCCTCATTAATTTTGGATCCTGTTGATCACATCAGCTCGCGAATTATCTTACGATCTGATTGAAGAGGACATGAATGTGTGAGTTTAAATTGGTGTGTTTGCAAACAGCAACTATTCCAGTGAATATTAAACATGAGATGAGTGATACCATAATGTGCTAATAAAGCACTGAGCCTGAAGAAATTACCAGTAAGCAAGGGTCCACACTACTATTCTGCCTGCTGGTTTACTGATAGAAGAAATACTCCCATGTCGCGTGAGCTCATGCGAGTGACGATCTGTTTTCACAGAATCTGCTTGACTGCAGAGAGCAACAGATGTTAAAACTATTTAAAAAACAGTTATATAAACTAATCCAGTCTGATGAGGAGCAAAAACTTTATTCAGATCCTCAAAAATCTTCCTTATTTGTTCGAAGTTACCCTTCAATTGTACAAAGCATGAAAAACTGCAAATAATTACAAGTTGGACTTTTATTGGTCTCTGCTTTTTAAGTAGAAGATGGCATCCTCACACACCTGGTTGCTCTCTGCTTGATGAAAAACACCTGAAATTACTTAAACAGAATGATCGCATTTGTTTTACTTTCTAAATAGATAAGTTATTAACTGTTACTTTAATAGAGGCTTATAACCAGCCAGCATTTGTATGTGAGGGCATCTGATGTATAAAATGGGCTGAAAAATAAGGCCCCATCTGGGGTTGTCCTTGGGTTGGCCCAATGTGAATTGCTTGTGATGCTCAGGGTGATCAATGGACATGGGGCCAAAATGGGTGTTTTATCGGGGGGCCCATTTGAGCCAACCACATAAACAAACCCAGGTGGGCATTTTGGCACAGGGCCAGTGGGCAGTTCCAGATGGAGCACCATTTCTATCTCGGTAGACGAGTGCTGCTAGAGCTGAAACAAGGACTAGCAGAGCTCTGCTGGGACTGCCCATCGTTTGGCCTGCTGCTCATGGAGTTAAACTGCCACAGTCTGGAAAACCTCCCGGGATCAGGCTGGCTGACTGCAGGACTCACCAAATTTCCACTTGGAAAGGGAATGAAGTGAGTGGGAGCAGCCTTTGGAGCCAGCCCCCAGTGGTCGGTTGAGGAACTGCAACTTTTCCTACTTCAATAGATTTACTCTAGAAATTGGGATGTTGGACCTTGGATTAAATGACCACTTAACCTCCATGTCTGTCAGGGAACCCATTGAGTTAAAGTTTGCAAAAGATCCTTTGTGTAAGTGGTTTTGATGGAAATGTATTATTTCAATTTATTTTCCTATATGAGTTCTTTTGAGTTCCTGTCAGACGAGTGTCTTTCTGAGCGTTTTGTTGTTCAGCTGTCCTAAGCAGCTGCAAGGATTTGCTATGAGAACTACAATGTTATTTTGTCTTAAAGCACCTCAAACAATTGATTCTCGTGGTCGCTCCTTCATCAACCTCCAGAGATTCATGTTTGACCCTTTGCATACAAAGATTATTAAAATTTACTAATTCTGGGCAATTACCACGTCTTTATTCTTGAATTATATTATTATTTTTTTTTTTAAACTTTATTTTTCCATTTTTCAATTGGTAACAAAATCAACAGACAGATACAAGAAAAACAACAAAAACCAAAACGGGTGGGGGGGGGGGGGGGTCACTACTGTCTTACATATTGACACCATTTTGCCCATCTTACAACATATAGCTCTGTTTTGAGTCGTAAACTGTAGGTAATCTGTTCCATTAATCGTATTTCCTCAACAATATCACGCAATGGTCTCAGGTCAGGTGGGTCCATTTTCAGCCAATTTCTTGTAATGGCTTTCTTAGCCGCAAGAGATAGAATCTTAACGATGTATATGTCTTCTTTGCTTATTACATCCCCTGGTATCAGTCCAAAGTACATAACTCGTGGATCCTTAGGGATCTTATATCCCAAAGTTTTCTCCATGGCTGTTAGGATCCCATCCCAAAATGTTTGCATTTTTATACATGCCACGAAAATGTGAGAGTGGTTGGCACTCAATTGCCCACACTGTCTCCAACAATATTGTCGTTCACCCAATTGTTTATTTTTAATTGTTGGAGTAATAAAAAATCGAATTAAATTTTTCCAACCAAATTCCCTCCATCCTTTGGAGCTTGTTGACGTGTGTTGGGTCTTATTCATGGGGTGCCAATCATCCTCTGACAACTCAATGTTTAATTCCTTTTCCCATTTTGCCTTTACATACATTGTATTTCTCCCATGTTGCTTCATTAAACCTCTATACAGTTTGGAAACAATTCTTGAAGGAGTTTGCTTATAGTTATATTATTACAGTCATATTTAGATAATATAGTCACCTAGTGGTTAAAACATATAGACAATATTTTTGATATTTTTTCCCCCAACAGTGGTTACCTGAAGTGCCTGGAAGTTGATTTCATGATTAAGTCAAGCTTTCTTTAACTCAAGTCAATACTTTGTGTTGAGCTACTCTAATTTTGACTCTTCTGTCCCCCCTGCTCCTTTTAGGCCGGCTTAACAGTGCGTGCGGTCCAGAAGTACCTGCTCGGTACAGATATGTCCCTGTTCACCTCTGAGCACATGGATGGCGGTGCACCCACTCAGCCATACCCCTCCAACTCACCAGGAGAAGTTACCGCCGAGACCACAGAGACCTACCAGAGCCCGCCCTTCACCGAGAACAACGCAGCACCCACGTACCAGGTTCCCATCTACTAGAAAGGATAGACCTGACGGCGGGGAGAGAGATGTAGATGAGAGGAAATTGCTTTCTGTGATTTCTGTTCCAAGTGCATTCGTTTATATGAGTTGATTTGGGCTGTGTTTTCAGTAACTGTTGAAAAGAAATGAAAAAAAGGCAGCCTCTGCTTCCTTTTTTTTCCCCCTCCTCTCGTTCACTGTCCTTCTTGAACATTCCAGCTTTATCTGCGCTTTTCTAGACCCGTTCTTTAGAAATTCGGCGGTTTTTCGCATCAGAGCAGGTAAAACAAAAAAGAAAAACAAGAGGAGAAAGCAGAAAAGGAGGCCATTTCGAAGTATTCAGACAAATTCAGTCAAAAAAAAGAAAGAGATAAAGAGATCAAGTGATTCCACGGCAACAAAGCTGTATTAACATACTGAAAGTAGAGCTGGGTGCGCTCATACACAGCATCCTCTTCTTTTTCTTGTGTTTTTTAAGTTCCTTTATGTGTCAAAACCTCCCTTTCATGCCAAATATTGCAGGGATTTTCTTTCTTTCTTTTTTTTTACTTTTATCTACTTTAGCAGCTCTCCTAAAGTTCCCTGCTGTGATTACAGGTGATCATCTGCATTGAATTTGCATGTTTCCAACGTATAGATGAACTAAGTGCCATACTGTACTGCGTGTTTCAGACAGTGACGAAATTCAGTAGATTTCACATGCTGTAAGAACCACAACAATGTTTTGTGACCTAGTGCAATATCTCTCATTCTTACGTAGGTATATATAGATTTATGCTGTACTGTATGTAGGCGAGTTGGCTTTTGGTTAGGTGAAGTTTAGGCACTGTCTCAAATTACATGCTCGTCTTTGAATTGTGCTAACAAATCTCAGGCAAATTTCCAAAGTAAAATAGCCGATTTCTCTCCGGTAAAGTTTGCAAGGCATTTTAGTTTCACCAAATGAGATGATCAAATAGTCCCTCTGAATGAATCATGTGATTATTATTATCTTTTTACTCATTCATATTGACGCATCACTTTGATCAGAATTGTGATTAATTTAGGAAATATTAATCCACACTGAGTCACTGTGCAGTCTGTTACATTTCTGCGCCAAGTTTGAATGGATTATTAGCTGGGACTAATGCTTTCGTTGGTGGAAGTGATTGCCAATGTCTCATGTTGGAAAGTCAAAAAGATACAAATGAAAACAAAGGGATACCATCTGGTCCTGATTTGTAGTCTGGTAGTCTTACATCTTATCTGCAGGGCTTGAGGAGTCTGTTCACACGGGTCTATTGTCTCTCGGTCTCATCCACAGGGCAAGAGAGTGTACTGTATACTGTACATGGTGTGTTATTTGAGACAGAGTCCTATTCTGAGTGTTTGTATAGAATAGAATGAGGCGGGTGAAGATATTTTGGATAAATTAGGTCAATTTTTCTTTAAGTTTTAAAAAGCTGCCAAACTGCCCTGTGTTCTTATTGCCGTCTTCTGCTTACCACTATGTTGGTAATATCGACAGGATCTTCAGGGGAAACAACAGATGAGCTTTTATTAAGGTTGGGTTGCTGTAAGGTTCAGTTAAGTCTCAGGCAAAAGAAGAAAAAAAAACACGCTGAGGATCGCTAGCTGGTTCATTCTGCCTTTGGACCTGGGTAAGGGTTGGGTAATAATTAGTTGCCATGCTGACAGGGACTGGGGTTGGGTGGATGTGGGTCACCAGTGACCCTTATGTAGATAGTAACAATGCCAACTACGTCAATGTATTGCAGTATCTCTGTGTTGTGGTTCACATACACTCATCATCAGTGGATTTCTTGTTTCGGTGCGTGTGATCGTATGAGTGAGTTCATGTGCTCATGCACATGGATTAGCATGCATGAGGGACTTACAGGCGTGCACATTCATGTGCAAAAGTGAGGATGCATTAAATTAACTGACTTTTGTGCTGCATAAAACTTTTTGTATTTATTTCTATTTTTTTTAACATGCATCTGTTGCAGAGGAGAGGACTGGATTCTGTTTAAGCATTTAATAATTACCCAAACATAATTTTTTTTTTTTTAAGTCACATATTATTAGAATCACTGTAACAACATCTGAAATAAATAGCAGGAAGCTTAGAATTTTGTTTGCTTTTGGTGAAGGGATTCATACAGTAAAGGTTTGTGTAAAATGAATACAATTGACCTATACAATGCCGAGCCTGCTCTCCCAACGGATCTAGAATAAACAGCGACATCTGCAGACAAGAGGCGGTACTGTAGCAGGAGGACAGCTGGCGCTCTTGGAGCTTTAGAAATAATCATGATAATAATGCATGAATATTATGTATAGAATTTATTATACATTGAATACTCTGTACTTTTTAACTTGATTCCAACTTGTTTTGAAAAGGTTTGCAAGCAGTAAGGTCAGCTAGTAATAGTTTGTCAGAAATGTGCCCAAACAACCCAGTTTTCCCAGCCTTGTGATCCAGGTGATCACTTATATACATGTACAAGTGTGTAAATGTGTATAATTTTAATTATCTTTATTTTATTAAAGCCAATTGAACTTTCATCAGGTATAAAAATTAGATTAAATGAAAAAAATAAATAAATGAAAAAATAGTGCATGTACAAGACCTGTGGCCAGAGCTACAAGATGCTAATAGGCAGATATAATGGTGTACAGGTTCTGTCTGTGTTGTAGTCATGAAGAAAAAATAATAAACATTAAAAAAAAATAGTAATGAAACAAGGATATACATGTAAATTAGAGACATATAGTCATAAAAAAACAATCCTTCTGCCATTTAAGGAGAACCCCTCACACAGTTTTCTATCATGCAAGTTGACCCTTTGATTTTCGAGACGATTTGAGTGATTTCAAAGCAGTCTTGTAAAATTGAGTCAAGATTGCTTGTTTTTCTAATGTCTTATTCTCCAGACTGTTGGTCAGCATGTTGTTAGTTTGAAACTGAAAGATATTAAAGATATGATTTTGTTTTGGGAGAGTGTAACTGTTGGATTCTTGGTTATTGCTGGAAATTGGGCAGATGGTTGGAGGTGTAATGTAAGGTAAAAAAAAACAAACGAACAACATGGGATATGGGTGGACAGGTGTTTGGGGCTGCAGCCATAGTAGGTGCTGTACGGCGTGTGGGGTAGCACTAAGCCCATTTGTTGGAGGTAAAGAATCACTCAAACATGTGTTTTCCACATTTATGCCTATAAGGTGTAATGTATGGACCGCTAACATCTGTACTTGCTATTTTTAAAAGCATGCCATATTTATTGATTGATCGCCTCCCTTTAACTTATCGGGCTCTTTTTACTCTGAGATCCTACACCACTGCAGTTCTTAGGAATCACCAATATCATGCTATTGTGCTGTTCACATTGACCTAGCATAACTATAAATTAATGTGTGAAATCAGACAGCAAGCCAGCATTACATGCATGAGCTACAGGGTATCACTTTCCGCTTCCAGATTACCTGTTTCTACCCAGAAGAGATGCCCTCAAGCCTTAGGCCTTCTGCCTAACCCTAAATGGATTATTGGGGCAACGATCTTGCTTTGGGCTTCACACAGAGGGTCCGGCAATATTTGCATTGAAAAGACATCTTTGTTAAGCTCCTCCCATTCCATTTACTGTACAAACTGCCATCGTTTCCCTTTGGGTATTCAGACAGACCAAACGGAAGCAGCCCCTCTCTGCACTAGTGTGAGATTGCACACAGCATGCCAGAGAGTAGACATGAAGTAGGTTCTGGAGTTGAAACACTTGAACTCAGCTGTCCGGGGCAATTGGGGAGTGTGGACAAGAGTTGAAGGATAAAGTGCAGGCAAAGTGGAGTGGGTGTCGAAGGGTGTCAGTAGTTATCTGAGACGGAGGAGTAGCAGCAAGAGGAAAAGCAAATATTTATATGCACAGTAGTGAGGCCAGCCCTTCTTGGAGACGGCAGCACTGGCCATAAGACAGGAAGTGGACCTGAAGTTGGCAGGATTAATGGACTGGATTAAGAACAAATACAGCAGAGAAATAACCAGAGTTAAACATCTTGGAGAAGTAAGTGAGGCGAGACTGAAATGGTTTGGACACATAAAGAAAAGGGGATAGTAAATACAAAGATGCTGTTGATGATGATGAAGAAGAAAAACAAAGGGGAGATTTCTGGGGATGGTGAGAGAAGGTAGTTGGTTGCAGTTGGTTGGTCTGAAAGAGAAAATGAAGAAGACGGGGTAAGATAGAGGTGGATGATCCACTGTGGTGACTCCTAATGGGGAAAGCTGAAATAAGATGATTAAGAAGAATATGCAGGTTCCAGGGAATCGACTCAGTGACAGAAGCATTGTTGGTTAAGAGGGTCATGTCCAAAGGTGCATCAGTGATGCCTTAATAATTACACACAAAACACTAAGGCACGATAAAAACACTTCACTTCCAACTTCAATGAACTGCAGGAAAATGGATTAATAAAAAAAAAGTTCCCATACAAACAAACAGATGTGCTAAAACACAGCACACTAGCGTTGTGGAATCTGCTGAGCGACAGCAGCGCTGTTGGTAGATGTGGTGTGGTCCGCCATGGCAGCTCCCCTTCACACACAGCTCTGCTGTCGACACAGAGGCGTATCTTCCTGGATATCCGATTCCACCTTTGTACGACTCACTGTAAACCAACAGGAAGCAAAAGCCCTTTTCACACTGGAGTTGCTTCAGATCTTCACCATCCAAAAAGGGGCGGCACAAAGCTGCATCGATGCATGTTTACACAGCGTGTTGTTGGTAAAACCGTTGTTTTCCAGTCATGCTGGCCTGCTCTTCCACCTTCCGATCTGGCTTTATATCAGTGACACATCATCTTTGACCATCAGCTTTGTACTAATACAAAGGACATTGATGCACATCCAAGGCACCTCTGCACCACCATGGAGCAGGAGCTGCATAAAAAGGCTTTTAATAGATTCCAACTAGGATATAGAACTGCTCCAACTGACCTGGGCACTTTTAACCCAGGTCTGTATCTTATTTGTGCTTCAGCATTGACGGTGTGATAAGACAATGATTTATAGATTACAAAAGAAAACAAATTAAAGTATTAATTTGATTCCCTCAGTGATTTTGGCTTTTCCCGTGCTGGTTTTAAACTTAAACTAGTTAATTCTACAGTATTTAAACATTAGTGACCAAATCTACATTCATTATCTTCCCCCTCGACATAAATCCGTTTACGTTTATGGTCATAAACAAGGTAATGGCAGGTATGAGGAAAAGGCAATGTAGTCTTTTAAGTTCTCATAATTTATCCCGTGGTAGGTACCATTAAATTTTGTTCTGGTTAGATTGGGCTCATCATGGTGGTATTTTATATTCTCCAGGTATTATTGGGTCATTTTGGCTGCTTTCAGGTCAGGTTGTGTTATTGTTCTCAAGTGTTTCAGTCTCTTCTTCGGTCATTGTGGTTGGTGAAAATAATATTAATAAAACAAGCATTCTCTGTGTTTCGTGCTCCGGCCCACGTGCACTACCGTGGTATTGATCGATTGTATGTACAAATCTGTATGTTTATGAAGTTAATGGATCGTGTGTGTGACGCTGTCCAGGGTCTGCTTAGTCCTGTGCTGATGAAACAAGAAAATATTCTAACTATTATTTATTACCTAGAATCCCCCCATGTTGTCGGTGATTCTTTATGGACCACTTGTAAAGGGGCCAAAGTCAAAGATTTCTGTGATCATTCTGTTGTTTTGTGAGACTGAGGTAATATTGAGGGTGTTGAATTGTATTGTATTCATGCTGGTGCCATCAGTAGTGTGGTTTCCAGTTCAATACATTGCATGGATGTTACAATATAACCCCGTCCCTTCATCCCACCCCATGGTTAATATTGATGGTTAAAAAAAAAAAAAGAAAAGAAAAAAAAGCCCAGATTAACAGATGCGCAAGCAAGCATTGATTTTGTAGCGTGCTACCCCTTTAACATATTTCTACTTGTTTTTTTTATTTCATTTTATTTTGTATTTATGTTTTTTTATCTCCCTGTTTAGAAGCCGATCGGCCTCTTCAGTGTAAACTTGCTGTGTACAGAGATGTGTGTCACTGTCTATTACCTGAATGTCTCTGGACTGCAGTCTGACTGTCACTAATAAAGAAAAAAACATGTTTTGGACTTGTGGTGATTTGTGTTATTTTGAAGGTGGCTACATCTTGTACATCTTTAACAGTTTAGTCAAAAGGAAGAAAGGAAAACAAGAAGAGAGAATTACCATTTAATCACATGAATGTATGTTGCACTTAGAGGTGTCCAGATCTTACCTCTAAATGGATGATCATGCTTCATGCAGCCTCTGGGTGTGAAAATGTGCAGCTGTTCGAAAACAAGGTTTTCAACCTCGAGGTTATACTGTATAATAAGGGCGGTATATTTGAGAACACTGATAAAAAGGGGAAAAAATAAAATAAAAATCCCACTTTGAATAAAAATATGTACAGATGTACTATTCCTTTCCTGGAAAGTTAACAAGGCTGAAATAACAGTTTGCTTACATTTTACACCATTTTTATACTGAAAGAAAAAACAGAAGAAAAACCCTGAATGTAATTATATAAAGATGGAAACTGATTTAATAATGTGCAGCACATAACTGTCCTGTTCATCTGGTGGTGATCTCACTCTTCATACTGTACAAGAGCCCTTTTATAAGATGCAAAATCATAGTGAAACCAATCACAACACTCTCCCTGATCTCTGAGGGCTCAAACCAAAGCAGTTCCTGATTTCACGGCTGGGAAGAGGTTGTACCGTTGAAAATAAGTCTCAAAGAACTCGGTTCTGCAGGTTTTGGCTGCAGCTGATAACTTGGAGCATGGTGGAGTCTTCCATTTGTAAATATTGAAACTTCAGGCTGAATCTGCAGGTGCAACCACACGTACATCATTTAAAAATCTTTTTGAACATCTTGATTATTAATATCTACAACCTTTAGTGTGAAAGCTTCACAGAGCTGCCTAGATGTCTGCAAGAGGAACACACTTCAGTATCAGAGAGGAGGATGATTATTCAAGAGTTTATCAAAGCAAGATCCAGCTGTCACCACCTACTTGATGTTAATTTACCTTAAATACTACACTTTTTCCATGTGACCAATAACTTTTTTTAATTTAAATTTCAACCATGAACCTTACCATGAAATGTTAATGTTATGTCTCTGAGTACCACATATACAAACCGTCACAGATAATTTTTAGTATGCGTAAAAGGCAACCATTTCTCAGATATGCTCCTTGTTTTTATCTTATTTTTTGATAACACATTACCAATGAATAAAGATGGACTATGTGCATGCTCAGATGCACAAAGACTAGTGGGACCTGGGCTGGAGAACTAAAGACTTCGTACTTTAATGTGTGGCACAAATACACTTTGTGTAAAAGCTTAATGGCACTAAGGTTGATATAAATGAAATAGCCAAGTCAAAGTTAGAGTGGCAAAACCGAGCTGGGGCCTCATTTATAAAGCTTGCGTGCGTACAAAACAGGGCTTGTTCATGCACCAAATCTCACAATGGGTTCATCTTTTTCAAAACGTACACTCAGTTATTTTGGTATATAAAAACTCCGACCGCATCGTTTCCCCTAAACAGATGTTTACAGAGCAAACACTGACCACTTAAAGACTAAATATTGATTAAACAATTTTTCCAAAAAACAGCCACACACTCTTGCATCAGAAAGATAAGATCAGCTATGGAGCCTTCCGCTCTCCATTTATTGACTTGAATGACTTCCAGTCTTTACCCTCCATTAGCCTTGAAAGCAGCAACAGATTCAGGATGTTATTTACTCCACAATACGCCACCGCTACGGGAAAATCACAGTCACGTAGCATTAGTTCATTTCATTTCAGATGCGGCTATATATATATATATATATATATATATATATATATATATATATATATATATACACACATATACATATACATGTATGTATATTCCAATTGTTCTAATTTCATATAATTGTATTATTTACCAGTCCGATGGCGAGCTGTTGCATAGAAATTTCAGCCAGGTGTGCACTAGCTACTGTATGTTTTGTTTGACAATAAAGTTGATGTTCTATTCTACTCTGTTCTATTCTACTCTGTTCTATTCTATTCTATTCTATGTAGTATTTTAAGGTCTTGTTCAAAGTAAAGGAAAAAATGAAGTGGGAGATTGACAGGCAGATCATCGTGAGGTGTACAGTGATACTAACTCCTTAGTAGTCTGGTGTGATGAAGAGAGACTTGAGCCAAATTGCAGGACTTTTTACAAGTTTATTTACTGGCTGAAGTTAATTTCTTCCACTGAAATGAATCCAGGGTGTCTGGACTCTTGGTCAGAGCTAGTGTGATAAGATCAACCATTCAAGAGGGACTTGTAGTAGAGTTGCTGCTCCTCCACCTCCAGAACAGCCAATTGAGGTGGTTTGGGGATGTGGGTAATATACCCCCAGGTGGTGTTTTGGACATGCTTGACGGGGCAGAGAACCACACATATGATCCAGGATAAACTGGAGAGATACGTACCTTAGCTGGCTTGAAAACACCACAGTTTCACAGTTTTTTTTTGCTACTCTCAGAAATGGTCTAATCAAGTTCAATTACACGTGATTTTTCAATGTACCATGAGATTAAAGTATGATACAACAGCCCCCTTTTCAGCAATGTGTTTATATCTGTTAATATCAACTAGATTTTGTTGGGGGGGCACTGTAGTCCATCACCTCCATCCTCTGAGTAGGCCTTTATCTACATGAATTCTGACATAGTACATTTTATTTAATGTGTCACATTGATGAAGGTAAGAGCGGTATTGTGTTATAGTGTAAACAGTTTTTTAGACACCTACCCTAAACAATTATGCTGAGTCAGTGACTACTTAGCCTTTTCGCAACTGTTGAGACACTATTTAATCTTTCTTTTGCCTCTTTTCACTATTCCATATGTATTTTCCTGAGGGAAACAAATCCACTTGTAAGTCCAAAACCAGGATGGAGCGGCTCAGTGAAGGTTGTGCGTACAGTGTACAGATGGGTCAGTGTTTCAGGAAAGACTTCAAAAAAGGATAACATTCCTGCTGGCCAGTCCAGATACACTCCTACGTTGCTTGTTTTTAACACCAAAACTGTTTCAGATGAATTAGAGGAATTAGAATTCTCAATGTTCCCGCACCAAGACTTTTCATTTTTTTCCCGAAAGTGAAGTCAGATGAACAGTCCCCATTCCTGGGAATACTTTTGTATGCAACTCCAACTTCACCTGAAATATAACACTCAGCCTCCCAGTAATGACGACCAGTCAGAGCCTCCTTACACAGCACTTGAGGTGTAGCAAATCTATCTGGATGATCAGGATATTGTTCCATCTCTGGGTCAAATGTTGCCATTTTGTTCTCCTCAGTCAAAATGATCGTCTTTCCAACTGTGTTGGGATCCAGCGTCAGATCACAGGCGTCTGCAAATCAGGACATACAGAATTGTTCTTGATCTTTATCTTGGTAGTGTTTAAATGAGTAACATTCAGACAGCAGATTGGTAATCAGCATAGCTTCATTAGTCCTAATTTAATTAAAAGTAACATACAACTGCAGTTCAAGTTTTGACCAGTGAAACTCTTGAAAACAACATCAGTGATCCAGTTTACATGAGAGATAATTATGTTCTTACATTGTCTGAGTAGCTTCAGATTTACCCAGCATTCTTCATTATGGTCCACACTAATGACAAATAAAAAAATGAAAGGTAAAAAGTACAAATACACTGTCATAGAACAATATTTACCTATTGCCAAGTACCAAAGTGATGTTTTGATGTTTCTTGTCTTGTTTATTCTTATTTTATTGGTTCAGCTTCATTTTTTTTTCTTTTATCTCTTTGAATATTTTCAATCTCTGTCCATGACATTAATGTCATTCAGATAACCTGTAAAACATACTTGAGGTTCTCCAGACTGCAGCGTGAATCCTCCTGTATTTCAGTCAGCAGTTTGACTTGTTGATCAGTGAGGTAATTGAAGCTCAGGTCCAGATCTCTGAGCTTGCAGTGGTCAGACCTCAGAGCCGACACCACAGAGGAACATTCATCTCCTGTCACTTTACAGAAACACAACCTGCAGGATACAACCAGCACTTTAGAAAAGCAGCAGAATTCATTATCAGTACCAGTTTCCCATGATGTCCCCTTTGCTCTTCATATTTATTTCTGTGAGCATGGACCACATGTGACAGAAAAGCCCGTTAAGAGATACTTGGTGCAATATGTTTTGCCAAAATATGCCAATTGCCAAAATATGTTTTCCATCTAAAATTGGCATATTTAATTGTTTACACTTTGCAATTAATGATGTTGAGGATGATGGTGATGACGACGATGATGATGATCCTGATGATGATGATGATCCTGATTAATGATTTTTAATTATTTTATTTTTAGCAAAATCAGACACTAAATTTCACAGCAATAATACTTACAGAATATGACCATTTCAATGTTATATTGTGTTGGGCCACAGTTCTGTGTTGAATATGGAAAGACTTAGAGAAAGACTGAGGCCCAACTCTGAGCCCAGCCTCGATTTCTTAACGTTGACCGCATGGTTTGAAACAAAGGAATCTCCAAAATGACTCAAGGCTTCAGCAAGCTTTGCATTTACGGCCCTTGGTGATAAGGAATAGCACCTTCTTTGGACAGAGACCCCAAAACGCGGAAGGGGGCCCTTGCAGATTTATGGTGGGCCCGGGCCCGGCTACAAAGAACAGCCCTCTCTACTGTCCCATGGAGTTCTCTGTGAGCTATGAAGAAGGCCCCAGCTCTTATTTTAGCATGAAGAGATACTAGCTAGGGGCCGGCCTTCTCCACTATCGTGTCTGAAGAAGCATCTGGTTGCCTTGAAATGGCAACCACAGTCTGCAGCGCTGCAACGAGTGACTCGCAAACGTTCCGAGCCCCAGAGAGCCGAACGAGGGACCCTTGCATGCCTCGACATGAACGCCTTCGGACCGACCTGGAGCTGAAGGAGGCCCAACTGCTGTCCCCATGCTGCATCCCTCATCCACACTGAGATGAGGAGAGCAGGAGAGAGAGAGCCGCTCTTCACCAGCCACAGCCACCTGTGGAGCGTAACCATCCAGCTGTTCACCAAGGAGGTCTGGCTGGCCAGACCAAACCACCTTTTTCTTCAATTACAAAGATCCACGTAAGAGGCTGGGCAGAAAAACAACGTAACAAATTTAACTAGTTTAGTTTTACGTTGTGAGCCAAACCGCTTATCCCGTCACAACTGTGTTTATTAGCTTAAGTGTGTTTGGTATTTTATCATTTGTCTACTACTGCATCCACTTTGCTGGATCTTGATGACACGTACCTCCACAATAGAAAACAAAGCCCCTCCCAGTTGAATGACCAGAACGCACTTGTGAAGTTAGTTTCACATTGGTGCATCTCTGTGTGGGAAACATCAGAAGAGCTTGGTTTTCTGGTGGTGAGACGTTAGTCTAGTGTCTTGGGTTTTGGTTTCTTCCCTATTCCTCTCATTCTCTCCTACTAACCCCCCCCCCCTAAACGATCCTTAAACAATCATTATTAACTCTCTAATAACTGAACCAGCACTCCCTTTGTGGCACGACAATTGTGAACCTGAACACAATAGTCACACATATAAAGCAACATAACACAATAATCATGTTTCAAAATGTTATTATCGGTGTATTGTAGGACCTTTATACATGGCTATAATTGGGATAAATCAAAGTAATTAATAGTTATTTGTTATTTCACCTCAGAGTTTTCAAGCTGCAGTGTTGGCTCATCAGTGGATTACAGAGCTCCATCAGTCCTGAGCTGTGCAGGTCATTGTAGCTCAGGTCCAGCTCTCTTAGACGGGAAGGTCTGGAGCTGAGTTCTGAGCCCAACATCTTACAGCTTTCCACAGTCAATGTGTTGTGACTGAGACTAAAAAGTGATCAACATATTAAATTATTAGAAAGTAAAGAAAACATCTTGTGTTTGTACTAAATCTTATTAGATATAAGAATTAAACTATTTGAAAACGTTCTCTATTATTCATAAATACATTTTAGCTCAATAAGACTTCAAAGTTTTTGTAAAAAGCAACACCGGTGACAACCTTTACCTCAGTGTCTCCAGTTTACAGTTGGCACTCGTCAGTGCTCTTGAGAGGACTTCCATCTCTGAATCTGTAAAGTTGCTGTAACTCAGTTCCAACTCTCGCAGGTTGGATGGTTTGGATGTGAATGCTGTTGCAATCTCCTTGCAGATATCAGAGATTCCAATGTTTCGTTTCAGCCTTTTGGTACATAAAAAATAAAATTATTTTAAATTAGAGGTTTATCAGATTTAGGAATGACATAATCATAAAAACTGTGCGAACAAAGTGGTGAATATAAACGAAGAATGTACATTAAAAACGTTGTTATTTATTGGAGCCATCTGAGAATGGTTTGGTAAATTGAAATGCAAACATGTTAATCCAGGAACAGGGGGCACCAAAGGTGTTGAGTAGCAGGAGGTGTGTTTATAGTTTTCTGCAGGTGTGTGTGCACACATAAACAAGCATGTGTGTGCATGCATGTTTATGTGAGTAGCAAGTCAGTGAACTGTTCCAGTTTATAGCGATGGATTGTTATCAGCCGGCCTAGTAATAAATTCTGGTTAAGTTTCAAGTTCAACTTATATGGTGTGTTTTTGAGAGAACAAACACAGTATTTTCCCGGGAAGCAATTAGGGTGACTCCGAACAGCCCAACTTGTGGATAATTTCCACCAAGCCGAGCTTGCAACTTCTCCAAGGTCTTTTTCATCCCGCCAATGAGTTCGAAAAACCACAGTCAACCTGCGATTCAGTTCGAGAATCAAACCCAGTGTGTGATTTTTTTGATAGCACGACATTCCATCACACATGCCAGGCAGCCTTGAAAGAACCTGAATAGCTGCTGACATTTTCCAAATAAGTCGACATGCCAGGTAACAGAAATCTCCAAAAGGCAGAAATTCTGTTATCAGAAATCCAATTACGTAGGCATCTTCAACATCCTAGATGGATGTGTATGGACAAAGACACGATTCTCCAAAATTTCAGTACAACTGTGAGTTATTTTCAGTCGAGATTTGTTGGTTCGTTGATTGGTTTCGAATGGTTCGTCTAAAACTGACCTGAGTTTCTCCAGTTTAGGGTTGATCAGCCCAGCAGCGGTAACGGAGATCAATGAAGTTGTCCGCATGTCACTTAGCTCCAGCTCTCTTAGATTTGAGATGACTGGTTTAATATTCGGTGCCAGTTGATTTAGCACAAGTGATACGCCGTACCCTGAGAGACTGCAAAAACAAAACACAGAAGAAAGAGCGAAAAAATAAATAAAGAAAATCCCATCTCATACAGGATATCTTTAAATTTTCAATGTTACTACTACTACTACTGTTGTTGTAACTTGTCTCATAAAAACATGCAATGATAGCCAACTAAATCCCTTTATTTGTAAAAAGTTGGGGCAAAGCTAATTTTTTTTTTGACACACTTCCTTTTTTTTACCTGAACTGCAACTAGAGTGGAGGAGGGAGGGCACAACCACGCCACCCAAGACACCAGAAGCTGACAAGGAAAAAGCCCGAACCCAGGCCACCAGCAACCCCACAGAGGACCAGAATCGGGACAGGAGGAAACCCCCCGCAAGCAAGCGACAGAGGAAAGCCCCGGGTGGAGCCCCCATGACCACGGGAAAAGGCAGTCAGGAAACACGCGGCGACGGACCAGGACCCAGCCCAGCTCCAGCCACCCGGCATGGACCGAAGACTGATGTTTGATTCCTGATAGGCAGCACAGTGGCTTAGTAGTTAGTACTGTATCTATGAATCTCATGAAAGATTAAAATTAAGTTTCAGATAGTATTGAATAATCAAAAGTTGATTGCTTGAAAATAGATTTATATATTTGTAGTTCCTGCTTTAATTTTGTTTGACTCAGCTAGTTGGCTGTCCAACTCCCCCCACATTGAACCACACAGCAAAACCAACCAGACGTCTCACTCAAAAGTGGAACTCCTTCCACAGTCATAGCCAGGGGTTATGGCAAGACACGCCACATACAGACAAGCAACCAAAGAAAGGGACGGGGTACACAAAGAGATTGCGTGTGCACGCACGCAAATCATAAAGACTCTACTGATCATAGGAAAGCTCAATGGGAGTCGAACAGTCGATCTAACAGTAAACACTCATCTTAGACTGATTCAATACAATTGGATTATGAGAACCTATATTACAGCAGCTAGACTGAATAAGATGAATCCAAATATTCCTGATACTGTTAAATGCAGTGTTGAAAAGGGCACCTTATTTCACTGACTGTAGGACTGGTCGGAGATACAACAATTATGGAATGCAGTTATAAAATGCATTTCTCAGAGGACCTTAGATCCAGTACTCAACTGCCTGGCATTTTGTATCCTTAACATATACCCAATGGACTCTAAGCTAAACAGCAAAGAGAGGAAAATGACTGATCCATGTCTATTACAAACTATACGATTGATCTCTCTCTCTTGGAAAGACACCAAGAGTCATTGGCCGAAAGAACTACCAGCCTGCCTTGTCCTTGAAAAGTTGACCTACATGACAAAAGTAATCGGCCAAATTCAAAGAGATCTGGAACCCGTTTCTTGCATTCTTAAAAAACTGAGAAACACTGGAAACTTGAAGGTGTTATGTCCATAAATTATATCACCATAAGCATGGAATTTTAAACCTGGTATGTATGTGCATGTATGATTATGTAATATCATTGTCAACTTCAGTGCCGTTTCTTTTTTTTTTCCCCCTTTGGAGTGGGGGGGGGTGGTTATTTTATAGTTTGACTGTAATTTGCTTTGTTGAATGTATGTTTGCAAACTGTTAAAACTCAATAAATACACATTTACAAAATAAAACGACAGAGGTACTTTAAAAAATACATTACAAAAGTTTTACCAACCTGAGAGCTTCGAGTTGACACTGTGCATTTACTAGTGCGTTAGCCAAGATGTGAATGTGGTTATCAGAATAGTCATTGTTTACCAGATGCAGTTCAGTCAGCACAGAGTTTGGCATCTGCAGAGCTGAAGAGATTGCTTCACACTCCCGAGAACGGAAAAACACATCTGAGATTCTGCAAAATTTCAGAGAGTCATTCAAAACCGGATTGTTTTTTTTTTTTGTATTTGTGAACATAAATTGTCATTACTGAAACAAATTTTACTCACGTTACTTTCCTGCTGTTCCTCACAGCTGGGAGAAGCCGTAAAATACCTTTTACTGTCGGCCTGAATTTCATCAGGTTGAATTCATCCAGAGGTGTAGAGGACATGAGAATGGAATCTGCCAAAGCTGAACACTGAACAGGGGAGAGTTGTGTTTCTGGACTCTGATTTGGTGCAAGATACCGCTGGACAGCATCATGTATGGCAGTGTCCTTCAGCTCAACCAGGCAGTGGACAAGGTTCAGGCATCTTTCAGGTGAGCAGTTATCTAGATCTATTTCTTTTAGACTCTTCACAATCTCTTCAACAACTTCAGAGTGTTCCTCTGTCTGCTGAATCAGGCCGTAAAGCAGTTTTTGTGTTGACTGTAAGGACAAACCAATTAGGAACCTGAGGAACATGTCCAGTTCTCCCGTTTCTCTTGGAGCTGAATTAGCTATTGCAATTTCCATCAACTCATCTAGGGGTAGATCAACTGGATCTGCATCCAGGACAGACTCAAGATCCTCATCAGATCCTACCAGCAAGAAATTCTTGAGGATTGGAGACTCAATGGATTTTCTTGCGAAACTTCGGTACACAAAGAGAGCTGCAAAATACTCCTGGACTGTCAAATGCACAAAGCAGTAGAGTTTCTTGGTATTGAACACACTCTCCACTTTGAATATCGCTGTACAGAATCCACAGTAGACTCCAGCTTTGTCCATGTCAATGCCGTACTTTTTCAGATCTTCCCCACTGAAGATGATTTCACCTTTTTCCAACTTTTCAAATGCCAACCTGCCTAATCTGGAGATGAACTCCTCATTTGACTTGAAGATCTCCTCTGCTTCAGTCTTCTCCTCTCCGTCGTATTTGTCAGTAGCAACCGTCATCTGGATAAGAAAGAAGTGCGAGTACATCTCGGTGAGAGTTGTCGGTGTCTTTATGGTTTCCTCTTGAGTGTTGCCTGATTTTAAAAGCAAATACTCAAGAACTTTTGAGGCAATCCAGCAGAAGATGGGGATGTGACACATGATGTATAAGCTTCGTGACATGGTGATGAGGTTGATGATTCTTTCAGCAACGTCCTTGTCCTCAACTCTGTTCCTGAAGTAGATCTTCTTTTGTGGATCATTAAAACCTCTGACCTCCGTCCAAAGGTAAACATACTCTCGAGGGATACGTTGAACTGCTCCTGGTCTTGATGTTATCCAGACAAGTGCAGAAGGAAGAAGATGCTCTCGGATAAGGTTGGTCACCAGAGTGTCCACTGAGGATTTCTTTGAGGGCTCTGAGAGTCTTTTGGTGTCTTTGAATTTCAGTTTCAGCTGACTTTCATCGAGACCATCAAAAATGAACAAGACTTTGTACGTTTTTATTTCTGAAAATATTATTGCAGCTGCTTTGACACTAAGCTTTGGATGGAATTCCCTCACTAGTTCCTCAAGGCTAAACTCCTGATTTATGACCAGATTCAGCTCCCTGAATGGAAACATGAAAATGAAGTCCAAGTCCTGATTGGCACGACCGTCAGCCCAGTCAAGAATGAACTTCTTCACAGAGACAGTTTTTCCAATTCCAGCTATTCCCTTGGTCATCACAGTCCTGATGGTTTTCACTCTTCTTTCATCTCGCTTAAATGATGCTGTGTTTTCTGGAGTGGTGTTAAAGATATTATTGCAGTTGATTTTAATCCCCTTTGCTGTTTGGTTCCTTGATTTATCTTCAATTTCCCAAATCTCATGTTGTTTATTGATATCTTCATTCTCTCCTTGAACAATGTGAAGCTCTGTGAAAATCTTGTCCAGTGGTTTTTCATCGTCACGAGATTTTCCGGTGCCTTCAAGCTGCCACGAACACTTTTCCCTCAAATATTCTTTGTTCCTTCTGACGACTTCTTTGATGAAATCTTCTGTTGCAGGTAAAAAAAATATTATTTTTTAGTTTGTTTTGAGACAGGTTTCACAATTTACTATTTTGGCAAAATTTCTACCTTTGTTCTACACTTGAAATTGTTTACATTAAACCATCAATCAGTATGATTTTCCAACGAAATATGCTGGAAACAATTGGATCTGTGGTTTTTAATTTTGACGATAGGCAATGTTCTTAGTGCTCAGGACCAAGTTATCTTTCTTTTTCATCATTCATGTTTAAGAGAGACTAGTAAATAAACTTGACATACTAGGACTTATCTCAGGATGAATTTCTTGGAGGATTCTGTAGAAGGCAGATTTAGTTTTTGTACACGTGGTAGTGCTGAAGATTTCCCTCATCCCATCCTGCGCCACAGTTTCACTCTTGATTCGGTTGTACATCTCTTTATGGATAATTCCCCTCTGAAGCATCAGATCTGCTATGGGCATCACTTCAGTGATGTTCTGAATGAGATCAGCCCTGTTGTTGTCCAACCAGTCAGCTTCTGTAAAAACAAAACTAACATGTTATGACATTTCATAGCAGTAGTCTCACACTTATCCAAGTTGTATCTATAAAAAGCCATGGGGCAAATCATTGCACAACAAAACATCCAAGAACCTATACTTTTAGTGTTTTGGCGGTAACCTATTGCATCAGTTCCTGTTTGTTGTTTGCCGTCTGTTACCATTTGCACGGTGTCACAGGCTCCAATTCCTTAAATCTCTCTCCAAATCTCTGTAATCTAAGCTTGTTTTCTGGTAAAATAATAATATATCTTGTAAACTTCTGTTTTCAATTGCGCACCACGTCTTCAACCCACTCATTAATAGAACATGGATCTAGAAATCGGACACCATTTGTCAAAAATCTTCTTGTTAAGGAAACATTCACCGTCCTTAGTTGATAATCCCCTTGCATAGCTTGAAGAGCTGTTTATCTCCGCCACACTTCTGTTGCCAAAATGCGTGCGCATACGGTCTACGTCATCATTGTTTACAAACACAAAAAGGGTCTACTACAGCATAAACAGTCTGTGGACCTTAGCAGCAGCGGCTGATGGCTCGTGTCCATCTACAATCAGGGTTAATCCTCAGTGTAAGGCGACTATCTTTCAAAACAATTAGCCGCTGAGAGAGTACTGGCTGAGATCTGTCTGACACGTTGAATCCAAAAAACTGACATGAAACAGTAGATGCATTCTTTGGTTATTTATTTGTTGTCCCGCAGTTAAAATATTTCACTTTCAAATGACAGATGGTGGCTTGCATTCAATGGATGTTTAACTATATTGCATATGCATATAATGCTTATATTTCGTATATTGCGTATATAGCGGTCAACAGAAATTATCAGCTCCTCTCTCTCTCTGACAAACAAAACCCAAAATGACAAGCAGGTGTCGCTGATAATATGATTGCTTCACCCCGCCCAGTGACAGACGCACAGACACACCTCCACACACATACACACCCACAACTTCCCCCTTTGGCCAAGTGACAGATGTGTAAACAAAAAACACTCCTTGCTCCCACACTCAGTTTATAAAGAAAAACTCACCTTTCTGCTCTGCAGCGGATGATTCCAAATCAGACAGGCAAGGGCTGATAAAAGAGAAACACAGTAAGGTAATTTAGAATTTGTTAACTAAACCTTAATTAGAATGAAAATAAATGTGGACACCTTTATTGGAGTGATAATGAAGATCTCACCTCGGGTTATGAACGCCTGCAAACGTGTACTCGTTTGCCAGACTTTCACTGAAGTCATTTTGTTCTGAGGAAGTGAATCCAGCTTGGCTGCATGGAGTCTCATTCACCGATCCAGCCTCAAGATGTTCCCCTTTGTCCTGCAGAGTCTGTCTTTGGAGGAGAGGAGAATGTTCTTTCACTGTGTCGGAAACTTCCTCTTTCTTTTGGTTTGTTTTGTTGTCTCTCTTTGTTTTGTCTCTTCTGAGGGAAGAGCATTTGCTCCCCATGTTGTTATTTCTCCAGTTCCTGCTCAGCAACTCAGCTGTGGAAGAAAGAAAGACATTACCTTCATGATCAGTCTTTTGCTTTTAGTCCAGTACTTATATCTGTCAGTAGCAAACTTATTGCGTTATTGCTACTTAGCCCCTGCTGATCAGTTCTACTTGATCATTTATGGGAAAGATGTGATACTACTACTACTACTACTACTACTACTACTACTACTACTACTACTACTACTACTACTACTACTACTACTGTCATTTAGCAGGCACTTTTATCCAAAGCGACTTACTTCTGAGAGAACAACAGTAGGCCTACTAACCGGACTTTTTTCTTAAACTGACTTTTTTTTTCATATTCACACACTAATCCAGAAAGATACAATGTAATATTCTCTTTTACCTTGTTCTCGGTCCTGCAGCGGGAGACGAGACCATGTACGACTTCCTTTAAGTGTCGTACACCTTGTACCTGTCTTGTGCGAAAAACACGGATGTAGTGAACTGGGTTGACCCTGCTGACTTCCTGGCTGTGTGTGTGTTTCCATGCGTGGATGTTTAGGAAAAGAAGAAAACAAGAGTTACGGCTGGGACACCTCAACCCGACGGCCGACTGTAAGCTGAGAAACTGCGGTCAAGCAGCTGTCATTCATACTTGGGTGGTCAAATCATCCGCTCCTAAATTTCACGTGCGCTTCTATTTCAGTCTTTACGGCAAATGAATTAAGTACTGAGTTTGAGATAATGCAGATATTTTTTTTCATATATTTCATTAATTACCTTGATTACACCCATGCTTCCACCGTAATATTTACAAACTATTACTATAAAAGAAAAGGATGAAACACTTTTTTCGTTTTTTTACTCCAAGTTCTGTGTTGCAGCGACTATAAAAATGAATTATTCCATAATTTCACTCAATACCTCACATACAACTACAATCACTGCAAGCACAGTGAATTTCAAACAATCTAACTGTAGAAAAATTGAAATATTAAGATCTAAACATCAAACATTTTACTTTTCTACAAAGGTCAGTCGCCTTTTTTGCTTCATGTTCTGTGTTGGAGAGACTGTAAAAAATAATTGTTTCATAATTTGATGGAAGAATTATTTTTTATAGTCTCTGCAACACAGAACCTGAAGTAAAAAGAAAAAAGTGTTTCATCCTTTTCTTTTATAGTAAGAGTGTGTAAATATTATGGTGGAAGCATGGGTGTAATCAAGGTAATGAAAGAAATATATGAAAAAAATATCTGCATTATTTCAATCTCAGTACTTCATATCTTTCTGTTTTTGAGCCGCAATCATCCATTTACCGTAAAGACTAAAATAGGAGCGCACATGAAATGTAAGAGCGGCTGATTTGACCACGTACTGTAACGTCACGGTCTGTGGACAAGCCGCACAAGCCCCGCCCACTGAGTTTGATGGCTGGGTTTGACAGTTTAAATTATTTCATGACAACAGCACTCACACAAGAGGCATGAAATAAATGAATACCCAGTGAAATCATTAAATGTGTTTTTTAAATAAAGGTTTTCTTAAAAAAGGACATTTTAGCATTTAAATTCATTATTAATGGTAGATTTAATTATTTAATTGCATATTTCATCATTCTATGTTGTAGTTAATGATTTCATGATATATTTAATTATTTTGTAGTAAATTTAATTATTTAATTATGTTTTTTATTAAATGTATGATACATTTAATGAATTCAAGGGAGATTTACAGTTATCCTCATAACCCGTAACCTTCCATAGTTCACTACCCGAAGCTTCATTCAATTCCCTGGGGGACATCTGCTGGCAGTAGCGATGGCACCAAACAAAGCCCTGCGAATGTGATGCATCTATTGTGTATATAATATCAATATAATCACACTTATGTACAGTACAGACCAAAAGTTTGGACACGCTTCCCCATTTGATTGAATGAGAAGGTGTGTCCAAACATTTGGTGGGTACAATGTACAGATGTGTGTTGTACTTATGTGCTTTTAGTACCTTATTAAAGATTCTGAGTAATGCACCCATGAAACAATAATAATTTAAAAACAATGTTGTGAAAATACTTGTGTTGCTGCAGGGTTTTTTTATCCAAGAAAAGTCATTTTTGCACAGTAAAAGGGGTCAAACGTTTTTTTTTTTGTTTTTTTTAGACAATTCTCCAGACTTGGAAAATACTCCTACACAAGGAACCGAGGAGGCTGGTGTCACAAGGAACTGTTTGGCTAGGTGGTATAGGTTTTGATATAGTGTTTTGTGCTCTGTCCAATAATATTTCAGTGGATCTTCTGCTCGGTCCAGAGGAGGATCAGATTAGTATTGCTTCAAAAAGCAGAGATGAAATCCCATGGTTCCCAAACTGGATCCCCTCCCGTCCTGCACCTCAGATAGGGGAAGCAGTACTCTCCCCCCACTGCCAACAGGGCCTGCTAGGATCCCTTCTTCAGTCTGACAGCATACTGTACCTTACTTTCGGTGTCCACCACTGGGTTCGGGGGTCGTTGCCACGACAGGCACCAGAGACCTTGCGTCCAAAACTTTGAGCTTCTGCGTAAACAATGGAGGCAGATAACCTGGTCCACTCTGACTCAATGTCCTCACTCTCCTCCGGAATCTGGGAGAAGTTCTCTCGAAGATTAGATTTGAAGACTTCCCTGACAGAGGGCTCAGCCAGACGTTCCCAACAGACCGTTACAATACGTTTGGGTCTGCCCGGTCTATCCAACTTCCTCCTCCGCCAACATATCCAACTCACCACCAGATGGGGATTAGTTGACAGCTCAGTCTCTCTCTTCACCCGAGTGTCCAAGACATACGGCCGAAGATCAGATGAAAGGACAACAAAGTCGATCATTGACCTCCGGCGTGTCCTAGAGTGTCCTGGTGCCACGTGCACTGATTGACACCCTAATGCTTGAACATGGTGTTTGTTATGGAGAAACCTTGACTGGCACAGAAGTCCAATAACAGAGCATTGCTCGGGTTCAGATCAAGGAGGTCGTTCCTCCCAATCACGCCTCTCCAGGTATAACTGACATTGCCCATGTGAACATTGAAGTCCCCCAGTAGAACAATGGAGTCCCCAGTTGGAGCACTATCAAGTACCCCTCCCAGGGACCCCAAGGAGGCCAGGTACCTTGTACTGCTGTTCGGTCTGGAGGCATAAACCATAGTAAGAGACCTTTTCCTGACCCGAAAGCACAAAGAATCGACCCTCTCGTTCACCGGGGTGAACTCCAACACATGGCGACTGAGCTGGGGGGCTATAACCAAGCCCACACCAGCTCGCCACCTCTCACCCTGGGCAACTCCAGAGTAGTGGAGGGTCTAGCACCTTTCAAGGAGCTGGGTTCCAGAGCCCAAGCTATGTGTGGAGGTGAGCCCAACTATCTCTAGCCGGTATCTCTCAACCTCTTGCACAAGCTCCGGCTCCCTCCGGCTCTTCTGGCTCCTCCGGCTCCAGCTCCTTATCTCCTTATTCACACACCACCAGGGACTGGATTCAACACATTTCAATTACAGACACAACTTTTCCATTGTCTTGATTCAGGACTCAAGATTCTTTATTGTCATTGTTCATATTTCATAACAAAATTACAGGTACTTAATCGCAGGTGCTGGTCCACGATCTTGCCCACGATCCTCTGTGCTGTGTTGACCACTCTCTGGAGCTTCTTCCGTTCTGCCTCAGTGCAGTGGGAGAACCACATCGGGGTGCAGTAGGTCAGGATGCTCTTAATAGAGGATCGGTAGAAGGTCGTCAGCAGCTTCTGGCTGATGTTCTTCCTCAGCACTCTCAGGAAGTGCAGACGTTGAGCCTTCTTTGCGACAGCCTTGATATTTGCAGACCAGGACCGGTCTGCAAAAAATATTTGTTATATTAGACTTTTGTATATATTCCAATTTTATATAATTTTATTATTTACCAGTCTGATGGCGAGCTGTTGCATCGAAATTTCAGCCAGATGTGCACTGGCTACTGTATGTTTTGTTTGACAATAAAGTCAATTGTTGTTTATGTATTGTATTTTGTTCTATTCTATTCTATGTAGTATTTTAAGGTCTTGTTCAAAGTAAAGGAAAAAATTAAGTGAGAGATTGACAGGCAGATCATCGTGAGGTGTACAGTGATACTAACTCCTTAGTAGTCTGGTGTGATGAAGAGAGACTTGAGCCAAATTGCAGGACTTTTTACAAGTTTATTTACTGGCTGAAGTTAATTTCTTCCACTGAAATGAATCCAGGGTGTCTGTACTCTTGGTCAGAGCTAGTGTGTAAGATCAACCATTCAGGAGGGACTTGTAGTAGAGTTGCTGCTCCTCCACCTCCAGAACAGCCAATTGAGGTGGTTTGGGGATCTGGGTAATATACCCCCAGGTGGTGTTTTGGACATGCCTGACGGGGCAGAGACCCACACATATGATCCAGGACGAACTGGAGAGATACGTACCTTAGCTGGCTTGAAAACACCAGTTTCACCCCAGAGGATCTAGTTGAGGTGGCTGGGGAGGGAGGTCTGGACCTCTCTTTGTCCTGGCTCCTAGGCCCCATGACCTGAACTTGTATAAGTCGAAATTAAAGCAGTACAAAGGAATTTTTGAACATTTTAGCTGATTTGCTTTTACAACGATGTATAACAGTATTCTTGTTGATGATGATTGTTATTGTTGTTACTGTATGACTGACATAGCGCCATGAAGCAACAAGTACTTGTCTTAAGAGACCACATGACACCACCAGGACAGAAGCCAAAAGTTAAAAATGCGTGATATGCAGAGATATGCAACAGTTCTTAAAAGCAAGCTAATATTCTTTGAATGAAATTGAGAGTTATGTTTGAATATAAAAGAAAATGCTTGTTGCTGCTTTGGTGGATGGATACATTATATTTACATAGAACCATTGACAGAAACTTTTTATACCACTTACAATGGAAAAAAGAAATATTCAAAATAGCAGAAAAATGAAGTTCAAAAAGTACAAATATGTAAAATACAGCAACATTTTATAGTCAAATCAAATACACCATGAAGCTTACACAAACGTGTGTGACATGCTTTTTTAATGTACCATGAGATTAAAGTACAATACAACAGCTCCCTTTGTTGTGATTGATGTTTTTACATCTCTGTTAATATGAACTAGATTTTGGGGGGAGGAACCACTCTAGTCCATCACCTACATCCTCTGAGTGGGCCTTTATCTACATGAATTCTCAAATTTTACAACATTTTATTGAATGTGTCACAGTTTTTTTAGACACCTACCCTTAACAATTAAGCCGAGTCAGTGACTTTTGCCTCTTTTCATTATTCCATATGTATTTTCCTGAGGTTCACAGATCCACTTTCAAGTCCAAAACCAGGATAGAGTGGTTGAGGGAAGGTTGTGCGTACAGTGTACAGATGTGTCAGTGTTTCAGGAAAGACTTCAAAGAAGGATAACATTCCTGCTGGCCAGTCCAGATACACTCCTACGTTGCTTGTTTTTGACACCAAAAATGTTTCAGGTGAATGGTTGTGATGAAAACTTCCTTCAATTTCCCAGCACCAAGACTTTTCATTTTTTCCCAAAGAGAAGTCAACTGAACAGTCCCCATTCCTGACAATACTTTTGTATGCAACTCCAACTTCACCTGATTTTGAATCAAACTCAACCTCCCAGTAATGACGACCAGTCAGAGCCTCCTCACAGAGCACTTGAGGTATAGCAAATCTATCTGGATGATCAGGATGTTGTTGCATCTCTGTGTCAAATGTTGCCAATTTGTTCTCCTCAGTCAAAATGATAATCTTTCCAGCTGTGTTGGGATCCAGCGTCAGATCACAGGCATCTGCAAATCAGGACATACAGAATTGTTCTTGATCTCTACCTTGGTAATATTTAAATGAGTAATATTCAAACAGCATATTGGTAATCAGCATAGAATACTGCAAATTAGTCCTAATTTAATTAGAAGAAACATGAAAAAAAAAAAAAACGTAAAAACATACAACTGCAGTTTAACTTTTGACCTGTGAAACTCATCACATCAGTGATTGAGTTTGCATAAGAGATAATTATGTTCTTACATTGTCTGAGTAGCTTCAGATTGACCCAGCATTCTTCATTATGGTCCACACTAATGAGAAATAAAAAAAATGAAAGGTAAAAACTACAAATACACTGTCATAGAACAATTTTTACCTTTTGCCAAGTACCAAAGTGGTTTTTGATGTTTCTTGTCTTGTTTATTCTTATTTTAATGATTCAGCTTAATTTTTTTTCTTTTATCTCTTTGAATATTTAAATTTCAATCTCTGTCAATGACATTAATGTCATTCAGATAACCTGTAAAACATACTTGAGGTTCTCCAGACTGCAGCGTGAATCCTCCTGTATTTCAGTCAGCAGTTTGATTTGTTGATCAGTGAGGTAATTGAAGCTCAGGTCCAGCTCTCTGAGCTTGCAGTGGTCAGACCTCAGAGCCGACGCCACAGAGGAACATTCATCTCCTGTCACTTTACAGAAACACAACCTGCAGGATACAACCAGCACTTTAGAAAAGCAGCAGAATTCATTATCAGTACCAGTTTCCCATGATGTCCCCTTTGCTCTTCATATTTATTTCTGTGAGCATGGACCATATGTGACAGAAAAGCCATTTAGAGATACTTGTTGCAATATTTTAAATAAAGCATCATCAATTTGTTTTATTTTGTTTTCTGTTTTTCAAAATCAGATATCAAATTTTGCAATAATAATAAATACAGAATATGACCATTTCAATGTCATTATATTTCAACATGTTATTATTGCTATATTGTAAAATATTTATACATGGCTATAATTGGGAGAAATCAAAGTGATTAATAGTTGTTTATTATTCTCACCTCAGAGTTTTCAAGCTGCAGTGTTGGCTCATCAGTGGATTACAGAGCTCCATCAGTCCTGAGCTGTGCAGGTCGTTGTAGCTCTCTTAGACGGGAAGGTCTGGAGCTGAGTTCTGAGCCCAACATCTTACAGCCTTCCACAGTCAATTTGTTGTGACTGAGACTAAAAAGTGATCAACATATTAAATTAGCAGAGAGTAAAGAATATCAAAAAAACATCTTATATTTGTACTAAATCTTATTAAATATAAGAATTATACTATTTGAAAATGTTCTGAGCACCGGTGACAACCTTTACCTCAGTGTCTCCAGTTTACAGTTGGCACCTGTCAGTGCTCTTGAGAGGACTTCCATCTCTGAATCTGTAAAGTTGTTGTAACTCAGTTCCAATTCTCGCAGGTTGGATGGTTTGGATGTGAATGCTGTTGCGAGCTCCTTACAGATATCAGAGATTCCAATGTTTCGGTTCAGCCTTTTGATACATAAAAATTACAATTATTTTAAATTAGAGGTATAATTGGGTGCAACGTCATTGTTTACGGGTCAGATTTAGGAATGACATGATCATAAAAACTGATGGTGAATATAAACGAAGAATGTACATTAAAAACGTTGTTATTTATTGGAGCCATCTGAAAATGGTTTGGTAAGTTGAAATGGAAACATGTAAATCCAGGAACAACCAGAGTTTTACTAAGAACGTTATTGTCTTTATTCTGATGGTTGTCCACATGGATGTTAAATTCACTAACAATAATTAAACGGTAAAAATCAACACATAATGTATAATAGACAGCAGTTCACTGAGGTCATAAAAAAGTCTGCACAGTATTTGGGGGGCCTGTGAACATTCAGAAACAGCTGTATAACCACACATTCAAAAGACTGAAAACTTCCAGGAGTAAACTGCTTACATTGAAATTATTCTTTAAATAAGACTCCAATCCCTCCTGCTGTCCTGTTTACTGATAAAACTATAACCAGGATGGGTCGAGTACAGCTGCACTGTTATTTTGGTCTAACCAAGTTTCAGTTAAAAACATAAAATCCACGGTGTACTTAGTGATAAATGAATTAATTAAAAATGTTTTTTACATCTAAAGACCTAACATTTAATAAAGCCAACTTAAGTGTTTTAGAGGAATTATTTCTGAGACACTGTTACTGTGGAGCCAAATTCCAATTTGGGTTAAGGAGGAAGACACCACCTCCACCTTTTTAAAAACAACGTTATAGCGTTTCTGTTCAGTAAAGCCTAGTTAGTGTAAACTCTAGTGAGTTAGGGCCAGTAGTCATAGCTGCAGCTACAGGACAAGACTAGAGCAGGCTTGTCTTGAACATAGCTTTGCTGTAGATATCTTGCTATAGACCTACGCTGCAGAGGGACACCAACATGTTCTGCTGAGATCGGCCCCTCACCCTTTTGTCTCTCCTCTTCTTTCCCAAATATTCATGTATCTTTAATAAACAAAGTACTTCAAACATGAACTTGGTGGACACATCTCGACTCTGTCCTTAATTCTCAGTTCAGAGTTGTTTAGAATTCGTATAAAATTAACCTGAGTTTCTCCAGTTTTGGGTTGCTCAGCCCAGCAGCGGTCACGGAGATCAATGAAGTTGTCCGCACGTCACTCAGCTCCAACTCTCTTAGATTTGAGATGACCGATTTAACTGCCAGTTGATTTAGCACACCTGATATCCTGTTACCTGAGAGACTGTAAAAACAAAACAAAGAAGAAAGAGAAAAAATGACATCTCATTCAGGATTTCTTTAACTTTTCTAAGTTGCTCATAAAAACATGTAATGACTGATAACGTTTATTTGTAAAAAAAATTTGGCCAAAGCTAAATTTCTTTTGACACTTTGAACCCACTGCTTTTTTTTTATCTGATGTTTGATTCCTGACAGGCAGCACGGTGGCTCAATAGTTAGCACAGTATCTATGAATCTCATGAAATATTGAAACTAAGGTTCACATAATATTGTATAATCATATTGTTGGGACACAGTCCTGTATTGTACATGGTAAGACTTAATTTAAATTCTGAGGCGTTTTTAAAGTTCATAGTGTGAGCTTTGAAGAAAGCCACAGCTCCTATTTTAGCATGAAGAGATACTAGCTATGGGCCGGCCTTCTCCATTATCAACAAGGCCCCAGCCTCATCAACAAGGCCCCAGTCCCCCCTCCCCCCCGTCTACCAAGGACTGCCCCCCCATCCCACTCTATGTTACACTAACGTAAATATTCCAATCCTGTAACTTTTGCACAGACTCATCCGGCACTTTGTAAACCTCATTGTACATATCTGTCTATACTTTTACCTATCCTAAGTTCCTAAGTCACTTTTGTACAGACTCACGCGGCACTTTAAAACCTCATTTTGTACATTTCTGGTCTACATTTTATTATTGTTTATACTTTTTATTGTTTATACATTTTATTTTATCTCTTATATATTTGTTTTTATAATTGTATTGTATTGCACCAATCATCACCATAACAAATTCCTCGTGTGAAAACTTGGCAATAAACCCTTTTCTGATTCCAATTATCAGGCCTGAAGAAGCGTTTATTTGCTTTGAAATGGCAACCACAGTCTGCAGCGCTGCAACGAGTGACTCGCAAACGCTCCGAACCCCAGATGAGCCGAACGAGGGACCCTTCACGTTGCTGGATCTTGATGACATGTTCTTCCACAATAGAAAACAAAGCCCTTCCCAGTTGAATGACCAGAGCGCACTTGTTAAGTTAGTTTCACATTGGTGCATCTCTGTGTGGGAAACATCAGAAGAGCTTGGTTTCCTGGTGGTGAGAAGTTATTCTAATGTCTTGGGTTTTACTTTCTTCTCTATTCTCTCATCCTCTCCTACTAACCCCCACACACACTGTCAAGTTGTTTGGTGTTTTGTTTGATTTTGCCCTCAGCTTCTACTCCAACTTGAAAGAGTTTGGTCAATGCAAGGAACAACTGCAGTTTGTTTCCCCTTTTTGTTTTTTATTGAAGTTCTTTTTTGAGTGGTGATGAAGGGGTTTCTTGGTTGTAGTAGCAGAGATAGTGGTAATGGTTGCAACCTGATCTCACAAAAATCTGTGAAATGCCCACGACCTCCCACCAATATTTACCGTGGTATCAACACGGAAAGTGGTATAATTCCGTGTGAGCACCACGGATATTGTACCATGCAAAGTCAATGGGATCCGTGGTCGTGATATATACAAGGATTATGACATTATTATTATTTATATATTATTCTTTGTTATAGTGGCTAAATTATGAGTTTTTGTCGCGCAAGGTACTGTTTGTTACTGTCAGTTTGTAAAACAACAAACAACATATAAAAAATTCAGACTCCTAGCTAAAAGCGTTAGTGAACTATGCAAAAAAAGACACAAAATAGGCCCGGTTCCATTAGTCAGGAGGCTCTCAGACCTATACGTTTCTAAACCCTCTAGGTACAAGGTACTGTTTGTTACTGTCAGTTTGTAAAAGCATGTTTTTAACGCTGTAACGCAGACGTTAGTTTGGTGCAGATCGGACCTGTACTTTTCGATGGGCGGGGCTCTGAAACTTCACCTTTTCCAACATTCGAACGGACGCCGTTGCCACAACATTTGACCAAACCAAGTAAAACTTGACCTGTGGCCTCCATATGGGGCCTAGATTGGGCTTGCCAAGTCTCAACTCTGTGAACCCTCTGCAACGCCAACTAGCTCTGTGGAAGTCGTACAGCCACGGGACCAGAAGATCCTAGCAAAGGGCCTTCTGCCTTGCAACATAGTCAAAAGTCAAAAAGCATTAGTGAATTATTCAAAAAACACACAAAAAAGGCCCGAAAAAGTCACCACACATGGTGACCTTTGACACTTCCGAAGGTCGCACGGGTCTGGACCTCGGCACAGTGGATGAGAGTCACCTCCTGATACAGAGTCTAGAATTTCAGCCTCCAAGTTCAAAGCGTTAGTGAACTGTGCAAAAATAGACACGAAATAGGCCTCATAGGCAAACCTATAACAATACATAACAAATCTCCTGTGCCTACTGAGCATTAATAACATGTCATGATCGAAGGAGAACTAATTAAAATGGATGAACCTATTGTATTATTGAATTATCAAGGACACTTTCGTGTTTTTGTGTTTAGAAATGTTAAAGATATTACAAGAAAACCATAACACAATGAGGAAAATACTGTGGTGAACAAGTCGTGCCCAGAGCGTGTCTCGAACCACAGTCTCCCAGACCACAGTCAACTTCACTAACCAGTCGGCCAAATGCTGATGTGTTGCCCAGGCGGGCAAGGCCTTATCTTATCTGTGGTTGTTACACTATGTTCCAAAAAGTATTGTTTTTAATGGACAAGATCCGGCATTTTACGTTGAATTCTATTTTTCAGGTTTTAAAATTCTAGCTAAATACATAAAAAAGGGAGGTGAGGTGTGAGCTTCATAACAAAACTTCTGTGCCTACTGAGCATTAATAACATGGGGTTAGCCATAGAAAGGGGCGATAATGAGGTGTGAGCTCCATAGCAAGCATTAATAACATGGAGTTAGCCATAGAAAGGGGCGATAACAGCCTCCTGCACCTACTAGTAGGTAGAGTAGGACCCTATTGGCCCATATCTATGGGATGATTGTTATCGTTTTGTCCTTCATTCAATGGTATGACAGCAGTCAAATCGGGTGATGGATCCCATTGACTTTGCATAGTACTATATCCGTGGTGCTCCCATTAAAACCTCAATAAAACACTGCTAAAACAGCGTTAAAAACATGCTTTTACAAACTGACAGTAACAAACAGTACCTTGCGAGACAAAAATTCATAATTTAGCCACTATAACAAAGAATAATATATAAATAATAATAAAGTTATAATCCGTGTATATATCACGACCACGGATCCCATTGACTTCGCATAGTATTATATCCGTGGTGCTCACACGGAATTATACCACTTTCCGTGTTGGTACCACCGAAAATAGTGGTGAGAGGTCGTGGGCATTTCACGGATTTTTGTGATATCAGGTTGTAATGGTTGGGTACAGTAGGGTAACAGTGTAACAGTAGTAGTAGTAGTAGTAGTAGTAGTAGTAGTAGTAGTAGTAGTAGTAGTAGTAGTAGGTTGAAAACATTGTCCTTTCTTCATTCCATCAACAAGGTAAGTATTGTCAAAGTATCCCACCAGTTGCGTGTTGACCTTTTAACTGAGGGGTTTTTGTTGTGCAGGTTATTTGGTTCCTTCTCTTCAAGCTCTCATTGCTTGGTTTTCAACACCAAACTTTTCTGGCTTTGTCTTCAGCTCCACATGTTACTCTGAAGGCAATATGGTTGTCTTCAAGAAGTTGGTTTGACCTGACAGGAAGTTGGGTACTGTGGTGGTCACTGAATGTTGGTCTGCCCCCTGCAGGTCTGGATGAAGATGTGGCTGTTGTGTTGTGAATATGAATGAAGATGTGGATGTTCTTTGCTGTTCAGGCAGCTGGCGTGACACACACGTACACTCTTATCTTGGTCATTAAGCCTCCGAGTTTGTTTTCACTTGAAGAGACGAAATCTCTTCCGCCATTTTGAATCACGCGAGACTCAGTCACCACATGATTTTGTCAGCCATCCATCTTTCTTTTCATATGTTTGAACAGCCATCTTGACTGACACACACACACACACACACGCACGCACACACACACACACACACACACACACACACACACACACACACACACACACACACACACACACACACACACACACACACACACACACACACACACACACACACACACACACACACACACACACACACACACACACACACACACACACACACACACACACATTTATCCCAGGTGTTGCCTCCCTATATTTTAACACTTGTAGGAATAAATTCGGATTCATTTGAATGAGAGAAGTTGTTTGTGTTTGTTTTATACATATTTGTCACAGCTGCTGGTTGCAAAGGTCTGTGGACTCTGACCACCTGTGGCAACATGCTGGCACGTATGGAATAACTGCTACTTTGAGATGTTTTTGCTGTTATTATTTTCCTGATAAAGTCAGGTGGTGCCCCATTTTCATTGATTCATGTTGATAATTAATTTTAATAAGTCATCTTCTATTAATTATTAATAACTAGAACCTAGAAGTCCTACTCAACAGTGGAACACACCACTGGATGTCTGACCCCACAACCTCCAACCGTCATAGCCAAGGATTATGGCAAGACACATCACATAAAAAACGAGAAACCAAAGAAAGGGACGCAGAGAGTACACAAAGAGACTTGAGATTGTGTGTGTATAAACACATACACGGGTTAAAAAAGAAGAGGTGTGGACGATACAGACCGACAGGGAAGTCAAACAAGATTGGAAAACACATAGTCAGCCAACTTTGGAAGAAAATTGCCTTTTTTTTCTCTTTTCTGTTTCTTCACTTATCGCTTTCATTAAAAATGACAGAGGTACTTTAAGAAATACATTAAAAAAGTTTTACCAACCTGAGAGCTTCCAGTTGACATTGTGCATTTATTAGTCCGTTAGCCAAGATGTGAATGTGGTCATCAGAATAGTTGTTATTGTTTACCAGATGCAGCTCAGTCAGCACAGAGTTTGGCATCTGCAGAGCTGAAGAGATTGCTTCTGAAAAATTTCAGAGACAGTCATTCAAAACCGGATTGTTTTTTTTGTATTTGTGAACATAAATTGTCATTATTGTTCCTCACAGCTGGGAGAAGCCGTAAAATACCTTTTACTGTCGGCCTGAATTTCATCAGGTTGAATTCATCCAGAGGTGTAGTGGACATGAGAATGGAATCTGCCAAAGCTGAACACTGAACAGGGGAGAGTTGTGTTTCTGGACTCTGATTTGGTGCAAGATACCGCTGGACAGCATCATGTATGGCAGTATCCTTCAGCTCAACCAGGCAGTGGACAAGGTTCAGGCATTTTTCAGGTGAGCAGTTATCTAGATCTATTTCTTTTAGACTCTTCACAATCTCTTCAACAACTTCAGAGTGTTCCTCTGTCTGCTGAATCAGGCCATGAAGCAGTTCTTGTGTTGACTGTAAGGACAAACCAATTAGGAACCTGAGGAACATGTCCAGTTCTCCCGTTTCTCTTGGAGCTGAATTAGCTATTGCAATTTCCATCAACTCATCTAGGGGTAGATCAACTGGATCTGCATCCAGGACAGACTCAAGATCCTCATCAGATCCTACCAGTAAGAAATTCTTGAGGATTGGAGACTCAATGGATTTTCTTGCTAAACTTCGGTACACAATGCACAAAGCAGTAGAGTTTCTTGGTATTGAACACACTCCTCCACTTTGAATATCGCTGTACAGAATCCACAGTAGACTCCAGCTTTGTCCATGTCAATGCCGTACTTTTTCAGATCTTCCCCACTGAAGATGATTTCACCTTTTTCCAGCTTTTCAAATGCCAACCTGCCTAATCTGGAGATAGACTCCTCATTTGACTTGAAGATCTCCTCTGCTTCAGTCTTCTCCTCCTCGTCGTATTTGTCGGTAGCAACCGTCATCTGGATGAGAAAGAAGTGCGAGTACATCTCAGTGAGAGTTGTTGGTGTCTTTATGGTTTCATCTTGAGTATTGCCTGATTTTAAAAGCAAATACTCAAGAACTTTTGAGGCAATCCAGCAGAAGATGGGGATGTGACACATGATGTATAAGCTTCGTGACATGGTGATGAGGTTGATGATTCTTTCAGCAACCTCCTTGTCCTCAACTCCATTCCTGAAGTAGATCTTCTTTTGTGGATCATTAAAACCTCTGACCTCCGTCCAAAGGTAAACATACTCTCGAGGGATCCGTTGAACTGCTCCTGGTCTTGATGTTATCCAGACAAGTGCAGAAGGAAGAAGATGCTCTCGGATAAGGTTGGTCACCAGAGTGTCCACTGAGGATTTCTTTGAGGGCTCTGAGAGTCTTTTGGTGTCTTTGAATTTCAGTTTCAGCTGACTTTCATCGAGACCATCAAAAATGAACAAGACTTTGTACGTTTTTATTTCTGAAAATATTATTGCAGCTGCTTTGTCACTAAGCTGTGGATGGAATTCCCTCACTAGTTCCTCAAGGCTGAACTCCTCATCTATGACCAGATTCAGCTCCCTGAATGGGAACATGAAAATGAAGTCCAAGTCCTGATTGGCACGACCGTCAGCCCAGTCAAGAATGAACTTCTTCACAGAGACAGTTTTTCCAATTCCAGCTATTCCCTTGGTCATCACAGTCCTGATGGTTTTCACTTGTCTTTTGTCTCTCTTAGATGATGCCGTGTTTTCTGGAGTGGTGTTAAAGATATTATTGCAGTTGATTTTAATCCCCTCTGCTGTTTGGTTCCTTGATTTATCTTCAATTTCCCAAATCTCATGTTGTTTATTGATATCTTCATTCTCTCCTTGAACAATGTGAAGCTCTGTGTAAATCTTGTCCAGTGGTTTTTCATCCTCACGAGATTTTCCAGTGCCTTCAAGCTGCCACAAACACTTTTGCCTCAAATATTCTTTGTTCCTTCTGACGACTTCTTTGATGAAATCTTCTGTTGCAGGTAAAAAAAAAATTATTATTTTTTAGTTTGTTTTGAGGTTTTACAATTTACTATTTTGGCAAAATTTCTACCTTTGTTCTACACTTGAAATTGTTTACATTAAACCATCAATCAGTATGATTTTCCATGAAATATGCTGGAAACAATTGGATCTGTGGTTTTTAATTTTGACGATAGGCAATGTTCTTAGTGCTCAGGACCAAGTTATCTTTCTTTTTCATCATTCATGTTTAAGAGAGACTAGTAAATAAACTTGACATACTAGGACTTATCTCAGGATGAATTTCTTGGAGGATTCTGTAGAAGGCAGATTTAGTTTTTGTACACGTGGTAGTGCTGAAGATTTCCCTCATCCCATCCTGCGCCACACTTTCACTCTTGATTCGGTTGTACATCTCTTTATGGATAATTCCCCTCTGAAGCATCAGATCTGCTATCGGCATCACTTCAGTAATGTTCTGAATGAGGTCAGCCCTGTTGTTGTCCACCCAGTCAGCTTCTGTAAAAACAAAACTCTAACATGTTATGACATTTCATAGCAGTAGTCTCATACTTATCCAAGTTGTATCTATAAAAAGCCATGGGGCAAATCATTGCACAACAAAACATCCAAGAACCTATACTTTTAGTGTTTTGGCGGTAACCTATTGCGTCAGTTCCTGTTTTTTGTTTGCCGTCTGTTGCCATTTGCACGGTGTCACGGGCTCCAATTCCTTAAATCTCTCTCCAAATCTCTTTAATCTAAGCTTGTTTTCTGGTAAAATAATACTATATCTTGTAAACTTCTGTTTTCAATTGCGGACCACGTCTTCAACCCATTCATTAAGAACATGGATCTAGAAATCGGACACCATTTGTCAAAAATCAACTTGTTAAGGAAACATTCACCGTCCTTAGTTGATAATCCCCTTGGTCTACGTCATCATTGTTTAAAAACACAAAAAGGGTCTACTACAGCATAAACAGTCTGTGGACCTTAGCAGCAGCGTCTGATGTCTCATGTCCATCTACAATCAAGGTTAATCCTCAGTGTAAGGCGACTATCTTTCAAAACAATTAGCCACTGAGAGAGTACTGGCTGAGATCTGTCCGACACGCTGAATCCAAAAAACCAACATGAAACAGTAGATGCATTCTTTGGTTATTTATTTGTTGGCCTGCAGTTAAAATATTTCACTTTCAAATGACAGATGGTGGCTTGCATTCAATGGATGTTTAACTATATTGCATATGCATATAATGCTTATATTTGGTATATTGCGCATATAGCGGTCAACAGAAATGATCAGCTCCTCTCTCTCTCTGACAAACAAAACCCAAAATGACAAGCAGGTGTCGCTGATAATATGATTGCTTCACCCCACCCAGTGACAGACGCACAGACACACCTCCACACACATACACACCCACAACTTCCCCCTTTGGCCAAGTGACAGATGTGTAAACAAAAAACACTCCTTGCTCCCACACTCAGTATATAAAGAAAAACTCACCTTTCTGCTCTGCAGCAGATGATTCCAAATCAGACAGACAAGGGCTGATAAAAGAGAAACACAGTAAGGTCATTTAGAATTTGTTAACTAAACCTTAATAAGAATGCAAATAAATGTGGACACCTTTATTGGAGCGATAATGAAGATCTCACCTCGGGTTATGAACGCCTGCAGACGTGTACTCGTTTGCCAGACTTTCACTGAAGTCATTTTGTTCTGGGGAAGTGAATCCAGCTTGGCTGCATGGAGTCTCATTCACCGATCCTGCCTCAAGATGTTCCCCTTTGTCCTGCAGAGTCTGTCTTTGGAGGAGAGGAGACTGTTCTTTCACTGTGTCGGAAACTTCCTCTTTCTTCTGGTTTGTTTTGTCTCTTTTTGTTTTGTCCCTTCTAAGGGAAGAGCATTGGCTCCCCATATTATTTCTCCAGTTCCTGCTCAGTGACTCAGCTGTGGAAGAAAGAAAGACATGTTACCTTCATGATCAGTCTTTTGCTTTTAGTCCAGTACTTACAGTATATCTGTCAGTAGCAAACTTATTGCGTTATTGCTACTTAGCCCCTGCTGATCAGTTCTAGTTGATCATTTATGGGAAAGAGTTGATACTACTACTACTACTACTACTACTACTACTACTACTACTACTACTACTACTACTGTCATTTAGCAGGCACTTTTATCCAAAGCAACCTACTTCTGAGAGAACAACAGTACTAACCGGACTTTTTTCTTAAACTGACATTTTTTCTTCATATTCACACACTAATCCAGAAAGATACAATGTAATATTCTCTTTTACCTTGTTCTCGGTCCTGCAGCGGGAGACGAGACCATGGTGTAAGGCTTCCTTAAGTGTCGTACACCTTGTACCATGTCTTGTGCGAAAAACACGGATGTAGTGAACTGGGTTGACCCTGCTGACTTCCTGGCTGTGTGTGTGTGTGTCCATGCGTGGATGTTTAGGAAAAGAAGAAAACAAGAGTTACGGCTGGACACCTCAACCCGACGGCCGACTGTAGGCTGAGAAACTGCGGTCAAGCAGCTGTCATTCGTATTTACGTGGTCAAATCAGCCGCTCCTAAATTTCATGTGTGCTCCTATTTCAGTCTTTACGGCAAATGAATCAATGCGGCTCAAAAACAGAGAGATATGAAGTACTGAGTTTGAGATAATGCAGATATTTTTTTTCATATATTTCATTCATTACCTTGATTACACCCATGCTTCCACCGTAATATTTACAAACTATTACTATAAAAGAAAAGGATGAAACACTTTTTTCGTTTTTGTACTTCAAGTTCTGTGTTGCAGAGACTAAATATGAATTATTCCATAATTTCACCCAATACCTCTCATACAACTACAATCACTACAAGCACAGTGAATGTCAAACAATTCAACTGTAGAAAAATTTAAATATTAAGATCTAAACTTCAAACATTTTACTTTTCTACAAAGGTCAGTCGCCTTTTTTGCTTCATGTTCTGTGTTGGAGAGACTGTAAAAAATAATTATTCCATAATTTCACTTAATACCTTATGGAAGAATATTTTTTTATAGTCTCTGCAACACAGAACCTGAAGTAAAAAAAAAAGTGTTTCATCCTTTTTATTTTATAGTAAGAGTGTGTAAATATTACGGTGGAAGTATGGGTGTGTTACGGCCGCTGCCCTTTCCTCCTTTATGTTTTGTTTTAATCTTGTTTTCTCCCCCTGCCCCTGCCAAGCTGCACAGCTCCTCCCTCGTTGGCCTGATTGGGGTGGCCTCCCGGCTCCTGGCAGTCCATCCCTCCGATCACCTGGGTCCCTGATTGGTGCGCCGTGTCTGGGGCTGGCCAATCCCAGCCGTCCAATCAGGGGTGAACACCTGATAAACCCCTGCAAGTCTGTCAGTCTGGGCGGCTGATGATTGTGGGACAGCTCGCCTGTGTGTGTTGTGCAGAACTTTGTTTGTTAGGCTAAAATTAGCTAGTGGCTACCGTGTGTTCCTTTGTGGTTTTTCTTTTGTTTGTTAAACCTGTGGAGTGTGGCCAGGATTTAGTTGTGTTTAACCTTGTGACTGATTCTGTTAAGTTTCCACACCTAGTTCCTTTTATGTTTAGAGACACTAGGTGCAGGGGTGCTGTTTTGTTGTACTTTGGTTTTTTGGTAAGTGTAGACAGCCTTTGTTTTCCTTTTTGTTTTGAGATAGTTTGATTATCCATATTTAGCTCTTAGAGAGTCCTCTTTTTGTTATATTTGGTTTTTGATTTAAACAGCACCCACCGGCCCTCTTCCTTGGTTGTTTTCTTCCTTTTTTAATTTGTTAACCGGTGTTCCCGGTCATTTTGGGTAACAATAAACTACGTTTTACCAACTGGGTTTTGTGTTGCTTCCCTTTCCCCTGCGAGCCGGGTTGTAACATAAGTGGGGGCTCGTCCGGGAATATATCCGTTAAAGGATTCCCGGTGCTAAAAGTAGTTATTGTTGCTCAAACTCCGGAAATTTTGGTTAATTGATTGTGCAGCTGTGCACCTTTTTGGTAATCAGTCATGTCTCAGCTTGACATGGATAGCTTCTTGGATTCTCCCTCCCTCACCTTGATTGATAGCTATCGTAAGGAGGATTTGGCTCAGATAGCGAATCACTTTGGTCTCACGTACTCCAAACAGATTCTGAAAAAAGAGTTGAAGGCTCTTGTTGTTGGTGGAATTGGGGTTTATTAAAATGTCTGCACTGACAGAGTCAGCTGTGCCGGAGGATGGCATCCTGGGTGAAGCGGCTGGTAGCCGACCACTTAAGGTTGATCCTCCAGGTGGCACCGAGGAGGAGAGTGAAACAGAGGAACGGCCACCAACTCCTGTACCGCTGCCTCGCTATGACCCTCTCTCTCCCAGTCTTGGCGGCTCTGGGTCCACAAGGGAGGCTCGGTTGAAGGTCCGCCTTGCCCGCCTCCAGATGGAATCCCAGGAGAAAGCCCGAGGCCAGCAGGCTGAAATGCAGTATCGGCTGGAAGTCAAAAAAATGGAGATTGAAGCTGAAGTCAAGGTTCAGATGCGTCGGTTAGAGCTTGAGTCTCAGAGGTTGACTCATGTGCCGAGTGCTGCTGATGGTCCTGTGACTAAGCCTTCTTCTTCCACCACTTTCCCACCAGGAACCTTTAGTGTTGGTAAAAATATTGTTTTGGTGCCTACGTTCCGTGAGACTGAGGTTGATTCCTATTTTGGCGCATTTGAGCGCATTGCAAAAGCTTTACAGTGGCCACCTGAAGTTTGGGCTATTTTGCTCCAGTGCAAAATTCATGGGAAAGCTCAAGAGGCTGTAGCTGCTCTGCCTATTGAAGACAGTCTGAAATATGACTCTGTAAAAGCTGCCATTCTGCGTGCCTATGAACTGGTCCCTGAGGCCTACCGACAAAAATTTAGAAATCATAAGAAAGCCTCAACCCAGACTTATGTTGAGTTCGCTAGGGAAAAGGGAACTCTCTTTGACAAATGGTGTACAGCTTGTAAAGCCAGTGACTTTGACTCCTTAAGGGAATTGGTCTTGATGGAGGATTTTAAGAAGTGCCTCCCAGAACGTATCGTGGTGTACATTAATGAACAGAAAGTGTCACAGCTCTCTTCTGCTGCTGTGTTGGCTGATGAGTTTGCTTTAACCCACAAGACGGTTTTTTCTTCAGGCTCTGATGAAAAACCTCGTCAGCCTCCAGCTCGGCAAAACTCTCCCCCTACAGCTAGTGCTAAGAAAGAGGACGGAGTGTTTTTATTGTCATAAACCTGGACATCTCATCTCCAACTGTCTGGCCCTGAAACGCAAACAGCAGGTTTCCCCCAGCGTGTCGCAACCAAAAGGCGTCGGTTTGATTAAGGCTGAGCCACGCATCAGTGCTGCTCCTGGCAGTGAAACCCCTGATGCCTGTTTCAAACCATTCATTTTTGATGGGTTAGTTTCACTGACAGGCGAGTCTGATGATCAGCGTCCGGTGCGCATTCTGCGTGACACTGGTGGTTCTCAGTCGGTGATCCTCGCGAACGCGTTGCCTTTTTCGGAGCAGTCTGCCTGTGGTTATGGTACTGTTTTGCGCGGCATTGAGATGGGTTATGTTCCCCGTTCGGTACATCGCATACATGTTCAGTCCAAATTGGTTAATGGTTTCTTCCCTGTTGCTATCTGCCCTGCGTTGCCAATTAGAGGTGTAGTATTTTTAATGGGTAACGACATAGCCGGTGGCAAAGTTACTCCTGCGCTGGAAGTGTTGGACATCCCTCAGTGCCCACAAACGGAAAGAAATCTGCCACCTACTGATCTGTTTCCGTCTTGTGTGATCACTCGTGCACAAGCTCGCAAATTTAATGATGTTTCGCTCTCTGACAGTGTGCTGATGCCCGCTTTTTCAGGAGAGGTTGAGACCGACAATGAGGCGGAGAGTGCCGCTGACTCTCTTTGTATAAGTGCTGCTGAGCAGGTGCGTCCTGTCAGCCCCGAAACAACCTCTCCTGACGGCTTGTCTCTCCCGGTGTCCCGCGATCGCCTATGTGCTGCGCAAAGGGCTGATCCGACACTGCAGAAATGCTTCTCAAGTGTGGTGAGTGCCAACAAAGCAAAGGGTGAGAAGGTGGCTTATTTACTAGACAGTGGCATCTTGATGCGTAAATGGTCCCCACCTCTCTCTGATTCAGATTGGAGCACTGTGTTTCAAGTAGTTGTGCCCTCTGTGTACCGATCACATGTGTTGTCTGTAGCACATGAAAGTCAGTGGTCTGGACACTTAGGCGTTACAAAAACCTACCAGGTTATCCTCAAACACTTCTTCTGGCCTGGTAATGAAAGAAATATATGAAAAAAAATATCTGCATTATTTCAATCTCAGTACTTCATATCTTTCTGTTTTTGAGCCGCAGTCATCCATTTGCCGTAAAGACTGAAATAGGAGCGCACATGAAATGTAAGAGTGGCTGATTTGACCACGAAAGTACGAATGACGGCTGCTGGACTGCAGTGGTCGACTGTAGGGATGAAAGTCGGCTCCCGTCTCAAAACATTTGGGTTGTCATTGTCTTCCCGTGGGTTTGGAAGAGACTGCAAGGAAACAACCAAGAAAAATATTCGAGTGTCGAATAGGACCGTCAGGAGTTGCAGTGGTAAATGAATTCTGGACAGAATACCGACCAAAAAAAAATTAAAAACTTCATTTCAATCAGACGTCACGGTCTGTGGACAAACCGCACAAGCCCTGCCCACTGAGTTTGATGGCTGGGTTTGACCGTTTAAATTATTTCATGACAACAGCACTCACACAAGAGGCATGAAATGAATGAATACCCAGTGAAATCATTAAATATGTTTTTAAATAAAAGTTTTCTTAAAAAAGGACTTTTTAGTATTTAAATTCATTATTTAAAGAGGTAGATTTCATTATTAAATAGCATATTTCATCATTCTATGTTCACAAGCTTATCATGAGGAGGAAGAGAACAAGGACTGCTACGTCGCCCGGATCGGCGTCACCGGGGCCCCGCCCTGGAGCCAGGCCTGGGGTTGGGTGCGCGTCGGTCCGTGGCAGACCCCCAGTAGCGGACAACCTGCGCCGCAGAATCGTACTTTGGCTTTCTTTTTTTAGCCTTTTTAGCAGGGCGAGCCGTTACAAGTTACGCTGGAGGTGGTATTTTTGGCTGCGTTTTCTCGTTTTCTGCGCCATTCTTCAGCAAACGTGACTCGAGTGTGTGTGAAGTTTTCCGGCAAGATTTTCGACGTGACGAGTGCGCGCATGGGACAGAGGGGGGTGTGGGCCGGACTTAAAATGAAGGCATCTGATTGGTTCTTTCCCCCCTGCCAATCCTCTGGTCCTGTGACCAATCAGTGCCATTCGGTGCGCAAAAAACAGATTGGAGTTTTTACAGGTTTTTTTCTTTCCTTTTTCTGAACACATTATTCACTGGCTACTCTCAGGATGGACCATTTCACCCAGTATAACAATAAATGTTTTTAAATACGATGGCCCCCCTGGCTATTTCACACAAGGCCTCGCAAATCTCTCAAACAGCTCTGCATACACATACATACATATACACATACATACTACAGCACACTTTGTCTTACTGCAAATTTTATTGGTCTTTGTAGATTTGACTTCTTATTTAACTATTCAATTTAATCAACACATTTAATTAAGATTTTCTGCAAAATGCTCACAATCGATAAGATAAGGATAATTTAATAGCATTTAATAGAGCATTGTAATAACGTATAAATAATAAAAATCTAAAAATAGTCTGATAGACTGTTTAATATACAACACATGACTTATTTTGGAATACAAAGAACCAACTTGACTATGACTTTGCTGTGTAAAATGTGAATTAAGTTTTATTAGTAACTTTGGTAAGTTTAAGATTTCATAAATAACAACGATGGAGGGGGGCCCAAAAATCACAGTCTGCCTAGTGTAGTCCATTTATTTAATCCGGCTCTGCGCGTTCCCCAAAGTTTGTGGGGGCGTGGCTTTGGACGGAGCGCTGACGGGAGGGGGAGGAGGGAGCGGGGCTTAGAGGAGGTAACATTACAGACTATACCTTTAAGAGACGAAGCCCAAAGTGTAAAAATGCGTGATATGCAGAGATATGCAACAGTTCTTAAAAGCAAGCTAATATTCTTTGAATGAAATTGAGAGTTATGTTTGAATATAAAAGAAAATGCTTGTTGCTGCTTTGGTGGATGGATACATTATATTTACATAGAACAATTGACAGAAACTTTTTATACCACTTACAATGGAAAAAAGAAATATTCAAAATAGCAGAAAAATTAAGTTCAGAAAGTACAAATATGTAAAATACAGCAACATTTTATAGTCAAATCAAATACAACATGAAGCTTACATAAACGTGTGTGACGTGCTTTTTTAATGTACCATGAGATTAAAGTACAATACAACAGCTCCCTTTGTTGTGATTGATGTTTTTACATCTCTGTTAATATGAACTAGATTTTGGGGGGAGGAACCACTCTAGTCCATCACCTACATCCTCTGAGTGGGCCTCTATCTACATGAATTCTCAAATTTTACAACATTTTATTGAATGTGTCACAGTTTTTTTAGACACCTACCCTTAACAATTAAGCCGAGTCAGTGACTTTTGCCTCTTTTCATTATTCCATATGTATTTTCCTGAGGTTCACAGATCCACTTTCAAGTCCAAAACCAGGATAGAGTGGTTGAGTGAAGGTTGTGCGTGCAGTGTACAGATGTGTCAGTGTTTCAGGAAAGACTTCAAAGAAGGATAACATTCCTGCTGGCCAGTCCAGATACACTCCTACGTTGCTTGTTTTTGACACCAAAAATTTTTCAGGTGAATCGTTGTGATGAAAACTTCCTTCAATTTCCCAGCTCCAAGACTTTTCATTTTTTCCCAAAGAGAAGTCAACTGAACAGTCCCCATTCCTCACAATACTTTTGTATGCAACTCCAACTTCACCTGATTTTGAATCAAACTCAACCTCCCAGTAATGACGACCAGTCAGAGCCTCCTCACAGAGCACTTGAGGTATAGCAAATCTATCTGGATGATCAGGATATTGTTGCATCTCTGTGTCAAATGTTGCCATTTTGTTCTCCTCAGTCAAAAGGATCATCTTTCCAGCTGTGTTGGGATCCAGCGTCAGATCACAGGCGTCTGCAAATCAGGACATACAGAATTGTTCTTGATCTCTACCTTGGTAATATTTAAATGAGTAATATTCAAACAGCATATTGGTAATCAGCATAGGTTACTGCAAATTAGTCCTAATTTAATTAGAAGAAACATACAACTGAAAAAAAAAAATAATACGTAAAAACATACAACTGCAGTTTAACTCTTGACCTGTGAAACTCATCACATCAGTGATTGAGTTTGCATAAGAGATAATTATGTTCTTACATTGTCTGAGTAGCTTCAGATTGACCCAGCATTCTTCATTATGGTCCACACTAATGAGAAATAAAAAAAATGAAAGGTAAAAACTACAAATACACTGTCATCGAACAATTTTTACCTTTTGCCAAGTACCAAAGTGGTTTTTGATGTTTCTTGTCTTGTTTATTCTTATTTTAATGATTCAGCTTAATTTTTTTTCTTTTATCTCTTTGAATATTTAAATTTCAATCTCTGTCAATGACATTAATGTCATTCAGATAACCTGTAAAACATACTTGAGGTTCTCCAGACTGCAGCGTGAATCCTCCTGTATTTCAGTCAGCAGTTTGATTTGTTGATCAGTGAGGTAATTGAAGCTCAGGTCCAGCTCTCTGAGCTTGCAGTGGTCAGACCTCAGAGCCGACGCCACAGAGGAACATTCATCTCCTGTCACTTTACAGAAACACAACCTGCAGGATACAACCAGCACTTTAGAAAAGCAGCAGAATTCATTATCAGTACCAGTTTCCCATGATGTCCCCTTTGCTCTTCATATTTATTTTTGTGAGCATAGAGCTGATGTGACAGAAAAGCCATTTAGAGATACTTGTTGCAATATTTTAAATAAAGCATTATCAATTTGTTTTTATTTTGTTTTCTGTTTTTCAAAATCAGATATCAAATTTTGCAATAATAATAAATACAGAATACGACCATTTCAATATCATTATATTTCAACATGTTATTATTGCTATATTGTAAAATATTTATACATGGCTATAATTGGGAGAAATCAAAGTGATTAATAGTTGTTTATTATTCTCACCTCAGAGTTTTCAAGCTGCAGTGTTGGCTCATCAGTGGATTACAGAGCTCCATCAGTCCTGAGCTGTGCAGGTCGTTGTAGCTCAGGTCCAACTCTCTTAGACGGGAAGGTCTGGAGCTGAGTTCTGAGCCCAACATCTTACAGCCTTCAACAGTCAATTTGTTGTGACTGAGACTAAAAAATGATCAACATATTAAATTATCAGAGAGTAAAGAATATTAAAAAGCATCTTATATTTGTACTAAATCTTATTAAATATAAGAATTAGACTATTTGAAAATGTTCTTAGCACCGGTGACAACCTTTACCTCAGTGTCTCCAGTTTACAGTTTGCACTCGTCAGTGCTCTTGAGAGGACTTCCATCTCTGAATCTGTAAAGTTGCTGTAACTCAGTTCCAATTCTCGCAGGTTGGATGGTTTGGATGTGAATGCTGTTGCGAGCTCCTTGCAGATATCAGAGATTCCAATGTTTCGGTTCAGCCTTTTGATACATAAAAATTACAATTATTTTAAATTAGAGGTATAATTGGGTGCAACGTCATTGTTTACGGGTCAGATTTAGGAATGACATGATCATAAAAACTGATGGTGAATATAAACGAAGAATGTACATTAAAAACGTTGTTATTTATTGGAGCCATCTGAAAATGGTTTGGTAAGTTGAAATGGAAACATGTAAATCCAGGAACAACCAGAGTGTTACTAAGAACGTTATTGTCTTTATTCTGATGGTTGTCCACATGGATGTTAAAATCACTAACAATAATTAAACAGTAAAAATCAACACATAATGTATAATAGACAGCAGTTCACTGAGGTCATAAAAAAGTCTGCACAGTATTTGGGGGCCTGTGAACATTCAGAAACAGCTGTATAACCACACATTCAAAAGACTGAAAACTTCCAGGAGTAAACTGCTTACATTGAAATTATTCTTTAAATAAGACTCCAATCCCTCCTGCTGTCCTGTTCACTGATAAAACTATAACCAGGATGGGTCGAGTACAGCTGCACTGTTATTTTGGTCTAACCAAGTTTCAGTTAAAAACATAAAATCCACGGTGTACTTAGTGATAAATGAATTAATTAAAAATGTTTTTTACATCTAAAGACCTAACATTTAATAAAGCCAACTTAAGTGTTTTAGAGGAATTATTTCTGAGACACTGTTACTGTGGAGCCAAATTCCAATTTGGGTTAAGGAGGAAGACACCACCTCCACCTTTTTAAAAACAACGTTATAGCGTTTCTGTTCAGTAAAGCCTAGTTAGTGTAAACTCTAGTGAGTTAGGGCCAGTAGTCATAGCTGCAGCTACAGGACAAGACTAGAGCAGGCTTGTCTTGAACATAGCTTTGCTGTAGATATCTTGCTATAGACCTACGCTGCAGGGGGACACCAACATGTTCTGCTGAGTTCGGCCCCTCACCCTTTTGTCTCTCCTCTTCTTTCCCAAATATTCATGTATCTTTAATAAACAAAGTACTTCAAACATGAACTTGGTGGACACATCTCGACTCTGTCCTTAATTCTCAGTTCAGAGTTGTTTAGAATTCGTATAAAATTAACCTGAGTTTCTCCAGTTTTGGGTTGTTCAGCCCAGCAGCGGTCACTGAGATCAATGAAGTTGTCCACACGTCACTCAGCTCCAACTCTCTTAGATTTGAGAAGACCGATTTAACTGCCAGTTGATTTAGCAGATGTGATATCCTGTTACCTGAGAGACTGTAAAAACAAAACAAAGAAGAAAGAGAAAAAATTACATCTCATTCAGGATTTCTTTAACTTTTCTAAGTTGCTCATAAAAACATGTAATGACTGATAACGTTTATTTGTAAAAAAAAATTTGGCCAAAGCTAAATTTCTTTTGACACTTGAACCCACTGCTTTTTTTTTATCTGATGTTTGATTCCTGACAGGCAGCACGGTGGCTCAATAGTTAGCACAGGATCTATGAATCTCATGAAATATTGAAACTAAGGTTCACATAATATTGTATAATCATATTGTTGGGCCACAGTCCTGTATTGTACATGGTAAGACTTAATTTAAATTCTGAGGCGTTTTTAAAGTTCATAGTGTGAGCTATGAAGAAAGCCACAGCTCCTATTTTAGCATGAAGAGATACTAGCTATGGGCCGGCCTTCTCCATTATCAGGCCTGAAGAAGCGTTTATTTGCTTTGAAATGGCAACCACAGTCTGCAGCGCTGCAACGAGTGACTCGCAAACGCTCCGAGCCCCAGATGAGCCGAACGAGGGACCCTTCACGTTGCTGGATCTTGATGACATGTTCTTCCACAATAGAAAACAAAGCCCTTTCCAGTTGAATGACCAGAGCGCACTTGTTAAGTTAGTTTCACATTGGTGCATCTCTGTGTGGGAAACATCAGAAGAGCTTGGTTTCCTGGTGGTGAGAAGTTATTCTAATGTCTTGGGTTTTACTTTCTTCTCTATTCTCTCATCCTCTCCTACTAACCCCCACACACACTGTCAAGTTGTTTGGTGTTTTGTTTGATTTTGCCCTCAGCTTCTACTCCAACTTGAAAGAGTTTTGTCAATGCAAGGAACAACTCCAGTCTGTTTCCCTTTTTTGTTTTTTATTGAAGTTCTTTTTTGAGTGGTGATGAAGGGGTTTCTTGGTTGTAGTAGCAGAGATAGTGGTAATGGTTGCAACCTGATCTCACAAAAATCTGTGAAATGCCCACGACCTCCCACCAATATTTACCGTGGTATCAACACGGAAAGTGGTATAATTCCGTGTGAGCACCACAGATATTGTACCATGCAAAGTCAATGGGATCCGTGGTCGTGATATATACACGGATTATGACATTATTATTATTTATATATTATTCTTTGTTATAGTGGCTAAATTATGAGTTTTTGTCGCGCAAGGTACTGTTTGTTACTGTCAGTTTGTAAAACAACAAACAACATATAAAAAATTCAGACTCCTAGCTAAAAGCGTTAATGAACTATGCAAAAAAAGACACAAAATAGGCCCGGTTCCATTAGTCAGGAGGATCTCAGACCTATACGTTTCTACACCCTCTAGGTACAAGGTACTCTTTGTTACTGTCAGTTTGTAAAAGCATGTTTTTAACGCTGTAACGCAGACAGACGTTAGTTTGGTGCAGATCGGACCTGTACTTTTCGATGGGCGGGGCTCTGAAACGTCACCTTTTCCAACATTCGAACGGACGCCGTTGTCACAACATTTGACCAAACCAAGTAAAACTTGACCTGTGGCCTCCATATGGGGCCTAGATTGGGCTTGCCAAGTCTCAACTCTGTGAACCCTCTGCAACGCCAACTAGCTCTGTGGAAGTCATAAAGCCACGGGACCAAAAGACCCTAGCAAAGGGCCTTCTGCCTTACAACATAGTCAAAAATCAGCCTCCCAGCTCAAAGCATTAGTGAATTATTCAAAAAACACACAAAAAAGGCCCGAAAAAGGCACCACACATGGTGACCTTTGACACTTCCGAAGGTCGCACGGGTCTGGACCTCGGCACAGTGGATGAGAGTCACCTCCTGATACAGAGTCTAGAATTTCAGCCTCCAAGTTCAAAGCGTTAGTGAACTGTGCAAAAATAGACACGAAATAGGCCTCATAGGCAAACCTATAACAATACATAACAAACCTCCTGTGCCTACTGAGCATTAATAACATGTCATGATCGAAGGAGAACTAATTAAAACGGATGAACCTATTGTATTATTGAATTATCAAGGACACTTTTGTGTTTTTGTGTTTAGAAATGTTAAAGATATTAAAAGAAAACCATAACACAATGAGGAAAATACTGTGGCGAACAAGTCGTGCCCAGAGTGTGTCTCGAACCACAGTCTCCCAGACCACAGTCAACTGCACTAACCAGTCGGCCAAATGCTGATGTGTTGCCCAGGCGGGCAAGGCCTTATCTTATCTGTGGTCGTTACACTATGTTCCAAAAAGTATTGTTTTTAATGGACAAGATCCGGCATTTTACGTTGAATTCTATTTTTCAGGTTTTAAAATTCTAGCTAAATACATAAAAAAGGGAGGTGAGGTGTGAGCTTCATAACAAAACTTCTGTGGCTACTGAGCATTAATAACATGGGGTTAGCCATAGAAAGGGGCGATAATGAGGTGTGAGCTCCATAGCAAGCATTAATAACATGGAGTTAGCCATAGAAAGGGGCGATAACAGCCTCCTGCGCCTACTAGTAGGTAGAGTAGGACCCTACTGGCCCATATCTATGGGATGATTGTTATCGTTTTGTCCTTCATTCAATGGTATGACAGCAGTCAAATCGGGTGATGGATCCCATTGACTTCGCATAGTACTATATCCGTGGTGCTCCCATTAAAACCTCAATAAAAGACTGCTAAAACAGCGTTAAAAACATGCTTTTACAAACTGACAGTAACAAACAGTACCTTGCGAGACAAAAATTCATAATTTAGCCACTATAACAAAGAATAATATATAAATAATAATAAAGTTATAATCCGTGTATATATCACGACCACGGATCCCATTGACTTCGCATAGTACTATATCCGTGGTGCTCACACGGAATTATACCACGGAAAATAGTGGTGAGAGGTCGTGGGCATTTCACGGATTTTTGTGAGATCAGGTTGTAATGGTTGGGTACAGTAGGGTAACAGTGTAACAGTAGTAGTAGTAGTAGTAGTAGTAGTAGGTTGAAAACATTGTCCTTTCTTCATTCCATCAACAAGGTAAGTATTGTCAAAGTATCCCACCAGTTGCGTGTTGACCTTTTAACTGAGGGGTTTTTGTTGTGCAGGTTATTTGGTTCCTTCTCTTCAAGCTCTCATTGCTTGGTTTTCAACACCAAACTTTTCTGGCTTTGTCTTCAGCTCCACATGTTACTCTGAAGGCAATATGGTTTTCTTCAGGAAGTTGGTTTGACCTGACAGGAAGTTGGGTACTGTGGTGCTCACTGAATGTTGGTCTGCCCCCTGCAGGTCTGGATGAAGATGTGGCTGTTGTGTTGTGAATATGAATGAAGATGTGGATGTTCTTTGCTGTTCAGGCAGCTGGCGTGACACACACGTACACTCTTATCTTGGTCATTAAGCCTCCGAGTTTGTTTTCACTGGAAGAGACGAAATCTCTTCCGCCATTTTGAATCACGCGAGACTCAGTCACCACATGATTTTGTCAGCCATCCATCTTTCTTTTCATATGTTTGAACAGCCATCTTGACTGACTGACACACACACACACACACACACACACACACACACATTTATCCCAGGTGTTGTCTCGCTATATTTTAACACTTGTAGGAATAAATTCGGATTCATTTGAATGAGAGAAGTTGTTTGTGTTTGTTTTATACATATTTGTCACAGCTGCTGGTTGCAAAGGTCTGTGGACTCTGACCACCTGTGGCAACATGCTGGCACGTATGGAATAACTGCTACTTTGAGATGTTTTTGCTGTTATTATTTTCCTGATAAAATCAGGTGGTGTCCCATTTTCATTGATTCATGTTGATAATTAATTTTAATAAGTCATCTTCTATTAATTATTAATAACTAGAACCTAGAAGTCCTACTCAACAGTGGAACACACCACTGGATGTCTGACCCCACAACCTCCAACCGTCATAGCCAAGGATTATGGCAAGACACATCACATAAAAAACGTGCAACCAAAGAAAGGGACGCAGAGAGTACACAAAGAGACTTGAGATTGTGTGTGTATAAACACACACACACACACACACACACACACACACACACGGGTTAACAAGAGGTGTGGACGATACAGACCGACAGGGAAGTCAAACAAGTTTGGAAAAAAAAAATTAGTCAAGAAAATTAGCCAACACATAGTCAGCCAACTTTGGAAGAAAATTGCCTTTTTTTCTCTTTTCTGTTTCTTCACTTATCACTCTCATTAAAAATGACAGAGGTACTTTAAAAAATACATTACAAAAGTTTTACGAACCTGAGAGCTTCCAGTTGACACAGTGGATTTATTAGTCCGTTAACCAAGATGTGAATGTGGTCATCAGAATAGTTGTTATTGTTTACCAGATGCAGCTCAGTCAGCACAGAGTTTGGCATCTGCAGAGCTGAAGAGATTGCTTCACACTCCCGAGAACTGAGATACACACCTGAGATTCTGCAAAATTTCAGAGACAGCCATTCAAAACCGGATTGTTTTTTTTTTGTATTTGTGAACATAAATTGTCATTACTGAAACAAGTTTTACTCACATTACTTTCCTGCTGTTCCTCACAGCTGGGAGAAGCCTTAAAATACCTTTTGTTGTTGGCCTGAATTTCATCAGGTTGAATTCATCCAGAGGTGTAGGTGACATGAGAATGGAATCTGCCAAAGCTGAACACTGAACAGGGGAGAGTTGTGTTTCTGGACTCTGATTTGGTGCAAGATACCGCTGGACAGCATCATGTATGGCAGTGTCCTTCAGCTCAACCAGGCAGTGGACAAGGTTCAGGCATCTTTCAGGTGAGCAGTCATCTAGATCTATTTCTTTTAGACTCTTCACAATCTCTTCAACAACTTCAGAGTGTTCCTCTGTCTGCTGAATCAGGCCGTAAAGCAGTTTTTGTGTTGACTGTAAGGACAAACCAATTAGGAACCTGAGGAACATGTCCAGTTCTCCCGTTTCTCTTGGAGCTGAATTAGCTATTGCAATTTCCATCAACTCATCTAGGGGTAGATCAACTGGATCTGCATCCAGGACAGACTCAAGATCCTCATCAGATCCTACCAGCAAGAAATTCTTGAGGATTGGAGACTCAATGGATTTTCTTGCGAAACTTCGGTACACAAAGAGAGCTGCAAAATACTCCTGGACTGTCAAATGCACAAAGCAGTAGAGTTTCTTGGTATTGAACACACTCTCCACTTTGAATATCGCTGTACAGAATCCACAGTAGACTCCAGCTTTGTCCATGTCAATGCCGTACTTTTTCAGATCTTCCCCACTGAAGATGATTTCACCTTTTTCCAACTTTTCAAATGCCAACCTGCCTAATCTGGAGATGAACTCCTCATTTGACTTGAAGATCTCCTCTGCTTCAGTCTTCTCCTCCTCGTCGTATTTGTCAGTAGCAACCGTCATCTGGATGAGAAAGAAGTGCGAGTACATCTCAGTGAGAGTTGTCGGTGTCTTTATGGTTTCATCTTGAGTGTTGCCTGATTTTAAAAGCAAATACTCAAGAACTTTTGAGGCAATCCAGCAGAAGATGGGGATGTGACACATGATGTATAAGCTTCGTGACATGGTGATGAGGTTGATGATTCTTTCAGCGACCTCCTTGTCCTCAACTCTGTTCCTGAAGTAGATCTTCTTTTGTGGATCATTAAAACCTCTGACCTCCGTCCAAAGGTAAACATATTCTTGAGGGATACGTTGAACTGCTCCTGGTCTTGATGTTATCCACACAAGTGCAGAAGGAAGAAGATGCTCTCGGATAAGGTTGGTCACCAGCGTGTCCACTGAGGATTTCTTTGAGGGCTCTGAGAGTCTTTTGGTGTCTTTGAATTTCAGTTTCAGCTGACTTTCATCGAGACCATCAAAAATGAACAAGACTTTGTATGTCTTTATTTCTGAAAATATTATTGCTGGTGCTTTGTCACTAAGCTGTGGATGGAATTCCCTCACTAGTTCCTCAAGGCTGAACTCATCATCTATGACCAGATTCAGCTCCCTGAATGGAAACATGAAAATGAAGTCCAAGTCCTGATTGGCACGACCGTCAGCCCAGTCAAGAATGAACTTCTTCACAGAGACAGTTTTTCCAATTCCAGCTATTCCCTTGGTCATCACAGTCCTGATGGTTTTCACTCTTCTTTCATCTCGCTTAAATGATGCTGTGTTTTCTGGAGTGGTGTTAAAGATATTATTGCAGTTGATTTTAATCCCCTCTGCTGTTTGGTTCCTTGATTTATCTTCAATTTCCCAAATCTCATGTTGTTTATTGATATCTTCATTCTCTCCTTGAACAATGTGAAGCTCTGTGTAAATCTTGTCCAGTGGTTTTTCATCCTCACGAGATTTTCCGGTGCCTTCAAGCTGCCACGAACACTTTTCCCTCAAATATTCTTTGTTCCTTTTGATGATCTCTTTGAAGAAATCTTCAGCTGCACAAAACACATTGGTCAATGTTTTAAGGCCTCATGGTATGTTTTTGGTTTCAATTTTGACTCAAGGTCACTATTATCTTACAAGAATTAATTTATCGTTATTTTTAACGATTCAGACACAAAAGGGGAAGACAACTTTAAATAACTTTCACATACTGGGACTTATCTCAGGATGAATTTCTTGGAGGATCTTGTAGAAGGCAGATTTAGTTTGTGTACATGTCAGAGCTCTGTAGATTTCCCTCATCTGATCCTGCTCCACACCTTTACTCTTGATTTGGTTGTACATCTCTTTATGCATTATGCCTCTCTGAAGCATCAGATCCGCTATTGGCATCACTAAAGTAATGTTCTGAATGAGGTCAGCCCTGTTTCTGTCCACCCAGTCAGCTTCTGTAAAAACAAAACACCTAAGTGTAGTAATATTTCACAGAGCAGTTAGGGTTGGCCCTCATTTTATTGACTGTAACTCACCTTTACTATCTGCTTTTGCAGACTCAGCATCAGATAAGAAAAGGCTGCTAAAGAACAAAAGGCAGTTTTTGCAGTTTTAACAGGTAATGATGAATGCCAACAAAAGAAATAAAATATATATAGAAAAGATTATATATGTCTATATATATAGGTCTATCTATATATATATATATATATATATATATATATATATATATATATATATATACACACACATATATATATATATATATATATATATATATATATACACTCACACACACATAATAGTTGTATTTATCATGTTTTTATGTACCATGTTTAGTTGAATGAAAATAAAATACTCACCCTAGATTATTAACTTCAGGTGTCCTGTGCTCATGAACCAAACCTCTGTTATTGTCACTTTCATCTTTTTCTGCTTTCCTGCAGGAAGTCTCTTCGACTGATTTTGCATTGATCTCTCCCACCTGTTCTTGCAGAATCCGTCTTTGGAGCAGATCGGACTTCTCTCCACCTTTGTCTGTGATGGAAAAATCTTCTGCCTTTTGGTACATTTCATGGTCTTCCTTCTTCTTACCCCCCTGGAGGGCAGAACACTGACCCCCCATGGTGATTCTTTCTTCAAGATGTAAAAACAGTCAAAAGATAATGTTCCATTCTTGGTTGTATCACAGAATTCTCCTCAAAACTGTTTAACTTAACCCTCCTGCTTTTATATTGGGTCAAAGTGAAAGCGAAAAGCAAGAGGGATCTTAATCTAGATCAGACTTTCGCAATAAGAGCGTGCTCTGGCTGGTTTCCAGCATCCAGGCCCGGTTTGGTCCACCCATCTGCAAGCCCAGGCAAAATTACCTGGCCATGCCTATGGCCGCGCAAAGTGTAAGGAAAAAGAGGCTTCTGAGGCAACCAGAAGCCTATCTTCAGAAACCAATTAGTCATGTGACTGAATGTTTCATCCCTTGTTTTTTATATAGTCTATGCTCTGAGGTGGTCATCAGAAAAGGGTGAGGGAGTTCTGGTAAAATGGCAATGTAAGGAGACTCTAAACACAGTCTCTTCTGATAACTTAAAGAAAAAAAGTTTATTAGATCACATTATCCCAACAAAGATTTAAGGTTAGTCTCTTTGTGAAGATTGTTACTGAATTTTTTCTACGGTATAAAATGAAAGCCAGAATTTCCACTCCAAATGGCAGCAAATAAACACAAATTCAACACAACGGGTGAGACCCCTACGAAAAAACATAAACTGCAAGATACTAGACTATGACGACTCTGCAGAGAATGCTCCTAAAGATCTTTGGGATTGAGATTGCCTGCACTGTGGTAAACTGCATATTCTGTAACTGTCAACCGTTTACCTGTAAATGTTCCAGCTGTTGAGGTTACTGTGGTGGAGGATGGTGGCCACTAGTGGAGAAAGCACAAAATGAGGGAAAAGTGGTTTTCTTCATTGGATCAACCGATTGACTTCAAAGGGAGAAGAGAAATTAAATTCCCTAATAACTGAACTACAATGTAAAGACAACATGGGTTAATGTTAAATTGCAAATACCAGTGAAGGTTAAAGTTTTAGTTGCTAGTATAATTTCAGTTTTCTTGCGAGAGCCTGTCATTGACAGTGCTACTGCTCTCTATTTCTCAGGGTCCCAAGCTACCTTTTATAGAAACATTTCATCCTTAAAAATGATTTAATTTAATGCTTGAGGGTTATATTATAGGACAACATCAAAAGAAAACTAATCTTTATATGCAAAACAGTTTAAGGCATACTTTTGTTTAATTCAAGAAACTCAATTCGAAAATGTGTGATCCTGGATCAACTGATGGATGGAACGAGACTTTAATAACTAGAAATCCAAAGTCAATGTTTCTCTCAGCTGTGGAAGAGAGAGAAATCATAGATATTGTAAATAAATGTAAAAACAAGGTGTCAACTGACCGTGATGGTATAGATATGACAATACTTAAAAAGGTTATGGAGGTGATTGTTCAACCACTGACATACATCTATAAATTATCACTGAGAACTGGGGCATTTCCAAAAGAAATGAAAACTGCAAAAGTCATCCCACTGTACAAAACTGCAGACTGACACCAATTCACTTATTCCAGGCCTGTTTCTTTACTCCCACAATTTTCAAAAATTTTAGAAAAACTATTTATTTACAAATTGGACAAATTAATAACAGACAGACAGACAAAAACTGCTTTCTGAAAGCCAATATGGATTCAGATCTCAAAGATCCACATTGTTGGCAGTCCTGGAATGATTAGAAGAAATCACCAGGTCCATAGACAAAAAGAAATTGGCAGTTGGGTTGTTCATTGTTCTTAAGCATTTGACACAATAAATCATGAAATAATCCAAAAAACGGGTATCAGGGGAGTGGTGTAATGCTGGATGAAAAGTTATTTAAGAAACAGACAAGTTGTGAAAATAGGTGGCATCAATCATCATGTTGGACATTCTATGTGGTGTCCCCCAGGGGTCAGTATTGGGACCTAAACTCTTTATTCTATACAGAAATGACATGCAAATTTCCAAAAGTACTACAATTTGTTCTGTTGGCTGATGATAAACATTTTCAGTTAAGGGGAGAATTTACATCAGTTTATGGAGGAAATTACCTCAGAATTGAACAGATTTCGTCAAAACAAAGTTTATGTTGTTTAGAAATTGTAAGGGCAACAGTGATTTAAAAGTCGTGCTATAGGGTGTTGATATAGACAGAGTTAATGAAATTAGGTTTTGTGGGTGTGATGATCAACAAGATCAGCTGGAAACTTCACATTTAACATGTTCAAGCTAAAGTCTAGAAGTATTTCAGTCCAAAGTAAAGCTAAATATCTATTGAATAACAAAGCATTACATATTGTACATTGCTCACTTATTTTGTCATATCTTAATTATTGTGTGGAAGTTTGGGGCAGCACCTATAAATCCTCACTCTGATCATTGTGCTAACTCCAGAAAAGAGCCACCAGAACTGTTCATGAGGCAGGTTTCCAGGAACATACTAATGAGTTATTTATAAACTCCCGTCTATAGAACTGGTAGACTTTAACAGCTCAGCTGGTGTAGAAAGCCAGAAACAAACTACTAGATCATATACAGAAACTCTTTACTGATAGAGAGTGGGTTGTGATTACAGGGAAGCCTCAACTTCAGAACCAGGAGTTTTCAAACAACCACATGAAAAGAATGTGTACTTCAGTCAGTGGTGTGAAGGTTTGGACTAAACTAAGCCAAGAACTGAAGCAATATCCAAACATGACTTTGTTTAAGAAAAGGCTCAGACTGTGGATTTTCAACAAGAACAGGGATGATGATCTGAAGTGAGGTTGAATGGATGTCTCCAACACTGTAAACAGGATTATACATATGAGTATGACTGTATATTTTTGGGGGTGTGTGTGTTTGTGGATAAGTCACGTTGAATTGGTAGGTAGTTGGATCCCCTTCACTTTTCCTGGTCCCTCCATGTTGTGGTCTGGTTCCAGGGTTGTTTGGGTTCCAGCATGGGTCCACATTTGGTCCCCTTTGGTGGGGGGGGGCCGAGGCAGGGTTCTGGGGGTCCATGTCAAATGTGGGCTGGCATGGGGTTTCAGGCCCTTGGTGGTAATAGTTGGGGTTTGGCTCGGGTGCCTCCTGTCGCTCTTCATTGCTGCCGGGATGTTTACATCATGTAATGTACATTATGTTATATACATAACCTCATTACGATTATGGAGCTCAATGGATACACATAAAGTGTTTGTTTGCATTGGTCTCATGAAGGACCAGATATCATTTAAAAAGCATGAAAAGAACAGAAGATTTTGATTACATCAATAGTTCAACCATGACGATGAAAATGGAGACATGAACTGTAATTTAAAAAGAAAAAAAAAATCAAATTGAAGGTTTCTTATTCTAAGTGAATTCACACATTCCAGTCTTAACGTTTCTCTCAGATGTGGTAATAATACAAATTAAAGCTACAAGCAGCGATGAACGGGCCCTCGCACCCATGTGCATGTTCAGGCGTGCTGCAGTGGAAGCGCTTGTGTGACTTGCATGTAGATTCTTCTTGCATGTAGACACCACCGACGACTCTCTATGTCAAACCATTCAAAAGTTATGGCAGAAAATAGGGACTATCAAATATCGACCAATCAGAAGAACGGGCGGGACTAATTTGCACCAATTTTGTTCAAGGACTCAAAACAGAGTCCGATGACACCACCCACAAGTCTTCATGTCAAACCATTTAAAAGTTATGGCAGAAAGTAGGAACGATCAAATCCAGACCAATCAGATGAAGGGCGGCGCGCTTTTTGGCGTCTATCTTCGCCACGGTAATGCTTTTGACTGAGAAAAGTAATGCGTGTCGTCTTATCGTGAATGGAAAGATATTCTAATAGTATATAAAAAAGCCATTCGCAAAGCAAGAACAGCTTATTATTCAACGTTGATAGAGGATAACAAAAGTAACCCACGTTTTCTGTTCAGCACTGTAGCCAGGCTGACAAAGAGTCACAGCTCTGTGGAGCCGTGTATTCCTGCAGCTCTCAGTAGTGAAGACTTTATGAGCTTCTTTAACAGTAAAATCACGAGAATTAGAGAAGAAATCAACCAGCCGGTTGTGGGCGTTTCTTCAGCTTTAGCGACTTCCCTAGGCTCTGACTTGTCTCTAGACTGTTTTGATCCTATAGACCTCCCTGAGCTGACTTCACTCGTTAATAGAGCTAAGTCAACCACATGTATGTTAGACCCCATCCCGACTCGACTATTCAAAAATGTTTTTTCTCTTATTGGTGTGACAATACTGGACCAAATCAACCTATCCCTAAGCTTAGGATATGTACCACAGGTTTTCAAAGTGGCAGTAATTAAACCTTTACTTAAAAAACCTTCCCTTGACCCAGACACCTTAGCTAATTATAGACCAATTTCTAACCTTCCATTTGTATCTAAAATTCTGGAAAAGGCAGTTTCAAGCCAGTTATGTGACTTTTGTATAGAAATGATCTGTTTGAAGTCTTTCAGTCAGGGTTCAGAATGCATCATAGCACAGAGACAGCACTGGTTCGAGTTACGAATGACCTTCTTATGGCCTCAGATAAGGGATTAGTGTCCATACTGGTTCTACTGGACCTCAGTGCTGCTTTTGACACTATAGATCATGGCATTTTACTGCACAGGTTAGAGCATGTTGTTGGGATTAAAGGGACAGCTCTGCGTTGGTTTAAATCATATCTATCTGACAGGTTCCAGTTTGTTCATGTACATGAGGTTTCTTCAGAACAGTCAAGGGTCTGTTATGGTGTTCCGCAGGGTTCAGTGCTAGGGCCAGTCTTGTTCAGTTTATACATGCAGCCGTTGGGAAGTATAATCCAGAATCACGGCATACACTTTCATTGTTATGCTGATGATACGCAGCTCTACTTGTCTATGAAGCCGGATGAAACAGAACCGTTAGTTAAACTTCAGGCATGTCTTAGGGACATCAAGGACTGGATGTCCAGAAATTTCTTGCTTCTAAATTCAGATAAAACAGAGGTTATCATTCTTGGTCCAGAGCATCTTAGGAAGGGATTAGATGGTGTTGCGATGGCTTCCAGTGCAACTGTGAGAAACCTTGGTGTTGTTTTCGATCAGGATTTGTCGTTTAAACCATATGTTAATCAGGTTTGTAAAATAGCGTTTTTCCATCTCCGTAATATTGCAAAAATTAGGAAAATCCTCTCGCAGAGGGATGCAGAAAAACTAGTTCATGCGTTTGTATCTTCTAGACTAGATTACTGTAATGTGTTGTTAGCAGGATGTCCAAGTAATTTGCTGAATAGGCTCCAGCTGATCCAGAATGCAGCAGCACGAGTACTGACAGGAATTAGCAGGAGAGACCACGTCTCTCCAGTGTTAGCGTCGCTCCATTGGCTACCCGTAAAATTCAGAATCCAATTTAAAATTTTATTACTTGCATATAAAGCCCAAAACGGCTTAGCTCCGCAGTATTTACAAGATTTGATAGTGCCTTATGTTCCTGTCAGAGCTCTCCGCTCCCAGGGTGCAGGTTTACTCGTAGTTCCTAGAGTATCTAAATGTAGATTAGGAGGGCGGGCGTTCTGCTATCAGGCACCATTACTTTGGAACCAACTTCCAATCTGGGTTAAGGAGGCTGACACCACCTCCACCTTTAAAACTAAACTTAAAACCTTTCTGTTTAGTAAAGCTTATAGTTAGTGTTAAGTAAACCTCTAGCTGGTGTTGGTAAATCTCTAGGTAGTGTAAACTTTAGTGTGTTAGAGTCAGTAGTCATTGTCGCAGCTATAGAACAAAACTATAATAGTTAGTCTCAAATATAGCTTCGCGGTAGATAAGCTGCTATAGGCTTATGCTGCAGGGGGGCACCGACATGATCCGCTGGGCGGTGCCTCTCACCCTTCTTCTCCTCTCCTTTTCCCTGCCTCTCTTCTCCATTACCATTTTTATTTATTATAAATATCTCATAGCTATCATTTTTGTCCATCGTTCCTGTAGTTTCTTGTGCCGGCCCCCCTTTTTTCTCTTTTGTGTATGTTTGCAGGCCGGAGCCTCAGGAGCTGCGTTCTGGCCTGTGTTCCCGGCCCTCCCCCCCCTCTGGTCATCCCATTGCTTCTGCCACCTGCCTACGTGGATGTCTGCTGTTGCTGCTTCCGCCTGCCTGCACCCCCCCCCCCCCCTCTGGTCATCCCGCTACTCCTTCCACATGACTGTTGTGTGCTGCTGACGCCCCCTCCTCTGGTCATCCCGCTGCTGCTTCCACATGACTGTTGTGTGCTGCTGACGCCCCCCCCCCCACCTCTGGTCATCCCGCTGCTGCTTCCACCTGCCTGCTGTGTGCTGTCGACGTCCCTGACTCCCCCAGTCTGGCCTTCGGCAGGAGGGTCCCCCCTTATGAGCCTGGTCCTGCTCAAGGTTTCTTCCCTCCTAAAGGGGAGTTTTTCCTTGCCACTGTTTGGCTTAAGGCTTTTCTCCCACTAAGGGAGTTTTTACCTGCCATTGTTTATATAATAATTGCTCGGGGGTTTATGTTTATGTTTATGTTCATGTTCTGGATCTCTGGAAAGCGTCTAGAGACAACATCTGTTGTATTAGACGCTATATAAATAAAATTGAATTGAATTGAATTTTGACTGAGAAAAGTAATGCGTGTCGTCGCAGGATGGAGACGCACATTTTGATGTATAACACACCTGGGTGCACGTTACGGTTTGGGCGAAGAAGCGGCCGAAGAAATGGCATGAATTTCACCAAAATGACACGATTAATTCAAAATGGCCGACTTCCTGTTTGGTTTCGGCCATGGCGCCAAGAGACTTTTCTTTAAGTTGCGACATTATACAGGTGTGTACCGATTTTCGTGCATGTAGGTAAAAATTGTATCGTGGGGCTTGAGGCACAAAGTTTTCTAGGGGGCGCTGTTGAGCCATTAGGCCACGCCCATTAATGCAAACCATGAAATATCACATTTTTCGCCAGGCCTGACTTGCGTGCAAAATTTGGTGACTTTTGGGGCACGTTTAGGGGGGCAAAAAGGCCCTCATTTCTGTAAGTGCTCGGGCCCTAAATAATAAACCAGACCTAGTGGAGTGGATAACCACAATACGCAGGCCCACATTTGGTGACAATCAAACACTTCATTCCCACCGTTGAGCATGATGATGGGAGGATCATTTGTACTTATTTGCAGCCACAACTCCTCACCTCTGCCACCTTGATCAGATTTTCCATGAACTTTGGTTTAACTATCAAACAATTAATGATGCAACTTAATAAGTAAGCAAATCTTATTTATACAAAGCCTTTCACAGACAGGATTCTTCTTAACTACAAACTTTTTTGTTTCAGGTGGCTGTAACTGCTGCCACTTAGCTGGAAATCAAGCTCCATCATGTAGGAGAAGAGATCAGGAGCAGAGCGACCGCAACCCTCTTAGGGCGTATACATGAAATGGAAAAACTTCTGTTGGGACAGAAGATAGCATTAACATCATGAAAGAAATCTTCCACTTACTGGGAAACCCACACTGTAAAAATAGATTTGTTGACTCAACTTAACTTAGCTACGTCACCTTGTTGCTTTGACCGAGTTAAGTCGAGTCAACTTATGTCAAGCTTATTACACTTCAAAGCACGAGTTAACGCATCATGCAGTCTGTTGACTTAACTTTTTGCATCAAGTAAGTTGGACTAGAAACTATTGTTTAAGATAATTTATAAAGAAGTTGGTTGAATTTATGTTAAGTTCCTACAAATGTGAATCAAGTTGCCTCAAGATGAAATAGATAAATTATACAACATGTAGTTTGTTGACTAGCCTTTCAGTAAAGCTGCTGCTTTTGTGTGAACATTACATAACATGTCGTGAGACGCTTCTATCCAAAGTGGGTTACAGAGGAAAATAAACGAGCCGCAGTAAACGTGGTACGTTGGAAAGTAAGTGACAATCGTTGGCAATCAGGTAAGTGTAGGTGTGAGCAGCATGCAAACAATCTTGAATTCTTTATATAAAAATTTTTATTTAACATTGACAAAAAAGTTTAAAAATGAGAGAAAAGATTTTAAGATCAAAATTCTCGATAAAAGCATCTTTCTGAAAACAAACAAATCAAAAGTGAGTAAATATAACTAAATATGTCCTTCTCTTGTCCCACTTGAAGACGCTCTTCCCCACTACTCCGGTATGGTTCTAGTTACGACGTCACTGTAAGGTCCGTACCGTCCAAATATGTCTTTTCCAAGAACCGCGGCACACACCCTGTGGCCCGGCTTGTACTTTTTGATAAGTGCACACATGGGCAGAGCCAGCGCTTCCACCTTGTCGTACGTATGCCAGTCTGAGAAGATGCCGCTCCCTTTGGCCTTTTCCATCGTCAGGAAGATGCTGCGGGGGGAATTTATTTGGTTAAATAAAAAGTCACATATTTGGTTCAGGAAACGTGAAAATGTTCATCATCATATCATCTCTGTGCGTACGGCGGCACTGAGACGGTTATTTTTGGAAGTAGCAACAGCTCAGGTGACAAAAATATGATTTTGACCTACAGGGCCACAGCACAAAGCTCAGGATGAAAAATAAGTGGATTTCTTGAAAACTAAGGTACATGGACATGAAACTGGAAGTCAACACATAGAAACTGTCATTTGACTACTTCAGAAAAAAAACAACTTAGTTCCCTTTATTACTTAACTACTTCAGCTTTACTCTCCTGTCTTCCTCATCGCAAAAACACCCTTCACCTTCAGATTAAACTTCACCAAACTGATATGTTCCAGATCAAAGCCTCTTCTCAGCTGCTTCTTGACAACATTTGATTCAACTAACTCTGACGCTCTGGTTTGAGTGTTCGATGCTCTGGTACGAGCCGGATACTGCTCCACTTGCAGTAGGAAGCAAGGATTTTCAACATATCAGCAGTCCTGTGTGTTTACAGTTTGGGTCGAGGGACCAACGCTTTGCCGGATTCTGCTTGAGGTAATAGCGTCTTTACGTGGTAAATATGTTGAAATCCCAGTATGTCGACAACAAATCATTAATGTGAATGTAACTTCAAATTTTTCTTACGTGTAGCTTTCCATGGGGGGCGTGAAAGGGTCTTTCTCCGTCACGTTCCAGAGCACGGAGAGTCGAGTGGGGTTCTTGATGAGACACAGGGTCACCTCTAGCTTTTGAGGGATGCTGTACGAGACTGCGGTGCTGCTCAGGACAGAAGGGAAGGTTGTGGGGGGAAGAGGAGGATAGGTTATCCAACTCTTTACAAAGAAAAGAGAGAGAGAGAATAGGGGGTTCAGGTTTACAAGAGTCTCCAAATGACAACAGAACCAAAACTGCTGTGGAACATCTGCTGCACCTCTGCTTGGTCTTTTTCTTCATGATGATTTCTGGGGGTGGGCTCTTGGTCCTGATGATTTCTGGGGGTGGGCTCTTGGTCCTGATGATTTCTGGAGGTGGGCTCTTGGCCCTGATGATTTCTGGTATTGTTCTTCTGAAATACATGAACCACAAAGCACGAGGGGAGAAAAAAGCAGGTCAGAAAACTACAATAGTCACAAATAAAGAGAAAGAGGGCATTTTTAATACACTCAAGCTTCTCCTGTGCATTTATCAAACTGCAGTTCATGGATTTCAAACGGATATGTTGTTGCTGGGCAGATATGTGGTTACTAGTTATATCAAGTCCTCGTCCTTTTACGGTCCTGCGTCCCCTGTGGAAGAGTGCTGCATACTTGAAATACAAAGCTTATGAAGAAACAAAGCCAAAGAAGAATTTGGGGAGTCTTTCAGAGCAGGGCAAGTAGAATACACATAAACTCTTCTTAAGTAAGTCACACTTGGGGAGGAAAGGCCTGTCAGACAAACCACGTAAAGGAATACACATTATGATCCAATCAAACAAAGAAGTATTAGTTGAGGGCCCTGCAGTGCACGAATGGGGGAGCAAAGCGTTAAAGTCATAAAACTGACCAACAGGAAAAGAACAAGACCTCCCTCTCAAGCAGTTCACATCTCTGAGAGAAAATTTAAGACTGGACTGTGTGAATTAACTTTGGTTAAGAAACCTTTAATGTGATTTTCTTTTTAAATTACAGTTCATGTCTCCATTTTCATCATAATGGTTGAACCATTGATGTCTTCAAAATCTTCTGTTCTTTTTATGCTTTTTAGATTATTTTTATTAATTCATAAAACCAATGCAAACAAGTACCTTATGTGTATCCATTAAGCTACGTTACGCATGAAAACCGTAAAGAGGTTATGTACCAAATTTAGAAATCAATCAGGTTAATGAGATGAAATCTCTAAGATTCTTTTTCTTTTCTTCTTTCTTTTCTAATTGTCATTTCCTCTTATCCCAAAGGAATAAGAGGAGGAGAACTTTGAAATGTTTGAAAGTTTGAAGTTTGAAATGTCTAACATCAAACTCTGAACAGCTCTAAGCATGGCTGAGGTGCTGCTGCAGATTAGAACCTACTTTCAGATGAGAGATGGATAAATATTTATTTTCCTTTGTTACAAAAGGTGGTGACCCAACAAGTTTGATAAATTAAGTAGGATCGCTACACTTTAAAGATGTTTTTTTATGCGTGAATATACAGAATCTTAGATTGTACATGTTACAGGATTTGTTAAAAAAATTTCTAGTTAGAATTTACAACAGTAAATAGTTTACTCTCAAGAGTGTAACAGGCGATCAACTGTCCGTGGTGCAACTTTAGAGTATTTTTTGTTCTAATCATACCATGGTGTATGAACTCTAAAAGTGCTAAAAGAAACATAATGATGGGTAAAGCTGAAGTGGGATGTGATTAATCTATTTTAAAAGTGAAACTCTTCACCAGCACACCAAAGAGGGATTGATCAGCTTCCTTTTTCACAATATACCGGAGGAAACGTGTATCTGGTTGTGAGGATGCTTTTTTTTTTTTCCATACTTTGTTATTGCTTGAACATGTATGGCTGGATTTCTGGACTTGTCATTTTTGAGAACGTAGCTTGATTTTGAGCTCTGCGTTCATAAGGTTCCTCTACCTCTCACAAAAGCCTTGCAGATATTCAATCAATCAAAAGACCCTTTAGACCCTCTGGAGATGCAAGCAGTCAGAAAACACTCAAGACAACATTATCTTGGTTACAGAAAGTTGTATTACTAATGATATTTTGTCCGATGGGTGCAAGATTATGGAAGAAAGTATTGGAAAGACTTCACCTAAACAGGCGAGGAGGCGTCTTACCGTGTGCATGGGAGAACCATATGGAGTCAGTATTGGTGGAGGCTCCTCGTGACTTATATCAGTGATGGCATCTGTCAAAGCTTCATGCAGATCATGTATGATGGAAATTAGAAGACACACAAAAAAAAAAGATTAAAACACAAAACAAAACTGCACATCTGTATAGTCAAAGGATGACTGGTTCTGATACAGGTATTTAAACCATTACAGTCACCTATACGCGGTAAAGTCACAAACTTAAACCCATTTTAAAATGTGAGCTACTCAAACATTTGCATCTTTAGACTCAGCTTACCTTCATTATCTTTGCAGATCTTTTTCAGCTCATTTTGTGTGGTTGCCTGAACAAAAGTAACCAGTTTAGTTTTCCTTGTGAAGATTATAAACCTAGATATCTAGATGTATGCTAACAAATTTAATCCGTAGGAGCCTGTTAACTATGGCTTAAAGTCTTGTGGAGCCAATCAAATCAGCCCATCCTTGCAAAGAGAGTCTGTAGGCGGGGTTAACACGATCACGACAGAGGCGTCGTAACCAGGATGGAAACAGTGTAGATGTCTGCAGCTGACATATACAGCGAGCCGCTATATTAGTAAATAAACATTAAGTAGTTGTTGATTAAGTCTATGTTTGTTTAAAAAAAAAAAAAAAAAAAAAAAAAAAAAGGTAGAAAGCACATTTTTCTCTGAACACAACATCTTGCAGCTTTGTAATGGCTTTAGTGGCCGTCTAAGCTTTTCTGGCAGCGTCTGAATCTTCAACTGTTATACGTGAGACATCTCTTATAATTGCAGGTAGTGTTGCTAAATTTCACCTCTTTGTTTTCCACATCATCCCAAAGCCCTTTATATCAGTTAAATACTGTTCCTTTACTGTAACCAAAGAGATTTGCTGGCCAACGAGTGCACTAAAATACTACAAGAAACAAATAACTTTATATTTACCACCATTTTGATGAGCTCTCCACTCTTGGTTTCACACTCCATTCTCTCTTCATCTGCTGATATAGAAAATGACATAGAATCAAAACAAATGAACCAGGACATGGAAAATATTCATAAAATCTTAGGTGCTCTCACTTTGTAACATGGTTTTCATTTTTTCATCCTTTAGGTCCCCCCTAGAGAGTTCACAACAAATTCAATCACCTCAGAAATGATGAAATGCAAATAAAGAGTCTGAGTTCACCAGTTTAATGACTAAAAGTAATAAACTGGCTCTCCGCACCTGACTGTGTCCGTGTGATCCTGAGGTAGTGGACTCTGAAAAGGAAGACAATTTCAAATTATTCATATGTTATTCTAAAAGGTTTCTGTTATTACACTTTCTAACCAAAATAACAAAATAAAAAAATTCAATAAAATAATAAATACTCGCCATCAATATGGATGAGACAAAGAATCAGAGATACATTCATGTGTGTGGGTTTTCTTCGTTTGTTTCTAGTGAAAATGTATGTTTTAGTTCAGATTTTCGGCTCAAGCATGCAGCATTCTTTGAAGGAACGTAAATGTGACGTCACTCGCGAGTTCCTTCACAGACCGCTCTGTTCTTCGCTGGTTTCATCGGATGCAGCTAGTTATCCACGATGCCAGAATAGGTGTAGGGGGGCAAAGGGCAGAGGTTTATTTCGTACTGGATGCTTGAACAAGTACGACCGATCAAAGCGACCGGTAGCTGTTTAAAACTACCACTTGCAGGAGCGCAGCCGGTCGAGTTTTGTCACCTGTGACCACAACAAAGATGGCTGTGTGCTGCCCGGTGTATTTTAAAGCAAAAAATTATGTTATTTCTCTCAGAAAAGGGTTACTTTTGAGACTTAATCCTCATGTGGTATAGAGATGATTCATTGTTGCTAGAAATAAGCGTTTATTCTAATGTGACTTTTCTGATTTAGCGTAGATCTGGCAAGTGACTCGGATGCTTCTTTCAATGGTGAGTAAACTTTGAGCCACAACAAGAAAACCTGAGAAATTAAGCATCTAAATATGTGCACCCATTTGATCCAGTAGATGCAGACTTCATGTTCACCCCCAGCGTCTGAGCCCAACCGTAAATGCATATGCTTAACTCCATTCTTGCGCATGTGTGTGTGTTATATATAGATATGTTTGCAAACCTTTTCTTCCATCTTTTTTAAATAAGAAAGAGCTTTCTCTGTTCTCTTGGAGACCAAGTTAATTCGAGCCTGAGGAAGAAATTGACATTGTTTTCAAATCCTTCAAACAAAGCCACAGGAACAGGTACAAACATTTACTTTGGTTCAGGACGGTTAAGAGAAAAATAACACTGTCACTACTGGTGAGTTAATTTGATCAACTTAAGTAATGATTATGAAGTCTCTATCTCTCATACTATCTATTACGCAGATTAATAAATAAAGCGGATACTTAAAAGTGAGACATGACTGACAAATTCTGGCATAATGAAGAAATGTAGGGAGACAAAAAAATGAGGAAAGACAACAAAAGGAAATAATGCTGAGAGGAAAACAACATTCTCTTCACCTGGAGCTTTTGGATGGATTTTTCAAAGTTTTCGTCACGAGTCAACTCTTGAACGGTTTCCACTAAACCCTGCATTCGGGTCTCGCTGTTTTTCACAGCTTTGTGCACCTCCTGCTCAATCATCTTTTCAACCTGCACACAAACGCAAACACATGCGTGAAGGTTTGATCAGACAAACAGACGATTAAATATCAGTTTTGTGCATAACAACCACATTACAGCCAGTATTCTTTTTTTCACAAGTAGAAAAGATGGAAAGCACTTACCTGAATACCTGTAATCAAAGATCATAATTAAAGCTCAAACAATTGAAAGGTATTGAAGCACTTGCATGCATGAAGCAACTACAGAAAGCTGCTTAGCTTAGCGACCAAGAAGGTTTCTAGAGCGGTCAGAAACAATGCTTTTTAAGATGCAGACCCAGATGCACGCTGAGTCTGTCTACCTGTCTCAATGGAGCTTTCGGCCTCTTACTGGAACACCATTCCCGACTGTTGTGGTCTAATTTCAAGCCCTGAAGCAATGTCCATAAGCTCCATAAGTCAGGCTGCCTGCCAAGGATTTATATCTAAATACTAAAAATTATAGTTGCATTTTAAGGAAGCAAATTATTCTGTTGAACTTATACACTGAAAATACAGAAAAAGAGACTACCAGTGAAATCAAAGCTCTACAGTCTCTACAGCTGTGGCACAGCTTTGGTTTAACTTCCTGTCAGAAACAAACATCAGCTCTAAATTCTGCCCACGTCTGAAAAGATTTGACAACACAAAGAAACCTTTGAGGATGAAAAGTTAAGAGGTCACATAAAACTGCTGCTCCAGTAGAGGCTGGTTTCAGAGGCAAGTCAATCCCAGCACACCCAAATGCTCAAGCTGTAGTACAAAATACACAAATTTACCAACTGCTTCCAGGTTTGTGTGTCCATAACTGCATGGGTGCAAATCAGAGAGAGAGAAAACCAGCAGGGTGAAAAAACAGAAGTGGGTCTCCACAAAGAAGAAGAGGAAACATTTAGCCAGCTCATTCAAATGGCTTAAAAGATTGTTTTTGTTTTACTAAAATACTTTTTTATAATACATTACAGTACTAACGTTTTAATTTAGTAACAAAGTGACCTATTATTTTACCAAATGATTAGTTTCTGTGGTTGTGCACGACCTGTATTGCAGCCGAGCACGGAGATGGAGCTGCCAAGAAAACACCCTGTGGTTGAGAAAAAAAAATCCTGTACCTGGGACGACTACGGTGAAAAAAAAAGAAAAATAAAGGCGCCGTGTCTGTGTGGCGTTTCCTTAGGGATAAGACTGCATATCAATGTCACGATGGCCGTGTCACTGGTGCTTTCAAAGTTCTTCTCATTCTTGAAAGAGTTAGTTCAATAGTGCTAACCGAGCATTGAATCCAACAGTTGGACACATCAGAAGTTGAGAACTCAGACAAAGGTAAGCTGCTACAGAATTCAGAAAGTTGGTGGTATTTCTGAGAGATCAGGTCCCGCACCTACTGTACCACCAACTGCTGCTAGCAGAGCTGTACACACACGGATGAAAGAGGAGCTTTCGCTGGAATATATCTGGAATATTTTGATCAAACATTATCACAAAAGTTGTGGGTGAAAAAAGGAGACATCATGTATCTATTTTTTTTTTTTTTTATAAAATCTGCATGATGGCTTCATTACTGCAATTAAGTCATTTGCACAGAAAATTACTTGAACTCCAGATACAAACATTTATAAATATAAGTGTGGATAGAAAAAGACAAAAAGAATCTCAAACATTTTCACTTACTTCTGATTTGGAGAACGTTTTCTTCAGACTACTGGCTTCAGCTGAAACTGTTCCGGTTGGATGGCTCTCCATTCTTTACCAAAACACACACAAACACACTCTCAAGAACTAAAACACTACTGTGAGGACAACATCTATTCATCCAAATTTGGGTTTTCAGGAGATTTTAGCTCCTTCTCAATATAAATACCAGCAAAAGCAACTCCTAGTGATTTATTAGTTACAATAAACATCCATGTTGAATTCTGAAATATCAAAGAAATGCAGCCATTTTCATTTTCTTCCTTTCATTCAGGCTGATACCCTTTTATGACAAGTCTAACTACAAACTGCTGATTGGTTGTTTGATCTCCTCTGCCTCTGATTGATGTGCCTGTTTGCTCCAGGTTTGCTCCTACCAGGTTACCAGGATACCACCTGAGCTGACCATGTGACTGTTTACCTGTGTTTAAAGAGCTGCTTGAAGGAGATCCCTTTGTCTTTGTTATCTGCCTTGAAGGATACATGGCCGAAACATGTTGGCATTTTTTAACTTTTACTAAGCCATGATTCAATAAAGGCTTTTTGTATTTTTCTAACTTCTTGAGTGACTCGGTTTTTCACCCTTTTATGACACTCCACAAAAACAACAAACGCAGTAAATCCTGTTTACAGTTTCACCTGCTGTTGTTTCTCGACCTGGACAATGTCGAATTAAAGATTTCTGGCTCAGAAACATCAAAATATGAAGTTTTATAAAACTTCCACAAACATGTCTTCCGAAAAGCACCATAGCTAATAAAGCAATTGATGCTGTTGGCCACAGGACACATTTGTCATGGTTTTATTTTGATCAAATGGTAAATGGCTTACACTTATACAGCGCTTTCCAGCTGTACTCCTACAACCTACAGCTTTACACTGCAGATATTCACACACGCACACGTTGACAACCGAGGGATTCAGTGTCTTGCCCGAGGACACAGGAGGAACTAGGGTTCGAACCACCGAATAACCTAACTCTAACCAGTAAGTAAAGCAGTTAAAGTTACATGCTCGGAGTAGCTCTTCAGTTCCTTCGCAGCTCCGACTCTTGTGGTGAAATCAGGGAGCGATGCTCGGTCTTCAGCCTCCAGCTCCTCCACCCATAGACATATATACGTATATATGTCCCTATGCCTCCACCATGGATCTATAACATTAACTCCACCCACGCCTCCACCGACTCCATTTCTTCTTCTTGGCGTCTACAGCGGAGCCGGAGGGAGCTGAATCGGGGCAATGGCGCCACCACGCGGTGTGGAGTGGAAGAACTGAACTTTTCAGAAGGGATGTCCTGCCAATTTCTGCTGCTTTGCCAAATGCTACCTAATGGTTTTCTACTTTTGTAGAGCTACAATTTTACTGTGTTTTACTCCCTAGCCCACGTCCTTTCCCCTCAAATGGTCCTTGTCTTTTGCCAGGCCGTTATTGTAAATAAGAATGTGTTCTTAATGACCTGTGGTTAAATGAAGGCCAATGACTGAATGAATATCAAATAAAGCGATAGAATTGTTTTTTTTCTCTCTTTATCATATAATGTTCACAAAGTGTAATGAAATTCATGTCATGGGTAGTGTATTTTGAAGGATCAAATACTCAACATCCCATATTATCAATTTCACATTGTGCAAGAAATGATGGGCGTGACTATCAAACTTTGAAAACTTTGCTGTGTGGCTCTGAGTAACGTCCGCATTAATGCATACTACTGATATTTACTCAAAAGTTTGCCGAACTAAAGTATACTTTTTGAGTATATACTGTTTAGTATGGCATTTCGGACGCACCGGTGTTTTGCCAATTTCTGTTGCTTTGCCAAAAAATGCTCCCTAATGGTTTTCTACCTTTGTAGAGCTACAACTTCACTGTGTTTTACTCCCTAAGCCCACTTCCTTTCCCCCCCAAGTGGTCCTTATCGCTTGCCAGTCCGTCATTGTAAATAAGAATGTTCTTAATGACCTGCCTGGTTAAATGAAGGCCAATGACTGAATGAATATCAAATAAAGCGATAGAATTGTTTTTTTTCTCTCTTTGTCGTATAATGTTCACAAAGTGTAATGCAATTCATGTCATGGGTAGTGTATTTTGAAGGATCAAATACTCAACATCCCATATTATCAATTTTACATCGTGCAAGAAATGATTGGCGTGGCAATCCAACTTTGAAAATTGCGCAGAACCACAAAGTAGCATTTCTCGGCAGGGAGCAAGGATTGACAGAACACCGGTTTCCATCTTCCGTTACTTTGAGAATTACCCATATTTACAGGACTGTCTCAGAAAATTAGAATATTGTGATAAAGTCCTTTATTTTATGTAATGCAATTAAAAAAACTAAAATGTCATACATTCTGGATTCATTACAAATCAACTGAAATATTGCAAGCCTTTTATTATTTTAATATTGCTGATTATGGATTACAGTTTAAGATTAAGATTCCCAGAATATTCAAATTTTTTGAGATAGGATATTTGAGTTTTCTTAAACTGTAAACCATGATCAGCAATATTAAAATAATAAAAGGCTTGCAATATTTCAGTTGATTTGTAATGAATCCAGAATGTATGACGTTTTTGCATTACAGAAAATAAAGGACTTTATCACAATATTCTAATTTTCTGAGACAGTCCTGTGCTCTACGCAGCATGCAGGCGCGTCTTTAAACCAACAGATGTCGTGTTTGTCCCTTTTAGCAGGATTTAACCCGAGTTTATGTTACGTATGCAATATCCTACGGACTTCATTCAATGTATGTCTTGTAATGTATCTGCTTATTTTCTTTATTTTTTTGATGACGTTGTATTGTTCATTATCAATGTTCTGACTGTGTTTAAAATCTTAAAATAAATGCCGCGTTCCATTTGTCCTCGGAAGTGGGGATTTCCCAGTTCCCAGTTGGATTTTTCAACTGGAACGCCCCTCGAAGTGGGATTTCCCACTGGGAAAGTGGGAGAGTCTTCACCACCCCCGAGTTCACATTCCGAGATGGCTGCCCCGGTTGTAAACAGTAGAAGAGAGCTCTGTAAAAATTCGTAGCACTTCATTCTAGTTTTGGTCACACTAAATCAGTCGTATACAAGTATTGTTCGGCATATATATGCTGTTATAGTGTAATTTACATTTTTCATGTGGTATATGCGAACTACAATCTTGTTTTCCTACTTTGTAACTGGAACGCTGATAACTCGGCTGTGACGTCATTCCCAGTTCCGACTTCCGAGGTAAATGGAACGCAGCATTAACCCGAGTTTATGTTACGTATGCAATATCCTACAGACTTCATTCAATGTATGTCTTGTAATGTATCTGCTTATTTTCTTTATTTTTTTGATGACGTTGTATTGTTCATTATCAATGTTCTGACTGTGTTTAAAATATTAAAATAAAGGTTTGTTTAAAAAAACAAACTATCCTTGTTTGGTTGGTTTCTAACCGTTTAACATGCCGTTCAGCAGAGCTTGACGCCCCCTCCGTTGCTAAATTACGTTTCTTAGTGTGACGTCATAGGAGGTGGGCGTGGTTTTGGCTTTGATGACATCATAGTCTCTTTATATACGGCTAAGATCTAGGACAAGAAACGTTTTACAATTGTTCTGCGACCTAGCAACATCTGTTTATTCATTGTTCTTTTTTTTTTCTACATTTAATATTTGGAAATGGAAAATTCAAAAAACTCCAACAAAAGTAATACTCTACCACGTCAGTTTTCAGATAAGTACACAACTGTACAGGTTTTAGGTCAGGGATGTTATGGAAAAGTGGTCCAATGCACAAAGGAGGACACAAACCAAAGTGTTGCAGTCAAGGTGTTGTGGCAGCAGGGTTGCAAAGAAGGATATAAAGAGGCTGGAATCCTGAGGAAACTAAACCAGCTTGGCTCTGAGAAGAACAACTTGTTAACGTTTATAGAAGACTTTGAATATGAAAACAACCTTTATTTGGTCTTTGAAATGCTTGATACAAGTCTTCATACGTTCATGTCAGAGAACACATCGAATTCAGTTTCTGTGTCTGGAATAAGAGTAGTAGCTCGACAGATGCTGGTTGCTTTGGATGCCCTGAAAAGTGTAGGTTTAATTCATACTGACATCAAGCCGGACAACATCATGCTGGTAAACCATCGGTCACAGCCCTTCAGGGTGAAACTGATCGATTTTGGATTGGCTTTAAATTCATCTCAGCTACACTTGAGAAAAAAAATTCAGCCTCTTGGTTATAGGGCCCCTGAAGCTATCCTGGGTCTTCCAAAGGATGAAAGTGTGGACATGTGGTCTCTTGGATGCGTTTTGGTTTTTATGTACAATAGAAATCATCTCTACTCAATAGATTGTGAATATGAGATGATTAAGGCCATAGCACAGATTCAAGGAATGCTTCCAGATGATGTACTGGAAAGAGGAATTAAAACAAACCGTTTTTTTAACAAGTTTCAAGGGTCTCCAAACCATAAGTTTACACTAAAAACATCCGAGGAGTATTATAAAAGATCATGGCTTAATCCAAATACCTCTCATGGCATTTATAAGCGCATCAGAAGTCTTGATGACCTGCCAAAGATAAGATCAGTGATTAAGGATCCAGATGAATGGAAGGATACACAGGAATTTATAGAGCTGGTGAAGAAGATGCTGTTTGTGGATCCGAGGGAACGGATCACACCCGGAGAAGCTCTCAATCACAGTTTTGTTACGATGAAACACCTCTCTTGTTGTAAAGATGGCCCCTATTCAAAATCAGCTCATGAAACTATGGGACTGGCAGAGCTTAGGAAGTCTGCAGATGAGCTGTTTGTAAAATCCACTGAAGTTAAATATGAGGAAAAAAAGGCGAGAGAAAAAACAGAAAACAAAACAACAGAAAGTAAAGATAAATCATCACAAACAGTAGCTAACAACACCAAAAGTTCTGCATCTCTGAAGAACATTGAAACAAATGAAGTTACTGAATCCTAAGATGTAGGAGCTTCTGATCAAAGGTTAACGCACACGTCTAAGAAAATATGTAATCACAAGGACATTAAAGAAAGGATAACAAGAAAATGTTTAAATGATGCTGAGTGGAAAGGGACTTATATAATCGTGACGCCACATTGTTCAGGTATTGAACCAGCCGAAGGAAATTTTGACTATCTACTGTATATCTAATACGCCCCTTATTCAATATTTGATAGTTCCTATTTTCTGCCATAACTTTTGAATGGCTTGACATAATGAGTCGTGGGTGGTGTCATTGGATTTGGTTTAGATTCCTTAACCTTCAGTGGTGTAAATTGGCTCCGCCCCTTCTTCTGATTGGTCGATATTGGGTTTTTTAAATGCAGACTTAAAACCTATTTATTTAGACTGGCTTTTAATACACAGTATTGATGTGAAATATTCTCAATTTAATTTTAATGGTTTTATGACGTTTTTAAATTGTTTTGTTTTAATGTGGATTTTAATGGAAAGCACTTTGATCACCTTGTGTGTTGTAATGGGCTTTATAAATAAACATTGATTGATTGATTGATTGATTGATTGATTGATTGATTGATTGATTGATTGATTGATTGATTGATTGGTTGGTTGGTTGGTTGGTTGGTTGGTTGGTTGGTTGGTTGGTTGGTTGGTTGGTTGGTTGATTGATTGATTGATTGATTGATTGATTGATTGATTGATTGATTGATTGATTGATTGATTGATTGATTGATTGATTGATTGATTGATTGATTGATATTTCATAGTTCCTATTTTCTGCCATTACTTTTGAATGGTTTGACATAGAGAGTTGTGGATGGTGTCATTTATGATATGCTTATGATGATAAGTTGACTTTTATGTGAACAGCAAAGTCACTTTTTATAGTATTATTGACCTAGGAATGTGGGAGGAACCGGGGGGGGTTGGCCATGAGTCCGTGGGCCCGTTCATCGCTGCTTGCAGCTTTAATTGTAGTTTGTAATCGGTTGTAATCGGTTGACCGGTAGTTATAATCCAGAATCACGGCATACACTTTCATTGTTATGCTGATGATACGCAGCTCTACTTGTCTATGAAGCCGGATGAAACAGAACCGTTAGTTAAACTTCAGGCATGTCTTAGGGACATCAAGGACTGGATGTCCAGAAATTTCTTGCTTCTAAATTCAGATAAAACAGAGGTTATCATTCTTGGTCCAGAGCATCTTAGGAAGGGATTAGATGGTGTGATGGCTTCCAGTGCAACTGTGAGAAACCTTGGTGTTGTTTTCGATCAGGATTTGTCGTTTAAACCATATGTTAATCAGGTTTGTAAAATAGCGTTTTTCCATCTCCGTAATATTGCAAAAATTAGGAAAATCCTCTCGCAGAGGGATGCAGAGAAACTAGTTCATGCGTTTGTATCTTCTAGACTAGATTACTGTAATGTGTTGTTAGCAGGATGTCCAAGTAATTTGCTGAATAGGCTCCAGCTGATCCAAAATGCAGCAGCACGAGTACTGACAGGAATTAGCAGGAGAGACCACGTCTCTCCAGTGTTAGCGTCGCTCCATTGGCTACCCGTAAAATTCAGAATCCAATTTAAAATTTTATTACTTGCGTATAAAGCCCAAAACGGCTTAGCTCCGCAGTATTTACAAGATTTGATAGTGCCTTATGTTCCTGGCCGAGCTCTCCGCTCCCAGGGTGCAGGTTTACTCGTAGTTCCTAGAGTATCTAAATGTAGATTTGGAGGGCGGGCGTTCTGCTATCAGGCACCATTACTTTGGAACCAACTTCCAATCTGGGTTAAGGAGGCTGACACCACCTCCACCTTTAAAACTAAACTTAAAACCTTTCTGTTTAGTAAAGCTTATAGTTAGTGTTAAGTAAACCTCTAGCTGGTGTTGGTAAATCTCTAGGTAATGTAAACTTTAGTGTGTTAGAGTCAGTAGTCATTGTCGCAGCTATAGAACAAAACTATAATAGTTAGTCTCAAATATAGCTTCGCGGTAGATATGCTGCTATAGGCTTATGCTGCAGGGGGGCACCGACATGATCCGCTGGGCGGTGCCTCTCACCCTTCTTCTCCTCTCCTTTTCCCTGCCTCTCTTCTCCATTACCATTTTTATTTATTATAAATATCTCATAGCTATCATTTTTGTCCATTGTTCCTGTAGTTTCTTGTGCCGGCCCCCCTTTTTTCTCTTTTGTGTATGTTTGCAGGCCGGAGCCTCAGGAGCTGCGTTCTGGCCTGTGTTCCCGGCCCTCCCCCCCCTCTGGTCATCCCATTGCTTCTTCCACCTGCCTACGTGGATGTCTGCTGTTGCTGCTTCCGCCTGCCTGCACCCCCCCCCCCTCTGGTCATCCCGCTGCTGCTTCCACATGACTGTTGTGTGCTGCTGACGCCCCCCCCCCCCCCCCACCTCTGGTCATCCCGCTGCTGCTTCCACCTGCCTGCTGTGTGCTGTCGACGTCCCTGACTCCCCCAGTCTGGCCTTCGGCAGGAGGGTCCCCCCTTATGATCCTGGTCCTGCTCAAGGTTTCTTCCCTCCTAAAGGGGAGTTTTTCCTTGCCACTGTTTGGCTTAAGGCTTTTCTCCCACTAAGGGAGTTTTTACCTGCCATTGTTTATATAATAATTGCTCGGGGGTTTATGTTTATGTTTATGTTTATGTTCATGTTCTGGATCTCTGGAAAGCGTCTAGAGACAACATCTGTTGTATTAGACGCTATATAAATAAAATTGAATTGAATTGAATTGAATTGAATTGAATTGAATTGAATTGAATTGAATTGAATTGAATTGAATTATTTTAGATTTCTTGTAAACCTGTCTAAAAATGTAAGATACTGGACCTGGGTTGGGCTGGTGGGTCAGCGGCAGAAAATTTCTCTTATTTTTAAATCTAAAACTTGACAGGTATGGGGGACCGACGTGTGAAAAGTTGCATGTTAGGTTGACCCTTTCCTGGGTGTACCATAGACATATATATGTAGGCGCCGCATTGAGCGGGTTGGCCCGTTGCTGGGATACGTCACCGCGTCCGCCATATGGGATGTGGCCAATTTACCAGTGAACTAATACATTGGAATGGACCAAACTTAATAAAGTGTTTTACAAAGTGTTTTAAACTAATGTCTATTAATATATTTGGAAATCAAACAAGCACCACAGACAACATTTCTATTAATTATTTTATGATTATCGTTTTTGTTTTGCCCCTCCTTTTTTCAAGTCTTTTTTGAATCTTCTTTCCCCTTCCTTCTTTATTATTCTTCCTCTTTCATACCATGTAATTCCTGTATATAATCTAACTAACTTCATTTAGTAGAAAAAACTTTTTAACTTTATTAATTGATCCATTGAATGTTTATATTCACCTACCTCTTACAGATATCTAATTAACTTATTATTTTTATGACTTGATTGTTGTTCTTTACACACTCTTAATCTATGTAGTCTACTGTCATTGCTTACACACGGTGTGGCAGTGTAGGAGGGGCTACTGCTGATGTGGTGGATGGAGGTGTGTGTTTATATTTATATGTTCATATTTTATCTATGGATATGAATGTAGTGCACTCTCCATAAATTAGGTGTGAAATGCAGATCAAGCTGCTACTTGTCATGACCCGTTATTGTGGAAATACCCATCAAATGCTCTTTAATGTGTTCTTTCCAACTAGGTGAATAACTGGACTGAAAACTGAGTGTCTAAGTTACCAAGAATAAGACTTGAGAAATGATCCAGTTTTCAGTAGATTTAATTAAACAATTGCATGCAAAAGGGTCAGAACAAACATGAGGCGTCTCGATGCAGAATGACAATGAAACAAAGGAAGCATACTGATATTAAGACATAAAGGATGATTCATTCTTACGATTCGAGTAGACAAAAACATATTTATGGTCAGTGTTAATCTTTTTTGAGCAGACTCCCAGTCTGTACACTTAGCTGGGCCCATGCTATTATTTTGCTGCTCTCAGCAGTTTTGGTTTAATCAAGTAGTCAAAGGCTGAATTTTCCATCACACCAGTGTACTTGTGTAGTAAGTAATCATGTCTTGGCTATGTCCCTCTCTTGAGGAGCGACACAGATTTAGCATGCTTTATGTCAGATACCTTTCCTGATCCAATCCTGCACACACAAGGTGAACCTCACACAGCCGGGAATTGAACCAGGGACCTTCTAACTAGGGAGGGCAACCATACCAACCACCAGAACTGCCCAGTATTTGAAATATAAAAGAAATATTTTCCTGGTCACAAGAAAATGGGAAAAAAAAAAAGTTTAAAAACCACAATGTTACACCTGAGTATTTTATAAAATTTTAGATTGAATCTTTGAAAAAAAAACAACCTTATTTGATTTTTTTTTCCTGATTTAAATGAAAGACCGGCAGATGGTGCTGAGGTCACCGAGGTGGTTAAGAAACTCGTGGGTGGCAAGGAAAGTGTTAGTGTTAGTGTTCGAGTGTGATACAACCCCAGGTAAATGGTTTGAATCTTGCTGATTGATGTGTGTGTTTGAGATCCTTCCATCGGAAAGTAGGAAAAGTAAGTGAATAAAAGAAAGCAGGCATGGAATAATACTAACATTTACATTTATTTATCTTTATAACCAATAGATGAAGAGCAATATTTTGCAACAGAAAACACAACATGGTGCAGTTCTCCATGAGACCACTGGGTGCCAATAGCAGACAACTGTTTTAGTTTGATGACACATGAAGACAAAAAACCTTTCAAATGACTGAAGCTGCCACTAGTGCTGCAACAGAGATCAAAATAAATAGCATGCTGTCATTTAATCACTCCTAAACAAAAAACAGCAGAAGAGCTAGAAGAGACTGTAAGAAAGCTGACACTTAATAACTGAAAATGGCATGCAATTAAACAAACTTGTTTAAGTATTAAAACATTATACAGTAACATAAAATGCTCAATGCATGTAGAATTAATACTTTTAAAGAATAAACTGATTTCTTTTAAAGAAAACAAAACAAATGCCAAGTACAGTTTAGGCTATAAAAGAAAATGTGACTATAAATTATTGTCCCATGGTTCTTGTTAGCTCTATTAGGTTATGTCCCGAGACGGACTAGTAAAACTGAAATGAGTCAGAATATATGTTTAAATTAGGTTTGTTTTGAAAGCAATGTAACTGAATGAGATTCAATATTTTCACCATTGGTAATAAAAAGAAATGGCTCATTTTGACGTCAGTCTTTATTTTCATATTAAAACTTTGTTTGAGATGAACTGTTAAGATGGCAAATTGTCTATAATGTACAAATAAAAACACATCACAACTTGACCTCTAGTATGACATCCTGGACATATTAAACTATATTTTTTAGCTCAATCTAGCAATTCCACTACTGACCACATACAGAGCTGCTGTGTTGACAAAAGAGCCACTGAAAGTATTGTGCTAATATGAAGAGATTAGTCCAGCGCATCTTGTAATACCACTTTGTCCCTCTGGAGGTGCACTTTGTTATTGAGAATTGGCTCAGTTGTTTATCGATGTACAGTAGTTCTCCTCTGTATTTGAGTTCACTTTCTTGGGATATGTTGCCCCCTTATGGTCAGAAGTGGTATTGTTTTTTTTTTTTTTAAGTTGTAAGATAACAAATCATAATAAACTTACTTCCACAGCTTCACCTCGGTCCTTGATAATTTAGCGCTTTTCAATTAGCAGCTCTAAACCTCATCCGACATTTCTGTCATAAATCAGCATTTCTTAAGTCCAAGCCTAACAGCTGTTTCCAAGACAAAGTTCATACCCTGCAGCTCTCCCAATATGTTCCACCTCCAAAGCCAAATCCCAGTCAACACTGCCAGAACGGCTGCTGTTTGAAATGATTCAGGCAAATCCAGTAGCTTTTATAATACAGTACCAAATTTATTCTTATTAAAGGCTTCGGGCAGAAATGTCCTAGAAATGGAGCAGCGGCCTGGCCAGAGGGGAAAAATAATGACAACTTCATATGTCTTAACTCACATGATGGTAAAATACAAAACAAAACAGTGGTTTCAAACAATAAATAGTTGTTGCCTTTTTTTCAGAGGTGTGAAAATGCAACTAACAAGAACAAATAAATGTTCATTTTTATTTTATCCCATTTATTAAGTATCACAGCACCTACTTGGTTCCTCTTTCACCATTAAAACACAAGTCAGTAATAAAAGAATACAAAGGGTCAAAATCCTACATACTGTATTATATTAAACTACTACTTCATTATACTTCCTCTACCCTATAGCTAACATACTTTTTTCCAAAGTGATATATTTGTATTACTGGAGTCTAAGTCTAAACTGAACTATACAAACACAGCAAATATGTACAAAACTAATTCTGATTAGTTTCAATTATAGGAATGGGCCCTTCGGTAAATCCTATTGCCGTTTCCCAGTGAGAAAATTCTCCACACTTGTCTTCTTGAGGAAACATTCCTATGAAGGTTAGAGCAAGCGGCTGGTAAAGGGAACAATGAGACGAGGTGGAGAAAAAGCAGTGTTGGAACAGAACTCGTGAAAGGAAGACAGCAAAGGTGAAGTATGTTCTCAGGAAATGTAAGCTGTATTTTTACGGTGGGTTTGGTCCCTCACTCTGGTTTTTTTTCTTAAACCACATTTACTAAGAACAGTGCAACATGAGAACGGAGAAGGTCACGACCTGTTCGTGTTTCACACAACTGTCGTGCAGGGTGTTTTGTCACAAACTGTCCGGTTTTGAACCTGTCATCCAAACATGTGCAGCCATTTTTCTTTAACTTCAATACTAAAAAAAAAAAAAAAAAAGACTTCAGGGTAAGAAAGAGAACGTTTGTTTGCATGTGTCCAATATCCTGTATATCAAGGCTGCTGCATCATTTGCGTTTCCTGAGCACCAGGTACATGACGCCGCTGATGAGAGTCATGGGGAAGCTGACCCACGCCAGGATGTAGGAGGAGCCGTAGGAGCCGTCCCTGACACCTCTCTCATGGAAGCTCCTGTGCTGAGCCGTGTAGATGGACGCCCCGATCATCACACATAGAGCTGGAAGGAGGAGGGACATTTCACATCACAGGTAAAAAACATACTCATTCTCAATAGAGCCACTCTTATTCATACACATTTGTTTTTTTGTCAGATGCTAAAAAAAAAGCTGACATTTTGAGTTAAAAATGCCCCATTGAGACTGCGTTAATCAAGTTTATCAACTACGGTCACTCTCCAAATATTTTGAATAAAAAAAGAAAAAAAATCCTTCTATATAAATTGTGGTGGCGATCAAGGGGGTCATGAGTAAACTACACCTTGAAAAATACCTAAATACGTTTTACAATTCAGAGGGGTTCCCATAGGACTAGGACTGACATCTGGATGTATTATATAAGTCCAATATATCAATAACTGCACAACTGAACAACAATGGGGAAAATGACTGGCTGCAAAACCCCAAAACAGAAAGTCTAGCTGTGATGTTATTAACTCATTAATAACATCTGCAATTTAATAAGCTGCATGCCTCAAACTCCGGATTTGATGTTAATCATTTCTAAAATGCCAGGACGGTAGCTCAGACGGTCTCCCACAGGGATGGAAGTGAAGTCACTTTAACATCGCTGTCGGAGATTCTCTCGTTTAGTCACTTTCTTGTTTTCTCTCCTGTTTCTGCTTTCTCGACTCTCTTTAGCCTCTTTTACATAGGCGAATACCCCGCGATTAACGCACGGATCTAGTGTGTCGTGTGCTCCTTTTACATTACATTTGACCGACGTGTCCAGCTGCCCCGCGAATAACTCGCTTCCGTAGTCTTAACCCCGGGTCAGCTCTAATGTTAACAGAACTAATGAAGGGTGATGGGTCGTGGGAGGGGTTTGTTGACCTGAGTTACAACCAACCAAGGAAGTTTTTATTCATTTATTTATTAAAATTATTATTATATTAGAAAATAAGGAAACAGCTGATGAGATTAACAGCAGCAGCAGGGAGTCACAGGGAGGGCCTTTGTTTGCAAGATGAGTATCTGGGAGACAGGGAGATCCGTAAGCTGATCAGTCTCGGAGCCGAGGACGCCATAAACCGCCTTATGTCCAGAACCACAAAGGATGTTTCCATTGTTTGAACAACTGGACACAACAATGGTAAACTGGGGGTTTTGCAAGAAGCAAAACCCGGCCAAAAAAAACCCTTATCCCGATGTTTATCCATTTTCTTTTTGAAAATTACACGTCTGACAGTGTATAAATCTTGCTCATGGAGGGACAATACGCCATTCTACACAGGTGACATTGTGTTTGCAGATAACGCCTCCCGACTCGTATTCCCTCCCTTCAACTCGGCTTCAGGCACGAGGTGAGAAATAACACAACTTGCGTTTATATTGCCAAAGCGCGTTCATCATCCAGCGATAATAGCGGGATCCAATCAAAAAACGGCTATGGTCACCTCTGCCCTGAAGTCTACTGCAGCTCTGTGAGCTAGTTTCATCACCGTTGTGTCATAATGCTTTAAAGCGATACGCAAAAGCCACAAGAGATGGGTGGGAGTTCAAAATGACTTTTGTTGGGTTTTGCACACAGTAGACATGAGACTGCAAGAGCTACACGGTTCCTAAAAGTAATCAATTACTCCTGCAAATGAAATTGAAACTGATATTTCAAAAATGAAAAAACTCTTTTGTGCTGCTTCAATTTAAGTAATCAGAAATTAAGTGAAACTGATTCAGTGAAAAGCAAATAATTGAAGAGAAAACTGTTTAACGTACAAGCCAGAAGTTGGATAGAAGCTGTGAAGACGAATCTCTCCCCCTGTTTGATCCTGAACAGCTGGAGGATGAAGACGAAGAAGCTGACGCAACATAAAATGGTGGCCAGGATCATGGAGGCCTGGACTGCCTGCAGATAAGCTGTGGAAGACACAGAAAGGGAGGTTTATACACAAACATAATTTACACTGGTGTTGGGATTTTCGAGTTGCACTCAGTCTCACCTGCATCGGCAGAGTGGCTGTTCTCCACAGGGTAGCAGGTGGAGTTACAGGAGTACCACAAGTCCGTGTAAATTACATCACGTCCGGCTGGCTGCACCACCCACCATGCCTTCAAAGGGTAAGGCCAAAAAAACAGAGTAGAAATACATCTATGAGCTGTCACACCCCCAAACATGCTTGTCCTTGGTGGGTACTTACATTGTGAATGGTAGCAACGAAGAGCAGGATGGTGGCCGCCAGGTGAAAGAGGATGATGAAGGCTAGGATGATCAACATGGCTCCCCTTCAGTCCGACGCACAGCTGTAGTGTTTCTCTCACTTTGGTCCCGGCAGTTAGAAAACTTGCAGGCTGCTTCAGTGGCTGGCTGGCTCTCCCACTGGCTGGTTGTCAACTTGCAGATGCGTGTTGGTGCTTTGGGTGGAAATGCCTCTGAGTGTTTATGCTGGCTGTCAGACAGGCGGGGTTGCAGGCTGATATCCAGACGGAATCAAGCTCCCGCACATCAAAAGAATCTGTTTCAAGCAACATATTAATGACTATTTAATAAAAACACACCAGAATGTGAAAGATTCATTCCTGCACCATTAAATCAGACAAATCTACAAAATATACTGTACCTCCTTTTCATAAATATCATTAAACAACCTTGCTTAACAGAGAATACTGGAATAATTCTATTTTTCAATTGTGTGAATATTAAACTTCTTGAAAGGTGAAGAAAATGCCTTAAAAGTGATTTCAGGGAGAGCGTATGTGCACTCACAGCCCCTGACACATCTGGAGTCAATTACCAACGGACAGCATTTCCAAACAGCTGAGAAAAATGCAGGGTTAATAAAACAGACAAATACTTGTCACCTCAAAGTCTCCCCCCAAAATGACAGAAAATGTGCATGTTGTTTCTATATGTAAGCAAGAGTGTGAGAGACTGTGTGAGCTTGCAGACATATACAATATGTGGGAGTGTGGTGTTTACTCTGCAGAAATTAAAGGCCTTCATATCCAGACCCTGACTTCCAATCAGCTCACTGTTCAGTCTTGATCCTGACCACAGCATGAAACTCTTTATAGGCGAAGCTATATAACCCAGCCGCAGGAATAGTAAGACATGTACATGGCTTTTTATTGAGCCTTCTTGAGCCCTTTCAAACCAGTTTTATAAAGTTTAAATACTGTAAGTGAAACAACATTTGTTTGTCACACTGTGGCCTTCACATTTGTGTCATTATAACACAAACTGAAATGTCCAGCTGTAAAATACACTGTTGACAGTCATAACAGATGTGTGTGTGAACTGCTGCTAAAGATACAATCTCTATTTAGACAGGAATTTTGGGCACTTTACTCTTACTACGTCTTCAGACCCTTTCGAGTTTCATTTCCACCCGCATAGTTAAAAATAAAAGACTTATGCATGCAATTTATACCAACTGTCAGGGAAATGCACCTACAAATCAAATCAAGTCCTTCTGTCCCCTTTTAGCTCATTAAGACATGTTGAAACGCAACACGTTTTGCAGCATCTACATTTACAAAGAACCTAAATAGAAGACCTGGTGATAAAAAAACATGTCATGGAGGAACAGGTTTTTATTGTTTCAAAGGGGAATTTTGTCATGATGTCTTAATGAACTGTAAGGCGTGCAGGGGCAGTATAGCCTTCATGTACCTCACTACAGAAGAATGCATGAACAGTGATGAGGGGGTAAATGTAAACCGGTCCCAGACGGTGGGGTCTTGCAGCGACATGTCTGACATTAGTGATGCCACTGAGTTCTTGTGGCACCTGGAATTATCTTTTGTCTGCATCTTCCATCATTTATGTGAATAAATAGGTGCCATTTCTAAGCAGCATCACAGCGAGGCATGTGGAGGACATGACGGAAATAATCATTCGCCACTGCCCCAAGATGGTGTATGTAATTTTACATGTGACTGAAAGAGCCCCAGCCTAATTTAACCCGATAAACACCATTCCCTTTTTCAAATATGGTGGTGACTGCAGGTGATTTTACATTGGATCCCGCAAGATCGCTGGATGATGAACGCGTGTTTAATGCACGATGGGTAATATATTTGTCACCTCGTGCCTGAAGGTGAGTTGAGGGGACGGAAGGCGAGTCGGGAGGCGTTATCCGCGAAATATAGCGTAACCTGTGTGGGCGAGTAGAGTGATGTATTATCCCTACATCAGCAAGATTTATACGTTATCAGACAGGTATAATTTTCAAAAGGAGGATGGATGAACATCTGGATGAGCATTTTTTTGGCCAGGTTCTGGTTCTCGCAAAGCCTCAGTTTGTCATTTTGTGGCCACTTGTTTAAATAATGGACCATCCTTTGTGATTCTGGATATACACTGGTTTATTGCGTCCTCGGCTCCGAGGCTGAGTAGCTCACTGATCTCATCATCTCCCCAGTTACTCATCATACAAATATAGATTCCTACATGTGACCTCTTGCTGCTGTTACTCTTATCAGCTGTTTCTTTATTCTATAAAATAATAATAATACATTTGAAAAAAACCTCCCCTGGTGTGTTGTACCGAGGTTATGTGATCAACAAACCCCTCCTACGACCCGTCAACCCGTTAGTTCTGTTTACATTAGACCTGACCCGCGGTTAAGACTACCCACGGTTAAGACTACCCTCGGAGACGCATGCGGTAAGATATAGATCATTTGTGGAACTGGACCCACATATCCATGCGTTTTTTAATTCAAAATAGATTCAGGCTGAGATGGTCAAGTGCTGCTTTGGCATCAGTGACCCCAGAGCTTTTGAGTGATATTCAAAACAATGTGACTCAGAAATCTACTAAATCTACTAACAACTAATTGTCTTTTCAAACACACAGCTTTGATGTGTTGGAATTTATTATGGCTTGAGTACCACCCACTTTGTGTGCAAAGTTTCACGCATCATCTCTGGTGGGAATAATGCTCATAAGATTAACATAAACACAGATGTAGCCTACACATTGTTTTGACAGCCTCCCACCAACACTTCAGAAGTGGGGGAGGCAGGGACCCAAACATATTTGAAAGCACATGTGTGTGCAGACACACACACACACAAAGAAACATACATCCAGACAGCAGAGGAATTAGCCTTGTCTGCCAAAATGGAGTTGCAGTAAAAACAGCCTCTCCCCGCCAACAGGAAGCAGGCCATCGTTTTTGTGTGCGATTATGTGGCTGTGGGATGTGCGAGTGGAGAGGTCCTCCCTGTCTGAGGTGGGGGAAGGGGGAACATGGGTGTAAATGGTTAAAAAGGGAGTAGGGAAACATCAGAAGCACGTAGATATAATTTAAGCTTAAAACAAGAATGCAAAGTTATGTTTTTTTCAAGCCAAAAGGTCTTAATAATGAGTTTCATCCATAATGAAACTAAGGACTTCAAAGCTGCAGCAATACCCATTTTAATAGGAACCAGAAACTAAATTGATAACATGTTAATAATAACAGTACACATCACCTGTCCAGCACAGGCTAACAGAGAAAATAAGAAAACCAACCATGCACACTCACTCTTGCTCCTATAGCCAATTTAGAAACACAAATCAACTCGACGTGTGTTTTTTTTGGACTCTGGTTGGAAGCCATAGTATCCAGACAAAACCCACGCAGTCAAGGGACTAACATGTAAACATTTTACACAGAACGGACCTGCTCAGGATTCATTTGAACAAAGTTCATAAGTGAGGGGGTCACATGGGCGCTCACATATGCAACGTATCTTCTGTGAACATCACTTCAGACGGCCTGTTTTTGTTTAGTTTCTTTAAGTTTGGTGTATCAGTTGCAACATTTTACAAGACTTTTAGTTTTTATCCGTTTGTCTCAACGAATATGACAGAATAAAAATGGAAACAGCGTTAACACGGAGAATTTAATTCACTACATCTGCTGCAGAGTACGTCTGTGTTGAATCTGACCTGCAGGAGTTCCTCTCTCTTTTTTGTAAAAAGCAGTTAATCTTTTAGACACACACACACACACACACACACACACACACACACACACACACACACACACACACACACACACACACACACACAGCTGGATCTTCTGTCTGCAGCTGCTGGCTCAACTCATTGAAGACAGGAAAAAAAGAGAGGAGGAGCAAAGGAAGAGGGAGGAGACGGAGAGCAAAGGAAGGGAGCCCCATTGGACGGAAATGGAGGGAAGAGAGGAAAAACAAAAATATGAGTGTAATCGTACACACACATGCATGTGGTGGGGAAGAAAAAAAAAGGAAGGAACTCACAGTTCAGATGATTAAAGCTAGTTTAAAAAAAACACTGCCAGGCTTTCAAGTCACAACTGCAGACATAAATGCCTGGTAATTACTTAGCACTGTTATTTAAATCATACTCTATGTATACATATTATTTCGGTTTATTTGTGTTGTAAATCGTCCAGTGATTTGACTAACAAAACACTGAAAACTCACACAAACACACACAGTTCAGATGGGAAAAATCATTCACATTTGCCAAAGTAGAGACCTTTATTCCCATAAAACCTGGGAACAATCCATTGCCGTGTAGAGGTTTGATTCAGAACTACCAGTTAAGTATGAAGCCCCCGATACTCCCCTCTGATAATAGGAAATATGCGCGCACACACAGAGCACTTAACCACATGCATGCTGAACACATTAGTCCTGCTGCTTCGGTTTGAATCTCAGTGATGTCTCACAGATCTTCACGCATCCATCATAAATGACACAGGAACTCAAACTGGAATTGACCAGATGTGGCTTGTCAATCACCAGAACAAGTAAAGACAGTCTTCTTCAATCATTTTAGAATTCATTAATAAAATAATCTGGATTTAAAGATGCATACTTTGGCTTTTTTTCTTTTTAAAAAGGTTGGCACAATATCTTTAAATATTAATGAAATGGCTTGGCAAATGTCATGGTCACACAGTGGCAAAGGTTCCCGTTCCATCATGTCTTTGCAGCTCTGTTCGTAGCAGATGGTTTTTGATGGTCATTCATGAGATGTGCATGTTTAGAAATTGATATTAAAGAAGAAGAAAAACAATATGAATGGTAATGAGCGAACCGGGTAATTGATTGGGGGATGGAGGAAGGTAAAGGATCAGAGTCCAGGGGTTGGATGTCCTGCTCCTTTTCAGCAGCCCTGTGAAGCTGGAGATGCCTCTAATGCCCCTTTTCCACTGAGCACTTTGGTAAGGTCCCATATGGTTCGGGTTAGAATGGTCCAGCCAATTCAGGTGAGCGTTTCTACTGCAAGCCGGACTGTCACTGCCACATGCAGGGTTTACATCAAATGCCTAGCATGGCGTCATAGTAGTGCGATGACAACAAACGTGAAGCTACAAACAATAACAACGGAGGTCCTCCAGCAGCTCGTTTTTGCTCTGCTTGGCTTCTGGTACTTCATATGTACAATCCATGCCACAAGGTGTGAGAGAAGGTTGTGGACGACAAGGAGAAACACAGACCTCACTGTTGTTTAGAAGCATCTTTTTTGTATTTTCCAACGTTGACTGAACAGTCTTAACAAACAAACTCGTTTTTGTTTCGCGGTTGCTTTTGTCCGAGGTAGAGATGTTTTTCTGTCTGTCCAAACAACATATTGTATCATGTGACGCCAGTAGTGCTGCCCTTACTGTACCATTTTTCTATTGACCCAACAACTTAATGGAGAAATGGTACAATATGGTTTGGTTGTATGGGACCCTTTTTATAATGGAAACACGGCAAATGCTGTATCGGACCACTCAGTGGAAAAGGGGCATAAGGATTTCCAGTAACCAGCGACAGCAGCCTTCATCCACCGACATCCACCACAGTTAGTCAGTCCATTGAGTACGTAAGCTGTAGCCTGAGGAACACCTCCCCAGAAATGTAACTACACATTGGTTTGACAACCCACAACAATTGTGATCAGCCTACTTCAGGAGCATCTTGCAACCAATGCTTTTCACCATTTTTTAACCAGATTCGTCAATTTTCAGCAAAAGTATCTGCTGTACACTGATTTTCAAGATCTGCTCAGTTTTGATTGCCAAATCTGACAATATTGATATTTTTGTGACAAATATTGCAATTAGATCTGTTATTATCAAGCTCTGGTTCAATATTAATTCTGGATTGGGTTTTTGGTATACGTATATATATGTAAGCATGACAACACTGACCCATGTGAGAAAACAAGAAAGTATGCTACTAGCAGGCAGCCATTTCTCAACTCAGGGTCATCATTAGTGAACTGTAGGTTATGTATGGTATATCGTATATGGCTCAAATTACTTGACTACAAGTCATTTCTTGTGGCATGAAAATACACATTTTCAGCTCCATTTCAGCTTATGTCATTCATTCATTATAACATACTGGAAAGGTGTGTGCTATTGGGAAGGACTTCTCTTTGGTAAAGAGTTCTGGTAGGGTTGTCAAACCCGTAGTTAGTCGCTGTGTTGATAATAATGTGAATGCCTCCAGCCAAAAAAGGGATAATAGGGGAGGTCCTGTGCCTCCATGATGCCTCTTTCATATTGTACTACCAGCACAAATACCTCAGAAATCCTTGTCTAATTCCATGACTTGCAAAAACAACCATGACTTTTTGTTTTTGTTCTGCAGCGCCCTGGAGTGCTTCTTTAAATCATTGGTTAGCAGAGTTGCCAATTGTTGTGGCAACTGGATTGCAGCAGGTTTTGCAGTAGATCCTTTTGTGCTGTACATTTATTTGTTTACTTTATTGCAACCAAAATACATCTAAATGACACGAGTCATGCTTTTCCACAGGATACTGTATATGTTCCTTTTAACGTTTAGTCTGAATGGTGGTTATTTCTCAGAACATTACAACAATATGTTATGCTTATCCTATTTCCACATGGCTAGACTTAGACTATGTTTGATTAGTGGGTGTGAATAATACCTATTGGTGGGCATGACTAGCACACATGGAGAACAGTTTACTGCCGTCATAAAGACAAAGATAACCTACAGTTGCTGTGAAAAGCAGGTTTTTCAAGACAAACCATTTTCCCTGTAAGGCCAATGTTTTTAGAGCTACTCAAAGTGGATTTATATCTGGTTTCAGGGGCTTTACATTTATGAGAGTAAGTCTGCTCATAAAAATGACCATGGAAAATCTGTAGTTGGAAAAAAGGGATAAAAAAAGAAAAGGAAAAAGATGAAGCTGTGCTTAATATTGCAAGGTAATTTAATGTAAGCACATTATCCAATATTTTGTTTGTGGTGCATGTGACAGTGTCCTTTATGTTTGATTTTCAGAAACTCTGGAAATTTGCTTCGTGGAACAAATATGTAGAGAAACAGGAGGACAGATAACTCCAGCCACCTCCTCTGACACAAACTGACAGACACAAACGCAGCCATTCCTCCGCTCCACTCAGCCTTATAATAGGAGGCTGGGGTACTCAGCATTTGAGTGCGTGTTCATGTCGACTGCTGCTCTTGCCTGGTGGAAAATGCTGACTTTTAATGCTTTTTTTTTTTTTTACTCTCTTTCATAAAAGACAAAGCCACAGACTTAACTGGGCCTCTGGATCTCACTCTCCTGTCTCTCTGACTGTCCCACTTCTCTCCATCTCTGTTATTCTCTGTTTGTCTGTCTCACTCCGTCTCTGCTCATGGAAAAATTGATTAAGACGGTGAAAGATCAAAAAACACTTCCAGTGGAGCCCTTTGGCCCCTGAAGCACATTTATGGGGATACGTGTTCAGATTCACTATTAAGATATGCTCAGCTGCTAAATGTTTGATCTGCAAATACTCCTGCACCTGTTTAAAGCTCCAGCATATAACACTGAAGGCACCTATTGTCAGTAAAGCTTCAACCCCCCTCAATCAAGTTGTACCTGCATATTACTACACTAATCCAGATAAGACAAACCAGACACTGTAGCTTTACAGTCTGCCTTTCACAAGCAGCTAATGTCTCCATTCAGACCCTTTTCAAGACCACAGCAAGAGCACCTGGCACATTTTACAGTAGTCATAGAATTGGTAGCAGAAAATATACAAACCAAACATACCCCTTTAGTCGATGAAGACAGGTTGATATACCGTAGTTAAAAACAATTTTAAAAAAAACAGTGATCCAGAGATTGCCTTACTATATGTAAAGTGCTGTAATTCACGGTGAAGATAATCACCTAATGTGTCATGATAACACCAATAGCCAAGCTGTATATTATTGTTTCAGGGTACACACAAAAAGCGGATCTTCCTTTTGCCCAAGTCAGTAACTAAATAAAGGTTTGTAATGGATGTGTACACAAAACCACAAAGGTAAAAATGTTCACACACTCAGAGTTTGAGTTTGGCAGCAGTTACTTCAGCCACATTGAAACTTTGCAATTTTACATTGCAAAGATACATTAGATTTACTAATGTAAAATTTCAATTAATGTAACATTTCAATTTTACATTAGTCAGAAATGTTATAGACAAGTAAAAGGATGCATTTAGCCTTCAAATTGAAGCAGCAGTGTGTGAAATTGGAAATAAAACACTTAATGATGTACAACTTTACTACTAGCTGGGTTAGCTCTAACGGTGCAACCAGAGAACGGGGCAATGGTTCAAGACTACATATTTCTATCAAGTCAACATTATGTTTACTTGAATTCAATATTTCAAAGCTTTTAAACAAGGCCAAAAAAGGGTATTGACTGAATCAAGAGGAATCATTCAGTATCGTGGAAGCTGCAATGTCTGCATTTTCAAAATCACGCTCTAGATTTCTTCTTCCTGCACTTCTATATCTATATCACGCAGCACATTTGCATAGTACCGGCCAAATGGCCAGTTTGTCATATCATAGATGAAAATTAGGCAGGCTGGAATGGAGCTGCCTACGAAGTGCAGCTGTAGCTGCAATCAATTTCAATGATGTTTCGGTAACAACATCTAAAATGAGGATGTTTGGACAGATTTGATCAGAATGAATGTTAGGTAACAATAATTAGGACCACAGGCTAGCATATGCTAAGTCAGGCATGCTTAAATAGCTAATAGCTAATAGCTAATTTTAACTGAAATGAGGTGGAGGTATTAGCTTCCAGGATTACTGATCCCATTCATTTCACCATATTTGGATTAACTGGGTTGGGTGGCATCAGTTCTTCCCAACATAGCGCTTTGCAGTAAGATGAAAGAGAGAGGCTTCAAAAAGTCTCTTCAGAAAACATAAAGACTTGCTTTACAGTCTCTGGTAGGGGGCTTCAATCCCAGTTCCAAGACACCTGATTCAAATGTATCGATCAAATTCAGCTTGTCCAGAGATCGGCACTGATATGGCAATGAACCATTCATGGTAAGAGCTGGAAAGCACCTAAAACAGGCAGGACAGTGGACCTCAAGCACAGGAATTGAAGACCCTTGGTCTAAAGCCCAAAGGCTGGTCAATGTCATCCCTGTTTCAATACCTGCCTCCTAGGCTTTACCCCAGATCCCCTCCAACGTAAACTGGATCCTGTAGCATTATCATTGTTGTTATGAACCCCAGTGTCTAATAGTGACTTCAATCCGTCCATTTCAGTTCCAATAGTACAAACAAACATAGATCATATTCTTGAGCGCTTTCTTTTCCGACTTTAACGTACCTACTCTTGCAACAGAAGTCAACAAATCCATTCAGCTTCATTGCATCTCCATCAAAAATAATTAATGGTGTCCTTCTGTTGTTGAAATAATTTAGTTTTGTGGAGTTTTGTTGAAGTACCAGTAAAGAGGAGAGCAGACTTCAAGGACAACATGACTGCTCTGAACTGTTTTCCTGCTGTGCTTAAAGACTTCCCTCTGACAAAGGAATTCTTTCATGTTGGACACTGACATGGCCTGCGCGCGCACGTGTGTGTGTGTGTGTGTGTGTGTGTGTGTGTGTGTGTGTGTGTGTGTGTGTGTGTGTGTGTGTGTGTGTGTGTGTGTGTGTGTGTGTGTGTGTGTGTGTGTTTCCTCATAGGTTCCAAATGTGATAGTTCTGAGTAATGGCTTCCAAGTGAGGGTGACCAGCGACTCATAACGAGGTGAAAAGATGATCTGCACCAGCATCTCCATGGACACCTGTTTATAATTCATCATGGCGTCTGTAACACTGGTTTACTGACAGTATTTGTTCATTTGGAACATGTAAACCTATTTGCTATATAGTCCGCCTATCAAATCAATCAGATCTCTTCACTGGGAAAGACTTTCAAATAGAAACTGGCACTCTGCCATGTCTTCAAAAACAAAAAAAGAGCAAGAGTAAGAGCAATAGAATTACTTAAGGAGTAATTCTATTACAGATGGACAAATTCGCCCATTTGATAATGATTCCTTGCTTGAAACTTTTCATTTTCATTTCATATATTCACCTCAAAAACTTCCTGAACCCTTTAGAGCTGCACTTTAAAGCGACACTACGTAACTTTTCCACCTTAATATCATATTTCCAGAGTCATTGTGATGGTACATCAACTTCCAACAGGTTTAATGACACCTCTGTCATGATCTGAGGGGGTCTGTATCGCCTTCACTGGCACTATGTAACTTTGAGGAGCATGGTAGGAACCCTGCCACACTAAAAAACTACAAATCGTTACGACTTTGACTGCTTTACGGCATACGTCACTTCCCCCTCCTTCCCGATTCGCAGTCGAGACGAAAATGGGCGGGGCGTGGAGCGCAGAGCTCAGCAGAACCTGTTGCTGCTGCAGCAGCAGCAGCAGCTCCACACAACAGACGTGGGGAAAAGATCCTAATGGTTTAACTTTTCAACGGTTTCCTGCTCGGAGGCAGAACCACGCAGGCCAAGTATCTGATATAACAAAGTAAAAGAGTGAAAGAGTCGTCGGCTCGCTTTGGATCGCGGCTGTAACGACCAAACACCTTCCACACAGTAAAGCCTGAATTATGGTTCTGCGTTAAATCGACGCACACCTACGGCGTAGGGTACGTGGCGACGCGCAACGTACGGTGCGTGTCGCTGCGTACCCTACGCCGTAGGCTCTGCGTCGATTTAACGCAGAACCATAAACAGCCTTAAACCACAAACACTCACACAGACCGGGTCGGATCAAAACACGGGTTTTATTCCCCACTTCGCCAGCTAAACGCAGTTGCTGGCCAGCTCTCTGCGGTGCAATTAACCCCAATCTTCAGATAAAACTAGTTTGTTGAGGAAAAAATATTAACTCTTATTTGTAGCTGCAGAGGAAAAAAATAATCTCACGAGGAAGACAAAAATAATCACGCCTCGGAGCCTCTTCCGCATAATATAGCGGTCAAAAAAAAGAAAAGAGAAGTAAGAGGGATACAAAACATGTACTGTATGTTGTACTATTATACAAATTTATTGAAACACATGGGTCTTCAGTAGGGATTTCATATGGATCCAGACCGTTAATAATCATTATTTTCTCCATATACCGCTCCCTGGCTTCCTTGTTTAAGGTATCCCGGTAAATTCCAGTTCCTTTCCAGCAGTTTAACATCTTTTTTTTTGCGTTCCATCTGTTCACTTGGTGAAACAGAAAAGCATCCCGTCTTCTATCAAAACAAATGCAGCGACGGGACAGGAGTTTTCCAGCAGTACGCGCTGGTGCTCATGGGAAACGTAGTGTTCTTTCTGGTAAAGCACTACCGCTTTTGTCCAAAAGATGCCGCCAAACTCAGAAAAGCTGAAAGTTACGTTGTGCTGCTTTAATTGGACTTAAACACCCTCAAAAACCTTCTTTTGATGGTATGAGGATTAACAGTGCCAGTCAAAAATCTGCCACATTAATTTTTTACAACATTGATTTATTAAGGAGTTTTATTAAGCCATTTGGTTTCCTCACATATTTATTCAAGTATAGGATACTTCCTCTAAATATTGTGTGACATTAATAGGGTTCAATTTTTGGGCGGGATGTTAAATTTGACCTTTAAGAGTTTATTTTCAAGGAAAATTTGTCGAGTTTTGATTTCTGTAGACAAACGTTACCTTATGTCACATTACGCAGCATGAGTTAGTGTGGGATTACACTTTGATGTGAAAGGGCCAGTACTAAGAAACATATTAAACCTTGAAGGGGTCCATGAATTGTGTGCAACTGTTTGTAATAGCATGCCAATAAGAAGAGTGTAAATTAGCCAATAAAAAGGCTTTGGTGCATTTCTAACTTAAATGCAAAGTTACCAGTGATGGATAACATTTCATTTGGCTTTGCAGAAACTATTTTCCTCATTATACTAGAGCAGTGTTCACGCCAGTAGCCTAATGTGGAAACATCCTCTTGCCACAAAAAACCTGGAGGAAGGTGTGTGGGTTTTAACCAGTGTTTCTAGATCCAGCTGATGGTTTCCAACCCAGAAACTGTGCGAAAGCCAAAGTCCCAAATTTGTAAGATCAACATTTATATAAAGTTGAAACATGTTGATAGATTATCCATACATTCAAAGAACATGTGTGTACTGTGTATATAAATTCTCAGAGAACAGCAAGACATTTCACATGTACTATAAAGTAATTTGATGACATGTGGGGGGGCACCTCTTCACATATGCCAGTCGGTGTGTCTCGTCTACAAAAGCAAACACTATTTACAGGTCATGTGTCTGACCTGGAAGGAGTAAATTAACTTTTTTTTATCGACTCACTGGAATGGTCCCAAACAAGCCCAAATGTATTTGCTGGTCCAAATCTCTTTCATTATCTGCAAAATAAAACTAAAAAACACTAAACTAGGAGTGACTCTGCTCAGTCTGGCAACACTGTGACCTTTGAGCACAATGAAAAGGGACTGCAACGATGACCGACACATCAAATTAATATTTTTAAAATGGACCATTATAGTGTCATTTGCGCTCAGTCAGGATTTCCAAGTTTCAATTACATATTTTTCAACTGGTGTTTCCCAAATGTCATAATTACAACTCTGAAAGTCAGAGAAGCAGTTTCTTCAATGACCACTAGAGGCAGGCTCCAGAAGCAAGTCAATCTTCTCTCCACCACTTTTTGAAATGTCCAACTGTATATCAGAAACACACTTTCAGCTGGGTGTAAAAATAGTTTGGGTCATGGGTCATAGCTAGGTTCACATTCATGACAGCCGTAAAGGGGGTGAATTTAAATGTAGCACATTACCGTATATATGACAACACCTAATTTATGACGAATCATTTTTTTATTGATGGCTGGATATGGTTAATGGCTAGACATCATCATTAAATCTACATAGTGCTCGACATTTTCTGTGAACTGAGCATCTGTACATTGACCACAGACCCAACAAAGTATAATCATTCTTATTTTAAAAAAATAATATGACTTTCGTGCTGTTATTTGTAATAACAAAACCACCGGCTTGCACCCTTAACTCAGGAAAGAGCACAGCCACGAGCCAATAACAGTCGAATGGGCCTTTTGCCAGAGACAACTGCAGATGAGCTTGCCTGTGCCCACAGGCAGGCCTGCTCCAGATGAGCCATCTTCACCTCCCACACCATTCAAGACCAACCTGAAAGGGTTTGGGTCATGGTTGCACTCCAACTGCTGTCTTCTTTTCTTTGCCTGAGCCACTTAAATGGACTGAAGCTCAACTCACGGCAGCTGGGCGCTCTGACAGAGCTCCATAAATCCATAAATCCTTACTGGAATATACAGTACTGTATATATTCTGAAGACTGTAGTTTTTAATTCCATTTTCATTCATAACATTGTTCTTATTACTAACTTGTGGTCCTTCTTCCCACAAGATGTTCCTGATCTGTTGTTCCCAATCCATCAAGGTGTGTGGCTACCCAGTCTGGTTCTGTAAGTGATTTCTTCCTGTTAAGGGGGAGTTTTTGCCTTTCCACTGTCACCTGATGCTAGCTGAGGATGGGAGACCGTATCGAAGAACAGTTTTGATGCAATCTGTTGCGTTCCTTAGCTAAGCAAATATTATTATTACTACTATTATTTTTATTGGCTTTATATCCAGTGTACTAATTTGGAGTTGAAATGTTTTCTTTCAGATTCTATACATTTTGATTAAATTGAATTCTCATCTGCTACGTTAAGCAATTTGTTAATTGATTAGAAAAGTGTTATATAAGTGTATACTATCTTCATTATTGTTGTTTCAGCTTTCACTACAATCTTAGGGAACATTCGATTAGAATGAGTTTAAAGTAACATTAGACGGCATCAAAGGTTAACGTGAACTGAGTGATGAACCCTGGGCCACGGTGACATTTGCAACGGTTCATTTGCTGATTCTGCAACTGCTACATGTTCAACTGTGTACATGTGATATTATTCCCAAAGTAATCACCTTCCATTCAATGACAATAAAAAATAAATAAAATGTGGTGGTGTGAACCAACCTTGAATGGTTTTGTGGTTATGAGAACGACAACATTTTATAACTTAGAAGGAGTAAACGCACTTCAGTTTCTTTCGTAATCAATTTATTCACTTCCCCTGTTTTTTCCCTCAAAATAAAATTCAAAACTGCCTAACCGGTCCTGAAACCGTCCAATCTGCTCACGCTGGTTTTAACCAGAAGAGGGCGACTGCTAAAGTGACACATGAAACATAAAAAAGACAAGGACAATTATAGCCAAAATTGAGAAGTGCATCATTAAGAGTTAATAAAGCGTAATAATAATAATATTATTAATGTTAGATTGGTCAAACACACTCAAACTCTTGTGATTCAGCTCACAGATTCAAAAACTACTAAAATGCCAAGTATGTGCTTCCTAAAAACTACAATAGCACATGATTTTGCACATTTTTCCCTTTCAGGACTTGAGCAGAAACACTAAAGTTTAAAGTGACTTGGAGAAGCGCACGCGCACATTTCCTGCGGACGTTGCAGAAAATAAACACTTCTCTTCCTTCACAACGGCCCAAAGTCGCTCACTTCTCCCAAACAAACAAGCCGTATTTTACTGACACATCAGAGCTCACAGAGGAGGCTGACAACGCCCCTCTCCTTTCTAACTCCTCAACTTGAAACCTGAGTTACGACCGTAAAAATACCCGCGGGGCAGAAACACGACGGCCAGGGATGAGTCGGGGAGAAATGAATGGCACAATTAACCACACAGAAAGAATTTCAGGGGGCAAAATGTCTTCCAGAGTAATAAACTAATTAAAAACTCGTGCTTTTGTGCTGGTACAGGTTAGAAAGTCCACATTGAAAGCTTCATGCAACGTCCCAGTTTTGACTAAACCTCAAATAATAACTTAAATCTCACTCACCGGATTGGAGGTGAAGCTGCGCGGAGTTCCAGGTGTGATGAGACGCATTTAAATGTCAGAGGATAATAAGCGGAAAATATGGCAACAAAACGGCCTCCAAACGTTACACGCGTTGGGATACTAATTTGAAGTGGAAAAAAAGAAAAGGAAAAGAAAAAGAAAAAGTCAAATATGCACGCTCTCCCCGGACTGGCTGGCGGGAGGCGGGTGGGAGGGCCGGGCCTGATGGGTGGGGTTTGGCTGGAGGGTGGAGGTCCGTGCACTGGTGTTACGCTGTCCTGGGGACCTGAGCTGGACACACAGCATCATGAGGACGTGTCCGCCTCCTGCTGTGCACAATAGAACTCCCCCTGGTTCACATCATTAAGAAGAAGACAAGTTTTGGGCAAACCTGTCAAATTTTGGATTTAAAAAGATGGGGAATTTTCCGCCTCTGTCCCACCAGACCATGCGATTCCAGTACTACATTTTAAGACAGGTTTACAAGAAATCTAACCACTTAAAGGGGACCTATTATGGCATCTAATCCCTATTTTAAACAGGCTTTGAATGTCTTAAAAACAAGCTTTTGATAGTTTTTGCTAAATAAATTAGAAATTCAGCCTCTGAGCCATGTCTTTATCTTTACCGTTTCTAACCTCCTTCTCTATGAGGGATTCTGAGTGGGCGGGGAGGCTATGATAATGAGGCACTGTGCTGATTGGCTGCCTGAATGACGTGTAGCAGGGGAGGGCACAAAGCCTCGCTCTGGGCAGAAGAGCAGCCGGCTGCGTACACTATTAAGGCTGATTTATGGTTCCGCATTACACCAACGCAGAGCCTACGCCTACAGCGTAGGCTCTGCATCGATTTAATGCGGAACCATAATTCAGGCTTTAAACCGTGTCCCATGCGATGCGAGCAAGTGTCAGCGACAAAATCAATTCCATTTTATTTTCTATTGCACTGTCCTAACTGGCCGCAGCGACGCAGCGCTACGCAGCACGACGCGGCGCGCCCTTTTGAGCTGAACATTTGTCGGACGCCCTGCTTCTATTCTCTTCCTGCCGCTCGCGTTGAAAACCGGTTGAAAGCGCTGTAGGAAACAGTCATGGATGAGGAATGGCTGATCCAGTAAAGTTGAAATGGACAGAGAGATGGACAGAGAGCATCCAATGTCATGCAGTGCTACGCGATAGTCGGACGCTCGCATGCAGTTACACGGTTTTATAGTTGTGGGCGTGGTTTGCATTTTGGTTACGCCAAATCTTTTTTTTTCTTTTTTTTATCCCGTTTTTTTCCAGATTTTATCACCCAGTGCTCCTACCTAACAGTCCTGGGCATTGCCATCCTCTACCAACCCCGGGAGGGCCCTGCACTGAGCTCAGGTCTTCTCCTTAACCTGAGAAGTGAGCAGGCCGCATCTTTTCACCAGACAGGGTGGGGTTTCTCTTGCCGGACGTAGCGCGTGGAAGGATCACGTTATTCCGGCCGGATCCTCCCCACCCCATCTGGCGCCCCGGTTGGCCAGAGGGGGCATGTATAGCCCAGGACTGTGTGCATGTTTTTGTGAGGGGAGCTCACATTAGCTACCCAAGGGAACACGGGGAGAACATGCAAACTCCACACAGAAAGCCCCTTTTGCCAACCCCACCCGGGGTTACGCCGAATCTAAACGGCTCGTAGAAGTCACATGACACTGGATGGCTCATCCGGGCGGCTGTACAGACACTGCAGAATTTGGTGGCTTTCTTCCTTCTCTGAGTTGGCAGGCTGAGGGGAGACCACTTTATATATGTTAAAGCAAGAAAAACGTGTTTTTCATAATAGGTCCCCTTTAAAAACTACAATTCTGTGCTCAGAATCTGATAGGCCGACCTTTGTTGACACTGAAATGCTGTGGACATTCCCATGTACACTGAAAAAAATACATCTAAGCGCATGTAAATATAACATATTTAAATCTGTGATATTAACAATTAAAAATGAAGTTTGTTGCTTTACATGAATACATCTAGTTTTGAACTTAATCTGCATTTTTTCAAAAAACAAGACATTGTGCATTTTTTTCTTAACAAGCATGTACTTGTGTAATCCCAGGCAATCTTTTCATTTACACACAAACAACAAGCAATGGTCTTGTTGTATTTACTTTCCCTTTAACAATTTTAATCTATTGGGCAGATTGACCAACGTTTAGATGAAACATGCTTTATTTGTTTAAGTAGAACACCACAGTATAAAATATCTTGCTTGATCTACTTTAAAAAAATTAAGGCAACTTTTTCGCATGAGATTTTTATGTAGATCTAGAAAGACTACCTGTAGTCTTTGTATAAACTACTTAATTTTTAGTATGTACAAAATTCATTTGCAAGTAAAGTAAACTTAATTTTTGCACAATTACACAATTAAATTGACTGTACTTGTAAAATGTATTATTTACATAAAAAAATTAAGTATTTTATACAAAGGCTAGTCTTTCTTGATCTACATAATAATCTCATGCAAAAAGTTGACTTATTGTTTTTAAGTAGATCAAGCACAATAATGGTATCAGTGTATGTAATTCCTATAATAGAGCCTTAATGAACACACAAAGGGGAATTAAAGCACACTTATTTATTTTAAATATTTTCAGTTTATATACACGTTAATTGTCTTCAAGTGAAATATTTACATTTTCTTTTAATTTGTCATTTTCACTCATGTGGTTCTCTGGTGCCGCCCTAGTGCTGCTGACGGACATTGTTCCTTCCCCAGTGGCCGTGAGAGACACTAAAATCACAGTTGCACATCTTTCAGAACGCGTAACTGAGCCTCATCCTGCTCCTCTTTAGAAAAGTAAAAAATGTTATCCCATTTTTTTAGATATTTACACAAAGTCTTTGCTTTTTTTGGTGGAAGCCTTTTCTCTTGTTACATCCATCTCTGATTTGTTTTTCTGAGCTGGCTCCGCATGTAGCCACTAACCTCGCGAGAACTGCCACCCAGGGCACAGCAGGGGGGAGTTCTCGCGAAGCTAGTGACAATTCAGTTTGCAGTTTAACAATTATTATATTATAAAATGGTAGTTTTACGGGAAAATACTAATACATGAGTACGGTGGGAAAGAGAAGTAAAATACTGTAGTTATGGTATGGCAGGTATGGTTTTGGGGTTACAGGATATTATCAATTCAATTCAATTTTATTTTATTTATTTGGTAAGGAGGGACAGTGCACATCATTATGCATTTACAAAATAAAAGCAGATGCACCCAAATGTAGGCTATTGGCTAATTCCCATTGGCAGTCCCCCCGGCTAGGATATAAAAACAAAGCAAGTTTAAGAGCAATACAATGTTCAGTTAAAAAAATATAATAGTACAATAATACAACCAACCACATAACACATTTCATAATATTTTTACATTCATAAGTTATAGTTATAAGTTATTGTTATAAGTTATAGCAGCAGACTAAACTAAAGTGCAAGTGTCTATGTAAAGTGCTGGTGTCACAGCTATAAAGTGCAGAGTAGAGGTATAAAGTGCGTGGTGTATGCGGTTATGGACTTGAGCAAAAGAAAAAAAAAAAAAAAAAAAAGGTGGGAGGATGTAGGTGGAATGAGGTTGCAGCAATGCTAAACCGGGTCATGCTATTGGTTTAGATGTGGTGTAGAAGGATTGATTCTAGTTTTTAGTCACTGAACTGTGGGAATGGAAAAAAAAAAAAAGTGGGGGGGATGTAAGTGGAATGGGGTTGCAGCAATGCAAAACCGGGTCATGGTATTGGTTTAAATGTGGTGTTGAAAGATTGCTTTAGTTTTTAGTCATTGAGCTGTGGGAATGGGGGAAAAAAAAAAGAAAAGGAAAAAAACAATACAAAACAATATTAACTAAAAGAGAAGTAGTAGTAATAACAGTATGACAGCACTACATGATAACAGCGGTTACGTCAAACATGGTCACAAGTTTGTCTGTGTAGCAACCATTTTTTCAGATTAACTTTAAATGTAGCATATGTGTCACATTCTCTGATGTTAGTTGGTAGACTGTTCCATATGCGGCTACCCACGCTTGAGAGTACTGCCTGGCCACATGATGTGCGTCTGTGTGGGATCATGCAGTCACCTCTTGCAGTTGCGTTACGTTTTGCTTTGACGTAGGCAGACATAGGCGGTGGTGCTAGGCCCTTTAGTATTTTGTATATGGCACAGGCATATTTAAAATCAGTGAAGTTGTTGAAATTGAGCAGACCATATTTTCTAAGTATATGACAATGGTGGTATGTTACCGTTTTTTTGTCAAGTATTTTTATTGCTCTTTTGTACAGTGATTCTACTTGGTTGAGTGTCGTTTTAGTGGTGAAAGACCAGCTGGTGAATCCATATTCGATGTGTGACATGACCATTGCGTGCATGAACACTCTGGCTGCCTGGGTGGTGAGAGATGGTCTTATAGTTTTGAAATTGGCAAGGTTGAATTTGATTATTTTTGAGATCCTGTTGACGTGATTCCTGAAAGAGAGGGTGGAGTCCAATGTGACTCCCAAGTATTTGAATTCATTCACTAGTTCTAGTTCCTCTCCTCCTAGGAAGACGCCAGAGTGATCTGGATTATTTGGTTTTTTTGAAAAGTACATGCAGATGTTTTTTTTTTTAGTTTAAGAGAAGACATGATTTCTTCAGCCACTCATTGATATGGGTCAGTTCTGTTGTGAGTACACAGGCAGTGGAAGTGTAAATTACTGTGTCTGCGTACATTTGAATATGACTGTTCTTGCACACATCAGGCATGTCGTTAATATACAGTGAGAACAGGATAGGCCCGAGTATTGACCCCTGAGGAACCCCTACTGTACATGGCAGTTGAAGGGATCTGGCACCTTTGATGGCTACACACTGTTTCCTGTCAGTTAGATATGATTTGGTCCACCTGATTGCCTGTTCTGAGAAATTAAAAGTTTGTTTAGCAGTAATAATAATAATAATGACTTGGATTTATATAGCGCCCTTCTAGGCACCCAGAGCGCTTTACAGAAATCATTATTCATTCATACACATTCTCACCAGTGGTGGTAAGGTATGGCAGCCACGCTTCCGTCAGTCTGCCCCAGGGCAGCTGTGGCTACAATATCGCGCCTAACGGCCCCTCTGACCATCACCAACATTCACACACATTCACACGGGGCAGGTGGGTAAGGTGTCTTGCCCAAGGACACTACGACAGCAAACTGGGACAGAGCGGGATTCGAACCGCCGACCTTCCGATCATTGGACGACCCGCTCTACCACCTGAGCTACTGCCGCCCCAGTACTGTGTGATCAACAGTATCAAATGCCTTTTTCAAATCTAGGAACACTGTTCCAACACATGCTGTTTTGTCGAGAGAGTGCTTGGTCTTTTATAAAAACAAGTTGATGGCTGTTTCGGTTGAATGGTGTTTCCGGAAACCAAATTGTGCAGGATGCAGCGGGGTGTGGCCTAAATTCAGATGTTCTGTGAGTTGCATTAGAACCCATTTCTCAAGTATTTTGGAGGCGGCAGGTAGAATGCTGATGGGCCTATAGTTCTGCACGTCTGTCTTATTACCAGACTTGAAGACCGGGTTGACTATGGCCAACTTCCAGGAGGACGGTACTACTGAGTTTTGTATAGACAGATTAACAAGGTGTGCGATGGGAGCGGCTAGTGATTCGATGTGGGTTTTAAGGAACATGGTATCAATACCATGGGCATCCTTGACTTTAGAGCTGTTTAGGGAGCCAGTGATTTTAACCACTTCATTTCTTGTAATCGGTTGTATACTGAACATAGGCCCTTCGGCTGTGGTGCCAGCTCCCCAGCTGACAGCACAGCCTGAAGAGTTTTGTAATGCCTTCAACCGATTTCAAGAAAAATGTGTTCATTTCTGTGGCGAGATAGGCTGGATTCCTTATTAGTTTATTATCAATAATCAGCTCTAATTCACTATTACCTTTTTTACTCTGTTTGCCTGTTAATTTGTTGATATTTTGCCACAGCTTTTTGCCATCATGATTGTTATAAAAAAATGTGCTTTGGCCTTGCGCATTAATTGGGTGACTTTATTTCTTGCTGCAGTGAACTGCAACCGGTCTGTTGTTAGGCCGGATTTTAGGAAGTTCTTCAAAAAAACATCCCGCACTTTCATTTGGTTTCGACATTCAGCGGATAGCCATGGTAAAGATACTTTCACTCGCTTTCCGTTCCCGCTTTTGGAAAAAGAGTCCATAGTGACCCTAATGTGACCCTAATAAAAGTAATCTGTGCTGCTGTTGATATCTACGTCAGTAGTGATCATATCCCAGTTTAGGTTATTTAATGTTAGCTTGATATTTTCCTGCTGGCTTTTCGGGATATAATTAAAAGTAGAATTGTGGTGAATTGTGTCTAGTATTCAGGAATCGGGACCTAGTGAGCTTCCTGGAGAAGAAAATTGCATTGTGGTCAGATAAACCAGTTAGAAAGTTGTGAGTTTTGACAATTCGGTCTGGCTTGTTGGTAAAAAGCAGGTCTATTGTGGTACTGGATTTAGCAGTGATTCTAGTGGGTTTCTGTATGAGCTGGGATAAATTCAGATGTTCAGTTATCTGTTTCAGGTTTTTCTTGTCTGCTGAGTTCTCCCAGTTTATGTTAAAGTCTCCAAGAATCAGGATTTCCCTCTTATGATTACATGTTTTCAGGATGGATTTAAAATTGTCATAAAATTCTTTCTGGCTGGATAAACAGTGTCAACAAAATACAAACTATGTACCTGTGTGATCTCATTGTTGATAATAATTCAACAACCATGAGTTATTTGAGCAGTTGCATGGGAAACCTGGAAAGGTTTGATGTCCTTACATAAGAGAGAGAGAGAGAAAGCAAGAGGAAGGTCAGACGGGGAGGGAGACAAAAGGAAATTAAAGAGATGAAAGGGGATGAAATGTTAAGAAGAGGAGAACAGGAATGAATACTAAAAAAAGAGGAGCTGAATAAGGAGGGAAATAACTGAGCAACGGTTATTCTCTGCATGCTCACTGTGCATCGCTTCTTCAGTCATTTCATTCACGTCTCAGGACCAAAGGATTGGAAGCAGTCGCGTTGTTGTATTTGTGTCTTTTTTTTGTGTGTTTATGTATTTGTGTGTCATTGTTGAACATTTTGTAAAGCCGCCAAATTATGGATGTGGTGTTTGAATTACAGAGTTCTTGCTTTGGTCTTCTTCTTTGGCTGCTGAAGTTTAAATCACATAATTTCTTGGATACTAAATGATTTACTTCTTTGCTAAATGCAATTGTGAAACAGCACAAACAACTTTAACAGAAAATGAAATCTCATAGGCTGAAAAGTAGAAACCAGAAAAGCCCTCTGTGATGTCACCAATACGTTTCTGAGGAGTAGCTTTAAAGCCAGTTTTTAAAAATACGCTGCACCCACGTTGGCAGGAGTGGACTGCTAATCCAAAAATGGACTGGCAGTTATTGACAGTTGCCTCAGACAGAAGGCAGTTTTGACAAGGGGTAGCAAATAATGTGGAGGCCTCTTCCCTTGAACTCTTTAAGGCAAATGCAGAGCAGGTCATGCACTCTGACAGTACAAATAATAGGTCAACGAGCTTATCTTTCAGGAGAGCGATTATGCTCTCTTACCTCTTAATTCACAGGCGACACGTCAAATTCACGGATTATGCTTAGCGCTCGTAGCTAAAGTAATGAGAGCTAGTTGTTAAGACCATAGACTACACCGCAGCTGTCACTCCAAAAACATGCCAGTACTTATTTATAGTTTTAAATGATTTACACACGTAGAGTTGTCATGGATGTGGCCCCGGAGACCAAAACGTTTTTTTTACCAGGATGTGCATGTATTCATTTCAGCTGTAAAGTTGGACAATTTAACTTAAGAGTTAATGTAGTTTGACTTACTTTTGGAGACTGCTTCCGGTGGTCAATCAAAGATCTGCACATTTTTCAACTTCCTTATAGATGTCAGACTTTGTAGCCCTGTTTTTAACCTCTCATATCTCTATTTTAGCATCATAATTTGACTCATTTTGGAGACAAGCATCATTGGCTAGTGAGCAAACTTCTCCTCCGGTAGTTCATGAAGTCATTGTTGTACATGCCAATAATGATAACAATCTGTTTAGTAAATATGGAGGAACAACAAAAGGCTGGCTAATAATAGAAAAGCCTATTAGAAAGCTTTCTTTATTTTAATATGATTATTAATTCTGGATATGCAACATATGATGATGGTAGTGTGTTTAGCTTTACAACTTTTGGGCAAAACAAACTAGTTGTTCCACCCTGTTTCCAACTTTCATGAAGCTAACTGTTGAGCTCAGAACACCCATCTTGAAAAAGTATTTCTTTAATAGAGAATCGACAAAATAAAGATAAATGTTAATAATAGCTCTTCCTGGAATTAGATGAGACTGTATTTCCCACATAAGGAGTGTCTAGTTACATTCTTTCATTAATCAGTGCTAAAATTCAAACATTTTGAAGCTAAAATACAGCATTACTTTCTGCATTACTTTATATGTTTAAAGGTTGGTTGTTTTTTTTTCATATATTAGAAAACTGGATGAATGTAAAGTTTAATTATGGAATATTGGACAAGGGGTAGATTTAAATACCGTAAGTTTTACTTCCTCATAACCTCTTTTCTTTTCTGTATATATATATATATATATATATATTTTTTTTTTTTTTTTTTTTTTTTTCTTTTATACTTTTATACTTTTTTATATAAAAGTAAAATAATTTGAGTTTTTTATACTTTTCTGTATATATATATATATATATATATATATATATATATATTACATTTGAAAGGAAATGATTGCAAAATGTTGAAATAACAGCTGAGGCATGTTATTTCAAGAATGTTCAGCGATAGGGCTATTACAGGACATGCCCAGCAGAAGGTAATTAAAGAAATCACCACCACTGAAAGGAGCGGCCACCAGCTGTGGCTCAAGTGAGGGACATGAAATGAGCTGCTAAATGACCATTTCCTCACCATACAACCACACCCAGGTCTGATCAGCCTGCAGTGGGCATTCCTCCGTAGAATTATGATAAACAGCTGAAACACCCAGTAAAGCTAGGGTACACAACATATGGTGTATCAAATTGGTAACAATGTGGTCATTTGAAAGCCTCCCCCACAAGAGACTGTAATGACATAGTCAGCCCAAGCTTGATTGTAATTCTCAGTCCTTCAAGCAAAATCATAACACTCAACCTGTAACCTCAACCATCAAGCATGCAAACCTTTTTATGCAATTTTATGATAAAGTTTTACATGGTGACGGGGGGATGGCGAACACTCAGCCCTCTGTCCTTCGCAAGCCATTGTGATGAGAATAAATTCTTTCCTGTGGTCATAAGGAGATAGTTAGTTAGGACAGGCACGAGGTAGTGAAAAAGGCATTGTCACAGCTGCCGTGATTCCATACATTTTCACTGGAGCTACAACGTAGAACTGTCACGACAGCAAGGATGATAAATATATATGGTGTAAATATAAAGGAGAAAACAAAACAATTTAATAAAACTTCAATATTTGTGTAAAGAAATTTAAAACTTTCCAGGTTGTCTTCCATAAATTTAAACGTAGGAATAAAAACAAAACTTAAATGCTCTAAAAAAAAATAATAATAATAATATAAAAAGAATATCTCACTCCGATTTTACTTGACCTCTCTTGCCCCCTGTTCTGGTGATATGAAAAATTTTTTTTTAGATTTTCACTGTGACACTGTGCACAGATAATGCTGACCTGATGATTTATATTTATATATATTCTATATTCTTATATATATATATATATATATATATATATATATATATATATATATATATATTGTGTGTGTGTCACAATGAATAAATTCCTTCATCAGTTTTGTTCCTTCTTGTAGCAGATATTCACAAGTGCTCATACATGGAGGCTGCCTCTCCATTTTCTTGTATTTTCATTTATACTGTTGTTTATCACAGAACATATTTCTCTTACTGTGGTGGATCATACCATAGATATATGGAAACATTTCTAATTGAAATACTTTTTTCCCTCCTTTTCTCTATTTAATGTTTAATTTGTTTGCTAGCTGTGTTTTGCTGCACATTTGTTATTCATTTCAACACCCAACTAATCCAGTCGACATGAAAATGCGCATACTTCTAAAGCCACTGTCTGTTTAACCAACAAATCAACCCTATCTTCCACACCTGCTCAGGCGAGCAATCCTCTACCACTGCTTTCAACACATAAACACCAATATGCCACAGGAGTAGGTGGAACTTGTTTAACTCCTCTGACAGGTGTTAAGTTTCCATCACAGTCCAGATTCACTAATGCACATGCAAATACACACGTGCGATATATTACATTTGACTATACAGTTACCCTCTTTTGTTGTATACCTATAGTTTAAACTATTGAATGAACGTGTCTCCACCCAAAGTTTAATAAATAGGCTTTGTAATACAATATATAACCTTAGGCTGAAATGGTTAACTGCTTCTTCTTGCTGGTTTATGTGTAGCTTTCACTTTCACAAACGTTTGTTATGAACAAACCCATTCATCTTAATGCCTCATCCTCACAAAGTTGTCTTATTATATATGTTAAGAAAACATGGGAAACCATTCTCAGTAAATGATGTGCACAGATGAAAAAACCCCAACCATAATCCACGAAGCCACAAATGTTAAAAAAAAGGAAGGAGCACTAGTGCTGGTTTGAAAGAAAAGAACACAAGAAACCCGCTGACACCCAAGACAATGACCCTGCTTCAGTCTTTATTCTTTTTAAGGCTCTATCTCTGTCGTGACAAAGAGAAAGTAATGTCTTTTATCGACATCCATTTCTTTCAGCCCGTCTGTATTTGACCGTGTCAGCAGCATGATGTTTGAATTTTGGTGAATGGCACACAAGCCCATCTCTGCATCAACACTGACAGTTCCAACAACCACTTTCCCTGTGTGTTAGGTTTATTATGTTGGTAGGCTGATAGTTGTGATTATACTAGAATCTGGTTGAATGTAAAACTGGATGCAAATTTCGGGTGACTCTGAAGGCCACAGTACATGATTGACTTCTTGTTCTTAATCACTAAACATTCCAAAGCACTTCATGCACCACATACTGTACAGAGACCATTTCAACCTGGAAGCGGCCGCTTCCATTGTGATAAAAGTTTTCTTCAAAGAATAAAGCTGAAGCGATCCACCGTGATTACTGGAGCCACAGCAGCATCTTCGTCATTGGACTTGCAAGCTGCTTTATCCCCTTTACCCCCACCGGGATCAAGAACCAGTCGTGCATTATGATAAAATGCACCCAAAGGGACAGGCCCTGTAATGAGGTGCTTCCACAGAGAGGCTTTCCCTAGTCTGCCAGGTTGACTTTCCATGACAGATTGGGGTTAAAGGTTGAAATGAGAGCAACATTTCACTTTTGGAAAAAACTCTGAACTCTCAGAGGGTCTGTTAGTCCAATTAGAAATACAACAACCCGTAAGCAGTGTGTTTCCATTTGCATGGGTCTGGGGTAGTTGTACAAGGCTTTGACTGCTTGCTGCCGTTTGTTGTCTACGTTACCATGAGAATTCTTGGGAACATTTACAGGACTGAAACAAGTCCCTGTTGTGGGTTGGGTACTCATAGCAACCCCGAGAAACTACTGGGTTGGGGGATGGGTTTTCTCTATGCAGGTTGGGTACCAAAATGAGGAGGAGAAACTCAGCTAAAAACTTCCACCAAGAATTGTCACCCAACCAAAATAAAAGTCAAACCCCCAAGCAATTTTATGGACATGAAGCAAAAACAATTCAACAGCCTATAAAAACGTAAGTGCTTCTGCAAGCTTCACCCCTTAACACAAACTGTGAAGTAGTGGATAACTGTAAAAAGTAATTGGAAATATATGTTGTTGTGTTATGCAGTAATATAGATTCTTCAGTTGCAGTTGAACTTTATATCTGTTACATGGTTTAATTTGAACAGGACAATGTATAGAAAAAGGTGTGAGTGAAATTTCAAAATGAGTCAAATTTAAACAATATATATACTACTTTTCTGGTCTGGTACCTGAAAAGATCAAATGGCACATAAGGTGCGAAAATGGTGCCCAAATGTGCCATGTTTAGTTGTTCCGTCTGGACGTTAAACATCTTTAAACCTGCTTGGGTTCACTTCTTGAGCATATACTTTAGCATGGTTACTGATCAGATATTACTAAACTAATGTCTAAATGACTTCGGCTATGATTCAAAGGAGATTTTTGCTCAAAGTAATGTGTTTTATTCTTTAGAAAGAGATAAAGAATGAAAGTGTTCAATTGAGTTCCAAATTAATTTACTCTGATACAGATTCGGACACTTCTGCAGCAATTTTGCATTGGCTTTGTTTTGAGACCAAGATACAACTTTTATTCTTGTGAAGATGATTAATTGATTAAAAGTATTCAATAAAGTAGAATTTGTTTTTGACTGTATTTATTATTATCATCATTGCTGTCATTAATTCCCTCTATGATATAATCTGCAGACCAGCTTTGGAACAAATGGAGGCGTGTCAGGTAAAAGGGCCCTTTTAAGACTACAACATCAAAACTAGTTGCATCAGTCAGCTTCTTCAACTACATTTGTGTCTTCCCCCTCTCACTCCTCAGCTCCTCTGCCACCTTTGCATGCCAGACTCATGTACACAAATGCAAAGTGCCAGAGCCAGACAGGAAGCCCCCCACCTCCTCTCTTCCTGTTTCTCACAACGCGTACGAGCGTGTGCGACCCGCGCTCTCTCAGAAGAATCTTGCTACAGCTGGCAATCAGCAGGAGGCAGTCTGAAGAGCCCAGGAGAAAGAAAAACTGGAGAAACACATGCGACAGAAGATAGAGGCACATGATAGGAGAATTATTATTGGAGAGGACCAAATATGTGGAAGATTATACAGAGAGAAAGAAACCATGTCCAAGGGATGTGATTGTGGAACAATGCTGGCAGTAAAACTGTTTTCTTCACCTCCCTCCCTTCCTCTCTTGGAGGCTCAAACTGTTTTCAAACTGATGCAGATAACTGTGAAACAAACATTTACACTTTTGGGACATTTTCAAAAAGTTTTCCAGCTACGCAGCAGTGAATCAAATGAAGAAAGTGCCAGCTTCTAGTTTTAGTATAAGAGAAATAGATTTTTGTGACCTACACCAACTCAAACATCTGAGAACATAGGGATCAATCCAGTGGACTTCCGTCAACTTCCACCTGATCCAAGTGGAGCTTTAAATGCTAGCTTGGACAGTTTGCGAGAAATAAAGAATAATAGCCTTGATTTTATCTTTTATTCATCTATATTAAGTCATAGGCCCAACGCAGGTAGGTTACTATAAATTCATAAACTAAACCACAGTTTTCATTTTTACGTCCACCATCCCTTTCTTTCTCCATAACCAAACACAAATCTGCAGATATAAGATCCCAGAAATACAAATGATGCACTCTATAATCAATCCGTACCAAACATAAATAACCCCTAAAGAACGTTTAATTGGGTTAGTGTGAGCGCTGCGTTCTCCTCTCATGCATAACATGATCCCTGGTCTCTGGCATGGTTGGAAGAGGTGAGTTTACCGTATGCCTAACGTAACAACGTGATGACGTATGTACAGGCGGCGATCGTGGCCAAGCGTTGCTAAGACTGGATTCGCAGGGGAAGTGCAAGGCAAGTTCAGTCATGTTCAGGCACAGCATGGTACGACTTCAGTGAAAAAGTGTATTTGCATCCCCTGATTTGCATTCATTTGAATAAGCACCTGGCCAAAAAAAAAACAACGTAGTGACTGATAACGAACAAACCAGCAAGTGCACAAGTTTGACTGAAAATGATGAGATGAAAGGAACTGGGAATAACAGAAAACCTAAAGTCAGAAGCCTGAAAATGTCAGAATTTGCATCTTACTGAAACATACATAACAAGAAAACTCACCTGAAACCTAATTGGCAAGGGAAAGGACATCTGCACAGGTGCTCCTGTAATGAGGACATCAGGGTTGTGTAATTTGCATGATGGTTTATTAGCATTTTCTATCCCCAGCTGATGAACACCCCACCACACAAACATCTGAGTGCAGGCACACACATACATATTCAGACAAGTATACACGACCAGTATATGCATACTACCTTAGGGGGGGTTACTGAAATATTATTGAATTTAACTGAATCACTAAAATATTGTTCGATCAAATATTCTTATACTACTTTTGGTAACAGAAAAAGCATTTGAGTGGCTGTAGGTTTGAGGTTTGAAATCTGTCACCAAAGTCAAGAACTGCATACATGAGTGTATAAATACTGTAACATCCAGCTCTGTGTGTTACCAGAAATAGGCTCCTAGCCCAGCTTATCTTCCTTCCTCTTCCCAAACACTGCGACATGCGAGGACACGCATTTACAACTGGCTTCCCTTTCTTGGAACAGAGATATTTCATTATCATTGTAAGACTTGCAAACTGTTGAATGGACCACAAACACAGAGAGAGAGAGAGAGAGAGAGAGAGAGAGAGAGAGAGAGAGAGAGAGAGAGAGAGAGAGAGAGAGAGATAACAATGGTCATCCTGTGGTTATTCCGTTCAGGCAGCCAGTCAGGACAGCTAAGAGGAGTATAAGGCACCACCCTGCTTCCTGTCAGTCAACACATGACCTCTCTAACAGAACTGTTTGAAAAGTTGTATTACTCATATTATTAGGATGTACATCTGTTCACTCCAATAATAATTCTTCTGGGGGAAAGAGCGCATCCTCCATCATGCAGAGCATGACATTTTCAGTTTAAGAATTGGTACAGCTTCAGAAACCGACTTCTGGAATTACTCTCACTGATAATCACAGGGTAGAGCCTCTCCCAGACGCCATGTCAGCCTCCAGTGGTTAGATTGCAAAGATGAGCTGAACTGTTTGATTTGAAATGTGGCTGTTTTATTAGTTTATTCCGGCGAAAGAGGTTCTGGTGGTTTGTGGCGCGGGCTGTGGGCTGGTGCGAATGGGGGCTGAAGGGTGGAAGCAAAGGCAGAGTTGCAACCTGATGAAATTAACTGTGACTTATTTCTCCAACAAATGCAAGCACGTATACCAATTTTGCTCATAACGCTACATAACATGACCTCTCTTCCTCAAGAATGTGTCATAACAACAAAATCTTACTCCCAACTTGTTGAGAATTTGTACCACAAATACTGTGAATTGAACTACACAGACATTGCATTCTCTTTCCAAGTCCTCTGTATAAGACTACGATGCCAGATGCTCCAATAACAAGCTCTGATATTGACATTCTACTGTTCATGTTTTTGTTAGGTTTTGGGGTGAGTGATTTGCGCTGAACCTGCAAATTTAAAACTTGATTCCAAATCCAGTCTTAAAACAAATGTTTTCCTTCTCCTTCTCTGAACATGTGGGAAGGTGATATTTCCCCTTCTCACCACCCATCACGGTGTTATTGGTTGGGTTGGTGTTTGTTGCCAAAAAGACGTTGGTGGTTTTTTCTACAGGACATTTATTTAATAATCAATCACTGTTATAAACTCCAACCCCGACATAGTGTGGTACCCAATATTTTGTGTTAATTTACATTCTTTTTTCCATTTCCCAAAAGAGAGTAAGAGGCGCAGGACGTAGAGGGCAGGAGGTGTAGCGTTGGGGAAATAGTTTTCAGGTAAATTTTAGGAAATAACAAAAGGGACAGTGTATATGTTTGAAATGTTATATTTTGTTTTTCAGTTATATTCTTGTGGGGATCTGATAATTGGTGCATGTTAATTTAATTTGTTTAAACTCCCTCTTTTGTGTTGGTTTGTCCTAATTGGAGCAATTTGCCTGCACCCCAGTCTCAAGAGAGGTGAGGGGAGGACTGTTGGCCTGCTGGAAGAACGGCAACAGCGCTGAAAGTGCAAACCTGCTAGTCTGTTTTTACGGTATGGTTTATGTTTCCATCCCCAGTTTGGTGACTTTTTCACTATTTGTGGACTGTCTAGTTTTCCATAAATTCTTTTTTTAGTAAAAACCATCAAACTACCACTTTCTCCTTCCAACTCCTCCAATCTAAGTCCAGGCTTATCACATCCTGAGAAGGAGTGACCACTGGGTCGCTAACAGACCAGTTTCCTCTAGTTTTCACTTCCTTCTTTACACTCATTGGCTATGCAGGCTTATTAAGGTTGAGGTGCGGCATACAGTCAGAGAACCTGCAAATACGAGTCCATCCTTTAAACCAGTGTCTCCCAACCTGGGGTCCGGGCCCCCCCTGGGGGGGGCGCCTGGGATCTCTGGGGGGGGAGCGAAACTTTGTCTGCTTTGAGGATATGCAGTTGTAAAAATTTTATTTGCGCATGTTAAATAAATTAAAAAAATCATAATAACACACCTAATGGAATACTGTAATCCAAGTATGTATAAACCCACTTAGAAATATATTTTGGTCGGGCCGCTCGGTGGCGCAGTGGGTTAAGCAGCGGCTCATATACTGAGGCTACAGTCCTCCTCCTGCAGGGTTCGAATCCAGCCTGTGCACCTTTGCTGCGTGTCTTCCCCGTTCTCTCTCTCTACCCCTTCCCAGTCTGCATCTCCAATAAAGGGCCACTAGAGCCCAAAAAAATATATATATATATTTTGGTCATTTTAAAATACTAAGTTATTTAGCAGGATAAAAACTTAAAAACGTATTATTATATAATTATTCGACATTTAATCATACTACTACTCCGACAGGTTGTTAAAGGAAAAATGTTAAAAAATGTATGCTCTCATATTAAGAGACATTTTTTTGAAATATTTTTATGTCCTTGCAATTATTTTTTGTGCGTATTTTAAACATTGGTGACACAAAATGAAGTGAGAAAAACAAAGTCATATGTATACAGGGTAAACCAAAGAGAAATGTATAAAAAAAACATAATGTTCATTTTTTCTATTAAAGATTTGTAACGAATCACTTTACCCTTTTGAGGGGGGGCCCGGCTGGTCTAAGACACAAGTAGGGGGGGCTCCAAGGAAAAAAGGTTGGGAACCACTGCTTTAAACCGCTGCTTTCCCACTTCTCCTTTTAACATTTTCACTTCTTTTTTTCATACTTTATATCTCTGAATAAAATAACTTCCTCCAACAGTTAGGACATTGTGGGGAATACCTTGCTGGCATAAAGGGCTCCATACATATATGAAGCAGACAGAGAAAGAGGACAGTGGCTATTAAATGAGAGGGCTGCTAGATTCATTTCACGAGAGAGAAGTAACGTAAAGTGAATGGATGTGATCAAGCTATTGTGGCCTGGTGTCGATGAAAAAAACCAAAAGCCTTTAGAGACAAGGACATTGCTGCACAGATCTGTTTCTTTGATACTCCAAGGAATGTCTTGTGACAGTTGCCAGAAGATAATGAAATCAGACAATCCACAAAGACAAAACAACAGGGTTTACGGGGCTGTAGTGTGGACAGAGATCTTTCCAGATAAGGAGTTGAAACATGAGCGTGGACGTGGATCATTTTTGATTTGAAATGAAACTGCACTAGAGTGGAAATGACCAAAGATACAGATGTTCCCCATCCATTTCTGAATTCCAAGTATGCCAGGTTTGGACTTGGGTACTCGGTAGGTCATACTGGACAGGTTGAACTGAGGAAGAGGTATTTTGGAGGATGGGTTGACACAGTTGGCTGGTAGGCCCTTACTGTACATCTCTGAAAATGTCAGAGAACATTTATAAACAAGCTTTAATTTGATAAGTTTACTGCAAATTTAGAGTTAGAATCACATGCTTGCATGAAGAGATAGAAAAAGTACCCCCATAACATAACTTTACCATCTCAAGCCGACAAATGTCTCTAATGCATCCTACATAAAATGAGATAAAACAAGAACACATCATTTTGCTGCGGCTGATCATAATTCACAAAGTTCACAAGAAAACAAGTCCATACAAGAGTGCAAAATGAAAAAATGCCTCAGCACAGCCACCGTAAGACCAAGGGAGATACAGAGAGGAGCGTAACAAGATTTGCTGACAAGATTCCCATCTCCCTGAGGACTAGGGCCACTTTCACATAGAACTTGAACTATAAAGACATGCCGGCGTTCGTTTCTTCTTTCCAGCTGTACAGCACCACCATACTGTGATCACATGAAGCTGCAATGTTTCCTTGCATGTGTGGTTTCACAAGGCATTCTGGCCTTCTGCAGTCTGAAGACAGTCCTTTACTCTGCGTTGTGCTCCCTCCGTGTCACAGGCAGACTGACAGCAGACCTGAATGGCCCCCCGTCCACATGACCGACTGATTTGATCCTCTGAACGGAGTTCACATCATCTTCATGCCCTTATTTACGTTTTCCTGTGTTGTCAGTTCATACAGCATTTATTTCTGTTTCACCTCTGTCTATCATTCCTCCAAGGTGAACCAGGTCGTGCCTATCATAACTGGAACCACACAGGTATGATGCAAGTTTTTCCAAAAACCATAGAATGAATGGTAGAGAAAATACATTGGCAACGTACACAGTATGATCCATCATGAAGCAACACATATGTCTGACGCTGATGTTGAAATGTATGATTGGAAGATTTTGACCTGTGGTTAGAAGCTTAGTTCCTGGTGGCATTGTCATCAATAATGGAAGATGTAGTCGCTGTCAAGAAGTAATATTGTTAATGTTATATCATAAATAACATTATACTGTAAATACAGAAGAGTTAGAAAAAAAAGAGTAAACTGACTATGTTTAATATTGTTGTTGCTCAAAATCACCCGATTACTTTTCTTGGTAACATAACTCTACATAAGCTATTAGCTGGATAATGTGGTTCTAAATCAAGCTATGCAAACCACGGTTAGCCGAGCTGTTGACTGGCCTGGAACTCCCCCTTCCAGAAGTGACAAGAACTCAGTAGCAGAAGAAGAAGAGGAAGACTTTGCGTGCATCTTACGTGCAACACGATCAGGTTTAGTATGTACAAAATGTACAGAGCTGCTGCTGTCGTTGCCGTCCATATCTGTGCGTGTTGTTGTCCTCTTTCTTAGTCTGTTTTAAATCTGCCCCGTTTGTTCACCAATTGTTCTAACTAGCCAGAAGAATGCCAACACGAAAGGAAGTGTAGCGCCACTTAGCGTTACGCATGTATACTTGGATTTCTCGCAAACTCTAGTTAAATCTTTGGCTCCGTTTATTGCCAATAGCGCAATTTAGGTGAGCATGTAACCATACTGTGTGTAATAATAGTCTGTTGGTACCTCTGCAGGGGCCGGTGTTTCCATAGAACCGCGTTTTTTCATACTTTCATACAATCTCGTTCTGTGAAACTTCTCTTCACCGAAAAAAGAGAAGATCTCGGCTTCGAAGAAGATGCACGGAAACATCTTTAGTTGAGAATATGGCACTGGACTACTTTGAAACAAGTAGAACCGTACCGTACCTTAAGTTGACATTTGTCATTAAAAAAACACTAATTCAAAGTCTTTTTTATTGGGCTTTTCTTTGCAATATTAAGGTGATTTTAGTGTTAATGGAAACGCGACTTACATGAGGTGGAAGGGGAATATAGTCCGACTTGGGAGTGTGCCATGTGATTTTAGTCATTCCACTTGTTGTGCATTAATATCTTTTAGCAGTAAAAGATAAAACCAAAGACATTAGCATACTAATTGAGCAGCAACTGTTTGCACAGTGAGCTACTACCATGCTGATCTTTAAGGCAGGTTTGCCCAGTTAGATGTTTCCCTGCTTCAACACACCTAATTCACATGAATGGATCATCATCAGCTTGTCATCAAGGTCTGCCCAATCTGTTAATGACACGTAAATGAGCCTAATGAATGAGACTAATGAAATCACAGTCAGCGGGTAGTTTGTATCTTATGTCTGTCAAAGAAATTAATGAGGATATTTTTCATTACTTCATATTTGTGAAAAAGTCACATCAGACTTATCAGAGGGAGTTTTTGACTGCCTGCATCCTCCTCGTGCCAACAGATGCAGTTAGCGGCACCACAGAGTAGTCCTTGCAAAATAGTATTTGTCATAATTCATATTCATACTTTTTTTCAGCATTTCATCAAATTTTGAAGATGAATTTCATGACTTCATTTACCTTCCATCAGTGCACTTTAGTCTCAAAAATAAAAACAAATAAAAAGGATTGATAACTTGACTAAGTGACTTATCACGCAAACATCCATGAAAGCCTGTGTACACTATGTGCTCCCTGTGACTGTGATAGCTGTTTTGCATAGCCCATGTTTTATTCTTGTGTGTGGGTGTTAGTTTGCATGTTTGTTGCTTGTGTAAAATTACACGTTTCTAAAGTGTTTTCTAGACTTTAAACAAACACTTTGACGCTAACCAGGTGGAAAAGTCAAACAAAAATGTTCCAATCTGTCCACAGACCCACACATATAATTGTCTGTGCGCCAACTGGGTGCAGTTACACAACAACTAAAACGGTCTTAAATCTAAACTGGTGGGTTAGAAAACAGTCATTCTGCTTTCCTTTACTCATTGAGGTAAAGTATTGGGGTATTGGGTTTAATCTGTTATTTTTTTTAACTAAAAAGTAATTTCTACTGTAGTTTGTATGAATTAAACGCTGATCCAGAAATCCAACTATGTACATTTTTATAATAATGAAATAAAATCAGGACTTTGTCTGCAGCCTCTTTTCATTTCTATCACACATGTCTGGGCCACACCCATCTTTTTTCCATAAATGATCTGCTTCCTCTTTCCTCTTCACATTTGTGACTCTCCCATACCCACACAAATGTCCCCCTCCTGATACGCTAATCCTCACACAGAGTGTGACTTACGTTAAGGCTGCTGTGTGTGTGAGTGCTGCATTGTTCTGGGTGTAACAGCCTAACTTTTGTGCTGAGCAGCTCTCAATTAGAGTGTGTGTCAGTCAGCTAGAGTGAGTACGCGTCACTCGCTGAATAGGCAGAATGTGCCCCAGTCCACGACGAGCCATCCAGTCAAGGGAATTTGTGCTTGTGATAATGTCATTGCTCAAATGCCACGAGTGTGCATGAGATTAAAATAAAATAAATAAAATAAAATATCCTCAGGTCCTCATATCCTCAGGTAATTACTTTGCATTTCTCTATCATGAAAAACACCCCACACCGATGGGGTTGGACTTGAGAAGCAGGGGAGCGCTGGATCCTGAGTTCAGCTGCTCCTATGCAGAGGGCAAAACACAGATAGTGAATAAATATTGTCCTTATGGAAATTGGCATTTTAGATAACACTTTTTAAGAAAACACAAAAGCAGAAAGCGCATATACATTTAGCAAAATACATCAAGAGAGACTGTCACTGGCTTTGCTAGGTTTAAACTGACATTAAACCCCCACGTGACATAAGAAAGTCATGTAACCTCTTAACCCCTTGACATCGTTGTTAACACCTGCGATTTAACCTGCAGCTGAAAGATTTTAGTTGCTGTGTTCTAAAATAAAAAGTCATATCAACGAATAGAAATCAATTTTTGTGTGTATTTGCTTAAGTCTGATACAGGTGAGTCTGTGTCATTTCTTTAACACTTTTAGACTTGTATTTCATCCTACAAATTAATTTTGTCAATATTCAACCTCATTTAACTCCGTCTTAGGTGTTCCTCAATTTTACAGACCAACAGAAAATCAGTATATTATTAGTTCATTATTTGTTCAGCAGGATCATCACACAGTAAGGAAACAGACAGATGCACAAACACAAATATGACACTACCTGATAATATTTATGCCTGACTGGATTCGGTCTACATGATGTCTTCTTTTTCCGTCGCTGAGTACTGTTTTTTATTTGCATCAGCTTGATTGGTTTTTAGGCTGTCAGCACTGGTCTGGTCTTAAGTAACCTGCATTTTTGTCTTTCCTGGTGCACCGTATAACCTTGAGCTTCAACGAGAACAGGGGGCCTTTTTGTGTAGCCTTATTACACTGGACAATTGAGCCTTTGGTGACGTTAATTCTCCTGTAATAATCATATATGTGGTGTTTCTGCTAATAACTCTTGGCTTCTTTGTTGAATTGCTATATCATGTACCAAATTTGTCTCGCCAGTCTGTGTAACTTAAAGTGCCCCTTAATGTCATTCCAGGATAATCCCCACTAAGTGCATTTTTAATAGAAAAAAAATACAAACAGTATCTAATAAAGCCAAGAGATGAAAACATGTAAGATAATGTCAGAATATTTCTTCTCGGTTCAAAGAACTTCCCTTCTATCTACACTTCATCCATTAGTGGGTGTGGGGAGGAAGTAGAGCGATAGCAAAGGGGGAAGGAAGGATATCCCAGCTATTTCAACTTTGGCTGCTGTTTTGTTTTTACCCCGATAAAGCTCAAGACGGGTCATTCACCAATGACACTTTACAGAGGAAAGGTTATGATTAGGTATAATGAATTTGGTTGTGTCTTTCTATTCAGGGAGTCTGCTGGAGCCTTTTCTAGCTGTCATTATGCCAAAGACGGACCGGAGTAAAAAGTGGACCGGTCCATCATTTGGCCACTTGACGTAGTTTATAATCTTGTTTTTTTCCCTCACAGACTATAGTCATCCACTGCCACACAACAGGAGTTTTTTTTTGTTTTTTTTTTACAGTCTTTTGGTGAAAAGCTTGGACATAACCTACCACATGTTCACACGTATGGTTGAGCAGAGATGGATGGGCTGCTAATGGAAATATACCACAACACAGTCTCATTAGTGCAACTAGGGAGCTAAAGGTTGGGGACATCTGAATACAAAACCTCCCATATCCAAGGTACTAACACGCTTAACAACATTCAGTCCTGAGAAATGGAAAAGTCGACCCAATAAATTGGACATTAGCTGTAAAAACATCAGCACATACAGCTGGGGCATCATTTCTAAACTCACACAGTCTGTAGAGGCACACATAGAAACATAACACTTGCACAAGAAAGCATGTCTTTTGTTCTTTGATTACAAACCCAAACAAATGATGTCAACCAATCAGCTTTTCCTGCAATGTCAGCAAGCTGATAAAAAAAAGCATTTTCATAAAGGTATATGCACACATTGAAGCGTAACTGGAAGTGAATAACTATTTCAAGACTTCAAACTTTAACTGCATTTTAAAGCAAATTAAAATGTCAAATAATTGTTATTGGCCTTATAATGTGCAAAAATACCAGCTGTACTATTGAGGTTTTGCCAGGGACTGATGAACTCATACCCTACAGGAAATAATTTTGTTGCAACTATATGTGAATCCACAAGTTATTGGGGGTACTCAGTATTGCCTCCATACATTTTTTTAAGCCCCATTTTTGCTTCATTTTTGTTAAATAAATAATGGTAAAGGTGAAAAGGGGTTTGTGTTGTTGTTGGTCTGTAGGCTATTTGCCTAACACTAAGAACGACCACGAGACACGGTTTTATAATGTTTTTTCACAATAATGAACAACCAAAAAAACTTTAGCAGGACTTTCTACCTGTGGAGCAATAGTACTGCCACATGTGTATGTTTTATGTGCAAAATTCATACACATAAAATACCCCACCACCACTTAAAAAATGCGATCAATTACTTAATATGGACAATGTTAAACTCAAAGTGTGATTCTGACTCTTAATATTCCCACTGAGTCGTTTATCTGGCATAACTAAATAAACACCACCCCCTATTGGACAAAGTCAGGCTGTGCTTCTATTGATCAGTCAGCTTTTACATACTGCAGGCTCCATACTGTAGGCTCCTAAACAACAATACAATACAAACAATATATACTATATATATATATATATATATATATATATATATATATATATATATATATATATATATATATATATATATATATATATATATATATATATATATACATATATATATATATATATATATATATATATATATATATATATATATATATATATATATATATATATATATATATATATATATATATAAACGCAATTACCCAATGTATTTATAATTATACTAAAAAGTATGACTTAGTTATAAAAACACCCAGTTAAAGGGAAGTTTTGCATGAATGTGAGATTTGGGAGTAATTGGTATTAGCTTAACATTTTTCTCTTTCAATTACTCAATAACGCCTTAATAAAAGACATGTATTCTAGCATTAGTTGATCAAACCAACTAAGTATGATTTACAAAAATAATTTTGTCATGAGCAGCTATTGTATAATATACATTTTATATTCATTTTTAAGTGAAATTTTGTTAAAACAAAATAACTGAAACATATTGTATTTTAATACAATGCAATTCAATTAATTTCAGTATAACTACTAAATCCCAAAGGAAAGTAAACTTATAGACATTAAAAACAAAACAAACTGCAAAAATTACTGCAGCCTTGTTTACTTGCCTCAATATTTCACGACTCTAGTTGTGTAATTCAGGACATTTCTGTACTGTAAATTATTATTATTATTATTATTATTATTATTATTATTATTATTATTATTATTATTATTATTATTATTATTATTATTATTATTATTATTATTTAATGTTGAAGTTAATTTGAAAATGTTTGAACAACAAATAACAAACGGAACCTTTGAAAGGGGACGATTATGCCGAGAGCACGCTCGGTCAAAGATGGCAGACGTACCAGACAACGCACCACAACGTGAGCGCTTACATTTAATTTTTCTGAAATGACACTGCTGGTTCTTTATTTTTCACGTTGAAATATCATCTAAACTATACGTTTGTGGAGACTTGTGGGCGAATGCCACTGTCTCTCTCCGTCCTTGTCTCATCATCGGGCTGCGTCATCGCCGTTTTTCTCTGCGTCACAGTTGTGGATGTTTGTTAATAAAACTTTGGGGTAATAATTTAGATCAATCTGAAGTCCAGCAATTGTATTTTTATAAGTCTATTAAATCTCCATCCCTTCCATTTGTTAACTGAAGGCCACCACATGAAGTAAAGAAATCAAAAAGGAAAAAATTAATCTTTGGTAATGAAAAAACTAAACTGTAGCTACTAAAAAACTATTGTATTTACCTGAAGAACTGAATTGAGAAATAGATTAAATATACTTTGATTTTGCAAAAGGTTCCTTACACGATCTCAAGCTAAATTGCTTCTTCTTTTTTTTTTAAAAGGCTTTGGAAAAGAGAAACTTCCAGAGGAAATCCATAACTGTTATAAACATCCATTGAACTCTTAGTCACAAACTAATCTCAAACTTTGATACACAAAGCAATAGTAACCTTTATCCATCTCATTTCAGTTCTCAAAACAATGTTTCAAATGAATGGAAAAAATGAACATATTCATTCAACAATTTGTAAATAGCTAAAATCCTCCTGTAACACAACTTTCTCAAACATGGAATTAAAACAAACCCTTACTGCTATGAGACACGTGAATCCCAAGGTGTATGTATGGACTATTGTTTGAACTTTATCAGTATTTCTGGAATACCATCAAGGATCTGCTTATGCGCATGTATAATAAAAACTGTGGGAAAATTGTTCCTACAATGAAACAGGGTGATATTTCTTTTATTCCCAAGCCTGACAAAGACCCACTTTTCAGTGATGACTGGTGTTGCATGACCCTTCTTAAATCAACTCAATAGTGTTTTCTTGTCATTTCAAATATATAGGATGCACATCGTGAAACAAGGGTGGAAGAGTGCACATGAGGGGTGTGTAGTGTCTTTGACGACACGTGTGGCTTTGTGCAGGCATTGGGTATTAAATATGTTTGTTGTAAGTGCACCAGTTGCAGTGCTATGTCACTTCCTCTTTGTTCAGGGTGTCGTTGTCTTTGCTTATCTTTCCCCACCACTTGCAGTATCTGCTCCGCTAATGTGATGGTGTCATGTCAAGTCATGTCTTAGGAGTGGGAACAGCAGGGGACTGAGCATGCAGCCTTGAGGGGCTGGTGTGTTCAGTACTGTGGTGTTGGAGTCCTGTTCTCTATCTGGACTGCCTCTGGTGTTGCTTACTGGAAGTCTGGGATCCAGTTGCAGAGTGTGCTGTTTAGGCCCAGCAGGCTCATTTTCCTTACCGGCTGCTGAGGAATGATGGCGTTTAATTTTATTTTAACACCAGATTTTTCCTTCAATCCCAATTATGAAACACAATTCCTGAAATGGAATATTATTTTTTGGCAAAACATTGAAAAATTCTTGATTGGCCAATGACGTCTTTTTCTTAAAAAAATGAAAATCAGCTAACTATTCTCGTACCCTAGGAAACCTCTTAACACATCTGGTCTAATGTTGAATACTTCTAAATGTGACATGTTACCACTGCATAACTGCCCCGACCCGTTTCTTAATAATATCCTTGTTAAAGACAAAAAAACAGACTCAGACAACACTTACATTTCTTGAACAGGTTAAAATATAAAAGAAAATCACTTCTTTTTATCTGGTTGCTTCAAAGAGATTAAATGATAATGGGCAGATTCCTAATGTCGAAAGCTGAGGGTCTGTTCTGTTTACTTTATCAATCCATATTGACTGAGGTCAGTACAATTTTCCTGAATTGTATTTGGAAAAATAAACCAAACAAGCTCAAGAAAAAAGTGCTTACCAGTCGCACAGGGGAGGTGTTCCTTCAAGGCCTGGATTTTTATAGATAAAGTGTACATGCTCGGAATCATTTGGCTAAAACATATCTTAGTAGCCCAGAGTCTATTTGGTACCTTATCCTAAATCGTATCTTTAATCAAATTGGAGGCCCTTTATTTCATCTCAAGCAAACTATCAATTGAGGTTTCTAAGCTTGTTAACTGAATCTTCTCTCCTGGAATCTGGCTTTTATCCGCTACTTCTCTCTGCACAAATCACCATTGAAATAAACCCCACTTTCTTCCTAAGTAGTTTCACAGATGTAGATCCTGACTGCTTCAGCCTGTTCAATGCTTCCGGTAACATTCCGATTAAGAATTCCTGTCAGAATACAATTTTCCTATCCCATTCCAAGAATTTAACCATGTAACGTGCAATCCATAAAGAATTATTTAAACTTGTGAATAACCATCTTTGCTGCTGAATAAGATCCTGATACGACCATCTCTGAATCCAGACAGAAGTATAAATGTAACAACAAACACCTCTGGAGAGTCCGCCAGAAACTGAGCTAGACTGCTCCAAAAAACAAGTTCATCTGGAAGTTCTGTTGAAAATTTAAATTGGAAAAAGGCTCGGCTTTTATCGTTCTAGTAGTGTATTTCCAACAAGACTGAAGAGATAGATTTTTAAATTATCCATAGAATATACCCCATCAAGTTGGTATGCTTTGAACATTTTGTGAAGAATATACTGAAAAAAATCTCTCATATTTTCTTTGACTGTGAGGTCTCCTGCAAATTCTGGGCAGACCTTTAGTCGGGTTTCTCATTTAAAAAGGATAATGAATCTGTTCCGACTCTGAGAGACTCAATCTATGGTTTTGAGTTCGCACAAGATAAAACATTTCAGCATGTATTTAACTGCATTATCTTAAATGTGATATTTTATATTTCTCCCAAGCAGAAATCAGCAGTAATGTCTCCCAAATGTCGGCCCTTCTGTGCTGACATATAAACTTGCCTTGCCAGAGTGGGACTCATTTTTGAAATGTCTGTTAATGCTGGATAATAGGAAAAATACAATTCATAAATACAAAGACTTTTTTCCCTGCAACATGTACAAATGATTATACATATACATCCATCATTTATTATTATTTTTTCTCTTGCTATCTCTCATTTGTGTTATAATATATTATCCTGCAGTCACAATGTTTTTGTTGTTTGCTCTGCTACTAGTGGTTTCCCATTTGTTGTGAAATGGACCAGTTCATTAGAGCTTTTTTTTAAACTTTAGTGGGGAAAAAAATCACATGTTCAAGACATTTATAAGTGAAAAAGTACTGTCACTTTAACCAGTTAATAAAATAAATAATATCATCTATATCATGTCCGAAACGGCTTCGAAATGACTAACCCTAACCCTAACCCTATTTACAACATGAAATGTTGTAAATGACTAAGATTGTGCCTTTTGGATGGATGTCTCAAACAAATTTTAATTTCATTATGTATCTATTTTTTACAACAGATCCTTGAATTTAGAAATTAAACTTGTTTGGGTCAGCCGACATTAAAGCACTTTTGTCCTTGCAGACTGCCCGGGTACCACAAGCGAACAGGCAGGAAAGTCTGCACCATGTGAGGGTTGTCCCAACCAGAAACTGTGCGCTTCTGGAGCCACAAAAGCCCCCGACCCAGGTGAGACTCAGCTCAGTCCTGGAGCTGCTCCGATTACCTTTTTACTTGGATTAAATTAACCTTTTTTAAAAAGAAATGGAAGAATATATTTTAAATAAAGAAATCCAGGAATAAAGTGAAGCTGTAAATATGTAAGATAATATGTAATTCAATTTGACTTGATAAACTTGTGATATATTGGTGCAACATCTGGAAACCGCAGCCTTGCATTATGAGCATGTGACTGTGCAGTTTATCAAATATGTTTAGAGTTAGTAATATACTTCAGACTACTCATCTGAATCCTTCATCTCTTCCCCCCTTTTCTCATTTCAGCTATCGCAGAAATAGGAGCAAAGCTCTCAACTGTCAAACATAAGATCCTGGTGTTGTCTGGAAAAGGAGGAGTGGGGAAGAGCACCTTTAGTGCTCACCTGGCGCACGCTCTGGCAGGTGACAGCACAAAGGAGGTAATTATTCATTTGCTGTACATCGCAGTTTCATCTTTTAAAGGAGCATGAGGCAAGAATAAGAAATGAGACTCATTAACGCCACGACGACCGTCGGGGTTCCTGCAGCCAACAGCGAAACCGGCACGGGAGCGCGTGTGTAATCTCATGTGATTTTTCAAATCAAGCTCTAAATGACTTACAATGTTATCTTACCTGGTCAGCAGGAAATGAGCCATGTCAGCATCTGTTTTCAGTCCCAATTCAAGTTGAAGCTGCCTCCATCAAACGCGTATCCAATGTTTACTTGTGCGCCGCCGAAAATGCGCATGCAGCGTCATTTGACGTCACATCCGCAGGACAGCGCGGGAAATTCGGGCCCAGAATTGCAGCGCATTTTGCAGCACACAGCCTGTTCAAGGCAACAGAGAGATACGCTAGAGGGCTCATTCTTTTTGGTTTGGAACGCTTCATCTGACATTATTACTAGAAAACTTAAAACGTATACGCATTTTTTTCATAAATCCTGCCTCATGCTCCTTTGAGGTTGATGATATTTTTAAACGGGTATTGTCAACAAACAAAATTACTTTCTTTACATGTACAGAACCATGCTGTGTTTTTTAATTACTAATTTATTTTTTTGATTATTGAAATAATTTGGACACTCAGGCATAATGCTAAATCAGTAGCCCAACTTATAATTAAATAAAGCTTAACAAGTTTTTCAGCAGGAATTATGGGAAATAATTGTTCTGATTCACGTCACATCGCGCAGGTTTAGAGGATGCCCTGTGGAACGTTTTAGTTTGGGAATTAAAAGGCAAATCTTGGTCAAAAGATACTCCAGGGTTCCTCGTATTAGTACTGGGCACCAAAGTAATGCCACCCTGAGTATTTTAAGGACTGAGTGACACTTATCTCACCTGTCAAAGGTTTAAAGGTCATTTTGCGGGTTATTCAGGTTTTAATGTTTCCAAGACAAGCTTGTAACTTCAAAAAGTTATTAGTTTCTAAATACTTTGTAGATGAATAAATTGAGTGTTGCCCAAATGAAACAAAGATAAAACTGAAGTGGTACAAGTCCTGGCCCCTGTGGAACTCCATAAATAACTCTGATACATGTAGGTCATATGCATGAAAAATCTGGAGTCTACCAGATAAATATAACTTAAAACTAGGGCTGTAACAGATAATTAACATTGTCAACAAAAATCAATGACAAAAATGGTTGTAAATGAATTTAATAAGCAATTATTAGTTGGTTGCGCAATTGGTTAATTGTTTTAATAATTGAGAGTTTAATCAACCATAAAAATAATCGTTAGTTGCATCCCTGCTTAAACAGTTGACAGTCGTACTGTTGGTCGTGATGTTACCGTAACTTCAGATCTTTATAATTACATATTTTATATTCAGTCTTGTCAAATCCAGGACCGAGAGGTAACAGGACCTGGACAGAGACAAAATTATCATCACAGCCAGTGAGGAGGTCATCTCTAACTGTAACTTACTGTAAATCTTGGACTTGACACATAAAAGGGAAGTTGGCTAACTGGAATGTGCTAAAACATTATGATCAAGAGTTTTGGATCAATGGTTTTATTGCAGATATTTTGAAGGTTTGTGGTATTTAGTCAGCATGCAGCGATAGATTGATCTGATCGGCTGCAGAGCTGTTGATGAGGGGAGGACCATCCAGAAACAGAACCTCTGTTTGGGTTGTGGTCCATCAAATATGTTAGATTTAAAGCTTTAGACTTAACCGGCCTGCTGTTCACAGAGCTCTCTGCACTCCCTCCTTTCTGTTCTAGGTTGCCCTGCTGGATGTAGATATCTGCGGTCCATCCATTCCCAGGATCATGGGCTTAGAGGGAGAACAGGTGAAGTTGTGCCCAAAAATGTTCATAAACACTCAAAAATATGTCAAATTTCAAGTTAAATGCACACTAATATTCAGACGGGTCACGTGAGAACTACATGTGATAAATATTTGCTTGAGTGGTCAATGTTGAGATGTTTTCCGGAGACATTACTCACAGTTGTGACAATCACAGAGACAATCTGACCTCAAAGAGGAAACGTGGAGATCTATGTCCCACTTTGACATTACAGTGAGCACGTGTGTCGTTTTTGTCTGGTGCAGGTTCACCAGAGCGGCTCTGGCTGGTCTCCTGTGGTGAGTCCCTTCAAACCATGCTTGAATCCTTCTATTTATTTATTCTAAGAAATTCCACCTTGCATGCATTAACCTGTTTGCGTGTTCCAGTATGTAGACGACAACCTGGCGGTTATGTCTATTGGCTTCCTGCTCAGTAGCCCCGATGATGCTGTGATCTGGAGAGGACCCAAGAAAAATGGTGCGTTCGCGTTTTAATGTTTATTTTGCTGCTTCCAAACGGCCGGACACTAAGCACAGAGAGGTGTTTGTCTTCAACCAGGGATGATCAAGCAGTTTTTAAGGGATGTGGACTGGGGGGAGCTGGACTACCTCATCGTGGACACGCCGCCAGGCACCTCAGATGAACACCTGTCAATCGTCCAGTACCTGAGCTCCACCCATGTGGACGGAGCAGTCATCATCACCACCCCACAGGTACCCAAAGACGAGAATGAGCAATTACTGTCAAAGGTCTAGATGCGCATTATGACTCACAGCCAGTACTGGAGTTGAGGGGGGATGAGAGGGGATGGCATCCCCCCTGAAATAAAAACGGTCCAAATCCTCCCCCCTGTAAAACTGCCATCCCCCCTTTCCATCCCTTATGTCATTTCATCAATGAATGTGGTTTTACTGCTATTTCCACATTTAGAGTCATCACCAGAAAAATAACACCAGAAAAATAACACCAGAAAAATTACTTATTTGACAATTTTCACCTGTTTCAAGTACATTTTCACTTGAAATAAGTAGAAAAATCTGCCAGTGGGACAAGATTTATCTTCTCATTACAAGCAAAAAAGTCTTGTTCCACTGGCAGATTTTCTACTTATTTTAAGTGAAAATCTACTTGAAACAGGTGAAAATTGTTTCCAGTGATTAGTCTTGTTTTAAGTGTAATGAGATTTTTTTTACTAAAATGAGACATTTTAACTAGAAATGAGACAAATATTCTTGTTGAGATTTTGAGTTTTTGCAGTGATCCATTTTACTTATCCTGTGAAGGACAGAGTCATATTGATAAGTTCAGAAAACTGTTTTTTATTGTTGTGTTTTGATGTATTTGATGTAAGCCCAGTGGATATTTAAAGCTTACAGAAGGCTGCATTTAACTGCTGCTATGTCATTCCTGCAGTATTTCTGCAGGTGTTTTGGTCAGTGCTATTATTTGTAATATATTATATTATTTGTAATCAGCACAAATTATCTGTCCCCATATGATAAAATCCACCATCCCCCCTGATTTTTTTTTTTTACAACTCGAGTACTGCTCACAGCAGATAGTTGACAGTTAGTGTAATTGCTAATATCTGCAACTGTGACGGGAAATCCCACCTTTAAACGTCTGCAAATACTTTCACTCCTTCTAATGTGCCGCCTTCTCGTTCAGTTGGTAATTCTCAACATTTCCCTAAATGACTTTCAGCCGTGCTGGAGTTCTTTGTATAGTTGTTGTATATGTAGAGTGACTAATCATAGAAGTCGCACTGAAACCACACATGATCAGGCAGTTGATGGGTTTTTGGGGGAATAAAAAAGTACCAATCAGCCCCCTTTTACGGTCAATGTCATCTCTCAGCTCAATACCGAAAGCTCACTGGTTGGAGTTTGTGATAAGTTACTCTGGAAATGCAAAAGTAGATGAGGCTGGTGGGGAGTAATTAAACTCAAACTCTGCAAAAGCCCTTTTTTTTTTTGTTTAAATGCGATAAACATCAAATCACATCAACATCAGTCAAAGTGTGCCTGCCCCGCCCTGACGGGAGCGGCACTCGAAAGCAGCAGCATTTCCAGACAGCCAGGACGCCTCTTTGATGAAATCGCAGCAGTTTATCCAGTAGACAAACTGAAACTAAAGTATCAATATCAAAGCAGTGGTATGAATCAATACAAATGGCCACGATGGTATTATTGTCCGGCTGATTAAAAGGGGTTAAAAGTCGTCACCCTGCTGTTTGGTATCGTGGTGTTCACGACACTAAACATGGACCAGAGAAAACAAAGGAGAAAGTTGTCTGAGGATAAAACCGCCTCTAACAGCTTGATGTTCCTGTGGTTACTGTTGCATTTAAAAAAAAAAAAAAAAAAAAAGAAACGCTGAAACAGGGGGGGCTCGGTTATGCTCTGGAGCTGCTTTGCTGCGTCTGGTACCGGATGTTTTGAAACTGCACAAGTTCAATGAAATTTAAAGACTATGAAGAAATTTTGGAGTGAAATGTGCTGCCCAGTGGCAGAAAGTTAGGTTTCAGTCGCAGGTTATGGATCCTCCAACAGGATAGTGAACCAAAACACACAACTGGACGATTCAGAAGTGAGGTTTTTTAGGGGGGATTTTTTTTCTTTTAATGAAAAGGGACCAACAAGTCTCTTCACATGTGTACATGACACTGGGATGACTTGTGGTATCGCATTGGTTCCTGTTACAGGTATTTTGTCGCAATATTCCCAATAGTTAAAAAAAACACAAAAAAAAAAAATCTTTTTGTTTTTCTTTCTTGCCGTACGGCTCCTCCTGTGTTTTCCTCCGGCTGCACATACTGTATCTTGTAACTCCTGCTTAATAACATCACTTTTCTTTTATGTAAATAGATTTTAAAAAAAGTGACAGCTTTTGCCTTTCTTTTTTTTTAAATTTTGGTTCAAGGCACAAAAGAAGTTATGCGTCTTTGTGTTTTTGTGATAACCTGTGATAACCTACTGTATAAAAAAATTGATAAAGAAATTGCTTATTTGTGTTATGTAACCATCACAGGTAGGTGAAGCAAACTGACTCAGCAAATTGACTGCACAAGCAATAGTCAGGATTTAGTTTGACCTCCCTGAGAACCAAGCACAGGGAGGTGACGCTGTACGCTTGTACTCTGATGTAATAGCCTGCGTGTAAAGGAGAATCTCTTTAGTAAGACAGAGATGGAAGAAAGACAGGGTCCTGCAGTTCTTCAAATTCATCCCAAAAAGTGCATTTCTGACAGACATTGTTTCTAATAGACTGTCTTTGTTTCTCATAATGATAAAACGGTTAAAAAAAAAGATGTAAATGATTAAAAATAAGGCCTGCTACTCATGTGACATAAAGTCAGCACTCCTTCTTCTTCTTCAGTGTTGTTAGCAACCATAAAGGCCGATCTCTTTCATCAAAGAAAATCGTTGACAGAATTCCCCAGCGTTTCTTTTTTTTTTTGTTAGAATTTGGGAACCAAAATGTTGTGAAATGATGTTATTGCAACAAGCTGCTTTCAGTAGCACGTGTGTGTCTCTAAAATCTTGTCTGATATTACGTGAAAAACTATTTAAAGCCAACATTTCCTGGTACGTTTCGGCTCAGACCGGTGAGATTAGACCACAGTAAAAAAAAAAAACACTTCCTCATTCCTTCAGGCTTTATCTAACCACATCCAGGCATTCACCAGACTGGAATTACCCTGAGAAACAATCCAATTTTTCATTGAGACGTTATTGTATTATTATTATTATAAGCGTTTCATCCTGTGAGGTTTTCCATGCCACTGTTGCGTCCTCTCTTTTCCTGCTACCGCGTTCCTGTTTTTACATCCTTTCCCCCTCTGTCTTCGTAGGAGGTGTCGTTGCAGGACGTGCGGAAGGAGATCCGGTTCTGTCAGAAGGTTAAGCTGCCGATCATCGGGGTGGTGGAGAACATGAGCGGCTTCGTCTGTCCCAAATGCAAGGTCACTGACAAACACAGTAGCACATGCAAGGCCAAAACTCTGAAATCATGGAGCACATTCTGCCTGATTAAAGATACTGTATAAGCAGAGTGGAGAAAAGGTGTGCAGGCATATGTTGGGAGAGTTCAGGTGAATAAGAGCAGAAGCACACAGGAAAGAGGAACAGATCGTGAGCGGAGCTGTATTCCTTGTGGTATCATCTTCCTTTATTTGAACCCGTTTGTGTTTTTTACCCTCCTTTTGAATGTTGTTATGCTTGACTTAATCAACATTTAAAAACCACAAGAAGTTCAGTATCTCAGCAAGCTTCTGTGTCTGTGCTCTTAAATGACACTTGTCTTTAAGATATTTAAGATCAGCCTCTAGCACTTCATATCTCAGATGTTGGAAACTGAAGTTTAAAATGAATCATAGATCCTATTAGATAATAGTAGATAATAAAAAAAAAATAATAATATTAAACTATGTTAGATTTTACAGGACTGTTTTTCAGTCCCACTCTTGATCTTCTTCTGTGGTTCTTGAGAAACTTCACTTTTAGATTTGATAGGTTGAAAAAAATATCTTTAAATTTACAAAGTTGGCTTATTCTAGAGGCTATAAGTCAGGATGTCATTGCCTATCGCAAGGCTTTGTCATCATTCTCTTTAGGCTCTCAGGAAAACTTTTTGAAGGTGAAGCTGCAGTTTTGAATCACCAGCATATGAAGGACTCTAAAGAAGGCATATTATTACTTTTTATTCCCAGCAAAAGTTTTCATTGGTGTTAATTAAATGTCTGATATGTGATTTTTCAAAAAACTACAGAGATGTACAACAGCTCCCTTTCCAGCCATGTCTTAACACCCCTGTTATAGAAGGTGGTTTTAGGGGTGGGGTCAGCCAATCAACTCTACTCCTCCTCCCACTTTCAACGGAGTTGGAGCCTCTTTTGAGATCTGTCATGCATCTTCGTGCTACTCTGTACTAAGGTACAACAAAAGCAGCAGGATGTGAAGTACACAGAAAGAATCTGGATAAATCTACACCAATCTCTGCCTGTGATAAAAAACCCTGTAAATCTGGTTTAAACGGTTGAAAGAATTGCATATTTCCGAGCTAACTCGCCCTAAATAAAGTGACAGTGTTGTGTCGCTAGTTACTTCATGCTCCCAAATACGTGTTCTTGTGCACATAAAAACACTCTTTAAACAGTACACATGTAGCTATGTGGCTCACAGACAATGAATCTCCAAATATGTATTAATTAGTTTTGTCCTTGACTTGTCATGTAGAACACATCGCAGATCTTCCCCCCCACCACCGGGGGCGCTGAGAAAATGTGTGCAGATCTAAATCTGCCCCTGCTGGGGAAGGTGCCCCTCGACCCGAGGATAGCGCGGAGCTGCGACGAGGGCAAGTCTTTCCTCACCGAGGTGCCGGACTCTCCGGCTGCTGAAATCTACCAGAGAATTGTGCAGAGTGAGTCCGCCGATACCCACCTTCTCTTCCTTCAGCCCGTTCTGGGTTTGCTTACGTCCCCGAGTACGGAAGTTGGATGCATATTCAGTCTTTTTGAATTTCCAGTGAATCCTCTTCTTATTTCTGATGACTTGATTTTTTTTGGTCGATGCACCAATTCCTTATTAAATACAATGAAAGAAGAAGTATTTACTCTACAAATGGGAAGCAGTCAACCAAAGAGGAAGAAGAGTTGTATGAAAATTCAATAACTTGAGTTTCAGCATCAGATTAAAGCTATACTATCAGATTTGTGCGAGCAAATAAAGATGTACAAAAAGATATAGTTAATGAAACTCAATTTTGTCTCTCCTCCGCCAGGTATCCAGGACTACTGTTCCAACAGAGCAATGGAGCAGCTAAGCATGACCTGACCCAATTTAGGAAACATCTATTTGTCTCCCTACGCTGAGGCCGCTCGCATCGCAACAGTGTGGTAGAAAACTGATTAAGAAACGAAGGAAAGCCCCGTGACATCAACACCACAGGGCAAATGAAGCTTGTAAGAATTAATTTCAACAATGAAATCTGTAGTTCATGTCAAGCAGCAGCTTTTAGTTCAGATAACTAAGATGATCAATCCTCTGCTCTGGAAAGCATTGAATATAACAAATTGAGTCAAAAATCAATGAATGATGATGATCAAAACTCACCTGTTCCAAAAGTGAGTATTCACAGCTCTAAAAGGGTAATGGAAGTAAAGACACTGTCGTTAACGATGCAAATCTGAGGGATGTTTGTTTTTTTTCAAAGTATTTGGGGTAAGACCAAAGCTTTATGGCACTAGAGACTGAAAAATATCCGGCTATGATCTGTTCTCTTCCTTTGTTCATTTTATTTAATGTTACGTTTGTTCAGGTAAAAGCTTTGTTCAAGTTACAATGTCGTCCAGGTATTTTGACTCCAAGTATTGTTTGTGATTAGATAAACAGAGAGAGTCAAATGTTGTCACCATCAGCTCAGTTTTCACTTCCTCTGCCGCTTCGAATTCCTCATCTCCTGTCGTCAGAAGTTAGTCTCTTCTGGAGCTCGTTGACGTCGTCGGTTTGTTCTTCGTCTTGCAAGACGAGTCCAAGGAGCGCAGAGTGCTGGACACGGGGCTTCACCTTCAGGATTCCAGCTTGACATGAAAGTTATAATTATTTCACAGCTGTAAATTACATTTGTTACAAATTAAAAGACTTGTCACTGATGTACAATAAATATACACACTGTGATTTCAGGTTTAAAGGTTGAGTCACTGTTGACTTTGACCTGATTATCAACTTGTTAAAAGTGCAATGACAAATATATTTTCTATGTAATTGCTTTCACTGATTAAAAAAATAAGACAAAAGATCTAGTGTATTGACTAAATGTATGAGTGATCCAGTTCAGGTTTCTGGTCAGTAATCCAAACTGATTTAAGAACTCTGTGTTGGAATAGTCAAATATTTATTGTACGTATTTCACTAATGCAAATAGGGTCAGGTGATATTTATTTTCTTGACAGCCTGCACCACCAAGGTGTTTGTCTATGTATGTGTGTGTGTACACAGTTCTGTTAGGTTATTGGGACCTAAATGCGATCACTGACTTTGTTAGGCTCTTTAGTCTTTATAGGGAACAAATCCCGGTCCTAAAGAGGTAGAATGTAATTTATGGAGTTCTGACAATACAAGGAATTCTTTGCCAGAAGTTGTTGGCTCTCTAGTGAAAAATAGGTGTTATAAATATGTAATAAAGGGTAAAAAAAAAAGGGGGGAAAGAAATAAAATCTCAGTACAAAAATAAACAAATATACATATAGGCAATATCGTGAAAACGTGGCAGTTAACTGTATTTTGGTTGAGCAGGGGAACTGCTGTTGGGCAGTAGGTTAGGGTCAAACTAGTGATTACTACATTTAGTTTGGGCTCGTGTTAGGTGGTAACCAGTGGATGGAAGTCCACAGAATATCCTATAACTGCATGACATTATGTGAGTGAGAGTGTCCTCATGAGCGTTTGCTGTACTGTATATAGACATAGTTCCTCAGGGGTTCACTGAAAAGCACATGTGAAACTGCATCTGCATCCTGCTAACAGACAAAACAAGTGTAGCAGTGGCCACACGGTTTTTCTCACACTTTTTTGTACTTTATATTAAATATGTTGATCAGGGCCCTCCAGACTATGTCAGAAGAATTGTGGGTAGCCGCCACTTCTGAGAGGCTTTTTGAATTCCTACATTTGCTCAATTATCTGGACGAGAGTTGAATGTCACACCAATCATATCAATCAGTCATCAAAGGGAAGAATAAAAAAAGATAAAGATCTAAACTTTTTGTGAGAGCCATGATTGACAAGACGTGGAGGACCCTGTAAAGCTAAAAAAACTGAAAAAAGTTTAAAAAGTGTTTTCCCTGTACAGTTGGATCAGTCATAAGATTTTCCTGTTCCACTCCATTTCCATGAACTAGAAAGCACTAGGACAGGTGAGCAATAGCCTGGCCATCCATCTTTAACCCCCCCCGCCCCCCGATTTAGGCTGGTGCCCTTGGATTCCACTTTGATTTCCAGGGGTCAGTAACAGTTGACAGAAGAAGCTGCTTCTGGACACCGATGAACAGGCATGCAACCAATCAGTGGAAAATGTAGAACCAGGGTGTAACTGGCAAATTCTGTTGCCAGCATTTGAACTGCAGCTCACGGACACTCCCCTGTGAGTCACTGCACCAAACCACCACCGTTGGAGTTGGTTCTGTACTGCAGGAAATGGGACGGGTACCACGCATGTCACGAGGGAGACGGCTGACCAGACTACCGTCAAAGTTGAACCCCGAGCTTCTCAACAAGATACATTCTCATGATTAGGTGTCGCTGATCGTCCAGGAGCCAAACTGACATTACAATATACAATAATGTTTTCTTTTTTGTTTTTTTTTGCTGGTTTGAACATTTCCTTTGGAGTAAATTATGTAGCAAGCAAAAATAAATGCTACTAAATAATGCAGTTGGAAACAAGGGAGAAAGTGAAAATGTGAAATAGACCTTGTGCTTCAGATCCAGTACTTTCATAAAGGTATTGTTCAATCTCAGAGGTGTGCAGAAGGTCGATAAATTTAAATATCTTGGTGTATGGATGGATCCCACCTTGTCATTTAATTCACATATTGAAAGTATTGTACGGAAAGTGAATTGTCGGATGAACATGTTACATAGATCCAGAAAATGTTTTACAAATCGTGTTAGAAAGAGACTGGTTGTGCAACTGATCCTTCCGATATTCGATTATTGTGATGTTGTTTACTTTTCCTCTTCTAAATGTGTTTTAGCTCCTCTTAACAAAGTGTACAATAGAATCTGCATATTTATACTGGACTGTCCTTATCATACTCACCATTGTTCAATGTACCAGTCTCTTCACTTCCCCTCTCTTCATACTCGACGACAGACACACTGGTTTCAATTTATATTTAAATTTATTTATTATGATTACCCGCCTTATTTAAAACAGTATTTTGTACAACTTACATCTAATTATCAAACCAGGCAATCTACTTATCCTTACTTTGCAGTGCCTCACAATAGGAAATCAGTAGGTACAAAAGCATTCATGTTCAAAGGTCCAAACGACTGGAACCATCTACCTGTAGTTATCAGATCATCGCAATCATTAATCTGTTTTAATCAAGTCCTATCCACCTACCTTGAAACACCCTGCTCCTGCTTTCATTAACTCTGTCACCATATTTTTTATTTTTTTATTTTTTATTTTCTCATCTAATATTTGTTCAAACTCTGGTTGCAATTTTGTCGAAGTGATTTTTGTATATGTCTGTCTTGTTTTTGGTTTGATTGTTTGTTTTTGTTTTGTTTTCGTGTCTGTATTGTATTGTCTTGTCTCCTTTCACTGTCTTGTTCTGAGTTGTGTTATGTCTTGATGTTTTTTGTGTAGGACCCCCTCGTAAACGAGTTGTTACAACTCAAGGGGCTTATCCTACTATAAATAAACAACTTCAACAACCAGACTACCGTCAAAGTTGAACCCCGAGCTTCTCAACAAGATACATTCTCATGATTAGGTGTCGCTGATCGTCCAGGAGCCAAACTGACATTAAAATATACAATGTTTTCTTTTTTGTTTTTTTTTTGCTGGTTTGAACATTTCCTTTGGAGTAAATTATGTAGCAAGCAAAAATAAATGCTTCTAAATAATGCAGTTGGAAACAAGGGAGAAAGTGAAAATGTGAAATAGACCTTGTGCTTCAGATCCAGTACTTTCATAAAGGTATTGTGCAATCTCACATCCCATGAATAATCCTAATGATAAAGATGTCGCCACTCTGGTTTCGGTCACATACGTGCCCACAGATTTTGGACCAGACTTCCCCTCCAGCCACACAAACACCTCCCCTGTCTATGAGAACGCCTCCCGGATTAAAACATTGTCTCCCTTGAAAAAAAAACAAAACAACGTAAACCCTTCTCATCCCTGCGTGAATGTGTCTCTTGGGTGTCACTGGGAGCTCATGTCTTCACTATGGATCAGTTCACAGAGGTTCTGGAGAAAGTGCGGTCGGTTCTGATGAGCGCTCATCCTGGCCAGGTCCGTATTCTCTTGGAGGGTTTGGTCAAAGAGCGGATCATCTCAGACGAATACAGAAAGAGCTTAAGTCTATATAGACTTGTTGAGGGGTTTGAACTGGGATATGGAAACCTGTACGACACTCACCTTGATCAAGGACAGATCCGTCAGGGGAGAACACGGACGTCAAGATCGGCTGTTAATCACCACAACCTGGAAGAATCAGAGTCTCTGTCATCGCTAGATGGACAAGTGATCCCGGTTTACTACCTTCAAGATGTTCACAGGAATAATCCTGAACTTATTCAACAGTTATTCACGGAGATGCCAACACAGGACAAACACCAGCTCAATGGCAGAGTCTTCTCTACACCAATATCTGAGTCCCAGTGTAGGCTTAGACTAAATGATGAAATAAGAGAAGTGCTGAGCAGTGCAGAATCACAGCAGAAGCCTGCAAGCGATAATGAAAGGATAAATAAGGGGAATTTGGAGAATGAGGAGGAGTGGTTAGAGCAGGTAGAAGAAGCAGCTCGGAGGATAGCTGTTCCTCTGTGGCAGCACTGGGACAGAGCGCGAGGGATGATGCAGCCGCTGGTTCCCTGTATGACTGCCGGCTGGTCAACAAGCAGCAACATGATTTTAGACTGTGAAGCGGAGGCCTTTGTTTTAGATATGGAAGAGGAACTGGAGCTTGCAGCCGCTTGCAGGTCACTTGCCGCCCGTGCGGGCACGTTTGAGTGTACGGACTTGGGCATCACAGACACAAACTCGGCAGAAGAAGATGGTGACGAACCAGAAGGCCTTCACCTTTCTGACATTTCGACAACTACAGGACTGAACGCAGGTCATTTCAGAAAAGCCTCACCTATTGAAACAAACATGGGCTGCAAGCTGAGGGGTTGCCTGGACCCCTGGTTCACAGATGACAGGACAGCAGATGAGCTGTTCTATAAAACAGCCTCTGGACTCCCAGAGAGCACGTTTATGCATCTTTCTGCAGGTGCACCAAAGGATGCTAAACATGCAGTGGAAATGAATTCTTTTTACTTAAATCCATGTTATAGCATGACAGAGGGGGATACAGACATTGTCAGGAATGATGGACAACCAGAAATCTTTGAGGAAAAGGATTTACACGGGGGTGAGTTCTTCATCATAATTATTGTGCATTCACCTTAAACCCAGATCCAGTTCAGATTAGAGCAGATGATGTATTGTTAATATTAGCCATATTAACTAATTGCTATTAATAAATATGTTGCCCACTATGCATCCATTTGTAGCTTCTTTCTTTTTTTCTTTTCCTATTTTTTGCCTTCTGAATCTTGCTGAGGACCAACAGTCCAGTGTCAATCTGGTCAAGTTCAGATATTCCTTCTTGCAGGGTTTTCCGTTCCTTTCAACTTGTTGCAAGAAATGTTGTGAGTTACAGGAACACTGGCAAAGCCCGAACTTCGTGTTTGCATGGGTGTAGCCGTGGGGGTGAAAGGCATTTGTGTTGTTCTATTTTAAAATCTCCTGGTGCTTTCCATTCTCCGCCCCCCTCTGCCTTTTCAGAAAGTGAAAGTCTGCACAGCTTGCCTCGGTTATACCATATTTTTAGTTTGGTAAACAGCCTGGGGGGGTTGGCTGCTGGTGGTGATTTACTTTCAGTTTCCTTTTAAGTCACACCAAACTGAAGAAAAGTTTTGGGATAAACACATTTGCCAAACAGGGACCCTTCCCTTCCTGTTTCTAATGAGCTTTTAATATACCAAGCTTTTATTTCTGGCTATCTGCCGGGATTTCAAGACGGAGCTTAGTTTAGGAAACTGAACACCTGAACAGGTATGCTTTTGAATTATGTAAAGCATGTGGCATTGTGGCATGAGAAATGGCCTATCAAACCATTGAACAGGAAGAGCAGGTGCTTTCCACATACTGTAATTACCAAGCTCTCCATTGTTTTGATCGCATAGGAGGAAATGGAAGCAGAGCCACCAGTATTTACTTCAAAGAGGTTGACATCAAAGCCCCAAAACCTGGATTTTACCCCCACCACCCAATAAAAAATTAAAAAAGATTTTTTTTTTATGTCAAACTGTCTTAAAAAATGTCCGGACATGATTATAAATCATATGGAGGATATGTCATATCTTTAATGTAAAACTCCTAATATAGTTTCATAAAGGCTTTGAATGATAAACAAGATCACCAGACACTGGATAGAGTTCAAGTGGAAAGTTTAGCCAACTATTTTCCTTGTTGGGAAAGCAGTTAGGAATCTCAGGGTGATGACATCCCTGCAAGAAAAATAAGTAAAAGTGAAAATCTGTGGTGGACATCTCAGACCACTGGGCCGCAGGGATGTAATCATTTAATGTTGTATATAGATGTCCGTTTAGTGTATAAAATAATTCATAATACTGCTCCTCCCCCATTGAAAAACACTCTGTCAGAGCCTCAAGGTCTGTCTCAAGTGGAAATTGTAACATCCCAAAGCGAAGCTCTGCCTTTGCACAATCTGCTTTCTCCTTTAAAGCCATCAAATCATGGAACAATCTTTCAACCTACCTGAAACTTTGTACAGACTTCAAGATTTTTTCTTCTGCAGCCAAAAAGTGGATTTTAAGGAATCAGACTTGTCAACATTAATTTTATATCTAAACTGTTTTACAATTGTTTTACAACGTATCTTCTTATTTCCCCGTGTTATGTACTATGTTTTGTACATGAGTGTGTGAGTGATGTGATGATGTGTGGGTGGAAGTGTGTATGTACATGTGTATATATGACTGATTTGTTTTGTATTTGACGCTCTTACCTTTTATTATCCATAAACCTGCCCAGGGACTACGGATGGAAAGTAGCTGCTAAATCCGATACAAAGCATCTTTTCTCATCCCTGAGACTAATGTCATTTTGTACATTTTGTGTCATTTGTACACAAATAAACTTAATAAATAAATAAATAAATAAATAAAATAGGAGTATCCCGGCTAACACAAACTGTAAACCTTTGGTACACTCAAGGTGTGCCAAATAATACTAGGAATGATAAAAGCTTAGAGAACACTCCTTCAAGTTTATGCAAAACCAGTGTTTCCAAACTTTAAGGAACTCCTGCTTATCAGTGCAGTTTCTAAAGCAAGCATCCATTAAATCGTGTACATATAGATCCCTCATGCTTTCTAACGTGAAAAGAACTGGGTAAAATAAAAACAGACTGGTGGTGCTGAATGTCACCGGCTGCATGTCCGGCCCCAGAGCTTGGCTTGTGCGTCTGCACCAAACTGAAACTAAAAGCGCCAGATCAAACTGGTGCGCACTGACTGCAGGTGTGGGTCATCTGAGGATACACTGTATACATTGTCGGATGGGACTGGGGGGGGGGTCAGACACGAAAAACACAGCAGGAACTGTGGCAGACCTGAGCATCTTCCAGGTCAACTCGCAGGTAAATGTAAACCTCTAAGCGGGACGGGGTGGTCGCGTTTTCCCATGTGCGTAAAGCCTGGTTTATGGTTCCGCGTTAAATCGACGGCGTAGGCTACGCCGTAGGATATGCGGCGACGCGCGCCGTAGCTGCGCGTTGCAGCGTACCCTACGGCGAGGGCTACACGTTGGTGTAACGCGGAACCATAAATCAGCCTTAAAAGCAGTGGAAGGCGCGTGGGGTGGAGGACGGATGGCTTTGTCTTCAGTCTACTTTTCAATACTGCGTATTTGAATCATTTTGCAACGATATTATCCAGATTAATTAACCAAAAATAAGAAAGTTAAAACAGCATGGTTTTATTTCTGACCATTACGCGGACAACAGAAACTAGAAATACACGTTAGCTTCCATTATTTAGAATGATTGTTAATAACCATTTTCTGATTTCAACTACTAGGCCTAAAGGTGCATTGGTTTTAATCTTGTGTTGCTTTACATTGTTTTACTCCGTTAATGATCAGTCAGAGGACTTGCGTGTGTGCGTAAAACTACAAGCACGTGGCAACGGTGCAAGCAGCAACTAGACCAGTGTTTTTTTTTTTCAGGAAACGTGATTAAATAATCTAAATTATATTGAAGGGAATTCATAGCTACAGTATTTCTGTCTGGACAACTTTACACAGCAGGGCAGTCGGTGGTGGCGAGCATGACGCACATAGGTGCGCGCACACCCGCACTACTTACAAAGAATGTCATGAATTCTCCATCTGGATTCAGAAGTAGTGCACATCTTTTCTGTCTCGCAGCCCGTATGTGCTGTTTGTCATCATTTGGTGGTTTATTTAGTTTATTATGTGGTTGCGTGTGTGCGCGCAAGCGCGAAAGTGCCTTAGTGCATAACACTGTCGCATTGTCAGGGTTATTTCTAATCTTCAGTTTGGAAGAGCAGCTCTGTAGAGCTTTTGGCCTTTACCTGTGTGGCTCAATCGGGCAGAGTCACCAGGGGAACAGGAAACAGACCGTGATTTATAGATAAGGAGACAAACAATGAGTCCTTGCAGAGTTTATTTGCAAGTCCACAGTTGTGACAAATTCTAGCTGTCACTCAAAGCAGCAATGACTTTGAAACTGTTTGTTTGAAGGTGAAATTTGAGTCATATGTTTTTAATTTATGGGATGACAACCAGGTCCAAGTGGATGTGAGGGATTAAACCATAGTCAGACAGATTTTTTTACGTACATTGGAGGGAAAACACATACAATGAGGAGATTTCTGATTTGTGTTGTATTTGGAAAAAAAAAAAAACACACACACACACACACACAAAACACTGATTTTCAGTTTGAGAACCTTATCCCATCTCTAAAACACGGTGGTGTCATGAGCCAGGACTGCTTTCCACCACGGACAGAAATTAAACCAATTTGCTTTACATGGGCAAACCTGTGTTGTGTCTGGGGAAGGAAAACATTAATCTCCAATATAAGGGCTTTATCTTATCTCTAAAACCCGGTGGTGGGAGTGTCATCATGGCTTGCTGCATGCGAGCCAGGGCTGTTTGTCATCAATGATGGAAGCTGGGCCAGAAATGAGTTTACATGCAACAGCACATCTCCCCATTGTTACATAGGCTCTCTGTGGGTAGTCCAGCTTCATCCCACAGTCCAAAATGAATTTTTCAGGTTTACTGGTGATTTTAAGTTAAGATAAGATAAGAGAGATAAGATAAGATAATCCTTTAATATTCCCTCAATGGGGAAACTCACTGTTACACTTAACATGTATACACACACACGCATGCGGGGAAGGGGGTAAAAATTATTATTATTATTATTAATAATAATAATAATAATAATAATAATAATAAACTCAGAGATGGAGAAGCGGTGAACAAACACCAGTGTCCTTTCCTCTCTACTCTCCTTAACAGTTAAAAGCTTTCCTGAATAGAAAGGTTTTCAGGCCTGTTTTGAAAGTGTCCAAGTTGTGTGGAGCCCTGAACTGGGCGGGGAGACGGTTCCACAGGCTGGTGCTGATGAGCAGAAGGCTCGGTCCCCAAGGGTGCAGTCTTGTTTTTGGGACTCGGAGGAGCAGCTGCCTGTAGATCTGAGGGAACGGGTGGTTTGTGGAGGGATGAGGTCTTGTAGGTATGGGGGTGCGTGTCCATTGATGCATTTATGGGTGAGTAGTAGGATTTTGTAGTTGATCTGGGTGCAGTGTGTAAAGAATGGGGGTTATGTGTTTGTATTTATGGACTCTCATCAGGGCCCTGGCAGCGCTGTTCTGAATGGATGTTCTTGCCAGGGATCCCGAAAAAGAGTCTGTTGCAGTAGCCCAGTCTTGAGGAGATAAAGGCATGTACCAGTTTCTCTGTATCTGGTAGAGTTAGAGTGGGGCGGAGTTTGGAGAGTTTGGGTAGAATGAAGTTTTGCACAGTTGTTGTACGTGATTATTGAAAGTGAGGTGGGGTCAAATCGAACCCCCAGATTTGTGACTGAGTTGAATAGAGGGATGACCTGACCGTTGAAGGTGAGTTGGGATATGGGTGAAGACTGGATCTGATGTGGTTGATACTCATCTATGCCTTTATATCCTCAAGACAGATGGTGAGAGATGACAGGGCTGCAGAGGGAGTGGGGGCAATTCTTATGTAGAGTTGCGTGTCATCGGCATAGCAATGGAAGGATATCCCATATCCCATGAGTTAAGCTCAGAGGAGTGAGTGTGCGTGTGTGTGGATGGATGGATGGATGGATGGATGGATGGATGGATGGATGGATGGATGGATGGATGGATGGATGGATGGATGGATGGATGGATGGATGGATGGATGGATGGATGGATGGATGGATGGACGGACGGACGGACATACACCTGGATCTTTTTTTGAAAAACATAAACACTAAACCCTAAGATAATAATCCTTACCCTGCTCTAAAACACGGTGGTGGCACTATCATGGTGTGTTGCATATGTGCTAAGGCTGCTTGCTATCATTGGCTGAACATTTTTTTTAAATCATAACATGGAATTTCTCATAATAGTGTAAAGACATCTCCATATTAATTGTGTGTTTATCTGAAGAAAAGTTGCTGTGATTCAAGACAACAACCTTAATTACAGCCCATGCAGAGCAAGCAAAGAAGAGCTTGAAAGTTGTTGTTCAAAGAAATTAACATGCAGTCAAACTTAAAACAACTTACTGGAATGAAACCTGATTATTTTAGTTGTAGTCTCAAAATTAAGTTAACATGTATTTATGTGGCAAATTTTATTTCACGCAGTGTTGATTGCCTGAGACCGACCAATCAAGCTAATGTGCGTGTTTTTGGACCTCAGGAGGAAGTTGGAGTATTGAGAGAAACCCCATCCCACCAACCCCACCAACAGACCCCATCTGAGACTAGATCTCTGAGAATCTTCCTACATCAATAACTACTGCAATACTGCAATGCCAGCTCATTTTAAACGTTCATTTAGCTCATATACTCATATATACGCCTTCATTGACATGGGGTTGGTAGTTAAAGGAGAAAATATAACCGAAAAGATGACTAGATACGTTACCTATTAGGTTAGCTCTGATTCAACAGCAGCCAAACTGAATTGGACCTGTGTTGCCTCTCAAGACTAACCTGGTTAAAAATGAACAGAGTTAATCGGTTTCAAAGGTCAAGTTAAAATTCTGACTGTAATGTCACTGAAATCTCGCAAAGCGATCAGATAAGCGCTGTTTATTCTGGAAACACCCCAAATATTATTGAGTTGAAGCTGTGGATGAAAATATGTTCATTCTGATGTAAAGGACTCGTGACAAGAAATATTTACAGCTGGTTTCCTTTCCATGTTTATGTCTCCTCATGCGCAACATGGTAGTGGTCTGTTCGTGTGTAGGCTGTTGAGTAGGGCGGTAACAGATCAAGTGTGAAATGCCGTCACAAGGGCTGCAGACTGACTTTGGTGAATAAAAACATAAAAACAAAGTTACATTTCTGGGGAAGTGAACGTCAGGCTACAGTGGAGGCTGTGACATTATAGAGTACCAGCTGTGGCAGCCATACACTGTCGATGGAACGTGGAATTATAATCAACTTTTGGGTGATAAATAAAGCTTAAATCACTTTATATGTCATTTTTATTACTTTATTATTATTTTTAAGGATTGTGGACAAAATAGCCACTGTATTTAGGCATCGCCACATAAGAAAACCATACAAACATGGAAGAATGCTGATTATATGACACACTGTCATCCTGCTGGGAGATATGATTTAGTTTTTATGTAGTTATCTTATATAGTTAAAGAACTTTAATTTTAATATTAATTAAATATGCTTAAAGGGAAGTAAATCGCGTATCATGCCTCTTTTGTTTTCTTTTGGGGGTTTTGAGTATTTTTTCTATTTATATTTTTGTGTCCAACAATTTACAAAACAATGCAAAAAGTTCAAGTACATTTGTTGGACATTTTGTGAACCTTTTGAAGCTGACATTGACCCTCCAACCCCTACCCAACCCTACATATTTCCTTCTTCAGCTAATTAAAGCAGGTGGTACAATGTTATACCATCAATAGATGTTGTTTCAGGCAAAACACTGAGAGTTGATGCTTTTCTTTTAAGCATCAATGCTTTTTTGAATGAATATTTTTATTAAGAAAAGACTAATTCTATGTTGTAAAGTTTAAGCAGGTATCATCTGACACGTCTTTTGCACTTTTAGAATATAATTGATTTCTTATAAGATTTCTCAAATATTTGACCTAAGGAAGGCAAGACAAACATACCCAATTCAAAAAAAAGAAAGGAAAGAAAAGAACTGATCTGATCTATGGCTTATAAACTGTGATATGATCCAATCCATGAGGTATGTAAAATGGTTCAAAGCAGAATGGCCTTTTCCTGCCTTCCTTCCTTCTTCTTTCTCTGGTCTAGTAATTAGAAGTAATTAGGCAGGATGAGCATTTCTTTTACTCCCCCCATTTGTTGTTGTTGTTAAAGTTTCAAAGCTCTCTCTGTGGGAATGGGCATGTCTTAGTCAAGTAAAAACCACCGCTGGTGGCACAGTTTAAGCTGTGCCTGAGGGCAAAATAAAAGCAGTTAAAACCCCTGTTTTTCGGGAACAAACATGGCTTTTTGAACATTTTTAATAACAACCGGGAGGTTGCGCTACCCATAAACCTTTTATTACATTCATGACCAGACTTACACGCGTTACATTTTATCATGTATTGTTACATTTCTACACCAAAAGACTAAAGCTGGGCCGGGATTTATTCTTCAACTGACTTTGTCCATGTACAGTAAATACAGAATTTGCAAGGTAAATGCTGGACATACCAGCAAACCTGTCTGGGCAGAGCTGCAGTTTCACATTCAGTCATGCCAGGATCAAACGGGCAGCCAGCGCAAAATAAAGACGGATTAAAAAGTAAAAAAACATACAGTTGGGGGCTTTTTAATCACATTATCACTGCAGTGTCATTCAGAGCACAACCTTAACTCCAGTTCTGGTCCTCGGTGGTGCTTTTATGTGTTTATGTGATTTTTTTTTTTCACAACACAGCTGTACTTTTGTTTTTTTCAAACTGACATTTAAGTGGTAATGTCAGATTTTTTTTTAGGGGATTTCTATATAAAAAAAACAATTTCACCATTTGTGGTGAAAATGTTGTCGTCCATCTGTGAGTTTAAAACCGTCTTCTCTGGAACTGATCAGAGCTTCGATGAACATGGCTGACGTTGAAGTTGAGATGGTCCAAGATGGTGATGTTTACCACCGTGTAGCATCCTCCTTTACATCTCAGACCCAGTTGCTCAGGTTTTGTGAGAGAGATATTGTATCCTCAATCTTCCTCAATCTTCTTTGTGATATTTTTGGTTTAATCTTAGGTTAAATCTTTTCAGCTGAGAAAAAGATCTGGAGACTGAATAATTGGTCAACTCCACTTTTTCCACTTTATTTTGCTCAGAGATGGTAGGTGGGTTGATAAACTGAAAGAAATCAAATGCAAACATTTGCAAATGAATACTACTTACTGTACCAGTAACAGCCCTGAAGTGACTCCTATGCAGACCTCTCTGCAGAACAAGCTGATGCCAAACAAAAGGGAATCAAACCTCCTGAGCCTCAAAAAGACGCCCTTCCTCTCTGTCCCTCCTCCCACTCACAAACTGATAGCAGAAAGTAAAAGCAGAAAGAGAATAAGGAACCTGGAGGAGGGAGACTAGGAAACAGAATAAATAAATAAACATTTTTGTCAAACACACACATGTTTGAGTCCATTTGTCTTGACAGGAAGTAGCCCCTGAAAAAGATGTCTGACAGGAGCATATAAACCTGTATATATCCTATTGCGTTGATCTTTCCTCTTCAGATGCGCAAGTTGCCCATTCCATAATTAGCTTTGGCCCAGAGGAGATGACAGCAGTGATTCTGGATTATGTTTGTCCTGGAAAAAACCATTAAACGCTTTTTAGTGTGCTCTTTTCAACTAGGTGAATAACTGGGGCTGAAACTGAGTGTCTAAGTTACCAAGAGTAAGATTTGAGAAATGATTCAGATTTTAGTAGATTGAATTAAACAGTTGCATGCAAAAGGGTCAAAACTTACATTAGGTGTGTCGATGTGGAATGACAATGAAAGGAAGCATACTGATATTAAAGGCATAAAGAATGATTCATTCTTATGATTCGAGTAGACAAAAAACATCTTTAAGGTCAGTAATAATCTTTTTTGAGCAGATTACCAGTCTGTACACTTAGCTGGACCCAGGCTATTATTTTGGTTTAATCAAGTAGCCGAGGCCGAATTTTCATATGTTCATATGTGGTTTCTTCTTTGCATGATAGTTTTAACCTGCATTTTGTGGGTGGAGGGGGAAACTGGAAGCATCCACGAGTCCATGCTGTGATTTCCATTATAAGATTATAGCTGTTTTTAAATGTAGTTCTATCTGACCTGAAAATCACAGGCACTGGATTCCTATGTTTGACTCTGTCCTGTGCACACAGAGATTTCTCCAGGTTCTCTGAGTTTTTTCATGACATTATATTCTGTAGATGACAAATCCAAATTGGTTGTGGTTTGAGAGTGAGGAAAAGTCATTGTTTCTCAATCAGATTTGCAGACTGGGGAACCTCTATCCACCTTTACTTCTTAGAGACTCTGCCTCTCTAATATGCTCTTTTTAAATGATCAATCATGCCACTGATCATCACTTTACTTAATTACTTGGATGATGTTCCTGGAAACGTTTCTTTCTTAGCTCCACATAGTTTTCCGGCCTTTTGGTGCCCACGTTTGAACTGTTTTGATCTTAAATGTCCATTTATTTTGTAAAGACACAGAAATGACCAAATGGTCACCTTTGGCTCAACTTAACTTTTGATATTTTCTAAGAGATCAGCAAAGAGGAACTGGTGGTAGTTAAAGCGAGGACATGAACAAAGCTGGATCTCAAAATAGCAGCTTTGACACTTTGTCTTAATCAGTGTAATACGTTTATGTATGCATCCATGCATGTCTTGTGTCTTGATATTGTCACTCTTTATTCATGTGTGTTTACAGTTTCTTCTCTCTCTGGGTGCGTGTGTTTTACCAGATGCCAAGATGCAGACCTTGGACCAGGACACCTTAAACCTCTTAGACTTCAATCTACCAGGTTGGTGATGGTGCGCCTTTTCATCTTGTCTTTTGATGATGCACATAAGATTGTTGTGTAGAAGAACTCTACATACCATAAATATCTCATATGGAAAGCAGTCTCCTCACATAGCATCAGTGAAGCTTGAGATTACAGTTTAAAGAGGGTGTCAGGGTTGTCGTGGACCCAGATGCAGGAGAGCAAGGCGGGACGAGTTCCAGAAAAAGTGATTTATTTTAAATCAAACAAAACCAAAGCACTGCTGAGCCAGATTGCAATAAACAAAACAAGAGCATAAACTTGGTAAAACTCCAAAACCGAGACATGACACATGGAGGGACGAAACAGCACAGACCAGCAGGGAGCAAGGGAAAGACCAGATATACCCAGAGGACTTGACAGGACACCGCTGCAGACGATCAGGGCAGATAGGAACAAGGGAAGTCAAGACAAAAGTTAAACACAAAGACATGGATTCGCATAAAATTTGCTTGGTTAATTCCAACAATAGGCGTGGGAGAACAGGAGAAATAGACAGTAATTCCCAAAAATAGTCAAATGGTTCTTACAAAACAACCAACTAGATGAACATCAGCTAGGATTTAAAAACTGGATAAGATCAGTTCCGATGTAGAATGTAAACGGTGGGTCTGAAAGGTCGGATATGATATACATCAGATTATGGCTAGTTGTGTGAACATGGACTTGGAAAAAATCTAATCATTCATCATGCTGATGGAAAAATGTCCCGTCTGAAGGTTTTCATAATTTGTGTTTCAGAGGATTTATCTGAATACTTGAATGAAGATTACTTGGGTGAGTAACTTGTGTCGACTTGTATTTACACATTAGTAGTAGTAGTAGTAAATATTTATTTCGGTCAATCACAAACAAAAATCAACAAACAAGATAACACAGGTTTTTCCCTGGTCAACATTGACAATATACAATACATTAACACAAATGTGTAATCAGTCTGTCGTCTAAATACATCTTTTCTTTCTCTCACCAAGACCCAGCAGTGCTCTTTGATGATCTCAGGTTAAGTGCGTTGGATGAACCCAACCATCACAGTAAGAAGCTCTTTATTTTTATTCTGCAGCCTCTTTTCATTATCACATTAATCACAGATCACTTTATTAGGTACACTTGATAAATCTAACAAAGTTAGGTATTTACTTTACTTTTGAGTAACCTTCGTTGGTAAATTACGTCCATGTGTTTCTGACCTGGGAGAAGGACCTGCAACTCCACCTACCACTCGGACTCAACTGTGTATTTAACAGCACTAAGTGACAACAACAGGAGATTTATTGCCCAATACAATGGTGGCAGGGTGCAGGACTGGGGCGGGGTCTGCAGGGGAGAGAGGGAGTGCGGGGGGGTGGCGCACAGGTGACGCGGCTGGAACAGCTGATGGTACACTACGGGGGCCCGACCGACAGGACAGAGAGGACACGGGGTTTTCGTGCAGAACTCTTATTCATCAGACACACGTGAACAAGCACCTTCTCCAACAGCAGCCCCCTTGCTGCTGTGCAGCCATGCCTTATGAAGGCAGGCAGGGTGGAGAGGTTGATGGGACACACCTGTGACCCATCACCTGAGTGGCTGCTGCTCCTCCACCCTGCCACAATAATGTTGACAAAGTTAGGTTGTTTTTTTTTCATATGGCAGTGCTTGATACAGATATAACTGCAGGAGGAAGAAACATTTCTACATATTTTGTGAGCCACAGGCCACAGCTTTTCACTGAAGGCGCTTTCCATTGTTGTTAGCCAGGATGCACCTTTTAATCTTTTAATCTTATATGTTTTCCAGTGAACACAGTACAGAGTAAAAATCACAGTCAGATCATAGTGGGTCCTACTAGCCAAATATAACCGCAGACAAAAAGCACATAAAACTTTTTTCATCTTTGCCGTTGTTAATTTAAGAAACAAGAAGGCAAAAAGACAAAGTCATGTAGGCAATGCTAAGTACCCCCATGATTCAACAGCTTCTAGATCCAACTCTAGCAGCAATAACTGGTTATTTGTTTCCTGTGTGGGTTTATTTATTTATTTATTTCGTTTCGTGCATGGTGGTCAATCTACACACCCATGACCGAAAAGGAGCAGGATGAAGACAAGTCTTATGTTACCTGCCCCTTATTCAATACCAAAACAAAAAGAACAGTCAATGTAATAATAATAATAATAATAATAAGCTTTATTTGTATAGCACCTTTCCAAACACAGTTACAAGGTGCTTTTACAAAGCAGAATTAAAAGGCAGAATCCAATAAAATGACAAAAATATAAAAACATAAGAGCATAGAAATACAATAAAACATTAGAAAATAATAACATTGGATATTATAAAGTACATTATTAGATGTTAAGTAAAAGCACATTTAAAAAAGTGTGTTTTTAAAAGAGATTTAAAAATGGACAGAGATGTGGCTCGCCTGATCTCCTCCGGCAGGTCGTTCCAGAGCGACGGGGCCCTGATAGCAAAGGCCCGGTCGCCCTTAGTTTTAAGTCGAGATCTAGGAATCACTAATAGGGACCCGCCGGAGGATCTCAGGCTACACCTTGGCTCGTATGGGACTAAGCAGTCTTTGATGTACTCAGGGGCCAGTCCCATCCGGGCCTTAAAAGTGATCATTAAAATCTTAAAATCAATTCTAAAACGCACAGGTAGCCAGTGTAATGAAGCTAAAATCGGGGTTATGTGTACTCTTTTATTTGAATTTGTGAGGAGTCTGGCAGCAGAATTTTGGATAAGCTGAAGTCTGGAGAGATTATGTTTACTTAGGCAGGAGTAGAGTGAGTTACAGTAATCTAGACGGGATGTGATGAATGCATGAATGACAATTTCCAGGTTCTTGGGAGACAGAAAGGACCGGATTTTGGAGATTCTGCGTAGTTGAATGAAACAAGACTGGACAGTTGCTTTAACATGCTGATTAAAGTTGAGATTACTGTCGAAGATGATACCAAGATTTCTGCAGCTGGGGGTAATACTGGTGGAGAATAAGCCAAGTTGTGGTGAGATGTGACTGTGTGTGGTGTCTGGGCCTATGATAATGACTTCGGATTTGTCCGGGTTCAATTGAAGGAAGTTATTAGACAGCCAGATTTGTACTTCATTTAGGCATACTTTGAGAGTGTGTAGTTGATGGTTGATGGTAGGGTCGAAAGAGAAATAAAGCTGTGTGTCATCTGCGTAAAAATGGAAACTAATATTGTGTCTGCGGATTATGTGACCTAGAGGTAACATGTAGAGTGAGAAGAGCAGCGGGCCAAGGACTGACCCCTGAGGTACTCCACAAGACAGAGATGCTGTGGAAGATCTGCAGTCACCAATAGCAACATTAAAAGTCCTATTGTGGAGATATGAGTAAAACCAGTCTAAAACAGTGCCAGAGACGCCAACCCAGTTCTTGAGACGTTCCAATAAAATCAGGTGATCTACGGTGTCAAAAGCTGCAGTGAGATCTAAAAGGATTAAAATAGATGAATGGCCAGAGTCAGCTGCTAAAAGGAGATCATTGAGCACTTTGAGGAGTGCAGTCTCTGTGCTATGGCCCGTTCTAAAGCCAGACTGGAATTTTTCAAATAGGCCATTTCCGGTCATAAATGAGATCACCTGTTCTGCAACAATTTTTTCTAAAACCTTGGCCAGGAATGGAAGTTTGGAAATGGGACGAAAGTTGTTCAGGATGGTGGGGTCTAATGAGGGTTTTTTGAGCAGTGGTTGTACTAATGCAGTCTTGAAGTGGTCTGGGACTATGCCTGATGAGAGGGAGGAGTTGATTATGGTTAAAATAGAAGGACAGACTAAGTGCAGAACTTCTTTAAGGAAGCGGGTGGGGATGATATCGAGAGGACAGGATGTGGGCTTCATGTTGGAGATGATTTTGCCAAGATGTTCTATTGAGACAGGGTGAAACAAATTTAAAGAGCACAACAGATTAATAGGTGGTTCGAGTGTTACAAGAGGCAGTGGGGTGATATGATTTCTTATTACACTGATTTTGTTAAAAAAGAAAGATAAAAATTCCTCGCATGTCTCCGTAGACGGCTCAATCACAGTGGGCGGGGCATCTGTAGCACGGCTGATAATATGTAACCAATGTAACCAATATTTACAAAAATATACACTTAAATAGAACCAACCAGAGATATTAATAATACTGCTTAATTCCCAGTCCATTCATGATCATATAACTTAAATATTTTATCTTTATACATGTTTTTGAACCTAAGTGAATTAGTGCATTCCTTTAAATCATTTTGTAGAGAGTTCCACAGTTTTACTCCCACAACCGATGTACACACCTGCTTAAGAGTGGTCCTTGCATGCTGATGTTTGAAATTATATTTCCTTCTATGTTCTATATCTTCTCTTGGATTTGAAAAAACAAACAACTGCTGTAGATTACTTGGTAATAATTTTCTTTTTGCCCTATGCATAACTAATAGCTTAATTATAAGCCTTTCACAATAATATGCAGGACTTTCTGTTCTTTATTTATTTAAACATTGTGTCAATTCATTGACGTTTTTAGGTATTTGTTTATGCACATCTCTGTTGAACAAGCTACATGACCGTGCCTTTCAGGACATTACTGAAATGCCTTCTCGATGACAGCTTTTTGAAGTTCAGTCGTGCTGGGTCACTGACGTTTTAACTTCCTCTTCTGTGTGCCTCAACAGATGTATCGAGTCCAACAGACGTCCCCAACCCACCAAACTACCACGAGCAGAGAGAAAAGAACAAACTACCAGGCAAACGTAAAACGAGGGAAAAAAGGAAAACAGGTAGAAAAAATACAACAACTGTTTAAGTCATTATCTATCATGCTTGCTGTTAATAAAGTAAATTTGTCTTTTCCAGTTCCTCATTCTCAGCTATGTGCTGAGGAAAACCCCACGTTGAAGAGGAAAAAAGCAGCAGGTAAAAACAAATCCAGAGTCCTCCTGCCTATCAGACTGATCACAAATAAAGACAGTGTGATGAAAGACTTCCACAGTTTCCCTATCAGGACTTGATGCTCGATAAAGTTTTATCACTCGTCTCTTTATTATTTTACAATTCTTCATTACGGTCCAGTCAAAAGTCATGTGATGATTGCATTTTAGAAATTGGTCAATGATACCCAGATTGATAACTGCCTCTCTACCGATTCTGTAAAAACATGCATGTTAAAGCAAGGTTTTGCATGTTTTAGTTAGTTTCATAAACATCATTGTAGCTCATGTTGTATTCTGTGACGCTTTTGCATGAGTTCTCACAGTCATCAGACCTGCTTTGTTATGTATTTTATTCTCTTACATGATCTTATCATAGAAAATGCAAACCGACTGGATTCAACACAACAGCCCAGCTTATATTTGTATATGAGGTCCTCACATTGCAATAAATGTGCTCAGGCCCATGGATAATGAATGGACACGGGCCCAAAACGTCATATTCTGGGTCCCACTGAGGGACAGCTCATGACCAGTTTACACGGGACCAGTACATCGTCAGCAACGCCCCTTTTTACAGCCTACTGTACATACTGTACAGCCAGGCTGGCATGTAGTTGGATAATTCGTTTTTCATGATTTTGCCTTTTTGCACCACCAAAATCAATTTGATATAAAACAATAAAAACTTAGACTTAATTCATAGAAATATGTCACTTACCATTTGGAAATTACATACATTTTTAAGAAGAGCACCCCCATGTTCAGCCAAGTACTTTGGCAAAGTGACAGAATTGGAAAAAAGTGTTCTTGAGATAATATATTTCAGTACAATGCCAAAAAACTAAATTAAAAGGTTGTTCTTAAAGATTAACCATCTTTAACCAGTTTGGCTATGAATTTTTTTTCTTTTTTTTTTTACGTTTTTTTACGCTTCTTTAATTATAGGTCCAAGATGCAGCTGCTAACCAAACAGGAATAATACCATTAAGAGATTGACATGAAGTGCAGCAAACAGAAATATAACAGTGAATATTAACTGCTGCTAAAGACCCTATGAAATACTGACATCAAGTCACAAGATGTCGTGGAATGTTAGACTCGTGGGTGAAAAAGATGCTGGTTGAAAACATTCGACTCAGTTCCTTCAGTGAATGACAAAACATTTCATGAAACAGGAAGCTTTCTTCTGAAGGTGTCAGATGTGACGGAGATAAATCAAAAGAAGAACCCCCACTCTGGCTGTGGTTCCTCCAGATACATTTGGGGTTTAGACTTGTTAGTATGATGAAAACTTTCTAGCACTCGTTCTCGTTCACATCTGAAGTTGTAAGACGCTTGGACCACAAAAAAAAATGGGACCACTGAATATGAAGTACACACAATCCTAAAATATTTTTTTTGATTCTTTTCGCAGAGACTGGTGATGGACCGGTATCAGTTCCGGCACAGACCATGACGGGACTTTGCACCACTCCACCGAAAATTCTTCACGTATATTCCCCGCAGTCGGCGACTCCCATTCCCATTCAGTTCATCACCATCCCAGACAACTCAGGGTATCAGCTCGTCCGGCTGGCTTCTCCTCCTCCCGTGATTAGGCTGTCCAACACGGCTGCTAACCCCACATACATACTGGGTGAGCAAATACACACAAGTGTTCCCATAAAAGTCAGGTGTGGCAGTGACATTTGATGGTGTTCAGTGTTTGTTTTGGCCGAGATAAGTCAAAGGTCCTCATACATACTGGGTGAGCAAATACACACACGTGGTTTGCTAAATAAAAATACAGATATGATGAGCAACCACAGAGCTATGTTAATGAAGGTTTTTATGTAAGCGCATAAGATACAGTTGAAACCAAGTTTACATACACTGCAAAAAGACACATAACATTTGATATAATTTCTTGAGGTCTTAATGAAATATTTGTGATATGATTCGATTAAAAAAGACAAAAAAAAACGCTCCCTTTACAACATCTCTTCAGTGTGCTGTTGATAGATGTTGATAGCTGTTTTAAGGGGGTGGAGTCAGACACTTGACTTGACTCCACCCCATCTTTCCCAGCACATGCTACTTTTGAAATCACCTGTATAGCTTTAAACCACCCAGTCTTGAATAACGGTAAAGAGTTCATTATACGAAGTTGCTTGGAGATTAAAATGTAGAGGCTGAATAATTCTGAGTCTGTGATGTCACAGTACCCTCCAAAGGTGAACGACTCAACGAGTGACACATTTTCTGACCCAGGCTGCTCAAAACTAAGTGACAGGGCTGTGTTATGTTGGAGGTTTAGATTTAGACGTCACTTCAGAAAGCTAAATATTAATTTCTCACACATTTTTCCCTCAGTATTTTTCCGTGGGACAACAACCTGACCTGCAGGGTTCCTTAAAGGGGGCCTATTATGGCATCTAATACCTATTTTAAACAGGCCTTGAAAGTCTTAAAAACAAGCTTTTGATTGTTTTTGCTAAATAAATTAGAAATTCAGCCTCTGAGCCATGTCTTTATCTACCCATTCTCTAACCTCATTATCTATGCGGCATTCTGAGTGGGCGGGGCTATGATAATGAGGCTCTGTGCTGATTGGCTGCCTGAATGACGCGATACACCGCTACGAAAAAATGGCGGAAGCTCCGGCCGGCGGAGTTAGTTGTGGGCGTGGTTTCACGGATCGGAGGCCAACTGATGCAAATTGCATTTTGGTTACGTAACGAAAGGAGCAGAATCTGAACGGCTCATAGAAGCCACATCAGACTGGACGGCTCATCCGGGCGGCTGTACAGACACTGCAGAATTTGGTTGCTTTCCTCCTTCTCTGAGTTGTCAGGCTGAGGGGAGACCACTTTATATATGTTAAAGCAAGAAAAAACTTGTTTTTCATAATAGGTCCCCTTTAAGTCTCACTCTTTGGGCTTCTTTTCTTTTAGGTTTTGGTTTTGTTTCTTTTTTAAACATCTGGAAATGTCTGACTTTATAAGGTTTAATAGATGGAAGGATTATTACTGCATGAACATTGGATGCTCTAACCTTGTTTCTCATACAGTTCCTGCTACCTCACCACCCTGCCAACGCCAAGTGCCACCACTCTCCCCAGGTGAGCACAGCACCCATTAATCTGGGATAGTAACGCATATGTTTTCATTAGCCATCCTACTTTTCTTGCACATATATGTATAGATTTCCCACTGGCAATACATTGTACTGTTTTTTGACAGTTTTCCTTTGTGTTTGTAGTGGGCGGTGCCGTGGCACCGGTTCTGATGAGCTCATCCCCACCAGGTTCTCTGTCAGACTCGGCCAGCAAAGCCATGTCTACCTTTTGTGCTTCACCTCCTTCTCCTAGTTATGGTAAGCATCATTATCTGTATCAGTGTCTTTCTTTCATGTTGGTGGCCAGATACCAACTTCTGTGTGTAATATATAACTTGTCACCTTTCAGAGATTTCCCCATGCAAGGAATCCCCACAGTCCCCCACTGTTGTTGACATTCCACGTGAGTCTTCAGATTCTTTAAAGGCTCTCCCCTTATTTTCTCCCAGACTTGTGCAAAATCCTCAACATTCCCTTGTGTGTTTCCCTTAGAGGGTGTGAAGGACTACATTCAGGAAGCGAAAGCCCACGTTTTGCAAGCCTGCCAGCACATGGAGCCCGGCCTGAGCATGACTTCGCATTACATCGAGGTGCAAGTGAGCCAGAGGGAGATTCTGCGCTCGGGAAAAACTGCAAACAAATGTCTGGACAAGGAACTAGTCATCACCGGAGATATAGATCGGCAAAAAAGTGCACTGAGCCCGAATCAAGTAAGAGCATGTTTTACAAAGGCTCATTTTTAAGCTTTATCAAGTAACGTAAGAATAGCTACTTCTGCCTCCTATTTGGCCCCATCTGCCCCTTTGTTTAAAAAATTAAATTTATTATCCATCTATGATATTAACATACTCCAATCATGTGCTTTCATTTACAAATGCACTTATCTTGCAAATATGCTTCCAAGTACTTTCAAAGATTTTTTTAAGACCAATTCACAAATTCATAACTATAATACCAGACAATTTGAGGATCTCCATTCTTCATTCAGTCGTACCAATAGCAGTCAGTTCTCCATCAAAGACAGAGGTGCCTCACTCTGGAACTCTCATATACTTATTGCAAAATCTTCACTGTCTATTACTGTAATAGTTTTAAACAGAGATTGAAGACCAGCCTTATTGATCAAGCGTCTAGAAGTGCCTCCACTTAATGTGGACTCACTTCTGCACGTGCACACCGAGAAATTGTCTGTTTATATCCATCTTTTTGGAACGCTGTTTTTTTGTTTTTTTTTTGTTTTTTGTTCTTGCTATTATTTCAATACAATGTATTTTCTTGGTGAGAACTTTGAATAAGCCCATTTAGGGCTTCCTTTCTCACCTGCACATATTTTCATGCTTTTTATGTTCATTTAAACTTTTGTACCGTTTTTTATGTTGTGCAAATAAACAAATCAAATCAAACGTAATATGTGGATTATTTAAATAAGTGAAAACTCAGAACTGCTGATTGCATCTCAAAGTTAATTGTATTTTTTATCCTTTTTCTTTCAGATCTTTCAGTCAAACGGAGACAGATCTAGACGGTGTATTTTGTTGCTCGGCAATGCCGGTATGGGAAAAACGACTCTTATCAAGAAGCTGTGTCTTGACTGGTCCAGAGACTGCAGCCATCAGTTTGACTTTGTCTTTTTGTTGGACGGCAAAGGACTCACGTTAACCGAGCCCGTCCACAGCCTCCAGTCGCTCCTTCTCGACCTCTCCTCCTTGGCCCCGTGCTGCAAGGACCCCGAGGCGGTGTATGCTCAAATCCTTGCAGCCCCTAAACGCGTGCTCATCATTTTCGACGGGTTTGACGAGCTGCGGGACTATGAAACTCTTCTCCAGACTCTAGAAAAGGACTTGGTGACGTCATTGCAGAAAGACAGCAAGGCACAGACCTTCACAGTGCGGCAGTTGTACTCCGCCATCCTCCAGAGGGTTCTGATTCCAGGTTGCACTCTTTTGCTCTCCACGCGGCCCCGAGGCACCGCCAACCAGCTGCTGCGGCGTGCAGACAGTCTCCTGGAGGTACGAGGCTTCAGCCCAACCAATGTTGAGGTTTATTTGTCGCAGTACTTCACTGATTCTGCCCTCAGAGCATCTGCCCTGGACTGCTTAAAAGGCAGCTGCTACTTACACCTCCTCTGTTGGAACCCCGGACTTTGCCGGCTGGTGTGCACGGTTTTAGAACGCTGCAAGAGTCCAGATCTCCTACCGAGAACTTTAACTGGGCTCTGTCGTCAAGTGCTTTCTTTGAAAATGGAAAAAGACAGAGGGAGCGCACAGTCGCACGATGAAAATCAGGCACAAATATCTACGCAATCTGGACAAGAAACTCCAACAGAAACTGTAAAGGGTTCTCGAGAGAGGAGGTTTTCCACTAGCAAACGGGCAAAGTCCACTTCCTCTTACACCCCAAGACCCAGGAGAGCTAAAGAGCGGGAGAAAGAGGTGGAGAAAGCGGATGAAATCTCTGTAGAAGCAGACAGAGCAGAGGACAGAGAGATCGTGTCCCGACTGAGGTGTTTGGCGTGGGAAGGGGTCAAAGCCAACACCTCCATCCTTCCATCGGAACGAGCCGTGTCTGCCAACGTCAAGGCGTTCGGCCTCAGGACGGGGCTCCTGCTCTGTCAGAGCCTGAGGACGAGGCCACTTAACTCCAACGGTGAGCCGGACGGGAGGAGAAATGAAGACAAAAATGAAATGGGAGGACAGGATGGGGAGCAGAAGGAAAACAGAGGAAATGTTGACATTATTGATGACGGAGATAAGCACATCCTGCTGTGGGCCAACCCTTTTCTTCAAAGCTACATGGCTGCCCTCCATTTGTGTTTTTCAAGGTAAAGTACATATATTCCTGCATTCTTCAGGGAGTAATTGAGCTAGAAAGCCGAGCTGAAAGCTTAAATGAAAAGATGCTGACTAGGGCTGTTCGATTTTGCCCAAAAATAAAATCTCGATTTTTTTCTCTCAAAATCCGATTTTCGATTACGATTACGATTATTTTGTGAATTGACAAAAGGCAAAGAAATGATTTCAAATATGCTGTTTTTTTATTGAACATTTGCCCCATTGGGCTTTGAGTGCAAATTTTGCTCTTATTAAACCAAAAATTAATGAATAAAGTGCAAAACTCTGTAAAATAAGTTGAAAAAAAGTTTTAAAAAATATAATAAAATATAAAGTTTTATCTCTGAAAAATCAGCAATGTGGCAGCAAATCAGCACTTGCAAACATACAGTAAGTTATATTTCCAATTAAATAAAACAAGACATTTTCTAATTAAACTAAACTGGGTCTTTGCATGCTAAATAATAATGCAACCCATGAAGGAGGTAGAGGTGTGTAATGTCAGTCATTACATTTGCTATTCACATTTTCAAGTTCTTTGCAAGGAACTCGAGCCGGTCTACCCGGTGGCATGTTACAACGCCCCCTCCTACACTAAAGAGCCTCTCCGATGGGGCACTTGTCGCAGGTATTGAGAGGTATTTCCATCAATCATTAATATGGTATCAATCATTAATATGTGTGCAGACAAGGTAAAAAAAATAAAAAATAAATAAAAAATAAAAAAAAAGTGAAAAATCGATTTTACGATTTTCACGTTTTAACATCGTTCTAATTACATAATCGCGATTACGATTTAAAATCGATTAATCGAACAGCCCTAATGCTGACAGACTTTGAATTAAAGTTAAAAAGCTTTGTGTTTCAGTTGGGAGAGTGTGCTGTAAAAGCCTAAAATGAAAGAGCATATCCCTTTCCACTTTCAGCCTTTTTTCTTTCACTTTAAGTGTTGTTTTTGTGGTGCCCTGACCCAGTCTGATTTCTGTTTTCCCCAGGACTGTATCGGACCGTTCCTTCCTCCTAAACCTCCCTTTCCAGACGGGCGGTAAGGGCCGCCGGCGACCTCAGAGGGAGGAGCTGGAGCTCACGCAGCGATTCGTAGTCGGCCTCCTTTTCCACAGCAGCACAGATGCTCACGGCATCCGCTCCCACGCAGAGTCACCCTTCGGGGACACGCTGGCCACCAAGCAGGATCTGGTAACCAAACACTTGGACGGTCTTTCCTATGGCAACCTGAGTCCCGCTCAGGTCCTCGAGGCCTGCCATTGCATTTATGAAGCAAGTTTCACACGTGACGAGAGCAGCAGAGACACAGGACTGTTGAGCCGTCTGGCAGCAAATCTTCCCGAGTCCCTGACGTTTCGTGGCGTTCCCCTCAGCCCGCCAGATGTTTTCACTGTGCAGAAGGCTCTTGAGCAGGGCGGGGCTGGAGGCAGAAACTTCTGTTTGGATTTGGAGGACTCCGGGATACAGATCTGTGGACTCAGAGCGCTGATGAGCCTCAACAACATCAATACATACAGGTAAAAAGCTACTTACACTGCAAAAACTCAAAATCTTACCAGGAATACTTGTCTTATTTCTAGTTAAAATGTCTCATTTTTAGTCAAAAAATCTCATTACACTTCAGTCATTACCAGAAAAATAACTTGTTATTTGACAATTTTCACCTGTTTCAAGTAAATTTTCAATTGAAAATCTGATTTATCTTCTCATTACAAGCAAAAACATCTTGTTCCACTGGCAGATTTTTCTACTCATTTTAAGTGAAAATGTACTTGAAACAGGTGAAAATTGTTGTTTTTTCTAGTTTTAAGTGTAATGAGATTTTTTCTAAAAATTAGACATTTTAACTAGAAATAAGACAAATATTCATGTTAAGATTTTGAGTTTTTGCAGTGTTAACTGAGTTTTCTATGGGCTTACAGGTGTTTTTTTCTTTGCAACTATTGACCGCCCACTGAAGGCTGTTTATCATTTATTGTCCAAAATCAGTGTTAAATACTAACTTGTGATTTATTATGATTATCATGATAATATATATATATATATATATATGTATATATATATATATATATATATATATATATATATATATATATATATATTGTATTAAGTCCCAACAGCAACTGTGTGTTTATCTGCAGTAAATTACACGAAGCTGCTATTCTCAAGTTAAAAAAGTTGTGTTGACAAAGTAATGAAGTATTTACCGCTTTGCAATGTTACATTCACTTCTGAAATTTAAACCTCAATGTTGAAAAAACCTAACAAACCAAGCTGGTGTAAACCTGAGGCAGTTGGAGGGGGCATGTGGGAGAATGTGTTGGAGCCGGGGAAAAAAAACGCTCTGCATGTGTGTGGTTGTGTCAGCGGCCTTTTCAAAGCTCATCCACCTTTCTGAGACGGCAGCATTGATGCAGAAATGTACAGCAATATTCAAGGGAATGTAAGCTGCCATTCAGCCATACATTTCCAAGAAAACGACACAAATCCACTGAAATGTTTCATCACTTTGTATCTTTAGTACCAGAATGTTTTTTTTAAGTGTCATGGTTAGATTAGATTATATCTTTATTATTAGATTATAGCTTTATTAGTCATTGTTATATAACACCGAAATTAAAGGTGCCATCAGTCAGTGCTAAAAAACCAACAGATAAACAGTATCGTAAACAAAACACTTTCACACAACACAAAATATAAAAATAACTGATTAAAACCAATAAATAATTTAAAAATAGCCTACACATGCACACAATCCCTCATATCAGTTACAGTTTGTTTTTGAGTAGATTGAGTTTTGTTACAGCTGTAGGATAAAAACAGTCTCTAGAGGAGAGAGGGGAAGGGAATAGCACTTTGTTTTGGTATTTTTTTGTCAGTCCTAACGTTTGAAAATTACTGTATTTTAACAAATAGAATTAAGCTGATGAGAAAAGAAAAAAAAAGATTAAATATCTTGGTTTCATAACCCAGAACGAAATAAAAGTAGTTTTTGTTTTCTTCCTCGTGATAAATGCATTTAATCTGACACTTTTACATGCACATCGAAGTCGAATGTTAAACCACGTAGCAAACATGGGGTGTCTGATTCTGACATGGCTTAAACACAGTGCAAATGCACTGCATGCAGACTTGGTCATGCATACAATGCTTTCTTTTTCTCTTTCTCATTGTTCCTCGAGATGTGAGTGAGTCATTTTGGGCTTGTTGAGGAATGTGTTGGTATGCTGAGGGAGACTGGTCCCGGTGCCACTGAGCATTGGTTTTTTGGGGGGGGGTTTTAGAGCTCAAAGTAAAATCTACATGAATGCAAGAGCATTGCACTACAAGGGATAAGATTAATGTTTTTCATGTAGCACACTGAGGGGTTGATGTTATGATTGATCATTGTTTGACTGTGCGATGGAGCAAATCTACCCTGCTGTACGAGAGGAATGCTCTTTCATTTCCATGCTTTTGAAACCCTTTATGTGCTCTTCAGGGCATGTATCGCTGATGTCATCGCCCTCTGGGAGCAGCTGGAGCAGAGCAGCGAAGAGGGGCTCCTACAAGGAGCCGTGTCCAAGTTCAAGATCCACCCTCTGAAGGTCACGCAGGTGTGCCACATCGAGCACCTGGAGAAGCTGGTCAACATACACGTGCACAAGAGGCTGTCGGACAGGTAAAACGCCACACAGGCGCACAAGGATGCTGCACATGCACACATACTTTGCAAAACACGAGTTCTCTCTTCATTTGTTGAAATGCGCTTTCCACCCATGCAGCTCCAGCCAATCAGACTCCATCCTGGCAGAAGGGGTCCCAGCAGTCAAAGAACTACACAAGCTGGAGTTTGAGTGAGTAGCTTTGACATTTAAAATCAGAATGTAACACAGTCACGTGTAAAACTTAGTTCTCTATCTTTTAATGCTGTTAAAGTCCATGACACTATAATTAGAAGGGCACTAATACCTCAAGATTATGTCATGGTCATAGACGAAACCATAAGAGAATTATTTGGCTTTTATGCCTACTACCATGTTTTGTGTAAATGAAGCACTGAGGTGATTGCATGTGGATCTATAAGCTATCAGCTCTTGGGGCTACTTAGTATTGCCCACATGATCTAGTCTTTTTGGCTTTTTGTTGCACAGTGACTCTAAACCATATGTTGTTGATCATCTGAAGTTGTATTTCCCTAAAACGTAGGGGCACTAACTCTTTCACATCAGTGCAGTAGGCTGAGTTTGATGCTGATGGTTATGTGGCGTTGCCTTTCCCTTCAGGCTTGGGCCAGAAAACGGTCCCTTGGCACTTCCTAAGCTGTGGGACCTCCTACCAGGGCTGCATAATCTACAACACTTGGAGTAGGTGTAAACAGCCTTTCAAGGTCAAAATACGTTATGTTGTATCATGGGATGTTTGTCTGATGCCTGTTTTTTTGGCTCTTCCCTCAGTCTGGAGAACAGTAAGATTGGTGACCAAGGAGCTGAGAAGCTGGCGGATGCTTTAGTCTCCCTCTGCTCTCTGGAGATACTAAAGTGAGCCCCTTTTTCTGACCTTTTTGTGTCTGTTTGGAGAAAATAAAAAGCATTTTAATTTTATGTTGACTTTTATGCATTAAACTAAACAAGTGTTTTCTGCCTCTGATCTTTAGTCTGTCACAGAACTGCATAGGAGACCAGGGAGTGAAGAAACTGGCACTTCCTTTGAAGGACCTGCCCAGGCTGCTCTGTTTAAGGTATGCACGTCGTACCCACACATACGCCCATGTAACACCTTTAAATAGCATCTTATTTCACTCACAAAATGTCACTTCCCTCTCTGCTTTCTCCAGTCTGTACAGCAATGTGATTTCTGATGAAGGGGCCGAATCGTTAGCAGCTGTCCTCCCACACATGGCCTCTCTCACAGACCTCGAGTGAGTTGCCCTTGACAACGGCTGTCCTTACACATCACCGTTTGCACTCGCACACACATAGCAAGTGTAATGGTAAATAGTTTGTTCATTTATATTTTCATAACAAAGCTCCAAAACATGTCCTGCAAAAGAGGAAGTCGCTGTGTGGGAGAAGTTATATAAGTCAAACATTTACAGTTGGTTTATCAGTGTAACTTGCACATTCTTTGCTGATTTGTCCCAATTCTGTTTTGTCAGTGTGAAATACAACAAGTTTACAGATGTTGGAGCGCAGAGCTTCGGAGACAGTCTGAGAAAGTGTAGAAAAATCAAGTCCTTGAGGTGAGCCGTCTTCCCGTCCCGCCATAATGACTCTGTTTCAACCCAAATCTAGTTTTCCATCCTGAAATTGTTTTTCCCATTATCTCATCACAGGATGTGGAACCAGTGCATCCCGTACAGAGTTTTCGAGAGACTTCAGCAGCAGGACGGTCGCATCCTTTGGCATTAGAATAATGATAAAAACACTATCAGGCAATAAACATTTCGTCATGGATCTCATGCATGCAGATGAAAACTACACACAAAAATAGAAAAAGGACATGAGCTACGGAACAATTATAAAGATGAACAAAAAAATGAAAAAGAGAAAGATTGCACTACATGAATCAAATGCTGCTTTACTTGTTGATTGATCAGATTCAGATTTCCAGATTCTGCTCTTTCAATGAGGAATGAACAAAGCTGTTCTGCAGGGTCGTGAATGTGTCTACGGGGGGCGGTTTAATGTTTGATGAAGCTATTTTTCACTACTGTGTTGGTTGTTTTTAATGTCGACTGCTCATAGCTGGAGAAAATGTAATTGTGCAGCATGTGACTTTTTTATACTAAAGGTATTTCTATGCACTTTCTGTAGCTGTGAATTAAAGATAGCTGATAGTGTGTCAGTTTAATACAAATAGGGCTGTTTTTTTAAACACAAGCATTTTCACTTTTCACTTCCTTCCCTCCTGGTTTTTGTTCTCCATTTTTTTATACAAACTGACCTTTTAAATAAATGTGGTATGTGTGGCTCTAAATGGTTTTAATGTGTTACAGCTGTACCTTGTAGAAACATTACAATCCAATGATTCCTGATCATATGAGTGATGTTTAGTTGATCCTCTTTTTCCTTGTTTTCCGTCTTTGATTGTTTACATTCTGGTAAAGAGTCTCTGTATGAAATCCCAATTACAGATCCAGCCTCATAATTTAAATTAGTCTTTAGTTCATGTGTGACACCGCCAGATCAAGCTTGAATTCTCACAGCTCGATTCCAGTTTTATTTCTAAACTGTTTCTCACTGAAAGGCTGGTATTCAAACAAGAACACCCTGCTGCTGCTTTCTGCTACAACAGCTCCCTCTCGTGGATGAAATTTAACATGACACCAACAGAGAAACGTGAGGAACATTTAGAGACGAGTCATTTAAAGTCTGAGGCTGGAAGCTCGTCTTTAATTAAATACATATCAGAAAATCAAACTGTGACAATTCAGAGGTCTTTAGAGGATGAGTACGTCTGCTAAGAGGAAGAAAAACTGGGATGATGAAAGCCTTGGGCCACTGCAAAAACTCAAAATCTTACCAGGAATATTTGTCTTATTTCTGATTAAAATGTCTCATTTTTAGTCAAAAAATCTCATTACACTTAAAACAAGAGTCATTACCAGAAAAATAACTTATTTGACAATTTTCACTTGTTTCAAGTAAATTTTCACTTGAAATAAGTAGAAAAATCTGCCAGTGGGACAAGATTTATCTTCTCATTACAAGCAAAAAAATCTTCCACTGGCAGATTGTTCTACTTATTTTAAGTGAAAATCTACTTGAAACAGGGGAAAATTGTTGTTTTTTTCAAGTTCTTGTTTTAAGTGTAATGAGATTTTTTTTTTTACTAAAAATGAGACATTTTAACTAGAAATAAGACAAATATTATTTTTAAGATTTTGAGTTGGTGTCCATTGACTCTGAGTGGAGGGACGTAAGGCACTGCCAAACTAAACTGAGTCCTTTGTGTGGTTATGGAAGTGTTGTTCCTGTCAGAAGTTGGAAAAAAAGTACAACTTTTCAGCTGCCAACACAAGCTTCGGTTGATATAACTGTGGATACACAGCTGATGCTCAGCAATGAAATCGCACGCAGTTTTAAGCACTGAGTGGTTCAGTGGTACAACCTATACAATCAACAATGGTACGTCAGAAACATCGTGCTGCAATGCTCTTGTGTGAATGCACTAGGGTTGAATATTTTGAGAAAAAAAAGAATAAATAAAGTGCATTAATGTTCCCTCAGGACCTGCCTCCCAAATCCCCACCAAAGCACATGAACTGTTCAGACGATTCAGACAAGGATTGTTTTGTTTTTGCTTTTTTTTTAGAGCTCTGTTCTTTTTACAGATGATCCGTATTTTTTGCTGACATGCGTTCACATAATTGTTCTCTGATGGTGTCTAAAAAAAAACTCATCAGAAAAAAATATTCTACTCAACCTTTAATGCCTTTTTTTAACTGACATTGGACGGCGCTTGAGAAAATCGAATTAGTTAATTTGTGGGCTTTCCTTTGCTGCTAACATGTATTACTGTCCCATCTTCTTCCTTCTTTTTTTTATAAATTCAAATGTAATTTAATTAATAAATATCTATGGTTACCACATATGTTATTTTTAAACTGTCACATGCAACCCTTAATCTTTCCCTCTTCGATACAAAGAATCAGTCTGGAAAAGTCTGGTTGAGACGTTAAATTTCCAGGAGAAACTTTCAACTAACAGAAAACATGACCTCTAGATAGAAAAACAACCAATCAGAGAAACGAACCAGTGACTTAGGTAGAGTGACAGCTGGACTAACACAATATAATGAGGGACTGTTGTCAGTTTGGAAGTAAAAACGTATTGATTTGATCTGATAGGTTTTTAGCAACTCTGTGGCCATCTTGGATATTTTGAAACGTAGCTCTTAGGTTATGCTCTATGATTAATCACTTAAAAACCCATCCTTGCTTGTTGTGATTGATTTGGTAATTTCTGCGGAAATGCCTGAGAATGGGAGGAGTACCACACCCATTTCACAGGCAAAAACATTTACAAAGTAAATGAGTATGGCTTGACAAACTAGTTATGTCTGATCAAATGGACAGGAAAATTGAAAACTGACCCAACATATTGACCAAAAAAAATGTAAATGGCTTCTGATGTCATAACAGATGGCACTGGCCCAAGAGAACCCTATATCAGTCCCCCCTAAATTACAATAAAAGGTTTTATTTAAATCAGCATTTGATAGCAGCATGTTTTGTTCTTCACTGCTGATATCGGTTTAGCTGTAGGGCTGTTTCAGCTGACAAGACATGATGTTCAAATACAAACTGAGTGCAGCTTGGCAGAGTGGTGAAAGTCTGTCTTGTTCCAGCCACCAGGCCAAACCAAGATAACCTCAGCTGAAACATGCATGCATGCGTAGTTTGAGACTTTTTTTCCCTTCTGTCTCTACAGCTCCATTTATTTGGTTTACAACCACAATTTAACAAATATCTTACACAATTTGCATATTCTGGTAGACTGATATTGACACTTCTCATCCAAACGTTAATCATTAGCTGGACTGAAATCAGCCCTCTTGGATCTGCAACATGTACAATATATTCAAACTTTGTCCAAAACTTAACTATCCCTTAACAGTCAACGCTGATGCAAGTTTGTATTCCAAACCAAACCAAGCACAAGGGTGACAATAACCCAATACTTGAATGATAACATTAACAGATAATTAACCCCTTCCTTGAATTTTATTATTGCTTTTCATAACATACAATTCATAAAAAGAAATTCTAAAACTGTAACAATTTAAACACAATTAACCTCAGTTAAAAAAAAAAGCTAAACTAAAAACACAGCATCATGCATAGAGTCTTCTGAGTCATCCTGAAAGCATTCACGATGAACAGAGGATGGCAAGTTTTATGGACTTCTTTTGAGGTTTTCTTTTATGACATTTGGCACATTTTGCCACAATGAATCAAGTGGGAAATGAAAATGTACTTGAACCCAATTGCTCATGGTATAGATTGAGCATGTTAACTTGAATACATTCTGGTTGAGAGTTAAAAAGAAAAAGTGGCAAGTACACCATGAAAAATCAGCTTAATTCTTCTCCATTCTGCAGCCTATCTCCAGTGTGTGAGGTCTTGCCAGTGCGCTCACTATTCTTTACTCCTGAGAGAGTGCATGTCCCTGATGTTGAAATAAAGCATGGATAGCCTCAAAAGACACAAATTTAAACTTTGAGAATGAAACTATCAAGAAGCAATGGATAATGTGTCCTGAATTATAGATTGAAGAAGAAAAAAAAAAAAAGGAATTCTCTGAATGATTAAGTATGACACATGCCTACATAAGTGCTATCTTCCTGCCAGTTCTTTTGAAATGTTTGAACCACCATATCCTGTAAAGCCTGGATAATTGCTTAATGTAAAATGTCAGGGTACTGGACGTCAACAGCGCAGCTCCAGCCTTCAGATAAAGAGAACACCTGCTGCTCCCCGCGTGCTGCACAACTCCTTATGTCCAAAGTGAGTGTCCCCGGTGCCATAACCAGCCCGGCTGAGTCCAGCAGGAGTCAACACAGATGATCTAGTGCAGAAAGCTCTTTCCATCCGTCCAGCTGGTGATCATATGGCAAGCGGTGTTGAATCTCTCCCTCAGGCACAGTTCTTTTGAGCCGTGACAACCTACGAACAGAGATACACAACTGAGCCTACAGATATTACGAAACAAAAAAAACCAAGACAAACAAAGAAAAACGTTCTAAGCTTGATCACGTCACATCATCAAGGTGTATGTGAGCCGTATGCACGCCTGCCTCTCCTGGCTTACTGTTGAGAAGAGACTCATGTGTAATACACTTGTTCTGTTCAAGTCTGCCATGAGCGCAAAAACCCCAGTGTTTATAAATGAACAGATTCTTTTTGGTATAGTGTTCATCATTATAACGCTAGAGGTTCCAGTCAGCTCAAATTACCAATTCCAAGGACCAATCATCTTAAGAGATCTTTTATTTATAGATCAGTGACTTTGTGGAATAACCTGCCTCAAAACCTCTGCTACATACACAAAAAATTAACTTTAAAAAAAAATCTTAAAGTCTACTTAGCATTGTAAAGTTTTTGTTGTTTGTTTGTTCTTTTTGCATTCTGTATTATTTAACAATTTTCTTTTCTTTAATGTAAATGTATCTAGTATCAAACTTGTCATTGCGCATTGAGAAATCATGTAATCACTTTATTTTTGTAATTGTATAGTTCTGTATGTTTCTTTTTTTCTTTGTGGACCCCAGAAAAAGACTAGCTGGTTGCTATGGCACCAGCTAATGGGGATCCTTAACAGAGGTGGGTAGTAACAAGTTACATTTACTCTGTTACATTTACTTGAGTACGTTTTGGGAAATTTTGTACTTTTAGGAGTAGTTTTGAATCACTATACTTTTACTTGAGTAAATTTGTGAAGAAGAAACTGTACTCTTACTCCGCTACATTAGTCTACATTGAGCTTGTTACTTTTCTTTTATCCACGTACGCGTCAATCTCATGACATCACTGAGTGATTCTTTGGGAAAACTTTTTGTTTTTGCATGTTTTGTCGCATAAACACAGACTCAAACCCACACACACAGAGTTTATATGAGTTCATGGGCTTCTTCTAGTTCTGCCTGCAGAGCCTGGTTAAAAAAGAAAAGTACAAGGCTTTAAATTTTGTGCCACTTGTGCTTAATTTATTTTTTTATTCTGTTATTATTTATTAAAGTACTTGAATTTACTTTAAGATTATTTTAATTTAAGCTATTTTTTATTTTCTATTAATTTTAATTAATTTTATTATTTTATTGATTTAATTTGCCTGAAGATGATTATTTTGTACTTTTGTCTGTTTGAATGGTTGTGTTAAAAAAATAAATCATACGTTACTCAACAGTTACTCAGTACTTGAGTCGTTTTTTCAGCAAGTACTTTTTTACTTTTACTTAAGTAATTATTTGGATGACTACTTTTTACTTCTACTTGAGTCATATTATTCTGAAGTAATGTGTGTGTGTGTGTGTGTGTGTGTGTGTGTGTGTGTGTGTGTGTGTGTGTGTGTGTGTGTGTGTGTGTGTGTGTGTGTGAATATTTTTAAATACAGGTTAAATGATCAGTGAATGGAGGTAGGAGGACTAAATAAGTTTATACTTCTTCCTACTCCTTTTTTGGCACATGTAAATCAAAATAGCAAGTTTTAAAGGATGAAATTCTTTGTTTTGTTGTTTTGTTTTCTTAAACTTCTCATGAAGTTTTTACATGTACAAAAATTAATAAATCAAATCAAAAAAATCAAATCAAGTAACAGTACTTTTACTTGAGTACAATTTTTGGCTACTCTACCCACCTCTGATCCTCCATAAAAATCAAATCAAATCATGACTTCTTACTTTTTGACCAAAAGTCTCTGTGAAAGAGAAAAACTGCAACAACAGCGTCCACTTTGAGGCGTGTTCCTCCTCACACTTTCCCCCACGATGGCCCCCTTTGTCCCGGACATGTCTCCCACCATCAGTCACTCCAGATATCCCTCGAACACGTCCAGCTCCGTGTCGGTGTCGTAGGGCAGGGAGGCCGGGTCGGACAGCACCCCCAGGTCCACCAGAGCCTGGTCCATGTCCTCGGGCAGGAACACGATCCCCACGTTCAGCACGATGTACTCCATCAGAAAGGCATAGTAAAGGATGAGGACGTTAACAAAGAACAGACCCAAATAAAACATATATGGGAGTTCGTCCAGGAGCGATTCCACCGAATCTAGCTGGGCATAAACTGGATGTGTCATAGAAAAGAAAGACAGCCACCGTTGTGTGTGTTTGGGGGCCTGAATGTGGCTATAAACCCGTCTGCGCTGCTGCGTCCATTACAGGCTCGTCCCGGATCAGGACGGCGCTGGGAGAAGTTTTTCACGAGCACTTTTATCTGTCGGATCCAGAAGAAAACGAGAGGAAAGCGGCTGGTCTGGACGACGTTACGTTCATCGCTAATAATAACCAGAATTCAGTATGAAAATACCATGTCAGCTAGCTCGACGCATTCTTGACATTGGTTCCTTCGGGTTTGCGGAATTCACGCCATGCCAGCTGGCAAAACAACTGGGAGGAATAGTAGCTTTAAGCGCTAGATTAAACAAACGCAAGCATTTTTACACAATAAGTCGACATTTTTCGAACACACATATATGCACTTGTGACGATTATCTTTATGGCTAAATGTCATTTCCAGCATTTAACTGCATCAAAACATAGCCGACCACTGCGCGACACCCGAAGCCTCGCCACGTGATTGGCTCGCCCACTAGTAAGCTCTGCTGTGATTGGCTGTCGAGCTGTCAATCACAGTGGGCGTGGTAGGAGTTCCAGTCGCGTGCTTTTGTCGTCGCCACCAGTGTGGACATTTGTAGTTTTTTCCGACACGCTCTTCTACGCAGTTCAATGGCCGCCACGCAGAATAAGAACTCCAACTCCCAGGAGGCAGTCACACCCCGGAGGCGTTGCACAATGACCCCTGCAGTACGTCTTGCATCTCCGCCCATCTTCCCCTCAAGGAGGTGTCTGTAAAGTGCAAGCAGGCGCTATGGCTAGATGCCCACAGTAACATTTGTAATAATAATAACAATAATATTAATAACGCGTCTGGCAGAACATAAGCCCCCCTCGTAAAAGCCGCAACCATGTTCGGGCGGTCCCGGAGCTGGGTTGGAGGTCAGGGGAAAACCAGAAACATCCACTCGCTGGACCATCTGAAGTGAGTAGTTAGCGGCTAATGATAGCTCAGTGAAATTACCATCAGACATCATTATCAGTTATTAACAGGTAAAACTCAGAGTAGGTACGTTAACAATTTAGACATAAACCCAGATTGGATTAATGCAATCTTTGCTTGCTGTATCCTGCTAGTAATGTTGCGTAAGATACATAAAATGTAAAGTAGCCGGTTCATGTTTGCAGCGCTTGTTGCTAATAGCTTTAAACATCCCAAGTGCTTATTGGTGAGCAATATACTCATTCACCTGCACATCCGCTGAAAAGCCAAGTGCATCAAGGGTTTAAGGGCCTGCGCTTGTGTTTTTGATCAGTTTATTAAACCACGAAGCAATTTGAGTTAAGTGAGGAGTTTTGAGCCCCTTTGCTATACAACAGGTGCTTCAGAATCTGTTAATTCCTTATAGCAAACTAGCATCACAAGCATTGAAGCTGTTAATTAATAATTTGATTATATGTGTGCAAACGATTTTGATACTTTTCCAAATAAATGTAAATGTACTTTATTTATATAGCACCTTACATCAACCTAGAGGTGAACCAAAGTGCTTTACATACAATCAACAAAATAAAACAAGTATAAAACATATGAACATATAAAACATCAAGTATAAAAAAAATTGTCGCCACACTACTGAGTATTAAAAGCCACCCTGAATAAATAAGTTTTCATTTTAGATTTAAAAAGGCCCAGGTCAGAGATGGTGCGTAACTCACAGGGGATTTTATTCCAGAGCCGGGGGCAACTGAAAAGGCTCGGTCCCCCCAGCGCTTCTGCTTTGACCTGTGCACTTCCAACAAACGTTGGTTGGAGGATCTCAGAGCTCTGCCAGGCTCACGCACCGTTAAAATCTCTGATAAATAAGTTCAAACTGTGTTTTTTTGTTTGTATATTTCATTGTTTTGAGCAGAATAGGATTTTATTCTCGCTGCTCTTAACATCTTTTTTTCCAACCATGTCTCTCTGACAGATATATGTACCACGTTCTGACCAAAAACACCACTGTGACCGACCACAACCGAAACCTCCTGGTCGAGACCATCCGCTCCATCACAGAGATCCTCATCTGGGGGGACCAGAATGACAGCTCTGTGTTTGAGTAAGTCTCATCCATGTCATTGTGAGCAGTTGGCCTGCTGTAGCTGCAGAGGAGTTAATGTTCCTGCACAGTGTACGGTTTTGGACCTTCGTGAAAGAATCGTGGTGTCATTCATCGCAGGTCAAATCAGCTGTGCCACGTTGTGCAATATGAGCAGTTTGACAATCACCATCACACTGGTCTTGCGAGCAAAGTCTGCCTGATATGATTTTCTGACGGAGCCAGATATCTTAATGTCTAGTCCAGTGTTTCCCAACCCTGGTCCTCAAGGCCCACTGTCCTGCATGTTTTAGATGTTTCCCTTCATCATCACACCTGATTCTAATTAATGGTCCTAATTAGCTTGTCATCAAGGCCTGCACAATTCTGTTGATGACACAGCCACTTGTATCACGGTGTGCTGAAGCAGGGCAACATCTAAAACATGCAGGACAGTGGGCCTTGAGGACCAGGGTTGGGAAAAACTGGTCTAGTCAATTAAAATGCCACTTGATATTACGTAATAATGCCCAAATCCTTAAAAAGAAGTGACATGGAAAAGAAATTAAGCTTCATCAAACTTCAAGGAAGAATCTGTGGCAACTAAGCACAGTACTGTGAAGGAATTGCAAGTTATCAGACATATTGTTTGTAAATGCAGGCTGGGTCATATCACGGCATTAAAACTACCTACCTCAAGCACACTTTGCAAAACTGGCATCCAAAGTTGGCCTCTTCTCCCAAATCATGACTGGAATCCCATTCTGCTTCATTGCTTTTTTCTTCTTTTTTTTAAATTATTTTTAGCAGACACAAAAGCTACTACAATGTGGTTTATTTTCACGTTTTGCCTATTGCACTGCTTGCTGATGACAGTTCTACATCCAGCAGCATTGGATCATAGCCTATACTTCAAAGGGGCATTGTACAGTCTGTATATTATTCTTGACATTTTATTCAAGCTTAAGTAGATGCAATTCGTACAGTGTAAGATGCAATGAGTTTATTTAACTGAAAAAAATCGTGCAGTGTATGAGAGCCTTCAGATTTATAAAGGATGTGTGCCCTCAAACGCTAAGCTTACGCCTTTTCTTACACACAACTTGTTATTTACAATAGAATGATGTTCAATTCAACTCAGTTTTATTTATATAGTATCTATTACCGTACAAATTGTCTCAAGGTGCTGTCCAAAGACCCAGAGAATGACCCCAAGCAATTATTAAATAAACAATGGCAGGTAAAAACTCCCCTAGCAGGAGAAAAGCCCTGAAGCCAAACAGTATCAAGGAAAAACTCCCCTTTTAAGAGGGAAGAAACCATAAAGGGGGACAATCCTTCCAAAGGCCAGCTGGGTAAAGCAGGAACATAGCAGGGAGATAGGAAAGAGAGGATGGAGAACAGAGAGAGAAGACAATAAGATGTGCACATCTCACACATTTGTCAAGGTTGGTATGGTAAAAGGTAAATGGGAAGAAATTCACAAGAATATAATGTAAAAACCCTTCATAATTAATATATGATGGTGAACTTTGCTGAATGAATTTTTTTCCATTTCCTTTCTTATTAAAAGCTCATATTGACACTATAGACTAGTTGTGTGTGGATTTCTTTAACTTCCTTCCTGCTACTTCCCAAGAGAAAAAAAGAAAAATCATTTGAGGGTGATTGGTGTTTCTAAATTGTCCAGAGATGTGTGTGGTTTGTCTCTGACCCTGTATTGCTGTTGCGCCCTGTCCAGGGAGTACCCATGTTCTCACCTAAAGACAACTGGGCTACACTTCAGTCCTCCAATCCCAAACAGAATTTTGCATGGACCTTGGAAGGACCTTCAGTGCAGCCACCAAGCTGCTGCTTGTTTGTGGGCCTTTCTGCCCTCAATAACTGAAAATCCTTCTCTATTGAGTTAAGACGAGGCGACTGACTTGGCCATTAAAGAATATTGAATTTCTTTGCCTTCAAAGATTTGCAGTATGTTAAGGGTCATTATCCACCTGTACTGTGAAGCTCCATCCATTCGGGGGGCAGTGGCTCAGGAGGTCGAGCTGACCGAAGGATTGGCGGTTCAAACCCTGCTCTCGCCAGTCATCCGTCGTTGTGTCCTTGAGCAAGACTCCAGTGAGGGCATCGCTGGTGTGTGAATATGGCGGTTGGAGAGGCCGTTGGCCTGGATCGGCTGCCATGTTTCCATCAGTTTGCCCCAGGGCAGCTGTGGCTACATATGTACTTTACCATCACAAAGTATGAACAGAGTGAATGAATGAATAATGCGACCATTGTGAGCGCTTTGAGTGCAGAAAAGCGCAATATAAATCCTTTATTATTATTCAAGTTTCTAAGACTCAGAATTCATTCATCTTGCTACTTCTGCCAGTGAGCCCATTCCATTGGCAGCTGTACATGCTCATACCATAACAGTTCCTCCACCATGTTTGACACATGATGGACAGTGTTTTAAAATATCTGTTGTATTTATTTATTTATAAGTAGTATGTTATTTATTGTGGCATTCACATTTAATTCATGTTGCTTTAAGATTATTTTTTTCTTCCCCATTAGAGCTGTTGGTTCTCCTTTTGTCTCCAAGTCCATAGAAAAGGTTCAGCTAAATTGTGTTTGCTCATTCCATCTACTCATCCTCACCTCCTCGGCATCTGCACTAAGCCCTCATCATCACATACAATTGCATATTCTACCTGTTTTGAGGAAATTAAATTCTGGGGTGAGGGGTTACAATTCCGAGACGGAAAAAAAGGCACTAGTTCTGACTTCATAAGGTCCATATTTCTGACTTTATAGAGTAAGAATTATAAAGTACCATTGCATAATTCTTTTGGAGCAGAAATATGTCCATGTCTTTGGTATAAGCTAATTATTCCATACTTCTCTAAGGGTACCTTTTCAATTACTTGTTAATACTGTGTACAAGGTGCTTATTTCAGCAGGTTTTTTGCATATAACCAAATTCATATTAAATACATATACATAGTATATTTTACATCAGTGTTTAGACTAAAGGTTTTGAGATATGAATGTTTATGCATATGTACCTGCGCTACTTCCAGACTAATGTCCTACTAATTCTGACAGTAAATCTTGATTTTATCAGTCTCAAGACTCATTCTAGACCATGGGAGGATTTTCTAGATGTTTTCTGGAAAACTCTAATCTGGTTCTCATGTTCTTTAATTTTGCCAGTGATTTGCACTTTCTTGTAAACACTTTGTATTCAACTTCATGCTTTTTTACCTTCTTCAAAATATTCCTGACTGCTATTGATGTTATGAAGTGGTTTTCTGTGGTCTTCCAGGTCTTTTGATGTTGTTGAAATTACCAGCGTCTTTTTTTTTTTAAGAATGACAGTTCGTGTTGATGTGTGTAGCAGTTAATACAAGTAGCAAGGGTACATTCTAATCTTCTGAACGCTAGTAGCTTGAATTCTTTTAAAGACAAATTATCTTCTTTTAACACATTTTAGGATCAAGTCATCTTGAAATAGCTTCTTTACTAATTTTTCTGCACTTGTATCTGCGAACAGCTTTTTCCTGGAGAAGAACATGTTTGCCTTCTTCTTGAACATCTTGCGTCAGAAGTCTGGTCGCTACGTCTGTGTCCAGCTCCTCCAAACCCTCAACATCCTATTTGAAAACATCAGCCACGAGACCTCCCTCTGTAAGTATAAACTCTTTCAGTGACCGGCACAGTTTCAAATCTGGTTCTCGGTCTGAGCAAGTACACCAATTTGGCATTCAGGGCAGATGAAGTGCTCTCTTTTCTTCTTTTCATTTAAAACTCAGCAGTTTAGTTCAAAATCGGGATATGTAGCACCATTTGAAAGTGCATTTGATTCTCATGCACTGTGCATGAGTTAATGCCACCTTGATTGTAGCGTACTGTTTCATTGTACTACTGCTCTAGATGTTTCTGTAGGTACAGAATAGATATAACATCCTCTGGCTGCATTTTTTAAATTTGTTTTAGAGTGCCTTATTTTATTCATAATTTTTTTTTCTCCAAAATGGTAAGATGTTTTACTGATGAGCTCAATGTAGTGTAGCATTTCAGTTCTTCTCTTTTAATAGTAACATTAGCCACTCCCTCTCATTGTCCACACCGAATCAATATGTGATTATGTGTAGAAGGAATAATGGTTAGGTTAAACTATCACAAACTAGAGTTGGCAACTTTTCACACCCTTTCAGCTGTTGAGATAAAAGTAGCAACCTTTTGAACAAAACCTCATTACTTTCTGCAGAACACAGTTCACTCCTGCTCTCCTGCACTGTATCATCATGAATTATAATCATCATTTATCATAATGCAGGCATGCTCCTAATTTAGGGATAGCTAATTGGATTAGTTTAGTCAACTGCAAAAAAAGTGCAACTTATTTCAATTCTATAGTTTTATGTGAAGATAGCTGATCAGTTGATTTTTGGCTTATTGGTTTTGATTGGTAACTGGTTCATATTAGTTTTGAACAAATGGACTCACGGATTTGACTCTAGAATACTTGTATACATAGAGCAGTACATGGTAGACTCATTGATTAAAACTAACCCATGTCCTGTAACTGCAGGTCATTATAAATCATCCCCTCTCCACCGCCGTGCTTCACAGTTCAGATGTTGTGCTGATATACTTATTAGTATTATCTATCTATCTATCTACAAGTATTATGGTTTGTTTAGGTGCAACTTTACAAAACTAAGTTTTGAGCATTTCAAGGACTCACTTAAAGATGTAATATCAAATGTGCTTTTTCTAAAAAAAAAATATATATTATTATTAAGTGGTGTAAAAAGTCACATGTTGTATTTTGTCTGAGGTTGTATTTCACTAGTTTTAAGATTATAATTTTTTTTTTTTTTTTAAAGCTGTGACTTGATATACAAAAATCTTCTAAATTGAGAACAGGTGTGCTTAATTTTTAACATGACTGGACATGTTGCAACTGACTTCTCTACTACAGTCTGTTGGCAGAATAAGCATGGAGCAGCATGACACCAGGCAATGTGATTGTAATTTGAAAGTGAGTGTTCTGTTACTTAAAATAAAGTGTTACTACCAGTAACTGAAAATCTTGGTAAAGGAAGAAGAAAAGATCAGTATCAGTAAAGAGTGCGAGGTGTGTTACTGGCCTTTGTTAAAATATTTAGTGCATTACAGCTGCACTGTATTTTCTCGTTGTTGCCAGGTGACCAAAACTGAGCAGATGATAAACTAGGTTTTTCTTACACTCTGCAGTGACTTGGCAAGACTTATTCATGTTATAAGAACGTGTAATGGAATGGGTGTTGTGTGTATCTTTTAAAAACATGCCTTCATGTTCAAAAAGGGTTTCATGAGCTTTTATTTACAATTAGATTAAACATGGACCTCCATAGTATTTTTTTTTTTGAGACACCAAAGAAAAAAATCATCAATTTCATCTTTTTACACTTGTAGATTTGCATTGAAATCCTAGATAGTTGTTTTTTATAATCCTGTAAGAATCCTGTCAAATTATAAAAAGCCATTGTCTGTCTGCCCGTCTACATCTCTAGGCTTGATCAAATAAGTCTGATCAAGCTTTTGTTTTGGCTGTTTTCTTCTCTTCTGCAAACAGATTATCTCTTATCGAACAACCATGTCAACTCCATCATTGTCCACAAGTTTGACTTCTCAGACGAAGAGATCATGGCTTACTACATCTCCTTCCTCAAGACCCTGTCGCTCAAACTAAACAACCACACTGTGCACTTCTTCTACAACGAGGTGAGGCCACAGAGGAAAGACTGTATGACAGAAAATGGGACAAAATGGTGAAATGTTCCCCGTGACAACAAGAACCATTACCGGAAAGACTAGAAAAAAAAGATGGAGTGATATAATTTAATAGGAATAACACCTAGAATTATGAAATATGAATTTTAAAGTTTTACAAAAAACTTAAAGTGAGTAAATATGTATCGTAGACATTTGATTTCCTTAGAATATTTTAAGAATTGTTTATCTTTTGCCTTTTGTGTCAGTTGGCTTTATCAGGCTCCATCTCTTCTCTGAGGTTCCTTCCTGTGTTACTGCAGCTTTGCTGATTTAGCAGTCTCCGTCTTTAGCATTTAATGCACCTTTTTATAAATTCTAGTAAGGCTAAGGAACAACGATATAACTAAACTGAGCAGTGCAGTCTTACTCCCAAAGGCAAGTTGATATTGATTTGTTTTGCATGTGTAGTAATGGATTTTAACCCGAAATCATCCTGATCTTTTCAGCAACAAGTAACATGACGCTTCATTTCTTTCAGCCGTATCTGTTAGTCTTTATTGGCATGTGTGCAGTGGGGAAAGTTATTGGTGTACTGTTGATGGTAGCTGTGCTCCTGAAGCCAAACCCAGACCCATTATGGAGATCTAAAAGTATGTAGTTAGATTTAATTTTAATTTTAATTTGTTTAGTTTAATTGCACCTTGATAAACTGATACCAAATAAAGTAAAGCTGTCTTTCTGAAATCCACACACCTGAAAACAAATAATTCCAGACTTATTTCATATTGTATTATTTTTATTATTACTTGCAGCGTTTTGTTATTTACATGTTTAGAATTCCTTCCTCTCTTACAATTATCTAACACTTACATCAGCTCAACCAGGGTTTAGCATTTTACCTCCACCAGATGGCGCCATTGGTCTGTTTTTCCTGATCTCAGTCTGGTTTTTCAAAAATAGAGTTTTGGGTTCAGCTTCAGGAATACTTTCTTCATTCGCTGTGACTTTCGAGTGACTGCTTGAACCTTGAATCTAGACTGTGATGACTTGGAGGTCACAGTGATTGAGGAATGCTAGGGTGGAGGATCAGGCACTGGCACAGAGAGATGGCTGTTTGGGATATATTGATTTTTCCAACTGCAGCATGATTGTAAGACATTAGAGTTCATGCTGATCAAAAACATAACAGGATTTCTGTTGGACCTCAGTCACTTGAGGACGTTTTTTTTCTCTGAGTGTAGAGAAAGATGTCTCATGTTTTAAGTAAATAACTTGGTGTAAATGTTTTACGCCTCACATTAACCTTCAACTTTTCTGTTATTTTTTCCCCAACATTTAAGTTTTTCTCTTTTAAATAAGATTCCAAGAATATTCTCTTTAAAAGGAAGTAAAGATATAAGGATTTTATTTATTTACTATTGTTTATAAAGTCTTATCAGATCTGTCAACCTGCTCTTTTTCCCTCTCTGTGGTCATTTACGGCCTGAGTGCAACGGTGCAATGCCTTGCTCACCGGCGCACCCTCTCTGTCTCCCACACACAGCACACTAATGACTTTGCCCTGTACACCGAAGCCATTAAGTTTTTCAACCACCCTGAAAGCATGGTCCGCATCGCAGTCCGCACCATCACGCTCAACGTCTACAAAGGTGAGTGTCAGGAACACGGATGCGCAGATGCAAACTGCACTCGTGCGCACATACACACATCATAGGCTCGGCGTGCTGGGACTGCCTACAGCTTTTCTCTCGTTCTGCGTACCCTTTCCTGCCGCTACTTCAAGTGCATGAGCATGAAATAACAGGTAACCCTGCAACAATTACAGTCTTTTAACAAATTGTCTTTTAACAAATAGTCCTTATGTTACCTCACATGTATGCTTCAACAAAATACAGTGTTATTTGATCAAGAATTTATAGAAATATGAAACTCAGCCAAAAGATGATTTTCTGCAGGTTGCATGTCTGTTTGGCGATTACTGTGTCCTGTAAACTATAAAGATCTGATCCAGTAGTAAACTTGCTCTCATAACTAAAATAACTAATATTAATTCGGGGTACCATCTTTGTCTGCATAATAACTGCTGTTATTTAAACAATTATTGTCACTTCTTAATTATTTTCCCTTTGGGAATTAATAAAGTATTTTAGTTTACTCACATTTACGCAGAGTAATCCATCTGTTATTATTCTTAACACTAAATTTTAGAAAATGGCAGAATTGTATAATTGTTGATGATTAGAAAACATCTCAGTGGCTAATAGGCTTTATATTAATTTGATTAGTATTTTATTTCATTCATTTATATTTTCCAACAGCCAATGTTGTTACCACAGGCTTTAGTGTTGCTGCTTTACTCCTCTTGCAGGCTTGTATTTACTAAGTATAAAAAAACAATTCGACAGCAAATCCACACTATCCAGGATAAAATGTGACTGTAGAGCTGTCATGCTCTGCAGGGCTTTCATAGTGCCATCATGCAGTACAGCAGAGATGCTCTACTTGAGCTCTCCACTGGCTCTGTTCAATTCAATTTTATTTATATAGCGTAGAGTCCAACACAAGTTGTCTCTAGGTGCTTTCCAGAGATCCAGAACATGACCCCTGAACAATTATTACAATGTGTTTTTTCCTGCACTGTGATTTCTTAACCTGTGAATTTCCTGAGGAGATGGAACTGGCTCATACTGTTGTAGGAAAAACAGCTATATCCCCTCGCATCATGCTTCCTTCAATATACATATAGAATCCCAGGAACGGTCTCTTCCTCAGTAACTGTTTGTCGTGTCCTGCATGTAACACTTTGTATGCTAAAGCTCTGCTTTCTCACAACATCCACGACATCCTGATTATGTAAGTAAGTAACATTTTATTTATAGAGCATCTTTCACAGACACAAGTAACAAAGTGTGTTTATAATTAAAACATTAATAAAAACATGATAGCGATAGATACAAACAATAAGGAGAAAAAAAAAATCTTACCCATACTAGATTCTGCAACAGATGGAGCAGGCACAACTGATTTTTACTACAACTGAACTACACTTGTATATGATATAACCTTGACTTGCTGGCCTAGTCACTTGTTATGTTGGAGCAAGGAATCTGCAGAAAGGGGAAGAATCAATTCTATACACCGACACTGACTGATGAATTATCGTTAATGTTTTTAAATAAATGTCTGTAAATAGTAATATCAGTGTACATCAGTCTCTTGAAGTGTTGTATAATACCTTCCATAGATTGCATCTTTCCAAAAAAGAAAAGGAGTTTGAACTTTTGCTAATTTGTTGTACTTTGTTTGAAAACAGTCTAGCCTCATGTTATTGGATGTGTGTAATTGATGCTTCTTACTGATTCCTTGGAAAATGCACTGCAACAAAACATCTGGAAAGAAAATACCTGAAACATGTCTGTCTAACATTGAAACTCCTTTTTCAAGTGATTGTTTGCAGTTTAAGATACCTGCGGAGTCCATCATAGCCTTCAACCCTCCACAGCTACCCCTTTACTCACATTAACCCTGTGTCTGTTTCCCCCTCTCCAACCACTCTTTCTACTCTACCTCTCCTTGTCTCTCTCCTCCTCCCTCTACGCGCCCCATCTGCCTAACTGCAGTCTCATGTAAGTTGGTTCCATTCATTCAGTCTTTTTCTTAGGGCTGGGTATCTGAGCAGCATGTTGATTTGATTCCAGTATACTGCTGCTGATAGCAGCTTCTCTTTAATGGATATAAAGACGGAGCAGCTTAAAGGAAGGGTTCAAGTAACCTGATATGACCCTGCATTTGATTGGGATTGCTTACTTTTAATGTGATTTTTAAAAAGAAAAAAGCCATTGTTTGTCGTTACCCAGCTCTACTTGTTCCTAATGGTGTATTTGTTCAAATATTTGAGTATGTGTATTCTTGTAGATCATTTATCATGTCTCACCCATCTGCATAAATGCAAAAATACCTGCATGCTGATCTTAATTTCCATTCACCCTTGACCTAATTGCACCAATGACTTAATTTCAGTTGATTCCATGTATTGGTTGAATCATTGGTGATGGGTTTGACAGTATTGGATTTAATGTTCATTTAATCACTCTCTCCCTCATAATTAATTTAAGTTGACAGCTCACAGATTGCTAGGTTTCAAATGTGTGAGCTTGTACAATGACCACATACAATCCGGAGCGTTTATTTGGCTGTTTTGAGGCCAGAACAAACTGGTGGTGTACAGCGCTGCTGTTGTTATTCTATCATCACAATACCACACTACACCAGTAAATACATCCTGGGTCCACACTGCTGCTCATCTAGACATTATTTATTTATGCATTTATTATGTGTGCTTCAGCAGATTTTCTCTGCTTTTATAGTAGCGCTGTCCCTTTATTAAAAGTACTTGCACATGGATGGCTCAGTGGGTTCAGCCAGCGCACCGAACTGTCCCACTTAGAGAAGGCTGCATTGTTGCATTGTAGTTTATGTTTGATTATTGCTGAAAGAATTCCTTTGGCTAACACTTCATTGAAAAATACAAATAATGTAATTTTGGTAAAATTAATTGAAGTTTAGCCTTTTAATGGTTGAGCAGTGCCAATTAATGAAAATCGCCTCTTTGATTTTCAGATTAAAAATGTATCATCATTATAGTACTTTATAACCCTATTTAGAAAACATCTTACGACTGAGAACGGGTTGTAAAAAACTAATCACCACAGCACCCGGTTTCTTTGGCCATAGTCTACCGTGCAACACTGGCTATTGGTACTGGTACAGTTCACATGCGCCACAGCTCTCTCTGCCAGTGGTGGGTTTGGGGCTTTAAGCTGCTTTCCTCACTCAGAGATGAAGGGAAGGCTGTAGATGTTTGGTAAACTTGCCTCCTCCTGTCTCAAAACCCCTTTTAACTTGTTGTCTTTAGACTTAGAAAATGGACTCACTTCAAAACAAAAAAGAAAATGGACTCACTTAAAGTAGTTTATCTTCAGATTTCACCCAGCCTTTTGTGGAGGTTTAGAGGGATTAAAAAAAACTACTTGTCTCTCTGTATATGCACTAGTATTCCGTAACACATGTAAACAGCATTTTATGTGTAGAATCAGTAACCTTCCCTCCTCACAGTGATATTTGTTGATTTGTGCAACTTTGCAATTCTGGAGAATATTGTTAGTAATGCAATGCAGTGTTGGATCAGTTTAGGTTAAATTCTGTTCTGGAAAAATTCTGGAATATCATTAACTTCTGTTGCCATTACTCTTCCTTTTTCTTACTTGTATTAATAATAGAATCACCGGTTGGGTTTGTATTTCTAAAGCTGGATAATTTTCTTTTTGAGTTTTTTAAATTTATTTATTACATTTGTTTTGTATGTTTTTCCCAATCATATTTAACTATCACCTTCTGGTATTTCCCTGGGTCACAAATGTGTGTACAGATGGAAGACTGTTTGTGTGTGTCCTCTACATCTGTGGACATCCTTGGTAACTATTTTTCCTCCTGACCCTCTTCTCTCCAGTGGACAACCAGCACATGCTGCACTACATTCGAGATAAGACAGCAGTCCCATATTTCAGTAACTTGGTGTGGTTTATCGGCAGCCATGTCATTGAACTGGACAAGTGTGTGCAGACAGATGAAGAGTAAGTTCTCGCTCCGTCTTTCTCTTTTTAGCCTCTAGAGGTCAGGCTTGTCTCAGGTTTGTAAGCTTACTCTGCTGCTTATCAAACAAGTCAACTTTTTTTCTTTTTTATCTGTACAGTATGCCTACTGTATCCTAAATCAGCTTCCCTGTTGCCTAAATAACACCAATGTCTGTCTGTCTGTCTGCTTCAGGCACAAGAACAAAGGAAAGTTAAGTGACCTGGTAGCAGAGCACCTGGACCATCTCCACTACCTGAACGACATCCTCATGATCAACTGTGAATTCCTCAATGATGTGTTAACTGATCACCTCCTCAACCGCCTCTTCCTGCCGCTCTATGTCTTCTCTCTGGTTAATCCTGAAATGGTGCGTTGTCCTCAAGCAAACTATATTAATCTCACAGGTTAAAGATGGAAGATGTATTACGGAAAGATGCCTTAATACTCTAATTTCTAACTTATTTATTTGTAGATGTTTTCCTCTCAAAACGGATGTTTAGAAAGCATATGAGAGAACTACTGAACTGCTTGTTTTGATAACTCAACAGAGAGTCTAAAGAAAGCAATTATATGCTAACAAAAAACTCATATGACCTCATTGGTCTCAGTTAATTTTATTAGGCCATTACAATATGCTCAAGACACTTGAAACTTCCTCAAAATGGCTGAGGCCTCATAATGAAACAAACATTTTAGTTTGTTACCAAATTTCAGATTTTTAAGTGGGTAATGTCTGGATTTATCTGTTCCTGCTGGTTCTCTGCATAAGTGCAGAGGAGCTAGAGCTTCTCTGATCATCTTTTACACAGCATTGTCTTCTTATGTTATCCTATTTAGAAACTTTGTAAAAGCAACTTTGCAACAACTTCCATTTTTTTTTTAATTGATTTAATTTCTGTAACTTGTGGATAATGGTTTAAAGTGATCTCTGTAATATTTAAAGATGCAAAACCTGCTAAAACTCCCAAAATAGTTTTCAAAGTGTTTTGTTGCTGAACAACGATATTTAATTCTATATTCTACCTTTCATTTTATTTCCTCAGTCTGAAGATCGGAAGATCAACCCTCAGGTTTCCCTCTACCTGCTGTCTCAAGTAAGCGCTGCACACCACAGCCATCCCCAAAGCTTTGGGATATTTTACTTGGTTTATGTGATTGTGCTTCTGTTTAACCTTCTTATTTAAGTGGCTCAAATTTCATGTATGTGTGATGATGATGATTATTATGTTTAAAGAATGGAATAAACAACCTGCCTTTTCAGTACATTTTGTCAAGGTCATCCAGCTGTGACACCTGTTGGGATAGTGGGTGGGTTGGATAATACCTAGGAGACTGGAACTGTAACAGAGCCGACACAGTGCTCTGTTGTTCCAGCCGTTGCATCTGTATCAAAGTGTAGGACCCACTGACAGCCATGCTTATAACATATTTATTCTTTAGCTCTTTTGACTGCGGCATTACCATTTTATGACAGTTTCAACAAGACAACAACAAGCAGGTCCAAAAAACAAGCTAAAATGGCAAGATCGACATGGAAGGAGCTGAGATGAGAGCTGAGTGTCTTTTTACTGCGATTGCATACAGAATACTTCATCAGCATGAAGTCAACGCCATGCTATACCCAACAGTCCTTGAGGGCTTTACTAAATGATCTACCCCTAGTCAGAAAAGTGTCTTGGCCTTGTAGATGTTCCCGTTAAGTTCTGATTGTAGGCTAGTTTCTGGTAATGGAGACCTGTACCTACAGTCAAGGCCCTGTATAACTACCTCTCTCACTTATGGAAACCCACCTATTTTATTTGAGGTGGATCTGACACGTAGAACCAGTCTGCGTCAGCTTTGGTTCAGAAACTCAAATATACATACCCTTTTGTTGCAGCAGCCATAGATCGTCACGTTTGTTGCAGTGACGTTGTACTTTTGCACTTGTGATTTTGATTGTACAGCAGATCAAATACCCTCACATTCAAGGTAAATCCAGAATTATCATTGTAAGTTAGCATAATGTTAATTCATTTAACATCTTAGTTACTTTTTGAATTGCAAAGGATCCAAGTAGAAAGGACTTTTCTTTGCAGTATAGTTTAAAGGGCAGTAATACCTAATCCTTGCATATATAGAGAGATGTCATTTTTCCATGCATGTGCTCTATTTCTATTAAAGGACAAATACATTTTTAATTTTTCTTGTTTCCCTCTGTTTTCAGGTATTTCTGATCATCCATTATCAGCCACTGGTCAACACCCTCGCAGATGTCATTCTGAACGGAGACCTGTCCGTCTTCACCCAACAGACAGATGTACACAGCACACACAAAAACACGGTAATGTTTACACAAGCATGCGAATGTCATGTCACATGAACACAGTAGAGACCAGAGTACACACAATATAGGCACGCTCAGTGGTGTGTAGATGTGAACTAAAACACAAGACGCATTCACCAGGAGTACAGGGCTTAAACAAGAAATGCACTCCTACACATGCAACCACATTGACACGTAAACACAATTCAACAAGTGTGTGTGTGTGTAGGTGTGTGTAGGTGTGTGTAGGTGTAATGAGATCGCAAGGGTCAAAGGTTTTCTCCATAATTCACCAGCATCAAGCCAACAAAACTCTAAATTTTCCTTTGGTAACATTTTTTTTCCAGTTTTATTTTTTGTCTCTATGCTTGCATAATTTCACCCCTCCCCGTTTTATATTTCCTTCAGCCTTCCCCCTTTGAGCCCCCTTTCTTCCCCACCTGATTCCCCTCAACTCTCATTTTCTGATTCTCTACCTCTTTTTCTCTTCTGCCTTCATTTAGTTTCTCTTCCCTTGTAGCCCCTCCTCCACAACAAAGTGTTTTGACCATCTGTTTGTGTAGACAGGTGGGTGTGCTGAGGTAGTGAGCGTTTCTGAGAACCCTTGTGGTTATTCTTTTTGATCTGTGTATTTGTGTGTGTGGGTTCGAGTGTGTGTCTGTGTGTGTTTATGTGTGCTTAATTTGTGGCTGTTGTAGGAAGCAGCCTTCCTTTTCAGTGAATGTGACTTGAGGCGTGATGTCTTAACAATGATGGTGTACCACAAAAGGAGGCAGCCATGCCTGATCTGGTAACCGAATTTGTGAAAGATTAGACAATTCAAACTGCTTGTGAAGTGCAGAAAGCACTGAAATGGTCCCAAGTTGTTCTGTCAGGTGAAAATACAAAGAAAAGTTGAATTAGGAAGCATTTGTTATATGGACTTTTTTGGCCATGTATCCTTATTTGTTTTCTTGTCACACTTGGTTAAAATGTCGCTATTGTGCTGCTTTTCTGTATTAAGGAGCTGTATAAACTAAGAAATAAACATGGACTGATAAGTACTTCAGTTTGTCTTTAGTACTTTAATTTAATGTCAGTTCCATCAAGTTCATGTTGATTGTTGAGAGCAGGTGAAAATCTGTGCTGTGGCACACTGATGTATTGAGGAAAAACTGCGAAGGTTCATAACAATTCTTCTCTCAAAAATAAAAAGCTGTGTGGCAACTTTCTGTGAAATTATCATCATTTTTATTTCCTGTGTGTTATAGGTAAATATGAAGTATGTTTGCCACATCAGATGTGTTATGGTTTGATTTATTGGAGATGAAAAGCATACACATGAGGCATGGACTCTGTTTCTTCGCAGGTGGTAAAGTGGTACTTCCTGTTTGTCTATGATGTGGCAGGAAATTAGGCCACATGATGGAACACTGACAGAGCTGGCTCACTTAACCCAGATCTCTTTCCTGGAAGAAGTGTGTTTTTCTCTCTGTGTTTCTCTCTTGCTTTTGTAGATGTTTTTTTATTTTTTTTATTTTGCAAGTGCACCAGTTAGATCATAATGTCAACATTTGCATATGCATATCGGTATATTATTTCCCCAAAACACATGCAGCTGTGTAACTGTACATTTGTATCTCCAGGTTTATCTTTGACCTGCAAAATGGTGCACTATTTTGGAGTGCTGCTGAGCATGTGTGTGCGTAGGTTTATGCATTTGCATGCATATATGTTTAAGGCATCCTACCTGACCTCCATTATTTTCTCAGCAGCGGCTGAGACTCTGAGCGGTTTACCAGAACACTGTCAGCTAGCAGGTGTGACACTTACACACATTCTAGATTGTGGTTTATGTCAAACAGAATGCACGCTGTTTTTCAGCATCTACTACGGCTCAGTCCTGCTGCGGCTCATCCAACTTCACATTGAGATGATGCAGATATCACTGCTTCTTCTTCAGCTCTCTGCAGGAGTTGAGGTTTTTGGCTTCGTCGTTTGTCAGAGTTAGTCTAATAATTGGATCCACCTTATTCAGAAACAAACCTTAAAAAAAGGAACATATTTAGGTCCTTATTTGTTTAGCAGAGAAACTCTTAATAATTGTTCTATCAATGCTGCTCAACCTCAGAATGATTAGAAATGTGTGTTTGTTCTTAATTTTAATTTAATTTAATTGTACTCTTCCTCATGAGAACAGAAGTAGAAGAGGAAGAATAAAAAGAGGGCGAGGATAAAGCATGAGAAAGAGAACAGGCTTATTTAAAAAATATATATATACGTCGTCTGCTTTATATAACTATAACTATATTAGCTATTAGTTGGGGTTATTGAGGGGTAATACTGTGAAACATCTGTTCAAGCTGTTGACACCGATTTCTATATGACTGATGGGCTTTTGGTTTCAGACTCTGCACAGCTGGTTGACGGGTGTCCATGTACTGTATATTCAGACCTGGTCACGTGCGTCAGTGTTTTGGTGGTTTGTGTTATCACAAGAAGCTGACTTAAATGAGGCCACTTACAGTTTCATGGTTCCTGTCTGTTGTGACAGAAGTAGAGCCTTTTCAAGAAGTGACATCACTCAGATAGGGCTATTGGGAATTTGAGCCCCGCCAAATTACAAGAATAGGATTCATAGTTTTTTGAACCCACCCCATATCTTTCAACTCACATTATACTTGCAGTGTGTAACTGACATAACAAAAGATAACCATCACATGTGAATTGAAAGGTTTTTTTTATTTTTATTTTGGTGTTCTTTGTCAAATGTTTAGTTTATTATAAGACAAGTAGCAAAGCCTTTCATAACACGTAGCCTTCAAGTTATCCAATATATTCATTAATGAATGTTTCTCAAATGATAAGTTGGGTCAGCAGAAAACTAACAACACTCATTGAATGAAAGTAGTATTACATAAGCATACACATGTGCACATACCAGAAACTGCTGTTGGTCCTGTCTGTACTCATTTAAGACAGTAATACAGTGGGCTGTTATAGTGACAGAAGTGCACTTGAATGCATTATAGGATGGTGCACTTCATGGCCTGTATCACAAAACTCCTTTTTAATTTGATCAAAAACAGCCTTTCTGGGAGAATAACATGATGCCCCTTATGTGGTATAGTGTGGCACCTTCACCCTTTTAAGGTCCAGTTCATAAACTGCATTACTCCCCAGGTTTCACACCCACAGTTCACACCATGAATTGTATCTTGAGTGCTAAGCTTTGCATAGTATGGCTAACTAAATGTTTGACCTCGATTGAACATGACTCTCACCACACTCCAACAAAGAAAAATGATGAAAGTGGAAAGTAAATGGGAGAAGACTCAAGTTTTGCCTTCATATGGATTACTGACAGCCTGTGAAGGGTGTGTTAAAGGGAACTAGAACATAACGTTATCCTCTACACTGAAGACCAGCTCATTACATATTTATAGTTTTGATTTGGGTCGCAGCGTCCTCAAAACCAAGTATAAAGCACAAAGCACTAAATAAGCAGTTTTGGATTAGAATTAGCAGCAGCAGTGTCGTAATGGCTATTCAGTTTTACCATAAGTCAGTGTTGACATCAGTGCTCAGCCTCTTATTTACCAGCTGCTTCCCCTGAGATTGTGTGTGTGTGCATGTGCAGTCTAGTGTCATTTTAAGGGCTATATATATGAAGTCTGTGGGGAGGTGGGGAGATGGGGCGGGGGGGAACACAGTGTTTAAGAGGAAGTGTTTTTTTTGTAAAGAATGATCCAAATGATAAGTTAGAAGAATTTATGATAACTCATTTATGTGGAGAAGTTTACTGCAACCATTGTTGCAGATGTGACTTGATATGTATCTGTTTTTTTACACACACACACTTACCTGTAGCAGGTTGCATAAATATTATTTTCTGGTAAAAGGACACTTAGTCTCTTCCAAGTAATCAGGTTCTGAATTATTTTTTTTTTTGTTTGTTTTCTTTCCCAGAATATGATATACGAATAAGAAATACACTCCTTCAATTTCATTTTTTCACTCTTTTAGAACAGTTACAGTGATCTGAGTTGTAATTTGTCACATCTTTTTAGGCATGTGTCTGTATTATAGTGGCACCACTGTCAGGGCGGTGGGGGGCGCATACCCACGTCCACATCCACTGGTTTTTCCTTGAAAGTACAAGATGACAGCCACACTCATGTCTTTATTTTCAAATACTCTCCAGTTCAAACAAAAAGTCATTTATCCTTACCTCATGGCACGTGATGTATACCTGCTTTCCTCACACCTTTGCATCACTCTTCACTCTTCACTGTTCCCTTATCCCTCCAGCTGGCCAGTGCAGGAGCAGTGCGTCGGTTCATCAAACCCCCAGAGACTCTGGAGCGCTCTTTGGAGTTGTCCCGCCATCGAGGCCGCAAGAGAACACAGAAAAGGCCAAACTATAAGAACCTGGGTGAAGAAGAGGATGACGAAAGATTGGGAGGAGGAGGCAGCAGTGGTGGAGGAGGACTAGAGGAGTCCTGGGATGATGACAGCAGCAGAGGAGGAGAGAGGGAGAAGGGAAAAGGTACAGAGGGAATAGGAGGAGGAGGAGGTGGGAGTTCTAAGGGAAGCAGAGCGAGTGGGGAGATGGCGGAAGGTGAGTGAGTGTCTCATTGGACACAGCAGTACAGGACTGTATTTGTGAATGTTTCCTTACTCCCATCAATCAGACTAGTGATCGTCCATTCAGTCTGGTTTTCCAACAGCAGCCCTAGTTTAAAACAGAAAAGAGAGAGCTCATTGGAAAAGACAAGAAATTAAGAGACAAAACAGCTTTATTTCTCATTAATATCATTATTCTCAATAATACAACCACTCTGTGTTCTTGTCTTTCATTTGAGTGGTTTAATAAACAATATTGTATGTGGCCATCATTGCTATGCTGCAAAAAATATTCAGTTCAGCCTTCTGTAATCGAGAAAACAATCCGAGAATTAAAGTGAGCTGGGGAAAAATCTCTAGACTTTGGATGAGTCCTCTCTCTTTTACTTGTTTGGCTCAATTTTATATTTCCAATGATGTTTACCTCTGATCGCACACTGTCAACACAACTTCCATGGCAGTACAGTTCATTCCAACAGTGACACACCATCCATCCTGTGCTCCTCACCTCTCCGCCTGTCTCTCACTCCTGCTCTTAAGTGTGCATGTATGTGTGTTTTTGTACAATGGGACCATTTTATTCATCTGAAATGTTTCCTTCTTGACTTGAGAAGACTTTTTGCTGGACTCTTTGTAGGATTGCACAACGTTCAATGCCACTTAAGCACAAATCAGATTGTGGGTTGAAAAGAAAGACATGGTTTCAAAATAAAATCTATACTTTATAACGTGGGAAATCATCACCTACCCAATGCAACAGACTGATGAGAACTTAAGTAACACTGTAAAGACTTTATATTCGCTGCACAAAAGAAGGAGAACTATGAGATTTCTTTGGTTCTTCAATACATTTTGGAAACCTTTTAAAGCAACAAGAGAGAAGAAATCATCTCAGACTGAACATTCATAGTTGTGAGTGACAAAAACCCATATATGATTCATAACTCTGTGTTTAAGATGTGGGATCTGATTGTGAATAATGTGTATTAGGGATGAGGGTGTCCAAGTTTGTGGGCATTTATGTTAAAGAATACAAAATGCCTGTGCACAGAAATAGAGATGGTGGTGATGGAGAAGTGCAAGGTGTCAGAGCTGACGGAACAGAACATCACTGATGAGGAGAAGACTGCTGCTGCCACACGAACACACATGCACAGGAGCAGGTGCACACACTTGTCTCACACAGCATATGGAGGTGTGGCCTACAAGTGAAAATAATGAATTGATTTTCTTTTCCTCTCTACAGACCATTCTTAGAAATGGTGTACAGTGCTCTTGACTGCACCAACGATGACTACCATGCCCTCTTCGTCCTCTGCCTGCTTTACGCTGCCTCACACAGCAGAGGTTAGGCCCTTTGTTTATTTACAGTTACATTCTCATCCTTGATTTTAACTGTCACACCAACAAACACCATGAGCCGGTGGTACAAAGCAGGACTAGTGACAAAAGTTGAGGTTCAACCCTGGATTACCTGCATAACAAAGTTCATTTGCTCCTTCCAGCCTATGTATCGCTGTGGTTCCTAGAGCCGCAGCAGATACCATAAGGGATAAAGGATCATCTCATGTTAAAAGCACCGCTTCTCGACCAAATGCTTCTCCTAGAAAATGACAAAATGGATAAGATATGGATATTTATGGGTCTTCATAGAAATGGAGACCACTGAAACAGACAATTCAGCAATTCAGCCGATAGTCAAACCTCGGATTCAGGAGGAACAATACGGTTTTCGTCCTGGTCGTGGGACACTGGACCAGCTTTATACCGTCTGCAGGGTGCTTGAGGGTTTATGGGAGTTTGCCCAACCAGTCCACATGTGCTTTGTGGATCTGGAGAAGGCATTCGACCGTGTCCCTCTTGGCATTCTGTGGGGGTTGCTCGGTGAGTATGGGGTCTGGGCCCTCTGCTACGGGCTGTCCGGTCTCCGTACGACCAGAACTGGAGTTTGGTTTGCATTGTAAGTCAGACTTGTTCCCGGTGCAGGTTGGACTCCGGCAGGGCTGCCCTTTGTCACCGGTCCTGTTCATAATTTTTATGGACAGGATTTCTAGGCGCAGCCAGGGGCCGGAGGGGTTCCGGTTTGGGAACCTCAGGATTTCATCTCTGCTTTTTGCAGATGATGTTGTCCTGTTGGCTTCATCGCACCGGGACCTTCAGCATGTGCTGGGGCGGTTTGAAGCCGAGTGCGACGCGGCAGGGATGAGAATCAGCACCTCCAAAACCGAGGCCATGGTTCTCCATCGGAAAAGGGTGGCATGCCTTCTCCGGGTGGGTGGAGAAGTCCTGCCTCAGGTGGAGGAGTTCAAGTATCTCGGGGTCTTGTTCACGAGTGAGGGAACGATGGAGCGTGAGATTGACAGACGGATCGGTGCAGCATCCGCAGTTATGCGGTCGATGTACCGGACCGTCGTGGTGAAGAGGGAGCTGAGTCGAAAGATGGAGCTCTTGATTTACCGGTCAATCTACGCACCTACCCTCACCTATGGTCATGAACTTTGGGTAGTGATTGAAAAAGAACAAGATCGCGAATACTGGTCGCCACAATGAGTTTCCTCCGCAGGGTGGCTGGACGCTCCCTTAGAGATAGGGTGAGGAGTTCGGTCACCCGGGAGGAGCTCGGAGTCGAGCCGCTGCTCCTTCACGTTGAGAGGAGTCAGCTGAGGTGGCTTGGGCATCTGTATCGGATCCTCCTGGATCCTCCCTAGGGAGGTGTTCCAGGCATGTCCCTCCGGGAGGAGACCCCGGGGAAGACCCAGGACACGCTGGAGAGACTATGTCTCTCGGCTGGCCTGGGAACGCCTCGGACTCCCCTCAGAGGAGCTGGAGGAAGTGTCTGGGAGGAGGGAAATCTGGGCATCCCTGTTGAGACTGCTGCCCCCACGACTCGGTTCCGGATAAATGGATGAGAATAGATGGATGATTTGTAGGCCCTACCATCAGTTTCAGACTTATGGTTCTTCAATTTTTTTCTTTTGTAGGTGTAAACCGTGATCTTCTGGAGCGCCTGCAGCTGCCAGTTCCAGACCAGGAGAGGAGCTCTTACAGTCTGGTGCTCGTAGAAAGACTGATCCGAGTGATGAGCCAGGCAGCTCAGCCAGGTAACACACACACAGATGTGTGTTAAATGTCTTGGTATCCTTTGTAGTGTAGATAATAATATGAAGCTATCTTGCAAGCAGATTACAGTTTTATTTCCCACTGCTAAGCATGGCTGTTGGTTGAATTAAAAAAAAAAAAATTAAATTCAGTGATTTTCTTTTTCTTTTGGTTTTTGTTGTTTGTACAGTACCAACCTGAATATTTAAGCACAGACATAACAACATGTCTTACAGGAGCTGCATAAGTGAATATAAATAATGTTAAACTAGGAGACGTTTGTGTGTCTCAAAAACACTATGTATATTTCAGAATGTTTCATAATTAAAATACATTTAAGCTACATACCATTAGAAGCTACTCCATTATACATCTAAACATTTCTTCCTTTAGTGTGTACAGTATTATAACATTATTTATGTATTTGTTTTTTCTGTCTAGACGGTAGAGTGCGTCTAGCTACTCTGGAGCTGAGCTGCCTTTTATTAAAGCAGTCTGTGCTCTCTGGAAATAACTGTATCATTAAAGATGTTCATCTGGCCTGTCTGGAGGTAAGGGACTCACAAACGTACACATGCTGCTCAGTGATGTCACTATCCTGTTAATGTCACATGCACACAGGTGTAATGTTTCAAACAAAAGTGTTTCTGGGGAGCAAAGAAGAGAACACGTATTATCAACCACAGAAGTTAAACGCCTTCTTCTTCTGTATAATCTCTACATTTCAGTACAATCTGAATCTGTAAGGCTACTTGGAAAGAGCCGGGTTATGATTGTTGTTAAGATTTACTCATAAATGTGGGTGGGACTTACTCATTATTCTGCCCAAACCTTGACATTTCCTTCTTGCTTTATTTCCTTTTCTCTGACTCGTCCTTCTGTCTTTCTCTCTTGAGCTTGGACTAACTTTGCTTTTTCTTGGTCATCTTTCTGGGAAACCTTCTGTTCCTCTTTTATAACTTCAGGGTAATCCTCCCCACCTGCTGTTTATTTGCATTCACACCATGTTCCAGGAAGTGTTTTATTTTATTTTATTTCATCTCCTTCAGTGGCACAGAAAAGAAGCCTCTTTATTTGCTTTTGAAAATTACATTTTTAGTGCTTTTGATTTAGATTTTTTGCATTTTAATATTTTTTATTGTATATCCGGACAATAATAACATGTGCAATATCTGTGCAATATCTGTCTACCTCACACACATCCTACCTGCTTTTTTTGCGCTGTTTTTCTTTCTTTTCCCGCACTGCACTACTTTTTTGTTTTTCATTCCAATGTATATACTGTTTATATTTTGTAATTATATATTTTTTTACTTTTTTTACCCTTTCCCTGCATGTGTGTTAAGTGTACTGCTGCTGCACAGAGTGAATTTTCCCATTGAGGGAGAAATAAAGGATAATCTTATCTTATCTTAGTATATTTACGGGAATTTGATTGCTACTCATCTCTAACTGTAAAACAGACCAGGTTGATATTCAGTATTGTTTGAATGTGACCTCGAGTTACTGAAAGAGGACACTAAATCATGTCGTTATCTGAATTTGCTTTCATTTTCAATCCTAACCCCATAAGCATGTTTATTATATAAGGAAGAATTTGCAACATTACAGATGAGAGTATAGGGGTGGGCGGTACACCGGTGTCATAGTCATCACCGGTGTGACACTGCGCCACGACATGGATTTTGCAATACCGTCAATACCGTAATAAATCAATTATAAAATAATAAGCCTAAATAAGGCATTAAAAACGTCGGTGATATGCAAGGTTTGCTGCCGTGTTGTGACAGCAAGAGGTGGAAACACAAGCAACCTGTTTCATCACTTAAAAAACACACACGCCCGTGAATATGAAGAGGCAACCCGGGCCAAAACGAGCGCAAGTGGGACCAGCAGCTGCTGCTGGGGCCGCTGCTCAGCAGCACCAGCGGAGCACGTCCCAAGACTACACAGCTTTCACTGCAGGCATCGTTTATGCTGCTACACCTTACGACAAGAGTAGTAAGAAATGACAGGGCTTAAAGTATTCCGGCACCGTGCCGGATCTCCGGCGTACGGAGTTTTTTTTCTCGGCGTGCGAGTTTGACTGCTTTTAAAAAAAAAAGTTTTGAAAGAAAAAAAAAAGTCTTAGTCAACCGAGTTCGTCTACCAATGGAATGAGAGGAAAGCAGCTCTGGCTCAACCAAACTAACACCGGCCAATCAGAAGTGGAGCTGGGCGGGTCTTTGACGGCAGCGGAGCGCAGAGCGCTGTTTCAACCTGCCGGAATACCAATCACCGACTTCAAGATGGAGAAAAAATTAATGAATGTCGGTTTAAAAGAATCTTTTTGCCCAGAAGAAAAAAAGAGTGACAAAAAATACCCATAACCATGTTCTTCTCTCGAAAAAACACACCTGTACCGCAGGCTTTAGGAGAAAAAGACGCTGCAGCGCGAGTCGGGATGCAGCAGCATCAGAAGAGCAGTGAAATACGTGCGAGGCGGTGCTGATCTCCGCAGTTTGAAGCTTTGTATAATAATTGTAAAAAAAAAGGGTTGCTACTATGTGAATATCACTTATCACGGGTTCTTTTTGGAACGTAACCCTCTCGAAAAACAAGGGATTACTGTATATGAATACTCATGGCATAAACCTGTCAAGTTTTGGATTTAAAATTAAGGGAAATTTTCCACCACCCGCTGTCCAACCAGCCCAACCGAGGTCCAGTATTACATTTTAAGACAGGTTTACAAAATATTTAAAATATAATATAATAAAAATAAATATAATATATATATATATGTGTGTAAGATCTTTAGGTTTTTTGCCAAATAAATATGTTGAGAATGCATGATACTCTCCCATGTCTCTTTTTGATAAGAATACTACCATTTACTTATTATATTATAAAAATATTAACCTTATTCACATAAAGGGACAGGACAGGTTACTCCTCCCAAAACGTACCAAAAAAATACCGTGATATTATACCGTCACCGTTCAAAAGATGAAAAATACCGTGATATTAATTTTAGGTCATATCGCCCACCCGTACAACCTCTGATTCATGTTAATCATGTGATTCACTCTTTGCAGTTCATTCGTATTGTTGACGCATACACGACAGGGCTTTACAGGAATAACAACTGGTAACTGCTAATGCAGAATTTGCTCTTACTAAAAAAGCTTTGATTCTGAGTGCTGTTCTCAGGGGTCTTGCAATTCTTATGGATCAGTACATAAAGGAAGCTTTTAAAGATTCAGTGGCATTACCTTCCACCCTGTTGTTGTGTACTATTGTAAACATAAAGGAATCCTGCCACATTAGAGAGAGAAACGTTGCTTTCAGCTGGGTGAGAAGATAATGTGTGTTAATGATATAGAATTCATTAGCATCTGGCAATACTGTCCCATCAAGTAAATGTGTTTTATACAGACTGATAGGTCTGATGGGAATTGCTGATTCAATATTGTTCTTTTGCATTATGGTGAAATAATTTATTACTACTAATGCATAGAAGCAATAAAGAAAAATAAATCATCTGTACTATTTTTTGTCTAACATATCCGAACCATTATTCAGCCCTGGTATTGACTGGTATTGGTTTTATCTTACTTGTTTGTTTGAAGATGTTAGTAAAGGTGAGGATACAGTATGTTTTTTCCATGGGTTTACTGGTGGTCATGTTTTTTGTTTGCAGGGAGCCCGAGAAGAAAGCCTGCATTTGCTGCGCAGATTTTACAAGGTTAGTATACACAGTAACACAACACTTTAAACATCTTCACATATCTACACAGTTTATTTATGGACTCAGTAGATCTGCAAAATAAGTCCCTTACACCATCACCCACCAACATGTACACAATTTACAAATACAGATAAAAGGGATCAAAGGTTTAAGGACACCATAAAACTCAGTCAGAGTGACACTGTCTAATTAGTGTTGCAAAGTATTTTACAATTCCTGCATTGTGTCGTGCACAAGACTATTTCTGCACTCAAGTGGGACACTTTAGCTTGAACTGCTAAGACTGACATGGACAATTAGCCACTAAAAAGCATGAATTTAGAAAAAATGGACTAAGGGAATAAATATCTTTGCATTGCATTTAGTCCCTTCTGAGAAAACAAAAAGTACAGTAATAACCTGACTATCTAGCTTGTTGAAAACTTGTAAGTGAAAGTAAAACACATTGTAGATAAGGGTATATAATTGGTGATAATTGCTATTCCTTTAAAAGGATAATCGATGTCACGGAAAGTATTTATTAACAGGTAAATGACAGGCAAACTGCTTGTAGTGCAGTTTTCTGTTTCACTCTGATTTTCTGACATACCGTAAGTCACAGGAGTTAATTTTCACTCTCTGCCTCAGACTACCAGTTAAGACTGAGGTGGAAGTTTGTTTTTATTTCCAAATGTTGTTTATTTTTAGCAAATAGTTAAAAAGAAGTCCAAGAGGTTTGAATTTCCTATCTGTAAAAGATGTCTCAACTACTAAATCACTCATTTGTCTGTTCAGAACATGTTCCCAAATGATTTGAAGTCTGTTTGATTTACCTGCGTTTTGTCTCCAGACCCACAGAACTTTTGGCCATCATGATTATTTCAGATCATACATGGATTTTTGTGTATTCATTTATGCGATTACCTTTTTTTGATGTTATTTACAGAGTTTTGCAGGCAACAAAAACGGTTTAACAGCGAAAACTCTACGTGTCAGAGGTTAGACAAGAGGTCAAACTGTCACTTCCTCCAGAACAGACACCTGATTAATTTGAAACCAAGATACACTTATAGCTTTGATAAATTAAGTTTTTCCATTTGACCAATCTGTTTCTTTTATCTATTGGATTTTGGAAATTTGCAAACAAAATTAATGCCAACAAACTAAAGGTCAACCGTGTCCATGGGATGTACTTCCTTTTGTCCTGCATTTGCATAATTGTGATCTTAGAAATTGGAGGCATCTTATCCTTTATAGTTAAATTGTGTGTAAAAAGTATTAAAAAATCCCCCCAAAATTGTTGGTTGGCATATTTTGGACTTCTGTTTTGAGGAAAAATTCTATTCAACACAGTATGTCTCGAACAAAAGGGAACTATGGTACGTTGATGTAAGAAGGCACTAGGATGAACATGAACCCACGAGTGTTGACTTTAACAAAGACTGTGCTGCATCTTGGATGCTCAGAAGTGAATGTCCAAACTACATCATTTCCTGTTTTGGGTCATAATCTTTTTTTCTTTTTCTTTCTTTTGTTTGATGGGATTCTGTTTGAGAATTCCTCTCTCGCTTGCGTTTATATGGGCAACAGAATACGGAGCAAATAACAAATCTTTCTTGGTATCGTGTTCAGTAAAAGAGCAGAGTAGGCTGGTTATTATTTTCCAGACAGCGGGTAATCATCGTCCCTTGTTGCTGTTGTTGTGAAAGCGTCTGGGTCTGTTGTATGCAACAGTGCAAGATCATGATTACAGTGCATAGCCAAAATGACCCAAACTCTTAAAAACAATAAAAAAAAAATAATTATTCCAACAGAAAATGGCGCTTATCAGATATATGTTCTAACTTGTTTATTTCGGTGAATGTAAACCATCCTCTTAGTGCAGCACTGTAGCATATAGTTTTTTATCTTGATGGCATAATACCAGCAATATAATACTTTTCTTTACTGGTTAATATGCTGTGTATTTATTTGACATTAAAGACTAAAACAATGAATCACTTATCAAAGAAAAAGCTTGTCTCGCCTTCAGGCATGACAAAGTGGTTAAAAAAAAAAAAATTAAGCAGGAATCTGGGCAAGTAATGTGTCATCAGAGTTTCAGTTGAGATTGGACGTTTTATTTGTGTATATTTCTTTTCCAGGTTTCATCTCTTAGTCTCTGCAATCACTATCAAATTAAATGCCTTTTAAACACAAAACGCTAGAAGAAAAGCTTCCATCTTGTCTGTGAAAAATTGATTGTTTTGTCAGTTTTTCGTCTTCCTGCACACTCTTATTTTTAACCCAGCATCAATTACCATCATTGTTGTAGGGGGAAGAGATCTTTCTGGACATGTTTGAAGATGAATACAGAAGCATGACGGTTGGTTGGCTTTTATTTCACATATTGGTTTATTTTCTATTTCTTGACAGTTAAAAATGTGCATCTATTAACTTAGACACTGCAAGGGGCTGCCGATGTGTGGGGATGATTGAGTAGTTGTTGTGCATCAGTGGTGTTGGTTTTCATTGTCATGTGTTTTGCAGAGTAAACCTCTGAATGTGGAGTATCTAATGATGGATGCCTCCATACTGCTGCCGCCCACCGGCACCCCTCTGACTGGAATTGACTTTGTTAAGAGACTACCGTGTGGAGATGTGGAGAAGACACGCAGGGTGTGTCCACGCACACAAGCACAGTCATTTCACAATCATTTCACAGTTGAAATTAAATAAATTATACCTGGCTTCACATGCTTTTGGCTTAGTTTTAATTGAAAATGCAAGAAATGTAACAAATGAAAAGTTATTAATCAGTAGTGTCGAAGTATTACATCCAAGAAAATAAAATGACTTTTACTTAGTAAAAGTCATTTTATTTTAATTTTATTTATGATAGTAAAAGTTTTACTATCATAGTAGTTCATTATAGTTCAGTTTTTGTAAACACTGATTTAGTTAACATATCCGTGCCCCAGTTTCAGAGAAGTAATTTGTTTTAACGTGCCCTCCCTCTGTGTTTTTCTGTTGTTCGTGTGTGTGTTTTGTTTTTTATGCGGGAACTCTCTTCACTTCACTCAGGCGATTCGAGTGTTCTTCATGTTGCGGTCGTTGTCACTTCAACTTCAGGGAGAACCAGAGACTCAGCTGCCTCTGACCAGACCTGAAGACCTTATCAAGACCGATGATGTCTTAGATCTCAGTAAGATGCACACAGATACAGTCAGACTTCATCATAGCAGATGACCTCATAAGAAAAGGCTGATCAGTGTAATATACAAAGGAAATCCACAAAGAAACCCCCGCCGTAAAAGAGTTTACTTCATTCACAGTTGCAACATGGATATCTGACTAATATCATTGATTCTGACTCTGCCAGCAAAATTCATTGGCAGCTCCTAAACACAAATGTATGAGTCCTGTCTTTACAAACCCAGATAAGCCCACATGTAAACATTTAACAACAGCCCAAAAATGTCCACATTTACAGTCAGCACACACCTTTCCATGAAGACTGACTCATGCAAGGCACGTTTATTTGTACTGCACAATTCAACAACAAGGTTGTTCAAAGTGCTTAATAGAGACTTTAAAACACAAAGCAGAAAATAAAAGGTATGATTTAAAATGTAAAGAAACATAAAGGAAGAACAATACATTAAAACAGTAGCTAAAATATGATCAGTTTTCAAATTGAATCCTAAAAGTAACAGTGCCGATTTGGAACTTTTATTCAAATGCATCTGACAACAAGCGTATTTAAATATACTGACTGTCTTAGCTTTCACATGCAAATTAATCTGGAATCTGACAGTTTAGTCTGAATTTCCAAAGGAAACTATTAGTCCATTAAGACAGGAGGCATCCTTCAACATGAGAATAAGGTACACAGATGACCATAGACCGCAGTCCGGAGGGTTGGGCCAACTGCCAGTTTATAAACTTAAAAAGAAAAAATAGTAGCATGTGTCTGGGCGAGGTCTAGATATCATGTCTGAATGTAATTTTAGATTCATGAGAAGCAGATTTTACTGCGTAAGAGGAGATAAACTGCTGTACAAGTCATGGTAAAAGGGGTTGGGCCTATTCATGCAAATCATGCAACTTCGCTCTGAAAACACACAAGAACGCACATACTGATGATGTCCATGGAAAAAAAATCACAACCCAAGCATAACACTGAAGCACATTATTGGTTGGATGAAACAAAATCAAATTGTTAAGATCAGAATGTTAGTGTTACTCAGCCGGTTAACCAGACTGTGATTGTATTTAACTAAAACCTTCTTTCCATACACCCTGTGTGATTCCATATGAATACATTTGGAATACACGGTTATTACTTTTAGTATTACATTCTTGTATTTAAAAAATGTTTTCAATGTAGGCCTATACACTAGGGTTTTGTTTTGGTTTCTTGGGGGGATGAGAGATGTATTATTTACATTTGTGAACCATGATTTATTATTGTATGCTATATGTACATAGAATATTGGCACATATAAAAATGAATCAGCTGCTTGTAAACTTGCAGCCTATATAATTTCACTACATCGTCAAACAACTGAGAGAAGTAAATTTTTCTAGTCCAGTGATGACTAGTACATTTCCACAAATTTGAGTATCAGGCCTCAGCCAATTATTCGACATGTAATTAGGTGCAAAACATATTGAAAAATAAAATGCTGGAAATTCTGCACCATCTGTGCAACAAAAAAAGATGTTGCACAGATGTGTACCGAGTTATGTTATATACTTTATTTAACCATTGTGGTTAAATCCACCCTTTGGAATTATGAATGGAGGAACATTTTTTGTTGTTTTACTTTGTAATAGAATTTAGTTTTGTTTATCTGGAAGTGATGTCTGTTGTATCTGTTGCATAAGTAGGCAGTCATGCTCTTTAAAAGTTATCGTTTGATCTGTGTTGAGTCAGCCACAGTTTTTCTATTTAGAACAAGTAGAAGAGTAATGATGTAAACGTGTGGTCTGGCTGGAACAAATACGTGACACAGCAGTATCCCTGTTACTGATCTGTTTTCACGGGTAGTATTTTTGGTATTAGTTCTGCTTAAGCTTTTTTTTTTTTTTTTTTTTTTTAACATTTGTATAATTGAACATCATAAGCTGATGGACGAGTAAATACACTAGTTTATTTTGGTTTAGATTCTTAGGTCAGTATCATTCAAAAATCACGGGCAGCTGGCCTTCTCTTCTTGGATCCCATCCAAAATATTTTTCTTTTTTTTTGTGGGACGCAGCTTTTCAGGCATATGAGTTGTTGTTTGGAAATTTAAATTAAAATAATAATAAAAAAAAAGTTTTATAAGTCACTGACAAACTCACCCCTCCTGTGGACCATTGAAATTGTGTTCTTCACATGGAAGAAGTGAAAAGCAGTACATTCAACATCTGCAGGGGAATAATATCAAACAGCTGGTTCAGATATGGGGATTAAAGTACCATCTCACAGTTTGGGCCTGTACCAAGCTTAACTGAATTGTATAATTTTATTGGGATTAATGAATTCCATTTGATTCTAAACCCATCAGCTTGGTTAACAACAATATCAAGTTCAAGCCATCAAGCCAAATCCTCTGAAATGAACAGCAGCCTACATAAGGAACAATCATTGTACACCAGAGATCTAGAAACTCTGAACAGAGAAGACAAATGTTTGATAAAAGAGGGGAAATGGATATCCTTGTTGAACCAGAAAAACTAACATTGTGTTCAATGGAGGAGGTGGTCTCAGGTTTCACCTTCCCAACATTAACAGTGCAGTATTGATTCTGCTCCCCAGGCTGGATGTAAAAGGAGTACAAACCTTGTTTGAAAAGCAAATGTTCCTTGCATTCTTACTTTCAAGTCTAGTTCAGTTACTTTTTAAAATAAAATAAATTAAAAGATAATGTTGACTGCCTATTGCAGTTATTCCAAATGCCAGTGGAACGACACGTCACCATATCTGGGTATTGACGACCTTTAAGATAATATCAGCTTTGGCTTGACTTCCTGTAATTTGGTGTCACTTGAAAAGATCATCTTACACAGTTTGTTTATTAATAATGACTCTGTACTACTTTTAATTCAATGGAAGCATGATTAAAAATACATTCCTGTGCTGACTTTACTTGTAAACTAGGAGGCTGACTAAGAACGCACTCTCACAGAGTAATTATGGTGAGAGGGAGGGTTTTTCCTCGTGTGTGGAAGGGGGGGTGTTAAACCTGGAACCTTCCACCTTCAGATGTCTTTTTCTGACCATTGGGCGGCTACTGCCTACCCTTTACCACATCATCTGATAACTGTTGAATCATAGAGCATTGCTGCTATGATTCAGTGGGATTGCAGCTACAGCAACACATCATCAATAGAACTAATCGGTCTCAGGACCGTCTTTACCCGAGAATCTCTTTTTGGAGATTAGAAGTCTCACAAGTGAAAGGTCATGATATATAATGCAATATTATTATACAGTTGTTTGAATCATACATTCCTGTGACGTGTTCAGATTGTCTTGATTTTAGTATATTTAGTTACAAGCAACTATTTATGTATTCAAAATTCACTTTTTAATATATTGATAGATTTTGGATCTTGCATTCCTTAATGAACACATTTAATCATTGGGAGTCTCACTTTGATTTTAGTTATGTATTAATTTTCACACCAGTTAATATTGTCATTCCATTTTTATATATATATATATATATATATATATATATATATATATATATATATATATATATATATATATATATATATATATATATATATATATATATATATATATATATATATATATACATACATACACACACTTTTATATGGCTGATGGTTCATTAAACATTGTTTACAATTAAGACGACAAATCAAATTGTAACCCAAAATAGTCTTTTTCACTAAACAGGTGATATGATGTACAGGACTGTCTCAGAAAATTTGAATATTGTGATTTTCTGTAATACAATTACAAAAACAAAAATTTCATACATTCATGTATTCATTAGAAAACTCAAATATCCTATCTCAAAAAATTTGAATATTCTGGGAATCTTAAACTGTAAACCATAATCAGCAATATTAAAATAGTAAAAGGCTTGCAATATTTCAGTTGGTTTGTAATGAATCCAGAATGTATGACATTTTTGTTTTTTTAATTGCATTACAGAAAATAAAGAACTTTATCACAATATTCTAATTTTCTGAGACAGTCCTGTATATATGCTTAATTTATTGGGAGAACAAAATAATCATGTAATTTGTTTTTCTTGCTCTCCCAAAAAATACCCTCTGTTATCTATGTTATAATCAGGAATAACCATAAAACAAATAACGGTGTCTTTGAACAGCATTATTCTTGGAACGGGAAGCTTTCTTAAAAACCAAAAAAGGGGAAAAAACACTTGACTAAAAGATAGAAGTAGCAACAAAGTTAATAATTAAAGCCATCACAATTTCAATAATCATTAATAAAGAATTTGGCTGTACATTCGCATAGTTGCCTTTTGAACATCCCACTCTGATCTGGCTTTCAACTTGCGATGTCTTGTTAACTTCTGCAGAAGTTAAAACACAGGGGATGTTGAGGTTTTTTCCTGTCTAGTCAGGGGCTTCAATCCATCAAACTGTCCTCTGACTGTGTGGCTGTCGGTGTCCTCTGTAACGGTAGCAGAATGAGGACTACCTTGTCCCTGCTCTTTGGTTCAGTAGGTACCCTTCACTTCCTGGAACCCCCCTTTCACGTCTTATTAGGACACATGTATGATGGACTGAGGTTACTGCCCGTCCCACAAGTCATAGCTGCCTGGTCTTCAAGAAAATCCCCAAAGTAGTGTTTGTAATCTTACTCTAGATGTACTGTGGGAACAAAATGTCAGTTTTGCTGAACTTCAGGGATCCAACAGGTTTTCCTTTCATAGCATTAGTCGCAGTCTAAAGATGGCTGGTTAAAATATTTGAGTAGGAAATAGGAATTTGATCAACAGTTTATATTTATTTTTTGTACTGGTTTCCACTTAGTGGCAGTCGGAATGGGTGACACGTCAAACAAATACTTGATGTTTGATCAGCTTACCAGCGTTTCCACATTTCTGGTTCACTGTCCTGAAGCATTTGAGGTGAAATGAGGTGAAGCAGCTGAAGTATGTTCTTAATTATTTGTTGACAATATTTCTAGACATGGGAGAGTAAAGCACCGTTGTCTTTAATGTGCATTTGCCTGCCTGTGTTTTTTTCACTGTTTTCTTCTGCCTGACTGCATATAAAAAATCATGGAAAAAGAATGCAATACATTTTTAAATACCTCCTATTAAAACATCATTAAAAATAACAATAATAAAACCACATGAACAAATACATGATTCCTATGGCCACATCTTATCTTAAGAAGATAAGTAGCAATCAGGACCTGCTAATCAAAAGACTTGATTCACTGATTATACTAGTCTAGTACATTTAGGTTTGTCTTGATATAATGCCAGGTAGGAAAGACATCAAAGATATCAGAGAAACAAATATTTGCTGCACATCAGTTTGAGAAGGATTATAAGGTGACTTCCAAGCAATTTAAAGCCTATTATTCTAAACTGAGCAACAGAGACAAACAAATACAAACACCACACAGCAAGCCCAGTGATGATTGGGGTTTATTCTACAACCACAGAGTCTGGACACGAACACGAACCGAGTTGATAATGATTTTTTCTGTATTTTAAAGACGGGATATAAGGTCGTCTAACTGAACGCTACAGCTTGGCTGAAGTTGAGTCATGTAACAAAATGATGGCAAATACGCCAAGAGACTTACAAAATTTACGACAGACTAAAAAAAAAAAAGGTTTCATTGGCCCACAGGGGAGATGGCTTTTAAAATAGCTGCGATTAAATAAAGCCTACAAACCTCAATGAGCACGCACACAACGTTGTAAAGAAGAGTTTGCTAAAAGTGGTCCATCGAGCTCTTTGCAGATCTTGCAGTGTCATGAGTTTGACTACATACTGCTTTTGCATTTTGTCTTTGTTTCTGTTAATACATGACTGGCATGAATTCAGATGATTATGCATATACAGTGTCAACACAAAAAAACACCTCTTAAAGGTCCCCTTTAATGCAATTCTGACCCCTTATTCGTGTTTCTCAGAGCTGGTTTACCTTGATGAGGACTCTAAAACTTTGTCATTTTCATGTATGCTTGTTGATCACTTAGTATGGCCTCTCCCTCTCCCTCCTGCTCACTCTGCTTGTGATTGGCTACCTTCCTAAACATGTTACTGCCAGACACGTACCATGGCGACAGACTGTTATGTATAACATAATACAAAAAATACTGTGCCACTCTAGTTGCATTGTTTTAAAAATCAAGAAACACAAGCGTAGTTCTTCTGAACCAGGAACACAATCGGCACCTTATTGATAACAGTATCCATAATTCCTCAGATTAAAAGTGTATTTTGTTCTTTTGGATGCACATATTGTTCCAGTAGCACATTTGACCCCATTCTTGTCCTATTTGGTTTTTATTTTATGCGCCCTTAGATAACAGCGACCTGATAGCCTGTATGGTGGTCAGCAAAGATGGCGGCCAGGCCCAGAGGTTCCTGGCTGTGGACGTGTACCAGATGAGTCTGGTTGAACCAGAAACCAAGCGGCTTGGATGGGGAGTTGTCAAGTTTGCTGGGCTTTTGCAAGTAAGGGACGTTTATTCCATATCTTCATGTTTGTTTTTGTGCTACGAACAAAGTGTTTAAATCTCAAAAGGTTTCAACACGCCATCAGAAAGAACTAGACTGAACAGTCAAAACTGAGCAGACAGGTGGGTGAGCAGCGTCAGTAAACAAAGCAGTGAAACCTCATCTGCATATTTAGACTAGGGATGTCACGATGACAGATTTTCTTGGTACGATTATTGTCAGAGAAATAATCACGATTATTATGTATTAATTAATTTCACACTATGAATGTGTAAAATCACATGAACACTCCTTAGAGATCTTTAAATGTCATTTATTTTCCATGCCAAATATTAGCAACAAAGAAAAGTAACCAAAAAGTACAACATTAATGACAATAATACCATTGGAATTAAACAAAAATCACTTCTGTGTTAATCATCCACAGCAGGATTTCCCTTTTGGGTAATAACGTTTCAAATGCTACATGCAAACTGTAAACTGTATTACCGGTACAAAAATGTTTCTTAACATTTCTTTTGGACCTGAGAAGAGAATTTTTAAACAGGAAAAAACATCTAGCTAGCTTTTGACTTATAGCTGCCCTCTGAAACATAAATAATACTGAAACAGTGAAAATAAACAAGACCACATCTGAAATTAAATACAAGCTAGCTATGTATTTCCTTTTGGAACAAAAAAAGTGGTGAAAGGCTGCAGGACAGGAGCCACCTGCAGAAGACTTGCTTCAAGTCCTTTCAGTTCAGGTTAAAGTGCAGGAATGTCAGCTACGTGCTTACGTCGGGGGCTGGGGGCGGGGCTGGGGACGGTGTTACTGAACAACCAAAGCAGAATAAACACGGAAGAGCCGTTTTTAAACAACGGAGCGTTGAAGACGGCGGTTAAGTTAGCAGACTCTTTTATTATTACATCCATTTATTTAATAATGGATGTAAAACAGAAGCAGCAGTTGTCTACGGTACAATCCATCAACAGAGCCCGCGACGGAGCGCAGCCTCGCGTCCGAGCCCGCTCCCAGCCCGTCCCCGCGGGCCGGGGATTTTTTATTAAATAAATTGATTTATTTCGGCAATGTTTACACACTGATAACCCCTTCCTCATTTTTGCGGTACCCATAATAATCCCACACAGCTGATTTTATCCGCTTTTTGGGGGGGAATAACTCTTCATCCATGCTTCACTTCAGCTGCTCCGCCTCCGCTTGTGTAACTTTATTTTCGTTCCGTGCGAGTTGCGCTGATCTGTCTATGGTTCCGGGTCCCGGCGTAATCTTTGGAAAGTGACGATGTTTAGGAGTCTTCACGAATAATTAATCGTGCCGTTTAAAATCGCGGTTAATAGTGAAAACAAGTAATCGTGACATCCCTAATTTAGACTACACAGTATATGAAGCAAAAGTTGAATTTAATGGCCCAGTCTTTTTTAAATAGGAATTGTGTTTTTATTTGTATTTATTTATTTATTTATTTATTTATTTATTTATTTATTTATTTATTTATTTATTTATTTATTTATTTCAATCTCCACATCTGTCTAGCTTTTATCTACAGTTCAGATTTTCTGATTCATCTCAATCCGCTCTTTAAATTCCCATCTCACTGTTGTTTTTTCTTTCTTTCTTTGTTTCTTATAATTTCTCTTCTGTTAAACTCATCTGAACTTTAGCTGTTGTTTTTCAGGGTTTTTCATATCTCTTCTCTGGAAGAAGGAACAAACTGTATATAAACTGTTTGAATATTGACAAGCTGAACCAGAGAAGCGGGGTCATTGTAATCTGTAATGTCTGTCACCCATGAACAGATTAAGATAAACTACAGTTCATTTATAAAATTTAGTGAATATAGACTGTATACAATTGTTGAATGGGTATTGAATAAGTGGCTCTAAAGTCAGCGTCCCGTTTGTTTTGAGCCTTTATACGATAATAATGTAAGTCCTCTTTTTTTATCTCTGTGAATGTTAAAGTTGAAGTTTATGTCCCGTTTTTTTGACCCAGTTTTTTTCAGAGGGTTTGTATCTTATATTTCCCAGTTTTAACTTCTCGTTGCAGATATCTGTCTTGGGGTTTAAACTTTTACGATCTAGCTTTTTGTTTTGTTGTTTCTGCCTCTCTCTTTGAACAGGACATGCAGGTGTCTGGTGTTGAGGACGACAGCAGAGCTTTGAATATTGTTATTCATAAACCTGGCTCCAACCCCCACGCCAAGCCCCTGCCCATCCTGCAGGCCACCTTCATCTTTGCTGACCACATCCGTTGCATCATCGCCAAGCAGAGACTAGCCAAAGGTCGCATTCAGGCCCGACGCATGAAGATGCAGAGAATTGCAGGTGAGATGAGAGAAAAGTATTGCAAGTGTCCAGTCTTTGCTTAAATTGTCAAAATGTTTTAGCAGAAGATTAGGGGCTGGAAGTGTTACAGACGTTGGGAAGTTACCCAGTACAGTGAATTTAACAAGAAAAGCACGCCGTCCAATGGGAAGTTAACAATGAAACTGCCTAACGTTATACAGAACAGTTATAATACAGCTGAAGTTCAAAAATACCTCTTTTACTAAAGCATTGTGCGGTTTTACATGTGAAACTACTGTTCAAGTGAAGTGAAAGATGATCTCTTGGAAATCAGTATTTTTATTTTCCATTATCAGACATCTTCTTTCTGCTAAATTCAAGTGACTGCCTAACTTTTCTTTGATTATCAGTATTCATCATCACATTTCATCATCACATTTTGTTTTTCCTGCAGTTCAGTCCCCCATGATAAGTCCTTCAGGTGCTTCAAGAGTACGTTTTTTCCCCTAAACAAAAGTAAAGCTGATCATCTGGAAGCTGCATCTGGCTTTAATTTTTTGTTCTCCTTAAGGGCCTCTAAAATATCTTAGCCAATAGCATAAATGTCTAAATCCTGCTTGTAACAAACTTTAATAGTCCATGGTTGAGTCGGCATAGTTTGTTTTGCATTGAAAAATCATCCCTTTTGTACTGTAAAAAAAAAAGAAAAAAAGATTTAACCATCAGTACTTCCCCTCAACATAGACTAATTCTTAAGCAATACCTACCAAAGTGTCAAAACAGATATGAAATCATAGGAGTGTGGCACATGAAAAAGGGATGTGAATCCTGCTCAGACGGTTACAAATTTTCTCTTCTCTCTTTAAAAAGAAGGCATGTTTTCCCCAGCGAGTTTGAATTTACTCTTGTATTGTAAGATGTAATGGCAGCACAGGTTTATGCAACTGTCCTGTCCTCCTTTACATCCAGCCCTGTTGGACCTGCCAGTGCAGCCCAGCACAACAGACGTGTTGGGTTTCGGTCAGACGGCTAACGCCTCACCCGGCGGCCTACCTTTCCGATTCTACGAGCAGTCAAGACGAGCCCCCAATGACCCCACGGCAACCAGATCTGTGTTTGCCTCTGTCGACAAAGTACCAGGTGACATGCAGAGTAGCATGCAGACCTTACAAAACAACAACAATAAAGAGTTAGAAGTCCCTGTTTGACATGCACTTAATAATTGTATTAAGGCAAGAAACTTTTTGTAAGTTGCTCTGGCCGTCAAAGTGACGTGTGGGGGACCTGAAAACTGATGAATGTGTTTTTGTCCTCAACACTGCAAAAAAGTAGAAATGCAGTGCACAGTCAAAAGTCACCACCCGGGTTTAACTAAACCTGTCAGGTAGATCTTCCTATTAGTGAAGTACTGCAGTGATTAATATGTTTCACTGGGCAACATGTCATTTAGCCCTAACTGATCCAGTGAGGAGCTCTTCTTTCCTTAAAAAAAATCCAGCAATATTTTGCCCAATCATGTCATTTGGCCGTGCAAAGATGTTGCTCTGTTTCAGATTACTTGCTGGACTTCAGCAAGTAATCCAAATCCAGCAAACAAAACAAGTAAGGTGGTGCTGAAGCTACTGAAACTGGGTTAAGATCTGTCCAACACATTATTAAACCCTGGAAGTTATCATCTTTCAGACAGAAATGTGTTGGAATAAATCCTAAAGTTGATCTTGAATACAGATTACTTAACTGCTTTAAAGAAAGCTAGTCAAAGAAAAATCAAGACTTGACTTGACAGTAATATTTTACTAGTAAATCAAGACATTTCCACTCACAGTGTCCATTTGAGAGCCCCTGAAATGTTCTGAATAAACTTGTTTTTTTAGAAGTCTGACGGCCCCATCATGAATTCTGGTAATAAATAAATGAATATAACTGAAGGCCACAGTTGTGTCATTGTGCAGGTTTAGTAAAAACATGGCATTACCAATGCTAAAGTATTCCAAAACTCAATAAAACCTGATTGATTTATTTAGACCAGGCAGTGGAGAATTTACCAGAGGGCACCAAAAAACTGCTAAGAATTTTGTAAATGACCCATTCCTGAAATCAAATGAAGAGGTTAAAATGGTACAACATCTTGTTAACAGTGTTTCCTTATTCTACCATGTGCAGGTTTTGCGGTGGCTCACTGTGTCCCACAGCACAGTTCCTCCCCCCTCTCCTCTCCCTCGCCTCCCTCCAGTGGGAGTGGGAGCACAGGACGATGTGACTCTGTTACTGCAAGCACTATATCATTTCAGAGCCCCACAGGTAGCACTCGCACAAACAGAACACCCTTAGTCTCTAAAGACATAGAGACACACAAAAGATTCATGCGCTGTGCTAATGATGTGAAGATTCAGAAGAATGCACTGTAAAGAAGATATTAATTCAAGGCAAAAGTGCAGCAATATACTGTCTACCATCACTGCACTTATATACACGCCCTTACACTCAACAAGCCTTTACCCTTATAGTGTGTTAAGGCGTGTGTATGTGTTACATATACAGTGTGTGCAGTCAAAACTATTTCACCATACCGTCCTTAAGTAAACACGTGGTGCGTTGCCAGGGAACTGATAAAGCAAGCAGGAAAGGAAAGTTAACAAACATGTTAAACAGACATTAAACATGGCAAGCAAGACAGTTGTAACACAAGAAAATAATCAGCATGTAAGAGTTTCAGAGAAGATGAAAGTACAAAATTGCACAAGTAAATAGATGAGATCATATGATGTTGTGTATAAGAAATCTTTAGGGCCAAACAAAATGTATTTTTGTTTTCTTCTGTTTTGTGATTTAATTTTCCAATCTTTATCCTTTAACTCTTGTGAATAATGTGTATATTTTGAGATACACACTTAGTATTGCTGCTGTTATTACTTTACTTTACGTGTACGCAAGTTGGATTACACTTGAGCAATAACAAATGTCCATAATCAAAACTTTTATCAACTCAAAATAACCCCATTACTCTCAATGGTTACTTGGGTATTTTTTCCCATGTAAATTCAACTCCTGATTTTGTAATACAGGCTCCGCATAAAGAGTGAAATAGAGTCAGAACTTTTTTTTATTACTGAGATTAAACTTTTTTTTCAATACATAGTGTGTTTTGAGTCCTTCCTACTAGACACAATGGATACCAGTGTTGCAGAAGTTCCTGGACAAGTTCATATCTGTCCTTGACAGATTGTCTCTTTCAACTGCTGTTTGGGTTTCAGACCAACTCATCCAGACCATAGTTTGAAACTCCTACAGCGAATCGCGCACAGCTTCAGCAGTGTGCTTTATTCTGTTATACAGAAAAAACCTTCAATTTGTTGGTATATTTGTACGTGCACTGACGGTCATGTTGCTATCTGCAAATACAAGCACTCATATCATCATACTACCACCTCTGTGCTTTGCTGTACACATAGTTAACCCTATACAAGTTAGACAAATTATCAGAATCATATCACGGTTTTTTTTAAAAAGGTTTAATCTTTAAGTTTTGTACAGAAGAGCCAAAATTATGTTGTTTGTCTGATTTCTAAAACTGATAGATTTCTTAAAAAACTAAACTTGAATGATGACACCTGTGTCGAGTGTCATTGTGCTCTGAGAACAGCAGGCGGTCTGAACCTCGTCAGTAGGAATCAGCTCATTCTTCTCTCTGTAGACAATGAAAACATGCCTTTGTCAGCCTGTCGGGCCACGTGCATGTTTGTCATCCACACTAGTGTCTGTTACAGCCACATCCAGCTCCCTTGTCTTATCACAGTTAATGTAATTTTGACTTAAATCTGTGATGGTAACAAGCACATAAATCCCTTTCATACCCGCCTCTTCCTCAGTTCAGCTGTCTCATTCTCTCTTTTACCTTCCCGTAGATGATGGCACATTCCTGGAGCACACCCCACCCTCATCTTCAGGTGGAGAGGGTGAAGGAGGAGGTGAAGTGGCGCAGTTTTCCACCGGTAACGTGACCCCGGTCTCGTCTCCAGCTCTGGCCCCGAGCCTCACGCCGGCCTCCCAGCCCACCATCTCCCTCCTCACAGACAGCAGTGCAGACACTCTGAGTGTGGAGTCCCTGACGCTGCTGCCCCCCGCCGACTCCCCTCACCTGCACCCCTGCACCGCCCCGCTCGCCCTGAGGAGGCCAGAAGCCATCACAGAGGAGCAGGAAGAGGAGGAGAGGGGGAAGCTAAAAGAGGAAGGCAGGCTGCAGGAGGACGACGGGTCTCCAGTGGACGATCCAGAGACGGATCCAACTGTGAAAGAGGAAACCACTGAGACGGCGGAGTTGGTCACACCCACTGATGAGGCTTCAGAGGGAGCAGACAAGACAGAAGGTGAAGACACACTTCTGGAGGTGGACAGAGACGGGCTGCAAGAAGGAGAGAGCACGGAGAAAAGCGAAGAAGCAGAGCTGCGCTCTGAAACACCAGACTCACCTGAGCTGGATTAAAGGACACGCACAGTCACGTTTATGCACTGATCTCATTCACTGGTGAGCAACAGTCCAGAGGAACTGCTCGTCTGCTTCTCATGTTGGTACTGAAGGTAGAGTGTCATGTAAATAATCTAAAGAGGCTTTTGGAAGCATCCCATCATTTGTGTTTGCACATGAAGAAAGACTCTTTCTGCTCCCAGAGAGAGCAGAGGACAACAGACACTGGTCGGCCTCCAGGACGGCTCAAAGCACATTCAGTTTTCTGTGCACTCAAGTGTGTCAGGTCGTATTTCTACGTGTGTCAAGACACAACCAGCAATGTTTTCTACTCATTCTGATTGATTGTGCATCATCTCAATCACACTCACACACCACATGCTAGTTCTGTGAGCTGCGTTTACCCCCTCACTTTTCTGTCTTTGTGTTCATATAACAGCTCACCACTCGATCAGCTGCACTTGTTTTTTCATCATAGCATGTCAAATCCACTAGCAGGCACTGACACCCTGATCTGCTGCTAGATACATGTGTGTGCTGTTCAGTCTTCAGTTGTTCATTAATTTCCCGTTTATCTACTTCTGTTATCTGCAGCATCAGTAAGGAGGGAGCGGGTCTCAAACTGAAAGCATTAATCTGACCTTCTCTCAGTCAGAGCCTCCCATCTTTTCTGTGGCAACCGAACATTTTTCTTTTTTGTCTGTTTAAATAACCATAACAACATGTTGGATCTGGTTGACTTTTTTTCCTCACCGTCTTTATTTCCAGATTCATAGTTCAAAGAGTGAAGGGATTCAAGGATTTAAAGCTGGTCTGCTCATTTATGAATCATCAGCATTAGTAACAGCATAATGGATTTGAGGGATCACTATGAAGCAAGACCTGCCTCATAAGTAAATGGTTGTCATCGATGATTAATAGAAACAGCAGTTATCAGCTCATCCATTTATTTACACTGTAGCTGCGTAGGTTGAGTAAAAAGCCAGTTGTTCCCCGGTCTGTTAACAGGAATTTAGGTTAAAGAATGTAAGAATAAAAGTCAGCTTCATACGATCTTCAAGTCAATATGTTTGAGTGTCATCTTCAAACGTGCAAAACTATCTGAAATGACAACTTAAGGTGTTAATTGTTGCCCCAGAGACTTCTTGTAACTGCATAGGCCACTCTTAGAAATACAAATTAAAGCTCCTAACGCTCCTAACAACAATTGTTTGGGTTGAACTGGTTGAAGTGGGTCCACCGCTCTGGTTCAGACTTGGAATTACTAAAACAGTTCCAAGAAAGACAAAGAAAGTAGGCGGTGACCTGAGGACTGTTTCAGTAGACAAACCCCTCCTTGTTCGGTCTTTCATTCACACGGAGGAAGCTTCACTACTGCAATCATTTAAAGAGCCAAACCTTGAGGGGAGAGGTGATTGTAACAAAGAACCTCTCTCCAAACGGCAGTGTTTGATGAATGCAAATGGGATTGGTGAGTTTTAGCGTGAACTGATTTGTACGTTTAGTAACAGAGCACACATGCATCCTTTAAATCCTGCAGTTCATTCCCTTCCTTTAAATCCTGCAGTTCATTCCCTTCCTTTAACCCTTCTGTCACCCCATCTCCTTTTTTGTGCCATAATCACACAGATTAGGTCTTAATACTCAATCACTCTCTTTTCCATTCTGCTTTAACAACCAGTAAGTTTATAAATGACAAATTCAGAGCAATACACTCTTTTATGAGTCTGTCTGTTCATATTTCCATCTCGCTGCTGTAGATAGCAACAGAGTTAAGGTGATGATCACTGATGTCCTGAAGGTGTTTGGCACAGCTGGGGGAGTCCGTCATGTGGTTTTAGGAGCATGAAGTCATGTAGCCTGCAGCCACTAGACACTTCTACTGTAACACGCCAAGACAAGTTTCCATTACTTTCTGATTGTAGAGAGAGAGTGTGTGTGCGCGTGTGTGTGTGGTATGTTTGTATGCTCTGTAAATGCTTGGGCTTTTGAAATTGTAATTATTGTTAATGAACAGAGAGAGGATTAAATAAAGAACTGCAATAAATTATTCTACCTAACACCAGTCATGCTGCCGTCTCTTCCTCGAGTTACCGTACCATTCTTGATAAAGTTCATGTTATCAAAAGCAAACAGGTTTCAGAGAAGACACGAGGATCTCTTTTGAAAAAGCTGATATCTTGAGGTCTTAATGAAATCTGTGGCATTGTGTTTTCAGAAATACCCCAGAGAAACGGTACCAGAGCAACCTTTTTAACTTCTTCATTTTAAGTGGGGGGGCCCACGTACCCCCTCATCTGCAAGCGGTGCCTCTTTTGAAATGGATTTTATAGTGCTACTCATTTTCAAGATCCATTAGTATCTCGAAAGTAACTTTAGACAGTGTAAAGATGGGTGGAGATGAGATGGAGAGTCTGGGTCACACATCGGAACTCCACTCAATTATACAGGACTGTATCAGAAAATTAGAATATTGTGATAAAGTTCTTTATTTTCTGTAATGCAATTTAAAAAAAAATAAATAAATAAAAATGTCATACATTCTGGATTCATTACAAATCAACTGAAATATTGCAAGCCTTTTACAATTTAATATTGCTGATTATGGCTTACAGTTTAAGATTAAGATTCCCAGAATATTCAAATTTTTTGAGATAGGATATTTGAGTTTTCTCAAGCTGTAAGCCATGATCAGCAATATTAAAATAATAAAAGGCTTGCAATATTTCAGTTGATTTGTAATGAATCCAGAATGTATGACATTTTTGCATTACAGAAAATAAAGGACTTTATCACAATATTCTAATTTTCTGAGAGAGTCCTGTACATCTGATTTGATTGATATTTAGAGAAACGCCAGCATCTCCAAGTAAATGTTCAGGGTTGTCGCCTTTAAGCGTCTGACTACTGTCTGTTCATCTCAAAATGTGTGATGCTAAAACATTTGGATTGTGAAAACTTTATTCCTATATTCAAACAAGCACCACCCAGAAGGATTTGCCTCTCTGTAGAAGGAAGCTGGATGTGAACGTGTTCTCCTCCAGCGCTGTAGGAGAGTGGGTGAGCAGGCTGACATCCTGGCCTCTACCTGGCTGCGGTTGCTGCTGGGGGGCCTCACTCAGCCTGTGGTCTGTACGTGTCACTTTTATCGCGGTTCCTCTCTTCAGGGAAGTGACTTGTGCATGCGTAAACGTGAATAGGTTCCTGGTACTGAAGCGATACGGCGTGTACGTTTTCTCTGTACAAAACCACAGTTTCAGGATTAATAGAAGGTTTGACTGTAGAGATCTCAGACAAGATTTGACTTTTTGTCTTCGAAGCTGCACCTTTGACGTGTTCGTGCTTCTGCGTTTTCACATGTGGCCGCTCTAAACAGAAGCCGCTCAGACATCATATGTCACTGTTTTCTTGGCAATGCTCAGCGGTGCAGCTGAATTCAAATGACATCTGAGAACATCAGTAACACCTTTTTAGTGTCACTGTGCACACGCCTGCAATACAAATACTTCATTAGAAAGTTGCTGTAAAGACCATCCCTGTCCCAATCAGTAATCCTATAATCAGATTTATTGTTCCCCTTTTTTTTCTCCCCACGCTTTGGGAGTGTTTTTGCCAACACCCAGTTAATGACATTAAATACCAGTTTACATTGTGCAACAAACATGCCATGAACAAAAAGCTGTGAATCAGCTGGCAACAATTCAATTCATTAAATTCAATTAAACCTAACGGATGTTTTCATTCACAACTTTGTGCGAAGACATTCCTGATCGGAAATTGGTTACTCTGTAACAGCAGACTTGTTTTATTGGCCTTCATAAGCAAAATAACGAAGACTACTAAAATCCAGAAGAATAGGAAGAAATATGATGAGAATAACTTAGTCAGTGATCATGACTGGAGGTCATTTAAAGACTTGAACTCTAACTCAAGTAAAACACTAGCAGAAAGTAACATCTAGTGTCTGCGTTGGCAGTGTCATGATCTGGGGTGGTTGTGACTCAATCAGCTCTAGGATTCAGTAGTGTTGCACGCTCAAAGAAATGAGTCAGCAAATCACCTGAATACACTGAATGACCAGGGTTTCCCATCAACTGGTTGATAACTTTCAACATGACAAAGCTGGGATTCACGGAACTCGGACTGTGAAAGAGTGGCTCAGGTAGCATGGGACAGGATTTTCACACATGGATTGACCACTACAGAGTCCACATGTAAACCCTGTTGAGAAAGGAGCCCTTTATTAAGGGGTCCAGCTCTCTAATCGGTACAAGATCTTAACAGGAAATGAATGCAACACAGTGATAAGACATAAGCTTGTGGAAATGATGCTTCAAGGTCGTTGTGCAAGAGGAGGAGGTTGTGCAATATTTGATAATTTTTTTTAGATTTTGGGGCACTAGTGGCTTTTATTTGGAAGTAGGTAGACAGGACATGGGTATAGAGAGAGGGGGGTGGGAGACGGGCCAGAAAAAGCAACAGGCCGGGATTTTAACCTGCGCTGCCTGCACGAGGGCAATGTCCTCTGTAAATATTGCCCTCTCAACCCACTGAGCTATCGAGGGCCCAGGTTGTGCAATATTGACATAATATAAAAAAAATTATATTTATATTCATTTTGATGATCTGACGCAGGCCAGAAAGTGCAGGAAACGGTAGTTCTTAGACTGACCACTAGGAGCTAGCACTAAAAGTGGGTCTTTGGCGTGTGTTCCATTGGTCTCTACTGAACTGCATTAAACTTGGTGGGAGTGGTCCAGCCAGTCAACAGGCCTGCTTGTTCTGTTCATTTTTTATATCAAATATCAACAAATGTGACATCACCCAGACCTACCTTTAAACTGCTGTTTTGAGCTTTAAAAATAACCAATGAATATTTAGGCATAAATATCTCCCCATAATTAAATTATGTTCAGCTTTTAAAGAAAATAGAAGATGATCTTTCCAGATGGAACTCTCTTCCCATTTCACTCAGAATAGTCCCCATTAAAATGATGGTTTTACCAAAAGTAAACTATTTTTTCTCAATGATACCATCCAAACTCCCTCCTTCTTGGTTTAAGTCATTGGATTCATATGTGTCAAAATTTCAAATTTTGGACAGTTTGTACCTTTTAATACACTTAGGGGTACATCCACAAAGAACAGATTGCGCCCGCAAATAGCGCTGTGAATTGCGCCGCATTTGCGCCCGCAATTTGCCCCCGCAATTTGCCCCGCCTTAAAGGTATTGTGACATCATTTTTAACATGCTTTTAACACTATTAAAAGTCTTGGCCAACATCCCTCAAATGTGTCTAAAAGAGTGTAACAAGAAAAACTTCACTCTAGTACTCCATTCCTGGCTTTTTATGACAGTGTTTTTTTGCGCCGTGAAAAATGCTTCCCTTTCCCCCTTTCCTGTCAATCATTGCCCCGCTCCTCCTCCAAACCTCCTCCTCTTCCAGCCATACGCTCACAGCGGCGTCGGAGAGTTAAGCCGGGAGCGACAGGCGAAGCATGCACGGAAAAGCAGCAGGGCGAACCAGAGCAAACAATCATAAAAATAAAGGCATGCAAGCAGCAGTGTCACATTATCTTAAGTCCAGTCAGTGGCCGCGGGTCTTCTTAGCAGTTTTCCTCCGGTGATTAGAACAAAAGAGGCTCTAAACAGCTCTGTGTTAAGCCTGATTTATGGTTCCGCGTTAAATCGACGCAGAGCCTACGCCGTAGGGTTCAGCGTACCGTGCGCGTCGCCGCGTAACCCTACGCCGTAGGCTCTGCGTCGGTGTAACGCGGAACCATAAATCAGCCTTTATGGTGCGCTGGAGAGGAGAGGAGGCAGGGAGCTGGGTGGAGGGGGCGGTGATTTAGCGGGCCTTGACGTCACGGCCCGCCACCAAACCAGATGCGCCGTTTTTGCACAGTTATGCGGAAAATCCCAGAAAGCACACAATACACTGAATGTTAAAAGTTCGTTGTTTTTTGGGTGTAATTGATGTCAAGACACCTAACAAAACACAAAAAATCAAGAAAAATGTGTTTTTCATGTCACAATACCTTTAAAGCAGCGCAACGTAACTTTCAGCTTTTGTTGAGTTTGGCGTCTCCTTTGGACAAAAGCGGTAGTGCTTTACCAGTAGTGTGGCAGGGTTCCTACCATGCTCCTCAAAGTTACATAGTGCCAGTGAAGGCGATACAGACCCCTCAGACCAGGACAGAGGTGTCATTAAACCTGTTGGAAGTTGATGTACCATCACAATGACTCTGGAAATATTATATTAAGGTGGAAAAGTTACGTAGTGTCGCTTTAAGGTCCTATTCACAAAAGATTTTGCTCTCTAATGATATACCGGCGCAAACACGCCCATAAAGTTTTGGAGCTGAGTGCAATTTGCCCTTGTCTGAGTAAGTGAGCGGAGCTGTTTCCAGTGTTCTCCATTTCTCCATATTTCAGCACACAGATTGGTCCATAATGAAAACTGCAGAAATAAAAAATAAAGCGAGTGAAAACAAAACGCTGTGAGGCGCAAGGGCGCAATTTCCACTGGGAACAGGGGGGACATGCCCCTCCACTTTTCAAACTCATGCTTTTGTCTCCCCCCCCCCCTTTTTTTTTTTTTTTTTTACAGTTTAAGAACTAACGGTAGGCTCAGCCTGTACATCCTCAAGACACTGTCCCTCCTCCCTCAGTGCTGTTCAAGGCTGATTTATGGTTCCGCGTTAAATCGACGCAGAGCATACGGCGTTGGTTACGCGGCGACGCGCAGCGTACAGTGCGCGTCGCCGCATCTTTCAGGCCCTTTTTGTGCGCAAGCAAGCTTTATAGATGAGGTCCCAGATCAGGATCTGACGGTAATTCATGTTCTGTGTTTTGCTACACACACCTACAGGTCAGCTGTTAAACACACACATTCTAGATTTATATGTTTATATGGTGGAATTGTTTGTAATAAAGCAGCCCCTTACTGTATGGATGAATCCTGAGCTCCGTCCTGTTATTTTTATTTTTAAATCCGAGATAAGTCCACAACCCCACTTGATCTGACTGTTTACAGTTATGTCTGACTGTAGATTTCACCCTTAATATCATTCAGTATCACACAGGCTTGAAAGAGAGAGAGAAACAGAGACAGAGCGGGAGTGAAGGTGCGGGTATGGTTCTGCGTCACACACACGCAGAGCACACGGCGCACCCGTGACGCCGTCACGAATCGTTCAGAGTTCTCCGTCTCTCCATTTGGTCGCGGTGCAGTACCCCCCGCGGCCACTAGTTAGCGATCTTTTTCTAAATGGTTTATCCGACTTTTTCCGGTCACAGTAAATCAAAGAAATAAGGACAACTATTGTGCAAAAAACAAAAACAAAAAAAATCACATATAAACGAAGAAAAAAGCCCTGGAAGTTCACTACTGATTCAAACCGGAAACCGGAAATGCTTCGCTTTCAAACGAACCAATCACAGCCCTCTCGGTCTGCGTGTGGACGGCGTCTCCTCGACGCGTAGTTACAATTTTCGGGAGGTGCACGTCACTGACGGCGCAGGTGACGGCGTGTCCTCTGCGTGTACAAAAACCACACGCCGTAGACACGGCGTCGTTTTGACGCAGAAGCATAATTCAGCCTTGAGGAGTGAGTTTGCGCGCAGTTAATACACGCTTCGAAAAGACGGTATTTGCTCCACTATTTTTGCGTGTGGCAAATAGCGCTGGCCTTTGTGAATTAGACGGTTTTTGCAATGAGGCTTATTTGCATAGAAAGGGGGCAATTTTGCGCCGAATGTATGAATATTACCTAATTTGCATGCATGCAAATGGCACAGGCGCATAATGCCACTATTTGCTTGGAAGCGCAGTTTGTGGTGCAATTCGCCCTTTGCGGGTGCTTTGTGAATTAGAAGCTCTCTTTTTGTGTCATTTGCACCGGTTTAGCGGCCGCAAAAGCCGCGCAATCCTTTTGTGGATTTACCCCTTACTGTTCAATATGGAATTAGTAATACATTTTTAGAATACCAACAACTTAAGGCCATAATAAATAAAAAATATAAACTTAACCAATTGGACCTACAACTTCCCGCCAGGATAATAGAATTATTGAACCTAAGCACTCTAAAGTTTTTACAGGTTAGTGTCCAAAATAAATAACTCAGTCTCTCTTCCGATTTCAAAATAGGAGGCGGATCTCTCTCTTAACACCGACCAGATCTCTTGGTGAATATTTCTTGTACGTAGACATTTGTTAAGAAATATATGAAGATTTGAATTAATCATTTAAACTGAATTGTAATCAATAATCCTTCTCTGGGAAATACAGGTTGCATAACCTGTGCAAATCACAAAAAAAACTACACTATAAAACATCAAACTCCACTTAAAGTTCTCTTTCCTTAATTCCATAAGGAGTTGGTAATCTTCGACGTAACTGGCGGGCAGACACACAGTCACTGTCTTCTTTTCATCTATTTTAAGTCTTTGTGCTGAGTTAGGGTATAGTGATGCTTTTTGAACATCACTCCAGGATGTTTCATCCAAGACGTCTGAGGAAAGAACCAAACATATGGCATATTTCAGCAGTGACGTCATTTTTTTTCACCAGAAGTTGGGGACTTTCTGGAATCATGAACAGCTTTTCAATGTCCATCTAGTTTGGTTGGGTAGTGAAAAGCAGAAATGCTGCCTCCCCCAGACAAACACACACACACACACACACTCATTATGTTACGTAGTTGAAAAAAGGGAAATTGTATGGTTTCTGCTGAAGAAGGAAACGCAGTTTGATGAATGACTTTTGAGAGTTCAGTGACTCAAATGCGACTTGTGGAGCAAAGCCTTTGTTGGCCAAGTCGCTGTTGAAACGCGCCCCTCTTATCCTACATGCTCGGGGTTTCCTGTAAAGCTCTTGACAATCACCCAAGGAATTCTGAGAGATTCCTCGAATGAGAATCAGAGGAAACAAAGCAAATGACTAAAGGTGACTTCAGGGAATTGCTGATTCTTCTGTTCTCAATACGACAGTAAGGGAAGTGGAGAGAAAAAAACAAGCGAGCAGTGATGCTGCCAGATAGGATGTTTTACAGGATCACATTTCTGGAACTTATTTTCTCAGGTTTCATCGAAAAAGAAGTAAAAACAAGGCCACGATTATTGAATCAACTCACTCTAATGATGTCAAATGTCAAGCAACATCTCCCTGTTTTCTCTCACAACGCCCTCGTCCTCTCTCGCTGCAGGTGTCTGCAATCGACTGGTTTCGGTAGAAGTCTGTGTGAGTATGTTTAAAGAATAGAAAACTCCAGATGAAGTCTTCTGCTGAAATCAGCTGACGGGTTGGCAGTCGCAAAAACACCCCACTTCACCTTTCACTTCTCGAAATAGTCGGGAATGTCCTGAAAACACAGGACTTGAGTGAAACTGCTACTCATGATTCACCTCATCACAAGAATTCACATTTGAATATCTCTTTGTGTTTGAATATTTTGTTTCACTAGAAAATGAGGATATGTGGGTATGTGAGCTCACTCCTAAATATATCTCCTAACTAGTCGAGCGTCACTTGAGTCAAGCTGTGAGTATCTAATTCAGCGTGACCCGCCTGTGTGTGTGCTTGACTGTATTTGTCTAGAATCAAGAGTTGAAAAAAGAATCCCCAAAAAGCCTGACGAGGTGGGGAACGTGGCAGACCTTCAAGGGGGTACCACTTTAGATTAGAAATGAGGTCTACGTCACGCCGGGTGACAAAGTGACACTCTCATGACTAAATGTCATGGCTTTCAGAAGGTAACTGTGTAGAGTCTGATCTCACTGACAAATGTGGGTGTTGGTTTCACTGAAGGAACCGTTATAAATAAATATCACCAACGCTTCTCTTTTTTTTTTTTTTTTCAAACCAGAAAACCGACTGAAACATTTGACAGACGATCATTATCAGATCTAGTCAATTCACGACATGATCTCGGTTCATTTCCTTTCAGAGCACACAAAGTTTGCCATGTCACTTCTATTTTTTGTTTTTACAAACATTGTGTTCAGCCTGAAATGACCCATGGCTTCAACGGCAAAAACAGCAGGTCACCTCTCTCTCTACTGTTTGACCAACAGAGCACTGCTTTGGTGTCTCGTTTGAGCTCCAGTTTCTTTCAAAATAATGAGCAAAGATCCAGTTATCAGCGGGAGGGAGGCACGTCGTTTCCGCTAGTCGAGGTCAGGGCCTCCTCTCTGAAACTGTAGTCATGAGTCCTCCTTGGAATCGTGGGAATCACTCATTTATTTTCTATTTCCCATTCTGAGGAAAAAAGTGGAAAACTGTTGACCTTATCTTCTGTATTCCAAGTTATTGGTGCAACTTCCTCTCTCCAAATCAAAACTAGGATTTTCATTGTAACAGCAGACAAAGCCAAAGATGTCAACACAGTAATGATTTACCAAACATATGAAGCAAAGCCATATAACTTTGTTTCTGTTCACGAATTACCTTCAGACAACCAATTGTTAGCAATTAGCCGCTGGGATAAGCGCCAGCTGACTTCCGCTTGTTCACTGGAACATACTACATCCCATCCACTGAGAAACAGGGTCAGCATTTCAGTTCAAAAACGTCCTTGATGTTCCCAGACAGATAGGCAGCACTGATTGATTCACTTGCATTATTACTGATGTCTTGTCTCCTTGGCACTGTGATAACAACCAACCGAGTGCCCCAAACCAGCAAACTGCCAAAACCTAGCTTTAATAGAGCTGCTTGATCAGTTGATCAATCGTGTTTGATTATGTCCTCTGTTCTTGCTCATATGAAGTAGGACCTATGTTGAAATTAGCAAGCTGTACACTCAACTTTAGACAGACGGTATCAAACATCACATATTAAATTAATATCTTTTTTATTTTCATTAAAAATTTTCTCGGAATTCTGAGATAATTATCTCGTTAATTCAGAAAAACAGAGCAGATTTTTTTTTTGGATTAAAAATTTATCTCGTTAATTCGGAAAAACAGCGGTGTGTCTGAAATGCCATACTAAACAGTATATACTAAAAAGTATACTAAAATTCGGCACACTTTTGAGTAAATATCAGTGTGCATTAATTGGGACGTACTACTCAGAGCGCACACGTCACTTCCTGCCGTTAGGAGGAGGTGACGTGTCACAGCAGCAGTAGCAGCGCTCCGCTATTTCCCGTTTATCCTGGGCGAAACAAGATGACATTATATAATATTATTATATACGAATATTATAATATTAATATTATATAATAATATAATTATACTTAATATTATACTTATGAAATATCCGTATCTATGCAGCACCCTAGCAACCAAACACCACTGCATTGCATTGTGGGAAGTTTCTGCTCAGCTAGTGTCCATCAATCCACACTAATACATTTCTCCGGAATGAGTATGGATAGAGCATGCTATTGATGAGTACGTTTTAATGTTTCGGACGCACTTGCATACTCATTTTGCATACTCATTAGGGTGGAAGTATGCAATATCGGACGCAGCCCAGATTTTTTTTTTCTCAAGTGAAGGCAACACGCTTCCGTACGTCCGTACTAGCAGCTCGGGTTTAGCAGCAGGTGAACTGGCTGTGTTACTAGTGACTAGACCTCGTCAAGCAAATATGAGGGAAATCTTGCATGTTCAGGTTGGCCAGTGCGGTAACCAGATCGGTTCAAATTAAGTTAGAACATGTATAACCTGTGCATATAATCCGATTTGATTTGTTTTGTTTAAAAACAGCGCTATGGCCTTCAAAAGCCGGTTCTTCGTGCTCGTGGCCGGTTGGAAACCCCAGGAATATCCTCTTTAAACGGTTAGTTTCCAACAAAAATAAAATGTATGTTAACTTCTGAAATGTTACGTTACTATAAGCTTAACTATCTTAAATATTAACCGTTTACTTCCACGTCCATAGCAACAGTAACCAATGACCAGACATCCGGGTCCTTACATACTAACAACCAGCCCCCTGATTGGCTGAGACGTACCAAGCATACTAGTTGTATTGTGTTCATCATGTCTTCAGATTGATATCTTATGGTTTCTTTTTTTCAGACAAAGTTCCGACATCTTGCCTTCCGTCTGACAGTTTTCGGCGGATCTCCCGCCTTCCTCCCTCTGAGGAAGGCTCAGCTTTGTCACTTTATGTCCTGCTGAAATTTATTTTGCATACCAGAGATAGCAACAACAACAAAAAAAGCACATCTTTCATTCAAATACACAAAGAAAACTTACAATAGACAGATTTCAATGTTATTATTTCACAAAAGGCTCATCTGGTGGGTTAAAAAATAGAATGAAGGAGACATTTTTACATCCAGTGTAACAAAGATCACACAGCAGGAAAGAAATCTGACACGCATAATGACAAAGTCATTAAAGAAAATTAAAGCTGCAAGCAGCGATGAACGGCCCTCACACCCTTGTACACGTTCAGGCGTGCTGCAGTGGAAGCGCTTGTATGACCTGCATGTAGATTCTTCAGGCCTGGACATTTAGCAGATGACACCAGCCACGACTCTCTCAAACCATTCAAAGGTTATGGCAGAAAGTAGGAACTATCAGATATCGACCAATCACATGAAGGGGCGGGGCTGATTTGCAGCAATTATGTTCAAGGTCTCAAAACTGAGTCTGATGACACCACCCACGACTCTTTAGGTCAAACCATTCAAAAGTTATTGGAGAAAATAAAATCGGAACTATCACATATCGACCAATCAGAAGAAGGGGCGGGGCTAATTCATGCCAATGAAGGTCAAGTACTCAATACCGAGTCCGATGACACCACCCACATGTCTTTATCACAACCCGTTCAAAAGTTATGGCAGAAAGTAGGAACTATCAGATATTGACTAATCAGAAGAAGGGGCGGGGCTAATTTGCACCAATTTTGTTCAAGGAGTCAATACCGAGTCCGATGACACCACCCACAAGTCTTACTGTCAAACCATTCAAAAGTTATGGCAGAAAGCAGGAACTATCACATATGGACCAATCAGATGAAGGGCGGCAAGCTATTTGGCGTCTGGCGTCGCCATGGGAACAATTTTGAAAGAGAAAAGTAATGCGCGTTGTCGCAGGATGGAGACGCATATTTTGATGTATAACACACCTGAGTGCACGTTACGGTTCGGGCCGTATTTACGGCCGAAGGAATGGCATAAATTGCGCCAAAATTACACGATTAATTCAAAATAGCAGACTTCCTGTTCGGTTTCGGCCATGGCGCCAAGAGACTTTTCTTTAAGTTTCGACATGATACAGGTGTGTACCCATTTTCGTGCATGTACGTCAAACCGTATTGTGGGGCTTGAGGCACAACGTTTTCTAGGGGGCGCTGTTGAACCATTAGGCCACGCCCATTAATGCAAACCATGAAATATCACATTTTTTGACCAGCCCTGGCTTGCGTGCAAAATTTGGTGACTTTTGGGGCACGTCAGAAGAAAGAATAAAGAAGAAAAAAAATCCTACAGATACAATAGGGCCTTCGCACTGTAAGAACTCGGGCCCTAACTAACACTGACAACTGAAGAAATTTTAGATGCAAAAACTGACATAAATCATCTGAAAAATTGTGTTTTGTGTCTCGGGGGAAACAAAACTGACCAATTGCTCATAGACAAGTGGAACTTCATCTTAAAATAATTTTTGGGGCTTCCGGTTGGTGAGCAGATGGAGTAGACGTGTTTCGTGAGTGCTCCCGTAAATGCCAAACTTTTTAAACCACCAAGCCCTCAAACTTTCAAACTTTTTCCTTTAAAAGGGATTCCCTGTTGCTGTTTTTCTTTTTTTTTGTCTCGAACGAGCCCACTTACCTCCGAGATGGCTTCGAAGAGCGGCAAGTCGGGAAAAAAGGACGAGGCTGGCGCTGTCTTAACCCTGGCGGCCATTACCACGTTGCTGGAAGAACACCGCGCTGCCCTGGCCGCCGAGTTCAAAAATACTTTCAGTCAGCTCGACTCCAAACTCGACCAAACGCGGCTCGCGGTCGAGGACCATGGCCAACGGGTTTCGTCCCTTGAACTCGCCACAGAAGACCTCAGCCAGCGAGTTACGGACCTTGAAGGCATCTGCTCGACTCTACGGGATGATAATGCTCGGCTGAAGGCTAAGGTGGTGGATTTGGAAAGCCGAAGCAGAAGGCAGAACATCCGTATCCTGGGCTTACCGGAGTCGACCGAGGGCGGGTCTCCAACGGCTTTCTTCTCCAAGCTGCTGTGTGAGGTGTTCGGGAACGATACGCTGCCGTCACCGCCAGAGATAGACAGAGCGCACCGCTCGCTCGCCGCCAAGCCGGCCCCGGGACAGAGACCGCGTCCGGTCATCCTCCGCCTTCACCGGTACCAGACGAAAGATATCCTCATCAGGGAGGCGCGCCGGAGAGGAAAGGTGGAATATCGCGGCCACCCCATCCGGATAGTGGAGGATTACAGCCCCGAAGTTGCCAGCCAACGAGCGGAATACAGCGGAGTCATGTCGGAGCTCTACCAGCTGGGTCTGAGGCCGGCTCTGCTCTTCCCCGCCCGGCTCCGGCTCACGCTGTCCGGGGGGGCCAGGAAGTGGATCGGCTCCGTGGATGAGGCGCGCAAATTCATCACGAGTCGCAGCAAAACTTCAAACCCGCCGTAACGGGACCGTTGGAGGCTGTCACGGCTCCGCCTGTAGCCCGGTGCGGCTCACTGACGCTCACGGACTGACTTTTTTTTTTTTCTCTCTCTTTTTTTTTTTTTTTTTTTTTTTTTTTTACGTGAGCCACATTATTCCTGAGGGGAGGGTGAGTAACCCCGCGACAACCAGTATTTTCTCTGTTGTTAGTTTGACTGCCCTTTTGCAAATATTATTAATTTGCAGTTCTTTTTGGCTATTTGAGGGAAGGGGGAAAATAAGTGGTGAAGAGGGAGAGGAAAAGAAAAAAAAAAAAGAAAAAAAGCTTTTCCGATTTACCTATAAGTTTTGTAATAATTGTAAGCTGTTAACCTTACTTTTACGCTGCTTAAGTCGGACGTTTTATATTTTATATTTTTGTACAAATATTTCTGGGCTCATATCGGGACTTCCAGGTCAAGATTTGAGAGGGTATTTCTTTTTTTTATTTATATCTACACGTTTTAAGGTGCTAATATGTATACACCCATGATACGGGAGCAAAAGCTATTAGTGTGTAGGATTGGAAGATGCGTTATTGCACTTTGTTTGTTTTAAAGAGCTTGCTGCTTTTTTTTTTTTTTTCTATAGCAGCTGTCTTAGTTGGGGGGGGTGGGTCGGGGGGATATGTCACTGCCAGAAACTTTGCATTAACTCTTTTCAACTCATTACTTAATGTGGGTCACATTCAACCTCCTTTCCGTTTTCTTTTTTTCTGCCTAGGTCATTGTGCACACCTAATTTTTCTTCTTAGATATTATGAGTAGATACTTGAAGTTGGTGAGCTGGAATGTTAAGGGTCTGAATCACCCTGTTAAAAGGAAGAGGATCTTCTCACATCTAAAACACCTTAAAACAGAAATAGCCTTTCTACAAGAAACTCATATTCGCAGTTCTGATAATAGCCGCCTGTTCCCGAGGTGGTCAGGGCAGAGATTTCACTCCTCCTTTCAAGCTAAGGCCCGAGGAGTTTCAGTTCTGATCAGTCAGGATGTTTCATTTGAGCAGCACAATGTGATTTCTGACAAGTTTGGTCGCTACGTGATCGTTTCTGGGAAATTATTCAATACATTGGTCGTACTTGTGAACGTTTATGCCCCTAATTCAGATGATGCAGTCTTTTTTGAACGACTGTTTTCACTGCTCCCTGACCTTAATACATATTCTCTCATACTGGGTGGTGATTTTAATTGCTGGCTCGACCCAGTCCTAGACCGATCCTCTACCAACCCCGGCACAGCAAGTAAGTCAGCCCGTCTTATTCAGGCGTTCCTTTCTGACTACGGTGTTTGTGATGTGTGGCGTTCTTTACATCCATGTGACAGAGAATACTCCTTTTTCTCACAAGTGCACCACACATACTCGAGGATTGATTATTTTTTTATTGATAATCAACTGATTCCCCTGGTTCATTCCTGTGCTTATCAGAGCATTGTCATTTCCGACCACGCTCCTGTGGTTCTAACCATGTCCCTTCCTGACCTACCTCAGAGAGACAGACAGTGGCGATTCAATTCAACTCTGCTGTCGGACACAAATTTTGTTAAATCTATGGAAACGGAAATAGCCTTTTTCCTATCCACGAATATGACTCCAGGAATGTCTAGTCTAACTGTCTGGGACTCCCTCAAGGCTTATCTCCGGGGACAGATTATATCCTACACTGCTAGGGTGAGGCAAAAATCTTATAGGGAGCGATCAGACCTTGCCCGCCAAATCAAAGAGGTCGATGAAGAATATTCTCGGACTAAATCCCCAGATCTTTACAAAAAGCGGCTAGAACTTAAAACTAAATTTGACCTGCTTACCACTCACCCAATTGAACAGTCACTTTTATGTTTATGGAGACAAATCTGACAAATTATTAGCCAACCAACTTAAAGGCTCTAAGGCTAAACAAAATATTTCTAAGATTCGATTACCAAATGGCCATGTAACTACAGACCACTTACTCATAAATGAAGCATTCAGGGACTTTTATACCCAGCTATACACCTCGGAATCTCAGACTGATCGAGATGAGATTGCGGACTTTTTAAATAGTCTTAGTATTCCCAGTCTTTCACCAGATCTAAGGAAGACATTAGAAGAACCGATATCCCTGATGGAAATTACTCGAGCCATTTCTTCACTGCAGTCGGGTAAATGTCCTGGCCCTGATGGCTTCCCGGCGGAATTTCTAAAGAAATTTTCTACTCTGCTTTCCCCACTGCTATCTACAGTTCTTTCAGAATCCTTCAGCCACGGTTCCCTCCCTCCTTCTTTTTCGGAGGCCTGCATCACCCTCATAGCTAAAAAAGGGAAGGATCCTACTGAATGCGCCTCCTACAGGCCCATCTCCCTATTAAACACAGATGCTAAAATCCTACCTAAAGTCCTAGCCCATAGGCTGGAGAATGCCCTCCCCACAATTATATCTGAAGACCAAACTGGCTTCATTAAAGGTAGGCAGTCTTACTTCAACACAAGGCGACTGTTCAATATTATCTACTCTGCCTCTGAGGCTATCCCTGAATGCGTTGTCTCTCTGGATGCGGAGAAAGCATTTGATCGCGTCCAATGGGATTATCTCTTTGCTGTGCTGGACAGGTTTGGTTTTGGTCCGAACTTTGCTCTGTGGATTAAACTTCTCTATTTACACCCAACAGCCTCAATTCGTACTAACTCTCAACGGTCAAAACCATTTAATCTGCATCGTGGAACCCGTCAGGGGTGCCCCCTTAGTCCCATGCTTTTTGACATGGCTATCGAACCGCTTGCCACAGCGCTCCGATCTTGTGAGGATGTGTCCGGTATCTGGAGAGGTGGCAGGGAACATAAGGTCTCGCTTTATGCCGATGACCTCTTGCTTTTCATCTCTCACCCTCTGGCCTCATTACCCCCTGCGCTGTCACTTCTCAGTCAGTTTGGGAAACTCTCAGGCTATAAACTGAATCTCAGCAAAAGTGAGCTTTTCCCTACCAATCTCGAATCGCATGCTTTAGACCTTTCCAATTTTCCCTTTAAAATCGCAAATGACAAATTCTCCTATTTAGGCATATCTGTGACAAGGAAACACAAAGACCTGCTCCAAGAGAATCTTATCTCATTGTTAAATGAGACCAAACAAACCCTTACACAATGGTCACCCCTGTCAATGTCTCTTGTGGGTCGCATCAATTCAGTTAAAATGACCCCTTTTACCTAAATTTTTGTACCTTTTCCAGACCTTACCACTCTTTATTCCTGGTTCTTTTTTTCAGTCCCTTGACTCAGTTATATCTACATACCTATGGCGGGGTAAACGGCCACGTTTGAACAAAACTCACCTTCAAAAAATTAAGTCTGCAGGTGGTCTGGCCCTCCCAAACTTTCGTTATTATTATTGGGCTGCTAACCTGCGCTGCCTTGCATTCTGGTCCTTCTACTGCGACGGCGCTGACCGCCCTGACTGGGTGGCGATGGAGTTACATCCAACTGATGACCTGTCAATTCCTGCCCTACTCGGCTCCTCACTTCCACTTCCTTCACTTAAATCAATCAAAAACCCAGTGGTTAAACATTCTCTTAGAATTTGGGCCCAATTTAGGAAGTTTTTTGGTTTTCACAGCTTCTCTCTTCTTAGCCCCATTGCATCAAATCACTCTTTCAAACCATCCCTTGAGGACCCCACCTTCCAGGAATGGCACAGGAGGGGTATGATTCGTTTTAGAGATATGTTCATAGACGGCACCATGGCATCTTTTGAGCAGTTAAGTAGTAAATTCAGCCTTCCAAAATCACATTTCTTTAGGTATCTTCAGGCTAGACATTTTGTTCTTTCCCAGACACCCAGCCCTGGTGCATCGATAGGCTCGACCACAGTTGACAAAGTTCTTGCCACAGACCCATTCAAAAAGGGGCTCATTTCGTCTTTCTATGGCATGTTGCTGGATCTTAGGAGTGCCCCTACAGATAAACTCAAAGCAGCATGGGAGCAGGACTTAGGGCTTCCCTTATCAGAGGATACCTGGGAGTCCATACTCAAACTGGTTAATACAACCTCCCTGTGCGCACGTCACTGCTTAATTCAGTTTAAAGTGGTACACAGGGCTCATATTTCAAAAGCAAAGTTATCCTCCATGTACCCAGATATTAGTCCATACTGTGTAAGATGTAAGGTAGCAGAAGCCTCTCTCATCCACATGTACTGGTCCTGCCCATGTCTAAACAAGTACTGGATGGAAGTCTTTCATACTCTCTCTCTGGTGCTTAAAATCAGATTAGAACCAAACCCACTGACTGCCCTGTTTGGGGTCATGGAGGGAGGAAGGAAGTTAACCACTGCACAGGGGCACACTTTGTCTTTTGCCTCCCTTTTGGCTCGTCGGGCAATTCTGTTCAGGTGGAAGGATCCCTTCCCTCCTACTCGTGCGCAATGGCTGGAAGACATCATGTCCTGCTTAAAACTGGAGAAAATTAGATACTCGCTTCAGCAATCAAATAAGTTCCAGAAAGTGTGGGGACCTTTTCTAGAAGCATTCCAGACCCTGTGAACTATACTTCATATTTCTTTTATATTCCTAGTGCAGGCTTTTGATGTTAGAGTGACCTCATATTGTGATTAGTAATCTGGCAGTGACAGGGGAGGGATTAGTTTGGTCTGTAGTTTGTTTTTGTTACTATTTTATATTTTTTCATACTGTTTAATTGTTTTTTATATTCTGTACACTGGTGTATGCTATGATTAACATGCCCATGCCTAATCAAAATGTTTGTAATTGACATGCAGCATTTCACCTTTTTTATTTTGTGAAAATTTTAATAAAAAGATCTTGAATAAAAAAAAAAATAATTTTTGGTCATGGCTGGTGTTTGTATTAACTGCAGTGTCAGATGAGAGCAGGTAACTTTTTTGCAAAAATTAATTTCAATAAAAGTGTAGGCGATACTTGGCGTCCTCCCCTCCCTTTAGAGGGATGGGTTACAGCCTGGTGCCTCAATCATCAATCTGTGATGTACTCGTGCACACTTCAATAAAAGCACAAATCATAGCATCTGTTACATCAGGTGTGTGCTAAAACAATGCCAAAAAGGAAAGACATCAGCAAGGCCTGTAGGTACAACTGAAAGAGAACTGTGAATGAATGATTACCTACAAGTTTCAATGAAATGAAAGCAATGTTGCGGAAGAGGAATTAATCTGAATTCCTCCACATATAGGTCAGAGACAAATAACATCATTCAGGAAGTCACTTATTCAAATTAGCGTTGCTAAAGATACCCAAGATAACTTTTTCTTTTTAGTTTCATTCTTGGTCAATTAAATAATGGCATAGCATGTTCCTCTGGGGTTATATTTGCCTAACAGTAAAACCCACAATGATCTGTTGATCTTATATCTGTAGATACTGTATGTATAGATTCCTATTTGACGCATGAGTTGGGTGATTAACAACCACAAAAGTGTTTTTCAAAAAAAAGTTTTGACTATATGGGTGCCACAGAAGATTCTTAATTAATGTATTAAGTACGATCTACTTGGCGTTATAGGGTTAAATAGCGAAACAAACTGTTTAATCTTTTCTTAAGATGCCATCTCTCCTGGACAGACTTACTTGGTGTATGGTGTGAGCTTAAAGTCTGTTTTTTTTCACATTTCTCACATACATTTTGGAACTTTTTTTTCTACTTTGTGAATCTGTTTCTCAAACTTCTAAAATTAACTCTGATCTATAAGTCTGAACCCAATCTTGTCAAACCACTAACCCCAAAAAAAATTCCCACTTCCTCATGAGGAAATGTTAATCTGCACTGCGTTCACATTAGATTAGAAATGCTACACACACACTCATACAGTTACACGCTTCACTACGCATCATCCCCGGCCTGTTTCTGGTAAGTGTGTGTGTGTGTGTCTAAGCGTAACAATGCATTTACTACCAAAGCAGCCCCACCTACCTGTCACTTTGCCCTACAGAGATGACTCACTTGTGGTCACGATACAGTACACTACTTTCCACTTTCTGTCAGCCTGTCTGTCTGTCTGTTTGCGCAATTATCAGACATAGTAATTAAAAGAACTGTGACTTTTTGTTTGTCCTTCCTTCTTGGTCCACCCATGTAAAACCACGACAATACCTCTCATTAAAAACATACCATAGACAAGTAACGGACAATCAACCAGAGTGGCTTTAAATACAGTTTATTTAAAAAACAATAGCAGGAAAATAAAAATATATAAAATAATATATCTAATTCAGTAACAAGACAATCATGTATCTGCTAGGCAGACGTAGTTGAACAGGAGAAGCGATGCCTCTCTTTACAGTACTGTGTTTGAAATATCCCATTGTCCAGTACTCGCCAACATCCATTTGTCTGGGTTATGGGATTTAGAGACAAACTGAGTGGTATTCCAGTCATCAGTGCAGACACACACAGGTGTGATGTAAACAATGAACATGTTTAGAGTAGGGCTGTGCGATTAATCGATTTTAAATTGAAATCGGATTTATTAAATCAAGACTATGTTAAAAAAAAGGAAAATCGATTTTCCTTTTTTGCCGCTGGCTGCATTACAGACAGAGCTCGTCTAGAAATCTTTGTTTGGTCAAGAAAATTGTAAATGTTGTCACTCAAGGAGGATTTACAGTATCTTTCAAATTGCACTTCATTCCCAATAGGGAGATTTGTTTGCTATTTTTCTTTAAAAATAAAGATAAAATATTTGAAACAATTTATTCCATTGTCTTTTGTAGTTTTACCAAAAAAAAAAAAAACGAAAATCGGGTTTTCAGAGAGAAAAAAAAAAAAAAAAAAAAAAAAAAAAAATCGGGATTTTATTTTTGTACAAAATCACACAGCCCTAGTTTAGAGTATTAAAATCTGCTACAAATCCAAATCTGTCCTTCTTGCGATGCCTTCCACCGTACCCTCCACCACGACTTTAAATATTTAGTCCATTCTCTAAACGTCCTTCGACAGCACTTCCGGTCAACGACTGATCCTTCAGTCGCCAAGACAACAGTCACATATGTGTCCATGAACTCCTTCATTTCCATGATAGTTCCACTATACATGTAGTTTCCTTGTAATGCAGCATTTCCTAACTTCTTATAAGTCCTCGACACCAAAGGATGCTCGGTCCATGTGCAATTAGGAGTTGGGTCTGTGGAGGTAAGAGATGGGAAAGTCTTGTGCAAGACCCATATCCTACTGGAGGCTGCCTGCCCACCGCTGGGCTTGTAATGTCTCTTTGGAAGCATGTCACAGCTTTTCAGCACACAAGAGTTAGCTTCTTTCATCTGTAACCATGGCGACATAGTCTCAACCTCCCATACGTGATGGACTGGGTTTACCAACCCCTTCAGTATGTTGTTACTTGGTAAAAGCTGCTGTCTTGAAATGAGAAATACCACAGTCAAAACTGCAAAAGGCCAGCTGGTCACAGTTTGTAAGGGAATTCCAAGAGGAAGTCTTGGACGACATGTGTGACAGGGAGTTCTGAAATCTGGCTCTTTCCGCCGCACAGCTCCATGATGCGCTTCCTGCACAGCTCCTGCAGCGTCGGCTCCCATTTCCTATAGGGGACACTCAGGTTCTTCTTGGGTGAGTTGATGTAATGCTCCAGGAGGGCGAAGAGTGTCGGGAAGGAGCGCTCGTTGCCCTGCAGCGAAAACTTTTGCCGCTTGTAGTCGATGCGCACGCTGACCGGTCCGCTCTTGCCGTGGTAGGACAGCGTGAAGAAGACGTCCTTCTGGCGGCTGTCGCGGATGAGGAAGCTGCCCTGTGGGGCTTTCTGTAGCATGAGGTGGGCGTCCTCCACCCCCAGCGGGCCCCAGTAGAAGCCGCTCTGCTCGAGCTTGGCCGCTGTGTCTGTGATAATGTCACAGTCTTCCTTAGAGGCGAAAGTACGGAAGTGGGTCAGGTACACAGAGCGGGCGGATGGCGATCTCAGGCTCGGGTTTGGATTGGCCCGCTGCTGAAGCTGCGCCAACCCCGTGCGGGCTGGTGATGACGCCGTGGACAAAGAGGGTGATGAGCTTGACAAGGGGGTCTTGTCTTGGCCTTCCACTGTGCTGTCGGCTACCATCCTACAGAGGGGAGAGGCTCAAAACGCTCTCCCATCTCTAACCACCACACTGACATCCTGGGAACCAAAGAAGAACAAAGAGTTAATACCGATGTCACACTTTTTAAACAAATAACAAAGCTGCTCCAGACACATTAGGACAACAAGTCAACATTATTCCCAATAAGACCCAACATTAATTGCCTTGAACACTGACCATGTGAAGCCTAGAGGAGAAAAAAAACTATTTCCACTCAGAGTAGTTTTGTTTTATATGTCTGGAATTTGTGGTTTGACTGATGTACAAATCAGCACTGGTGTCACCCACATCTAATTTACTGTACGTCGTCTGTAGCTGCACACACACACACACACTTGGCATTTCTCTTTTATGAATTACACATCATACCGAAATCAAACTTTCCAAAGTCAGCATCACTTTTCAGTGGGAAATAACTTACAAGTATCCTCCACACAATGTGGCTTTTAAGTTATAAATACTCTGAATGGCCCAATAATGACCACCACCGGGAATCTGTTTCCAACCTACTGGTTTAGACGAGACAGACACATGAGCTGAAGACACCTTTAACACATTTAAAGAGTGACTAGTCGCTTTTTCTGCCTACAACAATGGGGATTTCCAAAGACTGGATCTACGAGTTCAGGCTCAGGGAAGCTGTGCAAAAATAGAGGGAAGACAATGATTTACAGATTTTGTGCAGCCCTTTCCCCTCAACTCATCCTGGGGCCAGAAAAGGAGGTCCAATTACAAATGTGTTATTTTTTGTAACAGTCTTAAAAGATTCACATCATGAATGTGGCAAACTGGTGCAAGAGTGCAAACCAATTCAATCCTGACCTTATGCGTTACCGGTACATTAATGCACATCCTAGGTCAACTTTGCACAGACTCATATCTGGCACTTTAAAACCTCATGTTGTACATTTTCTCTTTTTCATTATATATTTGCTCTTTGTACTGCACCAATCACCACAACAAATTCCTTGTGTGTGTCTTACAAACTTGGCAATAAACTTATTTCTGATTATGATTTCCATACAAACGTACATTATATATGTGTGTGTACGTGTATTTCCACACTGGCTTGTATAACAGGGTTTTTCCCGAAAAAAAAAAAAAAAAAAAAAACTACATTCATGGTTGTTACAGATCAGCATTGCCACTGCCCCCTTCCCCTCCAGTAAAGGCTGGTTTATGGTTTATGGAACCATGAATCAGGCTTAAAAGAGAGCCTCACCGTCGTGTTTGTTTCCAGCGGCAGCAGCGGGGAAAGTGTCCGTGTCTCGGTAATCCAAAGCCCCGGGGCTGCGTGTCTCGACCAGCTGGAGGACTCGGAGGACACGCCGGTGTGTGCTGGCTCCGACTCCGCGCCCGTCAACCGTCTCAGTGCGGGAGGTTGGTAAACACTCCCTTATGAAGGCTTGGGCCGGCGACACGCCTCCTGTTTTAAGGCTGCTTAGCGGCAGGGCCGACGTTTCTCTGAAACACACACAGAAACGAAAGTGAAAGCAGCAGCGGTGCAGGGCCGCTTCGTCCCTGCAGCGTTTCGCTTCGTTTGAAGCTCAGATTAGATTTTTTCAAGTAAACCACAATGTCACGTGACACCAGTGCGTTTTAAAGAAAATTAAGTGTCCCCGTAAAAACCACGAGTCTTCCCAAACATTTGCGGTACTACATCACATTAACGCTCTATGTGATATTTAACACATGCAAAAAAAGTGTTCCGTGTGTCTGAATTAGTGTAAATAAAAATACTGTTTGCTTGTTGGTGCAAGTTGAAGTCAGGATAAGGAATGTTGGAACATCCCAGCCATGTATGTATGCAGTACTCGAGTTGTAAAAAAAATCAGGGGGGATGGTGGAGTTTATTTTATCATATGGGGACAGATAATTTGTGCTGATTACAAATAATATAATATATTACAAATAATAGCACTGACCAAAACACCTGCAGAAATACTGCAGGAAGACATAGCACCAGTTATATGCAGCATTCCGTAAGCTTCAAATATCTACTGGGCTTACATAAAATAAAGCAAAACACAAAAATAAAAAACATTTTTCTGAACTTATCAATATGACTCTGTCCTTCACAGGATAAGTAAAATGGATCACTGCAAAAACGCAAAATCTTAACAAGAATATTTGGCTTATTTCTAGTTAAAATGTCTCATTTTAGTAAAAAAAAAATCTCATTACACTTAAAACAAGACTCATCACTGGAAGAAACAATTTTCACCTGTTTCAAGTAGATTTTCACTTAAAATAAGTCGAAAAATCTGCCAGTGGAACAAGATTCTTTTGCTTGTAAGATAAATCTTGCCCCACTGGCAGATTTTCCTACTTATTTCAAGTGAAAATTTACTTGAAACAGGTGAAAATGGTCAAATAAGTTATTTTTCTGGTGATGACTCTAAATGTTGAAATAGCAGTAAAACCACATTCATTGATGAAATGACATAAGGGATGGGAAGGGGGGATGGCAGTTTTACAGGGGGATGATTTGGACCGTTTTTATTTCAGGGGGGATGCCATCCCCCCTCAACTCGAGTACTGTATGTATGTATACATATACATACTTTTTTGCACATGTAAATTAAGATATCAAGTGTTAAAGGATGAAATTCTTTGTTTTGTTGTTTTGTTTGCTTAACTTCTCTTGAAGTGTTGTTTTTTACATGTACAAAAATAAAAATCAAATCAAATCAAAAAATCACAGTTGTTGCTCTGATGAACGCTCAACACTCATAGTTTCAGAGTAATCAACCACTGTGCAATAATAATAATGATAATAATAATAATAATAATAATAATAATAATAATAATAATAATAATAATAATAATAATAATAATAATAATAACCACAATCATATGCTGCACAATGCACCTTTCAATATAACCATGTCTACCTCATACTGCTGCACATTTCACTTAAAAAGTATATATGTTAATAAGAGCTGTCATTTGTCTATTTACTGTACAGTGAGCGAAAATAACCGAGTCAAATTTCCTCTCTTGTTTGACCTGACTTGGTCGAATAAATTTGATTCTGATTCTGATTCTGACAAAGTCAAAAAATTGAACCTTTCCAAGACTCTTTGCTGCTGCTAACCGTTGATATAAACCGTTAAAGTAGCTGAGTTCTTACCTTTGGTTTGACCTTTTGAATTCTGATGACATGGTGGGTTAGGTTTCTTTAACTTTCCGTGTCAGATTTCCGACCTCACGGAGCGTTCCAGTTGAAACTTCTCAACAGGAACTTGGAAATTATGACTTCCGAGAACAAATTAACGATTCTAATGACATTTCTGTCTCAGTATTTGGTTAATATTCCACAAAAAACCAGAACAACAGTTCACTTAGCTGATAACACTGCAGGTGACTTAAGGGGGGATGTCCTCTGCAGGGTGTTCATCTTTTGAAATTGCTGTTACAGCTTGCATTGCATACTTTAGAGCTATAGCAATTGCATGATATTGGAGAAAAGATGAGGAGATGGAATTTCTTTTTTCCGATCTGGGTTCATGATGTCACACAATCCTGCAAATCTGAACAGTTAAATGAAATACATCAATTCAGAGTCAGACTTATGCTGCCCAAATGTAAGCTGGCATTTTTGACCCGGTAGTCACTTTTGACACTCAAATACACACACTTTTCATATTTGTTCCTTATACTTGACGCATAATTTCCATGTAGACAAGGCTATTGATTAAACTGATTTTAAAATGATGGCCAGGCAGTTGCAGAAACATTGTGGCTATGAAGCATTTGAAACATTTGTGTAAGGGAACCATGTTTAAGAAAATCCAAATCGTTTTCTTTGAAGTGTTTTTGAAAAGAAGAACTAGAGAAGACATCAGTTGACTCAGGATCTTACAAATGAAGTCACACTACAGCTGCTTCTGCTTTATTGTAAATTAATTTTTTTATTTAATTTTATTGGGACATCCCAGCAGAAGTCAAACTCATTTGTTTTCAAGAATTTTAGTTCCTTGCACCTTCATATGCTCTGTATCTTTTTCAAACATTACATTGTTATCAATCAGTGAGATTGAGACAGGCGAGCACCATCATGTCTAGCCTGCTTTTATAACTTCTATTTCAATGAAAATGAAAGCTGTTAGACGTGATCCTGTCTAACCCATGGCCTTCATGCAAATGTCGCTTTAAAATTTATCACACAGCCTTTTTCTGTCTGCTTGGTGCGTGCATGGACACAGCAAGTTTACATGTTACAATGCACATTTCAGTTGAATCTGATATTGCAGACTGACAAACATGCACATGCATGCAGTACCACTGTGCATAAAGACACAGAGTTTAATAAAACAAAATAAAAATGTCTGCTTATTCAGAGTCTTGACCTTCTTGTTAGGCTGCAAAGACTTAACAATATGAAACTAGTGTCATCGCTGTCCTCTAACTTATCAAAATGCTTCTCACAGCTGACTGTAGAAAAATGTTAATAACGCGACATGACTCAGTTGCAATCGAACAATCTCACTGATTTGTTGCTCTCAAAGGTTTCCTTAACTTTCTGTTCTGACCAGCCCTTTTTGGAGACTAACAACACACCCCTCCCCCTCCACTGCTGCCACAGTTTCTTTCTTGGGAAGCTGACTCTGATGGCATTAAAGAAGCCGTTACAGGCACAGATATTTGATCATTAACGCTTGCTGTTTGGGCTCAGTGTGGGTGTGCAATACTACTGGGTGATGTAACTTCTTCTTTACTATGAAATGTGTATGGTTCACCTGGACTTCCAGAAAGAGGCCCATTTGTGCACTCGCCCTGGCATGAACAAAAGTGTGGAGTTTTCTTGCGTGCATGTGTGACTTGCTTCAGCAAATTAACAGCATGGGTTAAAAACTGCACGACTCAGTGAAAGAGTTTGATAGAACTTGTGGATTCTGTGGCTGGGCTCGTATCTGACCTTTCTTTCCTTTACAGTGCGATTGCTGCAGCCTGATCCATATTAGTAGGAGACAGAAAGGCAGACAGAAATGTAGTCAAGGGGAGGAATCAAACTAGCGGGTGCTGGATCTTCTGCGGTCTTGGCTCTGCTCTCTGTTGTCAGAGTAGTTAAAGGACCGGCTTGATAAAAAACATGACTCATCGGGAGCGCTGGAAGTACTGTATCCCACTACTGCCTGTTTTGCTGCATGCTGCATGCTGCATGCTGCATGTGCCTAATCTCCCTCAGGGCACTCTCATTTTAGTGTACAGTGCAGTTTTGCAACTGTGTGAATATGTAAACGTCTTGTGTGCATATGATCATGCAATCTTTGTTTATCTGGACTTATGCACGTGGTCCATGAGTTTCATTTCTGTGAAACAGGGAGAGAGAGAGATGGCACAGCAGCGTTGTGTCTACGTGCCGGGGCTTGCAGATGAATGATTTCGTCTGTGCACAAGTGAGAAGACGGATGGTTAAAAAAAAAACTTAACGATGTTACTAAAAGTAGAACGTTACATCTCAGTGTTGTGTCTTAGGTCATTTACGTTTATTACAAACCCCAACCGTCAGTCTGAAAGTGCATCTTTGCAGACAGCATAAACGCATGTTTGTTTTTTTTCACGTTAGGTTCATGTAATTTGACAATATGTTTGCACTTTTGCATTTCAGGCTTGCAAGTTATCCAAAAAAGTTGTGTAAATAAAGCTTTTACAACTTTTTTTCTCCCTACAAGACTTTATAGGCATTCCGGCATTCATGATACCAAGTAATAAAGTATTTCATTGTTATTTTGTCCCATTCGTCTTTCAAACAAATCTGCAACAGTGGAAGGTCATCATTTGTTGCATTTCTTTCTATTTTTTTTTCAAAGTTCCCCATATTCACGATTGGAGAGGGATCAGGACTGCAAGCAGGTCACTTCAGTATCTGGACGCTCTTGTTTCTAAGTCATAACCTTGTAACGTGTGCAGGATCTGGTTTTGCGTGGTGTGGTTCAAAATAAAATGCATGCAAGTCTTTGAACGAGATATTAATCTTAAAGTTAGCTTACAGAATGTTTATCTAAAAGCTCAATCTACTTTTTCTGCATCATTACTTCCACCACAGAGGTGTAAATACAGTAGGCATTGCTAAGGCCACTGGCAGAGGCCCTTCCTCCCGTCAGAGTCTGGCTGTGGAACTTTTGCTGATAACAATCTGGGTGGTGCTTTTCATCTCTGGTTTGGAGCACACGCCACGGTTTTTCCAAGAGAGTAAAAGCTAAGGAACTGTGAATGGTTCAACCATTATACACATTTCCAGTAGTGGAATGATCCATCCAGATGTCTCAGAGCTGCCAGACACTGACCCGTCCTCTGGCATTTATGAACAATACTCCATTAATATGAATAATGGTGCTTGATGCAGGGCCATTGGAGAGATCAGGGATCACGAGTGTCCATCTTCAGTCTTAACGCTTACTGCAATTGCTCCAGAATCCTTGAATGATTTAATTTTGTTATGTAGTGCAGAAGAATAAATATGCTAATTCCTTTTGAAATGCTCTTTGTTGTACAGAGTATTACAAGGCTGTTTATCCGGAACACAGGAATCCCGTATCCCACTGCAGATTCTGCTTGTGCTGCACGTTTGTGTTGACGGTCATGCATGCATTGCAACTGGAATCTAAACCCCTCCTCATTTGTGCCGTGGAGTGTTAACGTGTTTCTTGTGTGCACATGACCGTAAACCTTTTTTTGTGTGCACATGTGCTATGAGTTTCATTTCTGTGAAACAGGTAGAGATTGAAACGGAGCCGGAATAAGTTGTGTTTGATTGTTCCATTTCCACGGTGAGGAACATTTGTCTTAAACATTTCAGTAAAGATTACCAAAGAAAGTGAAGCCGATAATGCCCTCTGCAAATGTCTAAAGGTAAACATAACGCCAGATATGACATATTTGATACATGCATTTCTGAGACTTCTGCACCAGCCCCTGAAAATATAAATAAATAAATCATAATATATAGATATATACAATTAGATGAATAACTTATTGTTCATAATGCTACAAAAATTGGGGGTGATTTCAATTTTCGTGTAAATTAAACCAAAAAAAGAATTTGACTTTCTGTGTATTATTGCATCCATTGCATTGCATCCATGAGGACAGAAGTTAAAGGGTGAGTGGTTTTACTGGTAGAATACTGCGGGGGCACGGTAGCGTGGTGGTTAGCACTGTTGCCTCACAGCAAGAAGGTTCCTGGTTCGACTCCCGGGCCCGGTGGGAGTCTCTCTGTAAACTCTGTGTGGAGTTTGCATGTTCTCCCCGTGCCTGCGTGGGTTCCCTCCCGGTACTCCGGCTTCCTCCCACAGTCCAGAAACATGCTTTGATGATGATTCTAAGTGGTCTGTAGGTGTGAGTGTGCTTGTGACCCTGCGATAGACCCCTCCCTGTAGTGAGCTGGGATAGGATGGGCTCCAGCAGACCCTGCAGAGGATAAAACCGGTATAGAGGACGGATGGATTACTGGGGAATATCTCCAGAAGTAATTCAGGGTCTCCAAAGAGGAGAGGAGCGTTGTTGTCTGATACTTTCCAATAAAAGACTTGGTTCCAGAACGGTTGCCTCGACCCAGAAGTCATGAAGATTATACTTGAGTTCTGCACTACAAAAATCATTGAATGCCTGAAAGAAGTAGGGGGCAGGGCAGTGAACGGGGCTTCTCTTGAAAAGGAAAACATCTGGAGTTTTTTTCACGATAGACCGACATGGCATGAAACAGAATCCAAGTGAATCATTTAACCCATTCACACCGAACAAAGAATCACACCATAACGGACTCCTGATCAGGTCAGGTGAGAGAAAGCCTGAGTACCAGGAGAAACCAGGAGAAGCAGAGGGAGAACAAGCAAACTCCACACAGAAAGACACCTGAGGGGATTCAAACCAGGAACCTTCTAGCTTACAATAGAGGCAACAATGCTAACCAACATCCACCGTGCTGCCTTGAGGTTGGAAAGCTTTATCGGCAAATAGAACAACCTATAAGGGTATGTTGATCTGAGACATGGAGAGATGTTGGCAACTGTTCAGCAGCAACAGAAATCAGATTGTAAACATGAAAATCTGCATACCTGTGACATGATTTTGAGGAAACTTCATTCATTTGTATGCTGAGGCGTCATCATTTCCGCTATCTCACCCTGGGAATTTTTTACAGGCTGCATCCTTCTCTGTGTTTGGCAGGAAATGTACACAGGTAAGCTCCACACAAAGGGTGCCAGTGTTAGTAAAGGGAGCTTAACATCTTTTTGTTTGTTTTTCCCGGGCCTGTAGCTGAGCTCACCCTCACCCTAACTACAAACTTTATTTTATAGGTTTATAGGTTCTTACGATGTGCTGCCCTTGTATTGATTAGATTTTTTATTTAATTAATCTTTGTGGGTCTGACAGAACCACTGGGCCACATAGTCATTGCTAATATTTCCCTAATGTTTAGCTAATGTTTAACTTCCATCCTTCAGTAGTGAACAGCTGTTTCACTGCAGTCTTTCCTAATCTGGGAATTTTAGTGCAACCAGTCTCGAGTATTACAGTAAGGAGAACTTCAACCCCCCCCCATCCCCCCATTCAGCCTTACTTCATACCAAAATACACTTTCAGTATGAGGACTATCTGAAAATCATGTGAACATCCTTTCGTTGTTTGTAGTGTTCACTATTGCCCTTTTCACCCCATTTGGTTTGTTATGCTTTTGGTTTTGTTGTGTTGCATGACCGGCTGCTACGGGGAATGGCGATAGCCTTCCTGGAAACATAACAGGTACGTCCAGCCAATATAAACCTCCTTATTAAAGTCAGCGCTTCTCTGCTCGCACCATGTCATAAAGCAGAACAATATTGAAGGTGTAATTAAACTTTACAGTTGGCTCATTCAGTTTTTTTCTTAGTTTCATTTTGTGTCAGCTCAGTAATCAACCAATTAGGCAGGTCAGATAATGTGACAATAACATGTGCATTACTCTCATGGCAAAAAGAAGCTAGGATTTAGTTTTTTAAATGTACAAAGTATAATTAGACATTTTAAATCATAATATTATAATGTATTATTAAAACTAAAATATTCTGGAAATTTGTAAAGCAAAGGAAGTTTCCTTAAATGATGGGAAATTGCCATTCCTAGGAGTAACGCAATAAGGTAGACGGTAAATTTTGGACATTGATAGAGTATTATTTATTTGAACTTTCCCCAGCCACTTTGACAACCACACTAAAAAGCGCTCCAGTCAAACCATGTTAACGTCAACATTAGCGACATGGTGCTGCAGGCATGACGCTTTCTTTGTTGTATGCAAAAGTTGGATTGGAGGGAAGACTAGAAAAAGTGGGCCTTGAAAGGCCCTCGGCCAAAGTTGATACTCTTAAATCTGATCCTGTCTTTCCTGTATTTGTTTATCATTTCACAAGAGTTCTGGGATGAAAGTGGAAGTAAAGTTGCCTTTCAATGAATGCCTGCTGATTATTGTAAAGGGGCGCGTGTTCTGTTTCTGTTTAACGCACCACAAAACGTGACATATTGTATCAGTTGTGACATCTAGATGATATCTGGACGAACGCCCCGTACAGCAGACATACAGGCAGCGCTGCTTAACTTGGACGCGTCATCACTTTTCATGGATTCCTCATGTGTCTGGGATGCATTAGAGCATCTGGAATGTTACTGGTCGTCTATAAAACTCGTCCTATCCTGCCTGACTTTCAAGACGTTTATGTCATCAAACTTCACATGTGGACAGGAAAACCTATACTTAGATGAGTTATTCTCCGTTTGTGCGTTTACTCGTCTCCTTTATTACACGTGAGAACTTGTGAGATTTTGCAGGCTATATTTTGAAAGTGTTTGAAAAAGTGCCAGAACATCTGATTTTCTGCTCTTCAAGCACATTCCTGAATTTCCCAGGATGCCAACTACCCTATTTTTAAAGCGGTTATTAATCGTAGCAGAAAAATAAAATTAGATTTACTAAGAAAATTGCTGCGCTATAAAATGTTTTAGCAACCAGCATTTCATAAATTTCTTATATAACATACAGGACTGTCTCAGAAAATTAGAATATTGTGATTTTCTGTAATGCAATTACAAAAACAAAAATGTCATACATTCTGGATTCATTACAAATCAACTGAAATATTTCAAGTCTTTTATTATTTTAATATTGCTGATCATGGCTTACAGCTTAAGAAAACTCAAATATCCTATCTCAAAAAATTAGAATATTCTGGGAATCTTAATCTTAAACTGTAAGCCATAATCAGCAATATTAAAATAATAAAAGGGTGGCAATATTTCAGTTGATTTGTAATGAATCCAGAATGTATGACATTTTAGTTTTTTTAATTGCATTACAGAAAATCACAATATTCTAATTTTCTGAGACAGTCCTGTATTGAGTTAGTGTAACAGCTGGAGTGTACCTGCTCACTTCTGACGCTGCTGAAGCAAAAAAAATAAAAAATAAAGAACCCTAGGGTCAACAAACTCACTTCAGTTCTGCGGTAATTCAGCCGTACAAGCCAACATATCAGTGTGATTTCAGGAGAATTTATTCGACTTCAGTTGAAATGATGATATCATGTGTATTTCCAGCTGTCTGATTTGAATCAGTGGTACCTCTAGAACATCTCTCACACTCACGATTACTCCAATAGGTCGTAACCATTTCCAACCCACGCAGACTAACAAGAGGATTATGCCACGGGCAAAACTCATTTAGTCTAAGTTTAGGTACACCCACTGCCTGGAGACCATGACCTCATGAGAAAATTCTGCTTTATCTTACACAAGACAGAGCCAACAAAGTTCTGAAAACCCAGGTTCTGCACAAATCTTTTCATAAATCCCACATCTTGTGTTTTTCATAATCAAGCTTATATGTGTGTGTCAACTTCTTTGAGCCTGCGGTTACGTTTAAGCTGATAATTCAGCTTAAATCATTTTAAAGAGGCACAAAGAGCTTTAATTGACGGTTCTGTAACGGAGGACTTCTTGGGCTCAGGAACATTTCTGGAAATCACCGTGTCAGAAGAAGGTCGGGTGTTTCATCCACTTATGCAGGTTAAAGCGCTTTCCTGCAGTGAAGAAGTCATACACAGAATAGTTATCTCCAACCTCTGAGAGTGTGTGGCTGCATCTGGACAGCATGCACATCAGGGAAGGGACATGCAGGTTTTTACGCTCGCTCAGACAACAATGGGACAATGTTCCTCTCCCAAAACCTCAGTAGATTAGTTCCTGGATGTATTTTGATTGTGGTTTAAAAAACAAAACAAACCAAGTGCTGCCATAAAGTCTCAACACACACAGTACATTTCCTCAATTTAAACATTTGATATCATTTTTATGTTCCGTTATGAATAAAACATGGGTAGTCTGGCTTGTCTCAGCATTTTTTTCTTGGTGATTAAAAACAGCCTTCTACTCTCACGCTCTCAGGCTTTCATGCAGCTCTAGGTCAGACGCGCTCTACACCCCTCATTATGTGTCCGTGTGTGTTAGATTACAAGAACATCAGGTGTGGCCAGTTTGAAAAAGGGGGTCTCGATTCAGGCACCAAGCATTGTTATCAGCGCTGGCGGTACGCATCCCGCCAGACCGTTGGCCCCACGTTCACCTTGTCTGCACTGTTTCCAGATATGTCTCTTCTTTCATTTCTTTCTTTTCCAGTCAAGTCTGTCCAATTCTTTCAGCTCCTGATTTCACTGTAGATGTGCTTCTCGGTAAATGGCCCAGTTATTGTCACTCAGCACCTGAGCTCAACAGTTTCAGTTCTTGTCTAGCTCCGTCTGACTCTCTGTGTTTGAGGTCAAGTGAAAACGCTGGGGATGATTTTAACTGCTTATGTCTACCATGATATTTCTGACAGGATATCTGGCGTGTTGAAACTCTGTGTGAGGACCGGAGTCTGAGAGGCTCTGGACCAGAGTTTAAAGGCTGACCAGCAGAAGATTACGGTTGTACACAATGAAAAAGTTCAACCCAACCATAATTACCTTTTGCATGGTCGATATTGTCAATTAATAAAGAATAAACAAGTTTAGGATACAAATATGACGTATCCAAACACATAGTCAAGTGGTTGAAACAAAAAAAAACACCATGGATCTGCATGTAGCTAGTGTATTAGGGTAAAGAAACTAAACTTAAGACCTGTGTTCAGTTTCTGTATGATAAAATGAAAACAGAAAACACAGTTAAAGGAGCTTGAGGCCGGATTGTGGCAGGATTTATGAAAAAAATCAGTATACATTTTAAGTTTTCTAGTAATAATGTCAGATGAAGCGTTCCAAACCCAAAAGAATGAGCCCTCTAGTGTATCTCTCCTTTGCCTTGAACAGGCTGTGTGCTGCAAAATGTGCTGCAATTCGGTCCCGAATTTCCCGCGCTGGGCTGCGGATGTGACGTCACATGACGCTGCATGCACGTTCTCCCCGTTCTCCCGTGCCGGCTTCACTGTTGGCTGCAGTACCCCCAACGGCCGTCGTGGTGAAGGGTGGCGCTAGAGAGTCTCATTTCTTAAAAGGAGCCTCAAGCTCCTTTAACAGTAAAAGATGCTAATAATGCAAATATTTACAAATTAATTCATTAAATTAAATGCACAGATATGACAGATCACAATTTTAACAAAAACTGAAGCCAGCAGCTGAAACCAGAAGTTTACATATACGGTGCAAAAGGACACATAACACTTATTTGTCTCACTGTCTGAAGTTAAATCAGGCTAAACTTCTCCTGTTTCAGTCAGGATTACCAAAATTATTTCATTTTGGTTAAATGCAACAATAATAAAAGAGAGAATTTATTAGAGAATTTGATATGACCCTAAGCGTTTGACCTGTCATGCAGCCCAAAGGCAACACTAGTAAATACTAAGGAAATATATGTCAACTTTTGACCTTGAAGAAAGTCATAAAATTCTCTCAAATTACCTGCCAAGTGCTTCCGAGCATTGTTGGGCCCCGAAGGGATTTCTGGGATGTCTTTACTAACGTTCTTTGAACGATTTCCAAGATTCATATGAATCATATGAAGGTATGACTAAAACGTGTCATCAAAAAACGTCTCTTTTAACAGACTAGCGTAATTCACACCGTTTCCAGTTATGTTTGTTGTTGTTTTGTCTTTTAGGTCTCACATAAAGCACATTTCTACTACTGCTTTCTTTAACCTTCGAAATGTCATAAAAAAGCAGAAAAACTAGTTCATGCATTTATTAGTTCAACACTGCACACCTGATATGAATTATTCATTGGATCGCCTGGAATTTTGCCAAAATGCTGCAGAGAGTTCTGAGCGCTCGCATGAGAGGTCATTTTCTCCAGTTTAGCTAACTAATTTAGTCATTAGTTTCCTGTCAAACTCAACAATGATGAGTTTGAAAATTCTTCCTCTTTCACAGAAAACCCGTAAAGACCCAGCTCCTTATTACCTTAAAGCAGAACAAAGAACTTTTTTGAAAGAGAAAAACTCAGTTTCAGTTTTATAGGAAGGCAAGTACATCTGTTCTGGTTTAGATGAATCACGGTTTCATGTCACCACAAGGCAGCAAGTTTAGTTGTTATTCCTTGAGTTTCCAAAGTTAAATGGGAGACTGAGCCGCCCAGTTCCACACTTTTCACTTATAGGGCCAGCTCCTAATTAGTTTTGGGGGCACACATTTATTATTTATTATTTTATTACATTTATTGAAGGCCTACTCCTATTGTATGTCTGTGTTGTTATTATAACTGCCTGTGTTAATCTTCTCTTTTGTGTCTCATAGGCAGATGTATGTGGACTGAGCTCTCTTTCCTGTGGTCTCAGACCTGCATGAGTCCATGAGTCTGGCTCTGATGGAAGTGTTTGCATCCTGTTAACCTGTTGATGTGGTTTTTTTGTTTAGTTTTTTTCCCTGTCTCCTCGTGCTTGCTCAGGAAGGGGTATTGACGAGTAACAATTAAATGCAAATATCCTTAACTGATATGAAGGTGGTTTTCTTTTTCTTTTCTTTTTCTTTTTACGAAGTAGCATTGAAAATGTTTTAAATTTGGACTCACATGAAAGTAGTTGGATTATAAAGTCACTGCACTGCAACGGATATATATCTTTTTACATATTTAACTTGGCAAACCTTCTGTGTGAAGTGTCCTGAGATGACTTTGTTGTGAATTGACTCTATACAATAAAATTAATTGGACTGAATTGATACAATATAATCTCAGTTAAATGCCCACAACTGTGATTTTGGTTAATTGTAAACCACTTAACAAGGTTAGCTGTTACATGCACATTTAAACCCTTTATAAATACTGATGTTTACACCTGTATTAATAATGCTTTTCTTCATAAACTATCAAAGAGTGTACTTATAAATCACAAACTTAACATAAACACAAATAGCTACCCTCACAAAAACATGCAGCAATCCTGTGCTACGCTGCCTCCCGATGGCTGGAATAACGTGATCCGTCCACGCTCGGCCGACCACAGAAGCTCGACCCTGTCGGATGAAAAGAAGCGGCTGTTCACTCCTCCAGCAGGAAACAGGCCTGAGCTCAGTGCATTACTCCCAAGGCTGGCAGGGCGAGAGCAATGCCCACGACTGGTACTTAGGTACACAGGTGTCAAGTAGTCAAATACAAATACTTCGTTACCTTACTTAAGTAAAAATTTTGGTTATCTATACTTCACTGGAGTAATTATTTTTCAGACGACTTTTTACTTTTACTCCTTACATTTTCACGCAATTATCTGTACTTTTTACACCTTACATTTTAAAAACAGCCTCGTTACTCTATTTCATTTCGGCCTTTTAAAAAAAACTATCCAGTTAAATTGCTCCATCCGGATAGAGTGAATTTGGTTGTGGTTGTTTCAGATGTTCTTGTCCAGTTTTGTTCTTACATCCGTTCCCTCAGATTCCTGCAACTAAACTTGGATGTACATTCCAATAAACATTAGGATAAATGATAACATGCCTCTGAAGTTTGACTTTTTGCACCATTACAATACTTATAGGCAACTAGTCATCATATCTCCTGCTCTCTGAAACACATGTTAATGCTCAATAGTACACATATATGGTTCTTTAATATATTTGCATTATACTAAGATGCATTCATTTTCAATGGCTTTTGTCCTTAATGGCTTTTTCCCCCTTACATTACTTTTACTTTTATACTTTAAGTAGTTTTGAAACCAGTACTTTTATACTTTTACTCGAGTAAAAAACTTGAGATGATACTTCAACTTCTACAGGAGTATTTTTAAACTCTAGTATCTATACTTCTACCTGAGTAATGAATGTGAATACTTTTGATACCTCTGCCTAGGTAGGAGCACTGGGTGAGGAAAATGGGGGAAAACATCAACAGATAAAAATATATTAAAAAAAAACAACACATATACTATCAATAAACACACTAGTTATATGTTAATTCAAAAAACTTTCCACTCCAAGAATCAACTATGGAGAAATTTCAAATCTTTGAATTGGTTGGGGAAATTGCTGGTTTCAGTTTGTGCCTTTGTTAATGTTTTTTTTTGGTATCAGATCTTTTATTCAAATGAATTATAGGGGTGAGATAATACAGTTAAGTGGGAGGTGATATGTTCCATTTAATTCAAAGCTTTATATCATCATCTGTTTGTTTTTTTTTACTGCTATTGTGTTTTTTGAGAAATTTTAACCAAAGAGATGATTAACTATATCATTTAGATAATGTTGCAGAATTAAAAACCAAAAAGGTTTTCTTTTGAAATGTGCTGTGGTACAAATGTAAATGATCCTGATCTGCATTGTACAAGAACATCAAAATGGTCATTCAGTAAATGTGTCATCTACCAGGAAACTTGAAGTGAAACCCCACTGTAATGATGAAACTTAACATCAATATACATTTTTTAGTCCTACACACGTTTTGCTCATACTGTATGTGAGAAATTTGGGGTTGACACCTTCCCATGAGCTTAAAGTAAAACGTTGACTGTTAGTGAAGTATCTCTGACGCTGCAGTGATAAGATATCTGCTTTGACACTTGGTCAAAGTTGCTCCCAGACTTTCAACTGGAGGTTTTAGTGTTGTCTTCATTCTTTTGATAAGTGGCACGAATGTAAAAGTCAGAGCCTTTTCACCTCAAAGCCAATGCACTCTCCCAGAATCACCAGCTGATCATCGCTGTCATTTTATGAACTGTCAAATGGCTTGTCACAGACCAAAACATTACATGGATGTTTGACACGACAAAGGGAAACAGTTTGATGATTTATGAAAACTGACTCCAAACTGCTCCATTAGTGTTAAGGTGGAGTCTCTTCCCTTGTTTTTGTCAAAATTCCTACCGTGGTATTCAAGTTGTGGTTGGGGCAGTCCTGCACTCTGCTGGCACCTCCACCTCCGCACTAAATGTCCCTCTAGTATTTATGAATGAATGGTTTAAAAAAACAACAACCTACAGGCATAGTTGTATGCAAATGCACAGCGTATGTCATTTAGATCTGATGTGTTTCAGACATGGGCTCTATTAATGTTTTTATTTGAATGCATCTATTCTTAATAATGAGCTGCAGGATAATGTCTATGCAAATCATGTTTTTTTAGTTAAAATGTAAGTGTGATGTGGATTATCGTGGTGTCATAGATCCTATTCTGTGCTGCAGTAGTTTGTAAATAATTAGAATATAATTAAGGTTGTTACTAGTGTTTTGGAAGTCATAGTTTGAGCTGTTTTGCGCTTTCAGTCTGGCTATTGTTTTGCCCTTTAAACCATAAACATAAATAAATAACTGAAATAACTGCAGCCCCATACAGGAAAGTGTGTTTGCAGAATTATAAAACATTACGACTCTGATTCAGAGGCTGCGTCGAGGATCACGTGTTAAAAGGAATCAGAATGAAACTAAACTCTGCCTGATATGCAATTTGGAAAAGTTTTTTTAATTTGGTTTTGTTATTTGGGAAGATTAATAGTCTTCATTTCCTACTTCTTTTCTGGGAAATGAGGAAGCACTTCATCCTTACTGGATCCCAGATTCTGTTGAAAAACACATGGCTATCGTAGTGATGCATCTAAACAAACAAAAACACCCATTCTTACACGAACATTTTACAGACATGAATGTGCAATAATATTTATGTTCTTCAGTCAGTCAGTCAGTTAGTCAACATGTGCACAGCTGCAGCTGAGATTAACTACGGTATATTCTCTGATAGCTGGATGGAAGGTGAGAGTGGGGGGTTGCAGAAGCAATAAATCTAAAAAAAGTTTATCTAAACATGTAGGTCTGATGTTTATTGCAGGTGTACAAGTTCATATGTAGATCGTATTACATGCTATCGTTGCTGCAGAAATGAGCCTTTTCTGGGAACACGAAAGTGAAAGTGCTCATCTGGCCTGCCCCCAGCCCATAGCAACAGATGACGCAGCACAGATTGCACATTTAGATTGGCTCATCCACTCCTACTGAAAAACCAAGTCTAAATCTATGTTGCTTCATTTATGAGTGAAGCTATTTAAGGCTGGACCACTTTATCATTTATTCAACATACTAAACTTAAAGGTACATATTTTTTCTCTTCAGTTAAGATGACTTTTATAATACAAGTTTTTCATATGCTTTTCAACTGACGGTTGGGTGAAGATGAGGGAACAACTTTGTTTCCTCATCATTTCATTGTTCTCTGTATGGAAGCATAAACTGTCAAACCATTTGTAGTTCTTGACATGAACATAACTGAAACTGAAGTAATTTAGGGGAAATGTCAGGTCTGTTCAAAAGAAATCAAACACAAGATACGTTCTTAGTTTCTTTAAGAATGTAATTTTACAGTTGAACCACAGACAAAGCAAATCAAATAAGCTAAAGAGAAATGAAAATATAATGATTATTCATTCCATACCGCACCATGCACAAGTCAACTCAATTTGAAAAAAAAAAAAGAAATAATCTGCTCCTGACCGGTATTAACATTAGGTAAATACATCTTTAAATGTACATCACATCCTAAAAGTGTATCATTTATTCACATTAAATAAGCTAAAGAGAAATGAAAATATAATGATTATTCATTGCATACCGCACCATGCACAAGTCAACTCAATTTGAAAAAAAAAAAAGAAATAATCTGCTCCTGACCGGTATTAACATTAGGTAAATACATCTTTAAATGTACATCACAGAGGCGCGGGCCTCTGGTGGCCCCTGGGGGGCGGTGGGTGGGGCCGCGGGGTCCTGTCCCTGGCCGGTGGGGGCCTTGGGGGCCTGTGGGGGGGGGTACCTCATGGCGGTGGGGGGGGTGGCTGGGGAGGGCTCGGGCGGGGGGCGGTGGCTTGGGCGTCTCCGGGCCTCCTGGGGGGGGCTGGGCCGTGGACGTGGGGGTCCCACCCGGAGGGCCCGGTCCTGCCTGGGTGGGGGGTGGCTGTCTGCGCTGGGGGGGCATTGCTGCCTTGGTCCTCCGTCGCTGGGCGGGGGCCAAGTGCCCCTGCGGATGTGGGGACTCCGTGACCCTTGGGGTGTCCGCCGGGGTGGCCTCGGGGGGGGGTGGGGCCGGGTCCGGAGATCGGGCCTCCCCTGACCGGGGGGTGCACGGGCGGGCGCGGCGGCGGGGTGGCGCCATTCCCAGGTATCTATGTCTTATGTTGTCAGTATGAATGGGAGGATGTTGGACCGTTTCCCCCTCCGTCTGGGGGCTCCGGCGGCTCCGGGGGCGCCCGTGGAGGTACGGTGGGGCCCTGGCCCGGCTCGGGGGGCCGGCCCCCGTCTACTGGATGGCCGGTGGGGGGACGCGGGTGTCTTATCAGGGCCGGCTTTGCTGGTCCTGCCTCCTGGCTTCGGCCTCCGCTCCCCCTCTTGCCCCCCCTACACGATTCATACGCACATAGGCGAAAGGCGGGGGGTCCGGGTCGTGGGGGGCACTGTCCCGCGTGGCCCGGCACTCCCCGCCTCACGGTTTTAACAGCAAACTAGACACTGCACATTCAACACTTTATAAATACACTTGACAAGGACACGTAGTTCGGGAGGGGGGGGGGGTCGGTGTCAATCGATACTTGGCCCTCCCTCCTCCCTGTTTTTATGGCATTAATCACATGCACTCAACACAAGGGGCGGGAGGGGGTCCCACATCACCCGCGTTCCCTCACCGGCCTGGGCCTCGGACAGGTGGGTCGGGTTACCCGGGCCTGGCGGGGCCCGCCGTGCAGCCTGGGGTGCCTTCTGGCGGTGCTGGACCCCCCCGGGGAGGGGGAAACGGTGCGTGATTGTATGTCTGTGTCGGTGAGAATGCGGTATGGAAGGGTCCTGCCATGGAGGATTTGAGCCTCCATTGGCAGGACATCAAAAACTTAATAATTTATCAATATTATATTATACAAAGATGGTTATTATTATTATTATTATTATTAGTATTATTATTATTATTATTATGTATAGTATATTATATTATTATTAGTATAGGTATCGGATAGGTGAATGGATGAATGAATGGGATGCCTGGGTCTGGGGCCCTCCGTTGTCGGGCCTGCGCGGGTGTCGCCTTGTTGGGGGGTTCCCTCTCTCCGGGCCCGTCTCCGGTCCCCCCCGCTGCCTCTACGGCGGGGCGCCCCTCTGGTCTTGGAGGGCCACTTTCGTGGGGGACGGGTGCGCCTGCCCGCGTCGGCGGCCGGGGCGGCTCTGTCTCTCCGGGCAGGCTGGCCCCCTGCCGGGTGGGGGTCGTTGGCCTGAAGGGTGAGGGCCTCCTGGCCGCGTGTCCGGCCCGGACCGGGTGGCCGGGGATTGCCTGGGTCGCGGTCCGCCGCCGCGGGATCCCTGGCTGCTTCTTTCCGCGCCGTGGGGGCCCCGCCCGTGGGCCCCCTCGGCCGCCGCCGGGTGGGGGGGGGGCCTCGCAGGCGGTGGGTTGCCTCCCTCCTACTTCTCCCCTCTGTGGGGTTTGCCGGTGGCCTGGGTTCCGGGCTCTTCCTTGTCGGCCTCTGGTCTTGCGGGTGGCGGGGTCGCTCCCCCCCCTCCCCCACTATAGATACACTTCAGGTGGAGCTTTGTTTGGTTTATTACACACACACACACACACACACACACACACACACACACACACACACACACACATACACACATATAGTCATTTAGTCACATGCACACTCACACACACACACACACACACACACACACACACACACGCATGATCATATACATACACACACACACACACATAGACATACACACTGGCTTGTTCACCTGCATGCTGGCTCTCTAGTTTTTGGGTTTAGGTAGCGGTAGCGATAGCTTAGCTCAGACTGCGATCAGATCTCAAGATTTAGGTCGATTGCTGTTCGTGTTTTGGTTGGCTCCGTGCCGGTTTCGTGCTTTGTTTGTGGTTTTTTGTTGCAGATTTCCAGTGCTTGACGTGTGTCTCCGTGTGTTCCTGCTTCCTGGATTGGCAGTGGATGTCGTCACCCCCCCCCCACCCCCTCCCCCCCCCCCAAAAAAAAAAAAAAAAAAAAAAACACTGGGTTTGTATGTGTATATTTATGTATGTGTACGCATATGTGTGCGTATATATATGTATATATTACATATAGTAATAATGCACATATATACACTTTTGGTTTCTACCGTCATGGTATCAATCAATAATATGTGTGCAGACAAGGTAAAAAAAAAAAAAAAAAAAAAAAAAAATGTACATCACATCCTAAAAGTGTATCATTTATTCACTAAGCAAAGCTGTTCTCAGTGAGAATTTGTTATGTGTGGAAACGAGAGCTGAATGGAGCTGAATCAAAATGAATAGCCATTTTAAAGAGATTTTCAGATATGCGGGTGCACACCCATGCTGGGGCCTTGGTGCAAACCAGATTACATGTATTATATTTCCGTTTGTTCTGTCCGTGTTCATACGTTGTTTTCTTTTTCACTCCGTCCCAAAGACTGCACAACAAGCCACATGGCAAAGGTCAGCGCTGTCGTTCTTCAATGTCAGTCTTGGTGAGGCATCATGTTTCCACGTCAACCGCCCTGAAGCGTAGAGCTGAAAAGGATTTCAACATAGCAATTGCGCATTTTGATCTATTTTCCATATTATTTGCTTTTACAACTCAGAGCAAACTATACAGTTTGTAAAGGAAGCGTAACTGCAGCTGGCAAGCCTCTGTCCAAGACTGCTGCATTACTGTCTTTTGCTAGTTTTGTTTATATGCTCCTTCACAACCTAAGATGCATTACCTTTGACTCTGTAAGAAGAATGGGACAAAACTGCTATAATTTCACCCATACGTTTTCTAATATGTGCCTTTAAAGCCTCTGATTCCTCAATTTACCATGTTAGCAGTCACTGAGCTTTTATACTGTACGCCCACCTTATTTCAGTCACAGTTAGTTATCTTAACTAAAGCTAATCTATGATGCTATTTTAGAATAGTTTACATTCATAATAGTAATAAATAATCAGAAACAAATTAAATACGCCCTATAGTTGGGAGCAGGGCCGCCGCAAGGGGTGGGCGAACCGTGCGACCGCACGGGGCCTCGCGCCCCCAAGGGGCCTCGCGCTATGGGCGAAAAAAAATTTCAATTTTTTTTTTTTTTTTTTTTCGTTTTTTCCCTTATAAATATCAACAGTCACGTTCCATTACAGACCTAAATGTGTACATATCTGTGCATATCAATAAATATATATGTGCAGTGATGCGCGTGTCTGTTGTTCAATACAACTGTCAGACCAAGCGCAGACACAAGCTGCTCTGATCCAGACGGGTGGAGTTGGAACAAACTGTCACACAATGTCGAGAGAACGAGACAGATTCAGGAAATTTCCATCAGGGAATGAAAAAAGAAAAAAAAACTAAAGAAAATGGAAGAGTTTAATGCCTCTCTGAAAGGCTTGTTTGATAAATTTGTTACAAAAATCCCAGATCCGACCGGGTCTCAAGCAGCCATGGGGCCCCGCATCGAGGCAAGAGATGATGATGAGGCAGGGGAAGGTATCCAGTATTTTGCTAATTGGAGAGTTAAAATTGCGCATATAGACACCCGATCAATGTTCCCTCTAATTTTTCATGTATCTGGGCACACACACAAGCTCCCTGAGCAAACTGAGGACGACTGTGAGCAACATCACATATGCACGCTTTATTTTTAAGTATCTCATTACACTTAAAACAAGACTCGTCACTGGAAAAAACAACAATTTTCACCTGTTTCAAGTAAATTTTCACTTGAAATAAGTAGAAAAATCTGCCATTGGGACAAGATTTATCTTCTCATTACAAGCAAAACAGTCTTGTTCCACTGGCAGATTTTTCTACTTATTTTAAGTGAAAATCTACTTGAAACAGGTGAAAATTTCGACTTTTTTCTCGAAATTTTGAGAAAAAAAATCGAAATGTTGAGAAAAAAAGTTTTGAGAAAAAAGTCAAAATTTAGAGAAAAAAAGTAAAAATGTCCAGAGAAAAGTTGAGATTTTGAGGAAAAAAAAGTCCAAAATTTTATGAAAAAAGTTGAAATGTTGACAAAATTTTGTTTTAATTGACCATTTTCACTTGTTTCAAGTCAATTTTCACTTGAAATAAGTAGAAAAATCTGCCAGTGGAACAAGATTTTTTTGCTTGTAATAAGAAGATAAATCTTGTCCCACTGGCAGATTTTTCTACTTATTTCAAGTGAAAATTTACTTGAAACAGGTGAAAATTGTCAAATAAGTTATTTTTCTGGTGTTATTTTTCTGTTGATGAGTCTAAATGTTGAAATAGCAGTAAAACCACATTCATTGATGAAATGACATAAGGGATGGAAAGGAGGCATGACAGTTTTACAGGGGGGTGATTTGGACCGTTTTTATTTCAGGGGGGATGATTTGGACCGTTTTTATTTCAGGGGGGGATGATTTAAACCGTTTTTATTTCAGGAGGGATGATTTAAACCGTTTTTATTTCAGGGGGGAGGATTTGGACCGTTTTTATTTCAAGGGATGATTTGGACCGTTTTTATTTCAGGGGGGGGTGCCATCTCCCCTCATGCCCCATCAACTCCAGTACTGCTGGTAGACACAGCAATGGTATGGATAGCTTTTAGCAGAGGCTTCAGACTTTCTCGTGTCCGGGATCCCCACAGCTCCTTTTATTCCCCAAATCCTTGAATACTTCTCCTCCTCTCGACTCGCGGGACCTCCGTAAACTGATTTATGGTTCCGCGTTACACCAACGCAGAGCCTACGCCGTAGGGTACGCGGCGACGCGCATACGTTGCGCGTTGCCGCGTACCCTACGGCGTAGGCCTTGCGTCGATTTAGCGCGGAACCATAAATCAGGCTTTGCGAGTGAACGTCTCACGAGGGGCAGTCGCGTTGCGACGCCACTGTAGCCAAATCGCAAGGAGAGAACAGAGAACTGAGCTCATGAGAAGTCCCAGTACGCCAGAGGCTAATATTGAGAAGTGGGGGTACTCCGTACCGGCGCGTACCGGCCCACTTAAAGCACTGCGCTGGATAGACTTTCTTGTGCGCTGAGAATATGCGGGCAGTGCGCGATTGCGCACGCGCGCAGTTTAGAGGGAACATTGCACCCGATCGGACCCGAAAAACCCAAAAAATGACGCGCGCGTGAGCGTAGCGAGCGCGCAAGGGCCCCCCCCAGCCATTTCGTACAGGGCCTCGCAAATCTCCCAGGCGGCTCTGGTTGGGAGGCCACGAAGACCACCTCTTCAAAGAGCTGTAGCTACAGCTGTTTTAGTATCTCACAGAACGGTTTAAGTATCTCCACCGTGTCATGCTGTCCTGTTCCAAGTCTGTACAAGTCCACCGCCGATGTTGAGCAAACGCATCAATAGATGCAATAGGTGGAGAGTGGATGTTCTCTGCCATCATGAAACAGGATGACAAAATGAGCAAGTCAGAATTTTCCTGCTCTGCAGTCCTTTTAGAAGACCTTTTTAATTGTTTGGAAATTGCCGGCAAGAGTCGTGGCAGTTTTGCAGAAGGAATATATTCTTGCCTTTTGCTTATAAGATTGCAGCTACTCAACAGTTTATGCTTGTTTGACCAATTCTAATCGTCATGATGCGACTTTCATTTTCATTAGCTGATAAATATGGACTCAAGGGCAGCCAGGCGAGCAAAAACACTTTGTACCTGTGAAACCACAGTCATGCAGACAGAGGTCTGAGGCCATGTGCCCTGTACCCACCGTCCCCATGTACACCTGAGATGAGCTTGTGTTCATGCAACCCAACCGTTTCTGTGAAGAGTCGAAATGTGAGCGCATTCTTGCATAACAGTTTCATTTGCGTTGACTGACATCTTTTTCACCGAACTCCTGCGTACGTGTGGTTAAACTGATCGCAGTGGCATCACGGTATCTCATGCAGCCCAACCACGGGCCGCCATGGCCATGCGGGCTCAGAGTGTCACATGTAATCATGACACCCTCAGTCAGAACCTTCGAGGATTTGTCCAAGTTTGATAAATAAATAGATAAGTGAAGCTTTGGTAAAGACTGAAACATCTTCATTGATACTTGAAATGAATTAACAAATGATATATGGAAGTATTTGTTGCATTGCTTGTGGTGTGGTGTGACTACCAATTTTAGTGGTTTATATTAAAGGTTATATTGTACTTGGCATCAGAAACCCATAAGTGACTCAGGGTCCTTGTATCCCTGCAGTTGCTGCTACAGTCCACACGTGACCACACATGATGGTACTGCATATCATCATAGTTCTGGTCCACTCTTCCCAGAGATCCCTGTTTGTGCACTGAATTAAAACACACATCCCATGTTCAGATGGTCCCAGGGACTACAGGCGGAAATTAGCAATTGTTGCTATAACCTGGCTCAGAGCATCTCTTCTTGTTTTACAAGATTAATGTTTTTTTTGTGCATTGTCCCTGTTTTAAATAAATAAATTCAATCAATCAATCAGATGCCTGGAAAAGCTTTAACGATGGTTTACATAAAACCCAGACATGACATGGAAAATGGAAACTGGAATGCTGCGCAACATGGACAGGTCCATGTTTGTTCACATGTTGGGGGGCTGGGATACAGCTGGGGATGACTCTTAACCAGAGAATTCTGCTCCTACAGAAATAAATGTACTACTGTAGCCATATAACCTAAAATAAGCTTATCTGCCTCAGTATTATTACCACTGTCATCAGAAATACTGTATGCTGTATTTTTGAGCTACATGTTTCTCATTAAACGTGCTCATTCCTCAGTAAGAGTCCAACCAGACAGTCAGAAGTTAAGTCCGGATATGTAAACACAAGAACGTGCCCAAAGAAACCAACTGGAAAACACCAACGAACCATAGGTCTGTGGTCGCCCTGATTCCTCACTGGCAAAGCTCACGTCCTGTGACCGGGAGTTAACGCGGCGGCATTGGGAACTTATTTCAACTATTGAATTGTATCATAAAAGCAAGAAAAAAATGTTGGAAAAAGTAAAGTTTACTCTTTTTCTATTCGATGCCTGATCTATTAGTCTGCAGAGCTGTTGTTTATTTCCTTTTTCTAAATGACCCCGGCTAGCCTCTGTGATAAAAAGTATGATTCTGTTCCTCTGGATCGACTTTGATTTGACTTTGCAACTACAAAGAAAAGCACGTCCTGTGCGCCTGGAATATGTCTTTAACTTTCAAAAAGAATAAAAGATGAAATGAAAGGGACAGCAGCACAATGACGTTGGTCATTTGGTGAAAAAAAGGAATAAGGTGCCGCCGTAACCAAAACAGCGACAGTCATTGTGGTCAGAGAGATTGGTTTCTCCATGCTGAGCGTGTGTGTTTGAGTTTGTTTGGGTTTTCAAAACCATAAAAAGAAGGAAATGGTAGTTTGTTTTAATTACTTGGAATTTTAGTAGAAGAGGACATCACTAAAACATTTACAGACAAACATGGCAGAAATATGGCCTTTATAACAAAAACATTTAAAAAGACACCCTGAACTTTCACTTGCGTTTTGACGTTCGAGCCAGCGGAGACAGCTATCTGTAATTACCGGACCGGGAAATTATAGATAAATAATCGCCAGGAGAATGCGGATGGATTACTGAGCACAAAACATGCCCATGTTAACAAGCCACCATAATAAATGACGCATTCTTCACATGGACTGGGTTTTATCTGATAATCGTACTGCAGTCATGCTAAAATTCATACATTCAAATAAAAGGTTCATGATAAAACCACTGAATTCCATGTTGCTGCTTTGCCTCAAATTCCTGGAAGTGTGACCGCAGGCCTCTTGTTAGACAGAAATATAGGAGAAGTTAAACAGAATTGGAGTTAGAGGTCTGATGAGAGGTGAAAGTACATGAAGAATTTCTGTAAGTGTGTGCTTTTTTATTCTGGCTGATCAGGAACTTGTCAGCGTTGCTTTGACCACATGATATGTATTTATAGTATAAGATGAAAGCTGTCAGTTAAAAAAAATGTCAAAGTGAAACAGACAACTGAAAGAGCAGTATATATCGGGGTTTTTGTGTAACTCATGAAAAATCTTTTCCCGAAGCCAGTCAGCATCCTGCATCATTTGTTCTAGTGACCCCTGTGATGACAATCTTCTAACAGTGTGTTGAAATTGACTTCCTGGACAGTTAGCCTGCCCAGTCACAACTACAAGCTACAGTTCAATCTCGCATCCGCTCGTTAAGTTTAATGCAGTTTCATTATCACCCCCCTTCAAAAATCAAAGCTGTAATATCATAAATCAGATATGTCCCGGCCCACCTAAAAAAGCAAACAATCTGCCTTTATGATGCTCTGCAGTTCACTTTTCATCTTGAAGATGAGATGAAGATCGTTACCTTCTCCAGTGAGCCCTTTGTGCCCAAAGCAGGCAGCTCAGTAAGGAGCTCTTTGATTTTTCAAGAGCTTTAGCATATTTCAGCCCACTCTTCTGTGTAAGATACTCCAGAAAACACAAATGGGTTCCCCCATGATTATAAATGTGATGTTGACTGCTCAATAAACAGATTGCTTAGTTTATAAAACGGAGAGGTTGTCTGGGCAACATCTCAGGTTCTCTTTTCTGTCTCTTACGGATTCCTCCATGTATTTTTTTGTGCAGCTGCAAAGATCACACAAGTAGATGGATGAACTCGCAGGGAAAGAAGACTAAACATAAAGCTCCAGGAGGTAATTTTTGTTAAATGAATCATTTAAAGATAAACGTGTCCAATGGAAGAGGTGCCTTATCCATCTTCATTCTAGGAGATAAGCCCGTATAAGAAATGACAGCGGCACGAACCACGCAAGAGCATTTTTAGTATTCTTATTCTTTCCCCAGATTTGGGTTGACTTCTGTGAAAAGTGTGGAAGTGGAACACATGCCCTGGTGATGCACGGGGAAAACAGACATCTTGAAAATCATAATTTTTCAAGGAAATTCTGATTCCAGCAGTTGTAATTTAAGAACCAAACAATAAGCTATTCATTTGCATCACAGACTGTAAAAACTTGAGATATCTCACATAACTTTGTTCTCATTAACCTAATTTTGTTTTCTAATGTAGATCCATTTTTGCATTTCAGACCGGCATCACATTCCCATAATAAAAGTTGGGAGAGTAAAGCTTTTCCCCGCAGCTTCTGTTGCCATTCCTTCCCCCAAAGCGTTAAAGGCATTCTGCTTTCGTTTTTAATCAAACAATGAAACGTTTCTGTTATTTTCTTCATTACTAATCTAAACAAATCTAAATGAGTGCAACAGAACAGGACTGTTGTCATCACATGTTTTTTAAATTATTTTTTACTCTCAGTTCTCCACACATTCTCAGTTGGGGGCAGGTCAGGACTGTATAGGCCAGTCCAGTACCGATAATCCTAAAGTAATGTGTGCAGAATGTGATTTTACATTGTTTTGCTGAAAAATACCTCAAGAAGAAGTGTAAATGGCCTTTTTTGAGGGTACAGATACAACCTCCTACCACCACAGAGCCTGGGTGTTGGATGTGTTGCTGATAATAGTCTGGAAGGGTCTTCTTGTCTTTGGTCTAGTCCTCATAGCGCCTATTCCTTCTAGAAACATCTCAGCTGACCTTGGAGCTCTTTTTATGGCACAGCATTTATGAACATATGATTCAATTCTTGATGCAGGGCTATCTTAGGAATCAGATAAAAGTCTGATTTAGTCTCCTGCCCTTGACTTTTGTGCATTGACATTTCTTTGGGTAGTTCAACAATATTATTAATTAACAATAATATTAATTCATTATTATTAGAAGAAGAAATATGCAAATACTGTCCAATCTTTCTTTGAGGAATGTAAATACTCGGTCTTTCATTGATTTGTTTGTTTGTTTTTTCTGACATCCAGGTATGCCAGCTGAGGTGCAAACCAGGAACATTCTTGTTGTGAGTCTGCATTTTAAATCGGTGCACCGCCTGATTAGGCCATGCACTGGTTATATTATAACTCTTAAGTGTGAGAAATTCAACCCTACTGTACATGCTGTGTCCTTAAGCCAGGGTGCAAACTAGGTCAGTCAGCATCGAGTGCCAATTTTCAGCTCAGCTTTTTGAGGACACGTGTGAATCTTTGTCTCCCTCTACTGGCCACTTGCAGGAACTAAACCATTAGAATTTTTCTTCCAATATATTATCACGTGAGCAAATGCATTAGAGCAGTTTATTTTTTTAATGTATTATGCAGAAACACGGGACTCCAGCGTCTGTGGGAAAGGCAGGTTCTCCTGCTGAGCATTTTTAAATGAGCAGAAGCTTGCAGCCACTAGAGAGCACCATTGTGTAACATTGGACAAACCTCTTTGCTTCAGGTGAAAGAAACAGAGTGAAGAGACACGGAAAGGGATGGAAAAGCAGGTCTAGGGGGTTGTGTGGGTGTGTTTTGCCAGATGAGAGATGGAAATCAGCATCCAGCTGGAGGAAGAAAGTACCTTGCTATTTTCTCCCTCTTTCTCTCTTTTTCTTCTCTTCTCATGTTCTCACGAGATCCAGTTTTTTTCCAAGACAGCAAAATTGTAAAAAAAAAAAGTAATTGTTGTTGGCACTCATGTTTAACACATAGCTATTTAATAATAAGACTGAGCTTATACGCATCTTTAGTATCCAATAGCAACACCTTGTACTCATATATTCTTGTGCAGGGACAAACAACTTCCAAATAACATCCAAAATAAGAAACTAATAACCTCATTTTTCTTTGGCTGTAATATTGTGCCTCTATGTTGATAAAAAAGAAAACTGTGGAACAGGATTGGCACACCTTCAGGGTATTTACAGATCCTCTTGTGTGTGTGTCTCCTCAAAACCAGAGGACTCATGCTTCTGAAGTGAGTCCTATGAGCGTTATATGCTGAGGGCATCTGTGCACAGCTATGCAGATTCCCGTGGTGAAGCTCCAGTCCAGCAGGTGAAACTAAGCAGCTGGAACATGTGCAGCAGAACAGGAGCATTGTGTAAAGGCTTCCCTGGGTCGAAATGTGACTCACTGACGATTCACTGATCATTTTAAAATAGAGGGGTTATGCACATTTTGCAAAAGCTGAAACAATCTTAATAAAAGGTCTGTGACTTGCTTTGATCAGAATACCACCGAGATACCGTTCAAAAACACCCTGTAACCATGTCAGCTCTGTTGATAGCAGCCAGTTTTAAGGGGATGGAGTTGGACCTTTGAGGTCTTTAGGATATTCTAATAACGGCTGATATGGGACCAACTTAGTTTTTCTAAGGAAGTGAAGAAGACAATAGTGATGCTATTTCCAAAAAACTGATGGCAACAGATATTGTAAGGGTGACTGCATTTCAAAGCAATATTTTTGAAAGGTTGAGTTTGCAGGGTAAAGATGGGCATGAAGAAATGGAAATGTTTAAACACAATGGTTCCAAAATAGTTATTGGAAGGAATTTAGATAATACTCCTTCTTCAGTGCATAATGTCATTGCACATTTCAATAAATCCAGAATTAAATCTTTCATGCTTAAAGAGCAAGTATGAACGGATTTCTCTGCTCCCTCAGACAGTGTCAGTTGAATTCAGTTTCCATTCAGTTTTATTTACAGTATATAGAGTTTATATTACAAGTTGTCTCTAGGTGCTTTCCAGAGACCCAGAACATGACAGCAATTATTACATAAACAATGGCAGGTAAAAACTCCCCCAGTGGGAGAAAAACCTTAAGCCAAACTCCCCTTTAGGAGGGAAGACACCTTGAGCAGGACCTGGATCATAAGGGGGGACCCTCCTGCCAGAGGCCAGTTGGGCAGAGCAGGAAAAGAGAGAACAGACAGAGAGAATGAAGAACAGAGAAAGGAGAGACACACACAATGGCTAACTGGTGCACTACAGGGATGACTTAACCCAGATTGGAAGTTGGTTCCATAGTAATGGTGTCTGATAGCAGAACGCCCGTCCTCCAGATCTACATTTAGATACTTTAGGAACTACGAATAAACCTGCCCTCTGAGAACAGAGAGCTCTGTCAGGAACATAAGGCACTATCAGGTCTTGCAAATATCGCAGAGCCTAAGCAGTTTAGTACTTTATACGCAAGTAATAAAATGTTGAATTGGATTCTGAGTTTTACGGGGAACCAATGGAGGGAGTGGTCTCTCTTGCTGATTCCTGTGGAGGACATTCAGCAAATCAATTGGACATCCTGCTAATAACACATTACAGTAATTTAGTCTAGAAGATACAAACGCGTGAATTAGTTTTTCAGCATCACTCTGGAAGAGGATATTCCTAATCTTTGCGATATTATGGCGATGGAAAAACATTGTTTTCCAAACCCGATTAATATACTGTTTAAATGACACATCCTGATCGAATAGAACTCCAAGGTTTCGCACAGTAGCACTGGATACCACCGCAACACCATCTAATCGCTTCCATCCAAAAATAATAACCTCTGTTTTATCAAAGTTTAGAAGAAAAAATGAGCTGACATCCAGTCCTTGATGTCCCTAAGACTGAAGTTTAGTTAACGGTTCTGTTTCAATTGGCTTCATAGACAAAGAGAGCTGTGTATCATCAGCATAGCAATGAAAGTGTATGCCGTGATTCTGGATTATATTTCCCAAGGGCTGCATGTATAAACTGAACAAAATTGGCCCTAGCACTGAACCCTGCGGAACACCATAGCAGACCCTCGACTGTTCTGAAGAAACTTCATGTACATGAACAAACTGGAATCTGTCAGATAGAACTGTCATTCATCAATAGCTGATAAAGTCGGGTTGATGGAGTATGAGAATCGATTTGCCAAAGCTGAATATCAATATTTAAGGGTAGGGTAAGGGATTTCTAATACAGAATACTTTTTTGATTTCAGTGACTGAGGTGGGGTGTGGGGCTCGGGCTCAAGCACGTGGAGTGGGTGGGGTGGGGGTGGGGCAATTCATCCATCCATCTGTTTTTCCACTGGGTGCTGATGTGACATCATACAAAAAATACTTGGCCTACCTTTAATATCCAAACAGAGTACCTCATATCTTCAGGATTTTACAAAATATTATTTTGCACCACTGCTGAACAAAAAAAATCTTCTTCGCAAGTGTGATGGTGCTCCTCATATAATGGCTACCATCTTATAAACAAAATGCTATTTCAATTACATTTTGTATTTGTAAATATGGATTAAAACATATTGAATTGAGGTACTTGATTTAATTTTTTCAACCAGCTGTGTTGTTACACAGGGTTGCAAGAATTGCAAAAAATCCTAACATTACATCAGTAATCCTTAAAGAGTTACAACATAAATCACATAGATATTTAAAATAGGAAGAGATAAAATAAAAATGTGAATTTAAAAATGTAAATGCAGACTCAGGAATAAAATACAAAGTGAAATTAAGTGACGTGACATAAAATAGTATCAAAATGGGAGATAATGTTGTCCCAGCCTGATGGCAGTTTTATGAGTTTACTACTTGAAATTATTAGGGTGAACCTGTGTCAAGCACTTTGTCAAGCACTACAATATGCAGAGAAAATGAAAACTTAATGACATCGCTGAGCTGGGAGGCATCTGGACCATCACGCAGTGAAAATGAATCAACAGGATGAGGGTGAGGGTTAAATCCTTATCCCTATAACACCATATGTATCATATTTGATACATGCATTTCTAAGACCTCTGTACCACCCAGACACTCAAAAAGTGTGTTATACGAAAACAAAAAATATATAAAAATACAACAAATAAATCAAAAATACATAAAACTACCCAATGAATTAACAATGGTAAGAAAAAATATTATGTAGAAATGTTTAAAGATTAAACTGGAGATGTTTTTGATTTCAACACATAATAAAAATAAAAATGGTTGATTTTTCTGTGTATTATTTCATATGTAAGGCATTAAAGGGTTCATATATGTTTTTATGCTGCACAGTGACTTTTCATGATTATTTAAGTGAATGCATGTGGTGATGACACGCCAAAGGCTCTGATCTGTTTAAGACAAGAAGTTTTACAGTATTACCGCCAATCGGCCGGGTGGGCCAGCAGCTGCATCCACTTTCACTGAAGGGTGAAGTTCAACAATGTGTGGAGAATTTAAAAAAATAAAAAAGATGCATTAACTTGAACCACATACTGTTGCACAGCTTAAATCTTGTCATACCCTGGAGCCCCCAGCGCAGCCATTGAATGCCATATAAGAACATAAGCCTGAGATTAGTCAGGGCAGAAAGGTGAATCATTCCATAGACTCGTCATCACATCAGTATCCTCAATAGCATAGCATAATTTGAGTTTTGTGAGAAGGAAAAACAACAAAATCAGGTTATAAAAGCTTTATTGTTTTTTAGGAAAGTATTGCTGTCCTGAAATGGATCAACCTTAATAAATTAACTGAAGTTTCTCATATCTATGAAGGATTCGTGCTATTTTAAATCCTCATAAGCTTTTCCATATCATCTTACATTATTCCTTTTCAGGGTTGTATTATGCTCTCAGGCACGAAGATATTTGTAAAACGACCCTTCACAACTACTGTGAAGGCCTGGAAAACAATCACAAAGTATGAAACACATTCTTTGGAAATGTCCATGAGGTTTATGAAATCCAAAGCTTCACACGCATTGTCATGATTTATTTTACCCAAAACATTGTATAAAATATTTTATTGCAGCAAAAATGAGAATATCAGAAAATAAAATTCAAGTGTCTGCAGAACTCTCGCGGCGTGTTTGCAACTCTCCTGAAGGACCGGCACAGTCCTTGAGACAATGTGAAGATGTTCTGCGGGCAAATCTGGGCGTGAATCAGCAGCTTTAAACAGACAGACTGATCTCTAACTAAATGTTCTTGCAGATGGCATTAACCTCTTGGAGACCAACCGTAAGCTGAAGTCTTAGTTTAAATGCGCCATTATGGCTCTGTGAAAGAAAGTCTCAAAAATATACCCTTGAAACATTTCTAAGTAGACGTGGTTCAAGGAATTCACAGTTTAGACTGTGAGAGAATAATGGCGTCACATGTTTGGTATAAACTCTGCCTGGTAGGTGGAGACGACAAACAACACAAGAGAATAAGCAATTCAGCGAAAGTTTCTATATTTGGTTTCTGAAATGCACATTTACCTTCTCATTTCGGTGCCCAAAGATAAAGTATAAGCATCTTATATAACTGTTATCTCACAGCGAATACACACTGAAAAAGTCAATTAGACAGCTTACTTTTACACGGATAAACAGAGACCATCTGCCCCAGAGCTGCCTGTGCTGCTGCTGCTGTAGGTGTCAAAACAGCAGCACGCACGCACACACACACACACACACACACACACACACACACACACACACACACACACACACACACACACACACACACACACACACACACACACACACACACACACACACACACTACAACAACTTCACGCATGGACATATTTACGAGCAACAAACACATGCAGGCACACACTCGATGCACACAGCCACTGAGAACTAAGGACGAGTCAGATAAGTGCAGTTATGCAAATACGGCGTGAAAGCAGAAGAAGCTTGCTGCGGTTTCAGATCGATGATGTTTGAGCCATGTTCAACAGCTCTTTAAACGAGAGGGAGATAGACGGAGAGGAGATTAGAGACGAGAGATACAGAAAAGTGCAACAGACACAGAGATTATTTAATGAGCAAGCAGATAAAAGATATTGCTTGTAGTAAATGCAGTAGAGAAAGAAGAAGAAAAAGATTTGATGCAGGAAAGCAGCATCGCTGTTGTGACTTTATGTGCTTGTGTTTGTGGAAACTGTGCATCCAAGTGTGTCCTGCACCGTGACGAAGGCAACAGCGGGTTTATATAACAAGTCTCTTCTTTTGTGCAAGAAAACGATGAGAAATAAATTCCATGTGATCAGAGAGGAAAATGAGGAAGTGTATAAAGTACGGAGATGCAGTATAAGAGCAGAGAAAGAAAACAAACAATAGTATTTGCAGGGTTGAATTAAAAGACAGAGTTAAAGGAAAAACTCAGGAAGTTGTAGTAGATCATTATGAGAATCAGATTCAGATCAAATTAAAGGTTGATGATAAATAGAAATTCTCAAAACCAGAAAGAAACAATCAACAAAACATAATAACGGCAAAACCCAGACCGGAAGTTGTAAAGAAGAGAGCAGCACAAACTCTAGACCATGACAGAAAAAGCATTAGCAGATGTCAGATAGCATGAACTCAATGTTATTCCTAATTACCATGTAATTCTTCTGTAGGCTACATGTTTGCAGATTAATGTTTGCTGTTCATACCAAAGCTACAAAGGTGGAAGCTAGAAATTACATAACGTCGGTAGAGATGCCAGTGATATCACAGTTTCCTGATGGGGTGAGTGATGCTAACAGACAACTAAGGCCTGTTAGCACTCTAGCTAACAGAGAGAGAAACGTGGCTGTGGCTTATGTGACATTTCAAATGAAACAAAAGTTTCAAACCGTTGGGCCTCATCTGCGTTAATCTGATTGGATGTCATATTTCAAGCCATCTCCTGTAAGATGAAAAATTGCATTTCTTGTAGGTTCTGGCTGTTCACACAGTCAGAAAAAAATCTATATTCATACAAAAAAAATCTGAAATGTGCTAGCGGCGTGAATGTAACATTTATCATACTGGCTTATCAAGATTTACTCTCCTTCAGTCTCGTTTTTCTTCCATCATTACTCTCTTGAGTGTCTCTGACATCATGTCAACTGGAACCCCATGAACTGGTTTTGTTCATTTTGATGTGTGGCATGGCGCGATAAAGCGATTCACAACTGTCCTCCTAATGCTTCAACAAAAAATCGAACCAGTGCTCAAACTTCTGGTTTAACTAGGTGGTAGGAATAAGAGCAGTTCATTGACTAGCCACTGGGGGGTAACGCGAGTCAATCGTCATTGACCCTCCATCCATCCATCCATCCATCCACTATACCCGTTTTATCCTTTGCAGGGTCTGCTGGAGCCTATCCCAGCTCATCCCAAGCGAGAGGCAGGGGTTCACCCTGGACAGGTCGCAGGGCACGGGCGGGGTTTCAGGGGGGACTGGGGGGGGGAGTACGCCCCCGGCCCGGGGCCCAATGGGGCCATTATTAGGTATAAAGCATTGTATAATATGTTGTGCTGAGATTTTCACACTCACAGTTAACATTAAAACAAAAATTGCAAGTGAATCTCCAAATGTATTTTGGGTAAAATCGTTCGTCATCAACAGCCGTCTATCAACGTCATACGTCACCATCGATCACTTGTCAACAGAGCGCAGTAATCCTACAGCCTAAACATGAGCGAGAGTTATAAACACAAAAGTGGAGCCATAAAACGCAAAGAAAAAGAAAAAAGGGAGCAAGAAAAAGCCCAATTGTCCAAGCTAGACGCTTATTTTGTTCGCCTTAATCCTCCTCCTGTGGGAGATGAACCACGTTGTTGGCAGCGTTTCATCCCTGGGTCCCGGACGAGTTCGTGGAGTGCAAGGCTCGCCAAGTACCTTCAGGTAGTGGTGAGTAGGCCACAATACTTCAAATTGAATTTGAACTTGTATGTAAATTTATGGGCCGCCGTGCCAATTTTACTACCCTCCTGTCATTAGTTGAAGTGGATGTCAGATGGTGATTTCAGAGTGATCTGGAGGCTCCATGGTGCTGAACTCCTACAATGCCTGAAATGTATTTGTTTTATTAGGCTAGTTTTTTGTTGTTTTTGTGGTTTGTTGGACTATGTTGTTGTGTAAAGTTAATCCAACGTGTTACAGTACAGTATACGCCTGGTTATGTCTCAGCCAATCAGAGGAATGGTGGTTAGTATGTAGGGACCCGGATGTGTTGTCATTGGTTACTGTTGCTAAGGACGTTGAAGTAAACGGTTAACAGCAAGTCACTCTCTCTATCTCGTTATTTTAAGATAGTTAAGCTTAGAGTAACGTAACATGGTGTCAGAATGAAACTAAAAGCACCTTGAAAAGGGATGAGCCTCCAAAAGTGAAGTGGTCCGGACGAACGGCAGACAACGTTAGTGCTATGTAACTGGCTCTAGGCTGCAAAGGGCCCGGCCATATGCCCCGCCCCGGCTCTGATATGTTCCGCTACTGTCACAGGGCCACATATACAGACAAACAACCAGACACACTCACACTTACGGGCAATTTATAATCATCAATTTACCTAACATGCATGTTTTTGGACTGTGTGAGGAAGCCGGAGTACCCGGATGGAACCCACGCAAGCACGGGGAGAACAGACAAACTCCACACAGAAAGACTCCCATCGGGCCCAGGAGTCGAACCAGGAACCTTCTTGCTGTGAGGCAACAATGCCAATGAATAGGCCACCGTGCTGCCTTCATCATTGACCCCCATGTTGAAATGTCCAACATTGTCAAAGAAATAAACATATTTAAAGCCTTTACAGTCTGTTGACGTCTGAGCATAGTTTCTGAGCTGTGACTAAAGACCTAACAGAATATAGCCTTTTTTTAAGAGAACAGATTTTGTTTTGCTGTTAATTTTGATTGGTTGGTCTGGAAGTCCTATAACACGGACTCCAAAGCTCCGCCAGCATGGATCCTAACCCACGCAAGAACCAGGTACCGCAATGGACGGTTTCAGGATCCTTCCAAGTGGAAGTTCAATTCAATTCAATTTTATTTATATAGCGTCTATTAAAACAGAAGTTGTCTCTAGGCGCTTTCCAGAGACCCAGAACATGACCCCTGAGCAATTATTACATAAACATAACATAAACAATGGCAGGTAAAAAACTTCTCTAGTGGGAGAAAAACCTTAAGCCAAATAGTGGCAAGAAAAAACTCCCCTTTAGGAGGGAAGAAACCTGCATCAGGACCTGGCTCATAAGGGGGGACCCTCCTGCCGGAGGCCAGCTGGGCTGAGCAGGAAAAGAGAGAACAGACAGAGAGAATGAAGAACAGAGAAAGCAGAGGGGGCAGGCCAGGACTACGGCAAACACACAGCAGACATGCCCACAGACAGGTGGAAGCAGCAGTGGGATAATCAGAGGGGGCGACTGCACGTCACCATGCAGCTCCCGAAGCTCCGGCCTGCAAACATACACAAAAGAGAAAAAAGGGGGCCAGAACAACAAAACTACAAGAACAATGGACAAAAATGATGGCTATAAGATACTTATGATAAATAAAAAATGGAAGAGGAGAAGAGAAGAAGGGAAGAGGAGAAGAAAAGAAGGGTGAGGGGCGGCACCGCCCGGTGGATCATGTCGGCCCCCCTGCAGCAGAGGCCTATGCAGCTACAGCAGGTCTAACCGCAGTAGCCTCTGGCTCCCAGAAGAGCTCCGTTAGTCCTAGTTTCAACTCTGGTAGTACTCGTTTTTAATGTTGTTTTAGTAGCGACACCTGACATGCAGCTGTTTGGGCAGATTTGATAAGATTGAAAGTTAAGTAAGGTGATTTACCATTACAGGTTAGCATAAGCTAAGTAAGCCAAGCTTAAAAAAAGCTTACTGTGACCAGCTTACTATTCCAGCTGGTTTCTTGACCTGCTCGTCCCACATATTTGCAACATTAGTCAAATGTACGGGTTACATCACGATGGAGGATCTGTCGGTTCTTATTATACAGAGTATGATTCTAACATGAAAAACATCCTTTCTGGTACTTTAAGGAATGAAAGTTAAATAACTTGCTGAACCTGAGACATAATGACCACAGTACCGTACTTTCCCAACGGGTGAAGTACTATTTGATTATTAGTGGCCTATTTGCTTAGTGAAACCAAGGTAATGACTTTTTGTTCATAATATTTTGCATTAGCTTGCATATGAGGTCAATATGCATTCCCCTACAGCTAAAAGGACAGAAAATGTGTGCCACCAGCCAACTACATCCAGGCCTGACAGAACTGGCTTTGATCAACAATATTATTGAACATCGAGGCAGGCTTTCCTCTATGGATGCGCTCTCTGTGTCCAATAGCCTGGGGAAAAGTTGCATCACATCCTGTGTATTGCGGAAATGAATGTGATCCATGGCTCAATCTATATATGAAATGTTGAGTCACTGGCACAGCCTAAACAAACATGGAGGCTATTTCAGGTACTCACAGGTATCCTGCTACAGGGAATCTCTTGATGCCTGTCACCATTGCAAATTAAGAAGTCCTTTTCTTTTTACAGCTGTCTAGACAGGCAATTATGCAATCACACAGCTTCTCACTAATGTTAGAAGCTGTATGAACGAGTGTAGTAATAGACAAATATAACTGAAGATGTTGAACTGGTACCTAAATCCACAGTAAAACATGCATTGATGAGACCAGTCGGAACTGCACATGCTGTCCTGCAGCTAAATGAATTTCATCTAGGTCACTTACAGCCAGATGACTATGTGTGTGTGCATCTGTGTGTGCATGTGTGTGTGTAAATGTGTTTGAACAGTTTGAACCAGTTGGGACTATGGTGTCGTAGTCCTGAAATTAGACTGTAAGGTTTTAAAACAGGTGGAAGATTACCACCACTATACCAGCTGTAAATATGCTTTTAATTTTGCTCTGTACATAAATGAAGGATATGAACCATAAAACATGGATATTAAACATTGTGGCCTGATATCACTATTGATATGCGCATAAACCTGTTCCTGCATCTTCTTTTCATCATTCAACTGGTGAGTGGTTTCTGGTTTCTGACTGAAGTATCACAATCAAATTACCCAGGAAACCATATAATTGAAAGATTCTCATTCTAAAAAAAACCCCAAAACAAACAAAAAAAACACCTTTAAAGAAGCATGAGACAGGATTGAGGCAGGATTTATGAAAAGAAATTCGTATACGTTTTAAGTTTTCTAGTAATAATGTCAACAAAAAACCACAAACAAAGCACGAAACCGGCACGGAGCCAACCAAAACACGAACAGCAATCGACCTAAATCTTGAGATCTGATCGCAGTCTGAGCTAAGCTATCGCTACCGCTACCTAAACCCAAAAACTAGAGAGCCAGCATGCAGGTGAACAAGCCAATGTGTATGTCTATGTGTGTGTGTGTGTATGTATCTGATCATGCGTGTGTGTGTGTGTGTGTGTGTGTGTGTGTGTGTGTGTGTGTGTGTGTGTGTGTGTGTGTGTGTGTGTGTGTGTGTGTGTGTAATAAACCAAACAAAGCTCCACCTGAAGTGTATCTATAGTGGGGGAGGGGGGGGAGCAACCCCGCCACCCGCGAGACCAGAGGCCGACAAGGAAGAGCCCGGAACCCAGGCCACCGGCAACCCCACAGAGGGGAGAAGTAGGAGGGAGGCAACCCACCGCCTGCGAGGCCCCCCCCCCCACCCGGCGGCGGCCGAGGGGGCCCGCGGGCGGGGCCCCCACGGCGCGGAAAGAAGCAGCCAGGGATCCCGCGGCGGCGGACCGCGACCCAGGCAATCCCCGGCCACCCGGTCCGGGCCGGACACGCGGCCAGGAGGCCCTCACCCTTCAGTCCAACGACCCCCACCCGGCAGGGGGCCAGCCTGTCCGGAGAGACAGAGCCGCCCCGGCCGCCGACGCGGGCAGGCGCACCCGTCCCCCACGAAAGTGGCCCTCCAAGACCAGAGGGGCGCCCCGCCGTAGAGGCAGCGGGGGGGACCGGAGACGGGCCCGGAGAGAGGGAACCCCCCAACAAGGCGACACCCGCGCAGGCCCGACAACGGAGGGCCCCAGACCCAGGCATCCCATTCATTCATCCATTCACCTATCCGATACCTATACTAATAATAATATAATATACTATACATAATAATAATAATAATACTAATAATAATACTAATAATAATAATAATAATAACCATCTTTGTATAATATAATATTGATAAATTATTACGTTTTTGATGTCCTGCCAATGGAGGCTCAAATCCTCCATGGCAGGACCCTTCCATACCGCATTCTCACCGACACAGACATACAATCACGCACCGTTTCCCCCTCCCCGGGGGGGTCCAGCACCACCAGAAGGCACCCCAGGCTGCACGGCGGGCCCCGCCAGGCCCGGGTAACCCGACCCACCTGTCCCAGGCCGGTGAGGGAACGCGGGTGATGTGGGACCCCCTCCCGCCCCTTGTGTTGAGTGCATGTGATTAATGCCATAAAAACAGGGAGGAGGGAGGGCCAAGTATCGATTGACACCGACCCCCCCCCCCTCCCGAACTACGTGTCCTTGTCAAGTGTATTTATAAAGTGTTGAATGTGCAGTGTCTAGTTTGCTGTTAAAACCGTGAGGCGGGGAGTGCCGGGCCACGCGGGACAGTGCCCCCCACGACCCGGACCCCCCGCCTTTCCCCTATGTGCGTATGAATCGTGTAGGGGGGGCAAGAGGGGGAGCGGAGGCCGAAGCGGAGGCAATTCTGGGTCCGAATTTCCCGCGCTGTCCTGCAGATGTGACGTCATGCACGTTCTCCCCGTTCTCGCGTGCCGGCTTCGCTGTTGGCTGCAGTACCCCCGACGGCCGTCGTGGTGAAGGGTGGCGCTATCGAGTCTAATTTCTTAAAAGGAGCCTCATGCTCCTTTAAATATATCTTAGAAATCCTTTTGAAATGTATTTTAGTCAAGAAATTAGGAAACTTTCCTTTAAACAAATTCCCTAAACGTCACATATTGTGATTTCTTTATGTGCTTGAGAGAATGTATTTGCCTGACTTAACTGATTAGCAAGTCCATTGTAACACAACCCCGTCATTTAGTTTTGGGATGGCTGAGTCGGAAAACTCCTCCACTAAACTGTTTAGATTGGTAGGGTCCTGTGACTTCACGGACCAAGATCAGGGTAGAAATATCCAACCTCCAAATATTTAACTTCACCTGACTTATCATGCTGCATTAGCTGTACTGCTAAAGCGGTAGCGCTGACACCAATTTCAAGAGATACCAACTCCACAGAGGAGAAAGGGTGGAGTCAACATGACTCCACCTCCTTCAACTGGCTGCTATAAACAGAGCTGTAAGGATATGATTAAAAAAGGAGCTCTTATGTATCTCTGTGGAATTTTGTGGAAGCATTTTATTAAGATTTAGGAGAATTGTGTCAAGTTGCCCTATTTTATTTTTTTTTAAAGGGCATATGTCAGTTAAGCTGCATAGTGACTCAACAATGCTGATTGCTTTTGATAGCACTCAAACTCTGAGCCAAGGGAAATGTTTTTTCCCAAATTTTTGGACTTGCTAATTAATCCTTTATTTTTACATGAACACCAAAGAATTAATGTAAAATAACTTCACATGCTGGACCACTTTTGTTACAAAGAAGAAAAGAAAAATGCACTATTCAAGAACATTCTCTGTTCTGCATCAGGGGTTTAAAATTGAAGTTACCTGGAGATGACTGACATGTATTTCCTACTAAGGTTAAGATGCTTCAGATAATCTGGTTAATCTGGTTAAGCGACAAGTCAAGTTTTACATGGTTTACTTCCTCAAATGACATGCTAACTTAAAATGTATGTTAGGAGATATAAAAAAAAATTTCTGTTTTTCTTTCTTCCTCTTTTTTGGGAGACATGTCAGAAGTGTCTGTCAAAACATAACGCAACTCTAACTTTGCTGTGTGTACGTGGGTATAAAAGTGTTTTTTTTTTCTTTGAAGGTCAGAAATTCTGAAGCTTTTGTTTTTTTTTCTTCTCACCGCCTCAGGTCAAAGTTATCCCCCAAAACGTTATGGGAGATTTCCCCAAAATGTTCACTAAGGATTGATTATAAAACTTTACAGTAAAGCATTCTTCTAGTTAAGGTCCTTATAGGGTGGACTTTTGGATGTAAAGTAAATATAAAGCTTCTATTCATACATGTCGTCACAACTGAGATGTCCTGTGTTCTTGACCCTCAGGTGCATTTTCACCTTTAAACCACATCTGACCAGTCGATCAGCGTTTGACCTTTACTAAAGGATTCCTTGAGCAGGAATTCTTCCACTTTGACACTTGATTGAGAGATATTCCTCTTTACTATTAAGAAATGATGTCACCATGCCGAAAGTAAAGGAATCAGTCTGAAACTGAGACAGAAGAAGCTCAGGAGTCTGAACGTCACACCGCGGCTAAGTACCAGGAGACCGTTTGGGTGGCTAAAATGGGTAACTGTGACATAAGGTGGGTGAGTTCCAGGTGGATTCCCAGACCCATTCCTGCCCATTTAAACATGCCACTGCACAGCAAGACAAAAAAAGGCCTTAAAACCACTCTTCAGAAAACGTGCGGGTTTGTCCAATAATTATACAATCAAAGTAATATTACCAGAGCTAAAGAACCTGAAAGAAAAGGGAGCTTTTGTACTGCATCTCTCTTCCTCTCTCTGTATTCTCATCTTTTTTCTTATCAAACATTTGATAGACATTTCCTCAGGTGTGTAAATACAGTTATAATATATCTTCTTTAAGTGCGCTTTAATGGAGGTCTGTTCTTTTGGAGCAAAATACATGTAAATGATAACACCTTTGGTTCCCTCTCTCGCTCGCTTTCTCTCCCTCTCTCTCTGTATTCTGGTCTTTTTGTCCCAATAGGTACTGTAGGTTCTTTTCAATCCCCAATAGACCACAGAGGCAGGTGGAAAGTTACAATACTTTATTACAATAATGGTGAACACCACAACTAGTGTATTTCAGCTCACTGGAGTAAAATAAATCTGGGGCTTAAGGTCTGCAACCAAAACCAGGGGAGCTCCAATTAAATAGTTTGGCCACCTGAATTAGGCAGATGTCGAAACCTAGATATACCACTGCACTGCAACAAAGTAATTTCCAAACCAAATAAGTATCCCAGCCAGGATTAATGCATCAACCAATGCAACTTAAATAATACGTTCACAAAACACACACATGCAACACCATTGTGAGCAGGTCTCAAAGAAACATCTATGGTGACTCCAAACCCCTTCAACCCCCTCCCCCCACAATCAAATTACTTATCCCCCAGATAACGATGACAGTCAGTGGCCCTTAAAAATAAGGATATGAATTAAAACGTTAAGCAAATGCAAAATAGTAATAAAGACAATTAATAAAACTCAGTGAAAAAGTCAGTGACTATACGATAAGGCAATGGTCTCAGTCTACTGGCCCGCCCGGGGCATAAGGATGATTTATGGTTCCGCGTTACACCAACGCAGAGCCTACGTCGTCCCCTACGGCGTAGGGACTGCGTCGATTTAACGGAACCATAATTTAGTCTGCCTCAAAGGCTGCGTGCGCTGGGGGGGCTTTGGCGTACCGCACCAGGAAAGCAGGTGTGGGATCAGCTCGGCAGGTGAGGGATCTGCCCGGCAGGTGAGGGGCGGGGTCAGCCCGATTCTCGCCGTCAGGAGAGGAGCAGCGTCGGCCAGTCAAACCAGGCTGGATGGCAGGAAATTGACTTTTCTCAACATTTGGACTTTTTTCCTCGATATTTCGACTTTTTTCTCAAAGTGCATAATGACAAAAAAATCTTCCTCCTCTAAAATTTTATTTATTTTTCTCCTGCCTGGCCCTAATACTCTTCCGTTCTAGGGTAGACCGTCCCTTTATGTGGGAAGATAGAGAGCGATGTTCTCAAACAGATGAGGTGGCCAAGCGGGGTTTTTCTCTACGTCCGGGAAGGCGAGCAGGTATCTGTCTCCAGTTCAGCCTCCAGCGTTGGCCTCTCTGCCGTGCGTCGTCCCCGCGCGCCGCATCTGTTTCCCCCTTTTATCACCTTATGTCAGCACCTGAGGGCCTTGATTGCAGGACTCGCCTCACCTGTGAACAGAAGCGCAACAGGGGAAGACACGCCCACCCCCGCGTGATTGACAGCCAAGTCCCAGTTCAACGCTCTCTCCCACACAGTTCACTGTTCAGAATATTTCCAATAAAAAATACAGTTAAAATTACAGTTCAGTCGCTATCAGCCGCGATATTTTTTCTTTTTTTTCATTCTTTTTTTTTTTTTTACCAAAGATGTGATAGACATTTCCTCAGGTGTGTGAATAAGGTGATAATATATATCCTTTAAGTGAGCTTTAATGGAGGTTCGTTTCTGTTCTTTTGGAACAAAATAAATTATAATAACACTTTTGGTTCCCCCTCTCTCTCTCTCTCTCTCTCTCTCCCTCCCTCTCTGTCTCTCTCTGTCTCTCTCTCATTGGCCGCCACAGCTTCAGATGAAAAGGAGGAAGCGGAGTGAGGGAAGCCAGAGCGGCGGCAGCAGCTCCTGACACCCCCGGACGAGACAGGACAACATCATCTCAAGTGAAGTAAGGCCACTGAAACTCTCCCAACTCGCCGGAACAACGCACGCTTCGCTTTCAGATAAGCGCCCTTTTATTCATTTATTTTATTTTATTTTTTCCACCCCCTCCTCTTTCTTTTCCTGGCGTCAGTAACTTCACATTGCCCCGGTATAACCCCCCCTCCCAGACCAGTCCAGGGACCCCAGGATGTCAGACCAGGCGGCCAGCAACAGCGACGGGGAGGACGGGCCCAAAGCGCCCGTCCGCGGGTTCGCTCGCCAGGGCGCGCTCCGGCAGAAGAACGTGCACGAGGTGAAGGACCACAAGTTCATCCCGCGCTTCTTCAAGCAGCCCACCTTCTGCAGCCACTGCACCGACTTCATCTGGTGAGCGGCTCACGGAGGACACCTGACACTTGCTTTCATTGCTTTGTTGTCGTAGAATAAGGAGAAAGAGAAAAAAAAAATACGTTTTAAGTTTTTCTTTGAAAAGCAAGAGCGCTTTTAGTTCAGACACAAGTGAATGTACCAGAGGATGAACTCCAGTGTTTGATAAAGCCTGATTTATGGTTCCGCGTTAAATCGACGCAGAGCCTACGCCGTAGGTTACGGCGTACCCTACGGCGTAGGCTCTGCGTTGGTGTAACGCGGAACTATAAATCAGACTTAACATTGCATCATTAGGTTACATCAAGAGGGCTCCCCAGCTTGCACATTTTTTTTTTCTAAGAAATAAAACATCGATTCCAGCCTTTTCCTTGCTTGGAGGTGCTATATCTGTAACGGGACTGAGGAGTATGTGGGCTGCAGCAGTGTGAGAGGAATATCTGCAGACCATTGTTTGATGCCGTTATGTAGGAACAGAGGCTGAGAAAATGTGGCATGTGCCTTACAACCTGGGTGACAAAGTGTTTCCCAGGCTCCAGTACCTGTTCCTTCTCTCTTCCTCCTCCTCCTCCTCCTCCTCCCTCTCACCTGTACAGACCTGCCTCCCCCCATGCAGAACACCCCTTCTTACTAGACAGCGACACATGTTTATTCTGAGGCTGCTATATGAATTTAGGACTGTAGTTTGGCCTAATTTGTCCGGTTTTATTATTATCTGCGCTATTCCCAGAACGACTGTTGGTTAAGTCCTTTGACAAGCTTTTTTTTTTTTTTTAATTTGTAAATGGCTAAATGATTTGACCTAGAAGAAGGTGTTCATAGCGCTAATGGGATGGTCCCGCTGGCTGTAAATACACCTAAAATAGAAAACTGTTCTATCTATCTATCTATCTATCTATCTATCTATCTATCTATCTATCTATCTATCTATCTATCTATCTATCTATCTATCTATCTATCTATCTATCTATCTATCTATCTATCTATCTATCTATCTATCTATCTATCTATCTATCTGGGTCAAAAGAGGAACAATGGGAGCTTTTACACCTGTGGAGATTATCTATTTGTAGCCACAATATGAAAATGAGCTCGGCTGAGTGGGTTCAAGCCTACGTGCATACACCTGGAGGCATCCCAACATTCCCCACACTCTTCGACTAGGTGTGGCTGACCCATCTAACCCTGGCGCAGCTACAACGATGTTCCTCTTCCCACTAACGTTGCATGCGTGGGTGTACGTAACGTGACTGTAATTGAACATCCCCTGTGTGCTCCATTGCGTGTCACACTGTTTAGCACAAGGCCTTTTCTGAAAATCTTGAAACTGAGGAACTGTCAGTCCATGTCTGTACGCTGGGTTTAATGTGCTCTTTGTCCTCTTCACAGGGGTTTTGGCAAACAGGGATTCCAGTGTCAAGGTAGGTCAGTCAAAAGCACACTCACACCAGTTGGAGGTGATAAATATTAATGAATTTTAACTTTGCTGCATGCGCTCTCTCTGTCTCTTTCGCTGCCCCGATCTCTGACAAATATAGGATTTAAAGATGATCAACAGTTCTTAAATACATAGGGTTTTATTGAACATTTTTTCCAAAGCTCAATTAAAACAGGACACTTGACCTCCCTTCTGTACAGTTGCGTGGACTGAGATCCAACATAGAGGAAATCCTTCTAGAAAAAGCTTTCTAAAATGCAATTATACGGTTTTATTCAGGACGTGATAAAAAGGGAAAAAGCCCTCTAGTCTGTACCAGAGGCCAGATGCATTACCGTTGAGTAGACTTGAAACAAAACTGGTATTTATGTAGGAAGAATGAGCCATGAAAATGTGCACAGCTCACACAGCCTTCAGACCATGCTTGTATGTGGTTTGGGGCACTGTAAGCCTTATATGGTGGAATAGAAAATGCCAAAATAAAGCTGTCAGAATTTAACAAAAAAAAGAAAATCAACATTTTCTCCAGAAATGTATGAAAATAACATTTCTCCTGCTTTTACACAAGATTTTATGATATTGACTTTCTTGGGTTGATTGTGTGTGGGGTTTCTCTGCGTGCTCTGGCTTTCAAACTGACTGTAGGAGCGAGTGTGAGTGTGGTTGTTGTCTCGTTTGTCTCTGTGTGACCCCGCGATGAACTGGTGACCTGTCCAGTGTGTACCTCTCGCAATGACAGCAGGGATAAGCTCCAGGCCCCCCACCAGCCCGAGTAGGATGAATAAAGCATATGAAGTGAATATTTGTAGTTGCTGTAAATTATCCATAATGAACATCGCTTCCGTCTTCTGGTCGGTTTAAATGTGCCATATTATGCTACTGTAATTACTGTTGATCAAGCGCTGCAGTATTTTTATTTTGATTATGACTCAAAAACATTCTGGATCTGTTCAATTGTGCAGCCTAAATCTTCTATTTTCCTGTGTGCCCCAGTGAGCAGCCTGTTCGGCTCCCCGCTCACTCGGCTTTCACATGCCATGGTGATGGAGACAGTTGGAGAGCATTTCTTTTGAACTGAATCTCATTTAGTGTGAATTGCAGGGCTGACGCCACGTGGGCGTAGATGCTAGTTGGAGCTGCACTTGGAGTTTAGAGGGCCGGTCTGCAGATGCAATTAAATTCTGCGTAAGCAGATCGTTGCTTAGAGAAAAAACTCTGGGGGCTCCTTACTGCTGTTTTAAAACTTGTATTTATTTATTGCTTAATCAGTGAGGCAGCTCTTAAAATGACCTCTAGACAGTCTGAATCCTGGATATATGACAGTTAAACACAATTTTGAACCATTTAAGTCAGGAAAACCATAATATGGTCTCTTTTTTTAAAAATCAGTCAGCGATGCTCCACTTGTATTGGTCTCTCCTTGCTCATCATCTCCCTACAACTATGCCCATGTGATCATTTCTTCCCCCGTTTTTTTTAAACCTCTGTAGGGTCTGTTCTTGACTTACAGAGCTGATAATGTTTTTCCAATTTCTCCCATTGTGTTCCAGTTTAGTTGTGTTTTCAGAACTGAGATACCGAATAAAACAGCTTTCATTCAGTCTTAATGAGTTGAGTGCCTGAGTTAAAAAAGAGAAGAAAAGAAGCTAGAGACAATAAAGACAACCATACGCATAAAAACATCTTTGAAGCTGTGCACGTTTTTGCCTTTGTGCATACACACGTTTACACCTGAAACTATCAGTTTCAGTTGTGTGTACAGTATCTGGCTTCACGTCTGTCAAAAAAAGCACAACCACAAACAGTAGAACAATAATATATGACTTGTGAGACCTTCTTTTTTTTTTTTTAACAGAAACCAAGCCAAAATACAGAAGTCAGTATGTCATACATAATACAGCTTCCACAGGAATTAAGGCTGTATAGCCGGCCATGGACTACAGGATAACTGGGCCTATTTGGTCCCGATTTTCAAATTCTGATGATCTTCATAAGAATCCTATTCTCTCAGTCCTTCTACAGATCATCTGATCATCCTGTTATGTGAGAATTTTTAAGGGCGTCCGTAGTCAAAAACTAATTTCTAGGGGCTGTTTTTGGAGTGTGAAAATATTTAAGATGTCAAAAATTAATAAAAAGAAATGCTTTAGTATGGGGGCGGGTTTTCAAATCACATAATGTAGGGATTTATTTTCATTTCATTTAATTTTCTTCACCTCTACTGGTATAAGATGCAAACTCCCTAGCGTGGCCAATATCCAGGACTTCAGCCAAAGCCTTTTCCAATTGTTTTTTTTTTTTTTTTTTTTCACAAATTTCTAGACTATAGTGATTATTTCTTTTTGCCTGTCACCCACCATGTTGCCTAACATTGAAGTCACATTTGATTGCAAGTTATTTTGTGAGATTTCACCATCACAACCCTGGTTGTTTGGGAATACAATATTTTAGGCTTGTGGCGTTCTGTCTGCGTTGATACTGCACGACTCCACACATTATAGGAATAGAACTGTTAAAGCTGTGCTTTCTTTCTTTTTAAATTATCATGAGTGGTCTAATGCATTTTGTAAATCTCTTAAGATCTAAGTGGCACCTTTAAGTAGAAACCATGTTCTGTTAATCAAATGCACCTAATTAAATGATCATCAGCGTGTGATCTGCTCTGTAATAGGAGAGGTTTGGGCTGTTTCCACATTTCAGAGCAAACGTGGCTCGTTTGGAAGAGTTGCCAAGAGAAAAAACGCTTATTTCTAAAAAGAACCTGGTACCATGCCTTATCTTTGCAAAGAAGCACAGTATGCCAGCTCAAACACCTTGCACTAACTTGTCAAGCAGGCTGGTGGAAGGGTGATGGTTTGTGATTGTTTTATTGATTTTAGTCACAAGACCGGGAACTTGAGTCATTGACTTAAACAAGAGCTCCTCTGGAAGGATGTTTATTGAGAACTGGTGCTAAATGGATATCAGTTCATCACTGGTTGGGACTAAATTATGGATAAGCAACGAGAGAAATGAAGCTGCAATCAGTATTAATGTGAGATGATTTACTCAACTACAGTATGGCTGTACTTCAGTTCTACTTTCTAAGCCAGACTCTGGTCTCAGTTTTGTCTTTGCTCTTTCACTTGCAATATACAGGACTGTCTCAGAAAATTAGAATATTGTGTATTTTAATATAGCTGATTATGGCTTACAGTTTAAGATTAAGATTCCCAAAATATTATAATTTTTTTGAGATAGGATATTTGAGTTTTCTTAAGCTGTAAGCCATGATCAGCAATATTAAAATAATAAAAGGCTTGCAATATTTTAGTTGATTTGTAATGAATCCAGAATGTATGACATTTTTGTTTTTGTAATTGCATTACAGAAAATCACAATATTCTAATTTTCTGAGACAGTCCTGTAAATACAACAAAATGCCCGACTAGTTATCCATTAGAGACTGACCGTACAACGGTGCTCTAAATAACTGCTGTAGTGAAACATAAATTCTGAAAGATTTAAGAACTTTAGCGCTTCTTTCCGGTGGAGTCGACTTTTTAATAATTAATGAGATGGAAGAGCTAAGTTGTTATCCCATGTTGTGATGTAGAGCTACTGTTGTCTTGACAACCATGGATAAATGATCAGTTGGGTTGCTTACAGTATGTTTAAGAATTTAAATTGCAGAGAAATCATGTTTTAAATATGTTATTACACCTTATGTTGTGGCTAAGACTGTTTAGCTGTCTACGACAGAAATGACCTTCACAAATGTATTCTTAGAGCAACATTGAAGCTGCAGCAAACACTGAGGTTTTCAGATGAGCACCAGCTCACAAGATGGTATTAAAGGAAAAGTGAAAAACACTGTAAGCATCACAGTAAATGCCGATTTTAAGGCGAGTACATTCAAAACTCAACTTTTCAGGAAATGGGGCTTGTAAATGCATCCTTTTTTTATGTGTACAGTTACTGAAACTGACCTGCATCTTTAAAAAAAGAGCTGCTTTGTTTTTGAGGAAGTCAGATATACAGAAAACAGCTCTTCATTGTCATTTATTATGGTAGGAGGAGCAGAAATGTTTTTTGAAAACATGAGCCTTGTTTCTGTTAGATGCAAATGTCCTTGATGAAGTGAACTTGCAGATGTGTAATGGTCATTGACTCCTGTGAATCTTCCCACTGGGACATGTGAGACATGTCCTGTTCTTCATGTCAGAAGAAAATTAGATGCATGATGAAAATTAGATGCATGATCCTCAGCTGCCTCCACCTGTGAAGGGAGAAATGCTCAGAAGTACTTTTGTACCACTTTGGATCACTTGGACAATACATTGGGTTTCTGGAAAGATGAAGTGTCTTTAATTATCAGAAAACTTTACTTCCCTTTTTTAATTTAATTAAAAAAATAAAACGGGCATTGTCATTTTAGATAAATGCAACATGACGTGGTGACACAGCCAAGTACCTGACTACCTCTTATTTCCTCCTTCCTGCATTCACTGCATCCTCCTTTCCACCAGACTGTTCGGCAGAAGCAGATTCAGCGTCCTCTTTGTAGCTTTTACCATGTGAAACTATTTAAACCACCATGTGAACATTACAAAAATGTGGAGGAGCTTTTTGGCATCTTTATTGTTATTCAATTTGCTTGAAGTTGATGTTTTTTTTTTTTTTATCCCTCTGTATTAAGAGCCAGTTAGATGTTCAAGGATTTTCTCGTCTCCTAGCAACAGTGAAACATTCAGATGCAGCCCTCTATATACTGTAGGATGGAAGAGGTGCTGTTCAACGCCGGAGCAGGTTAGCCGATAATTAGCACCTGAGTGTAATATATAAGGTGTCAATGGTTTCCTTTAGGGAAGCGTCTGTTTCACTGCTGGCGCACGCAGTACTTCCTGAGGGAAAGAGGTGTGAGACAGGTGTGTGTTCTGATGCAAGATTAGTGGGATTAAAGGAAAAAAATGAAGCGCTTTATTTCTGTATTATCCAATTAAGTCAAGTCCAAAATGGTTTAAGGGATACGTGTAAATGTCTTGGCAACAACTCTCATTTACTTAAGTTCATCAGGTGTGTGTTTGTGTTGGTGTGCATAAGTTGAGTTGCTCTTTGAGCAATTTGTTTATCTGGAGCAAGGTATCGCTTCCTCAGACCCAGGGAGAAAAGAATTTCACTGCAAGGTCACATAGATGCAAACAAACTAACCAGATATGAGTGTTTGGGAGAGATCTGCGTCTCTACTTTACACTGTTCTTATGGTTCTCAGAGGACAATGTGCAGAGTGTGTGAATGCAGTGAAACGTACTTACTGAGTGATTTGATGTAGAGATCGTGATCCTTTTTTTTTGCAGAGAAAACAGTACAGATGTATGTGCATGTTTGTAGAACTAGTCGGCCTGAAAACTGCAGAGGAGCAGGTTTACATTTTCAGCATTATGCACTCTGGGTCTATTAGCAGCATTGACACGTTGACGTTTAATTTTGTCTTCATTCTGCCTTGTCAGAGCAGAAATAGGAAGTTTGATTTTCCTGTTTTCGTTCAGTAAGATCTTCTTTTTTTATTTTAAATATTTGTGTACAACGTTTCTTGTTGGCGTCCACAGTTGCCATCCTCTAAACTTCTGTATCTGTCTGCCAATCGTGGTTTTGAGGCATCAGTCAGAAACACTTTTGACAAATAGCCGCACGGGCTGCGGTCTGCAGTGTGGATGGCGTGAACAGCAGCTCGTGCTCCAGAAGGCAGAGACGACTGACAGCAGCTTGACACAGAGTGTGATTAAAGGATGTTGCGTAATATGTTTCCTTTTTTCAAATGTGATCAGATGTTTCAAGACCCCTTGATAGTCAGACGATGAGGTCTTTTTATGTCACTTCCTTGCCATTTAACACTTCTTTTACTTATTTGTAAAAACTTAAAGAAAAACTTAGTTAAATTCTTTGAACATTGTGAAAATGATAATTGTGTGCTAAATTCAGTTCGTTGTCCTTATTCGAGAACTCTTGAATGCTAAGGGACTGCATGGATGCATGTCTGTAATCTATAGGAGTGCAACTTATAGATTCATTCATTAATCATTAGTTAGTTGACCTTGTCAATTGATTAGTAATAATTCAAAAGTTGCAATTTTTCCCTAAATTTCTCAGTTTCAAAAGGGTCTATAAGACCCTATAGTCTATAAGAAGGTAATACAGTTTATATACTGAATAAAAGCATTAGGGACAGTAGCCTACAGATATGGCATTTATGTAGTATACAAAATAAATTCTGTATAAAAATGAAACAAAACATGTAGGCTACTTTAACATCTGTTGCATGTGAAACATTAGCAACTAACAGAAGAAATTGTGAATAGAAAGCCACACAGAATATGATGTCTTGTCAAAGCGTTTTCAGTCGCACCTCATATCCTTTCAGTGGTGCCTTCCACTTTCCTGTCATCACACGCTCGCCTTCCCCCATCGCAGTGATCGTAGGTTGTGAAGGTAATGCACTTGTGCGGCATGGCTGAATGCAAGCTACTGATGTGGTAACTTAGCGAACTTGTTGAGCTGTTGTACTTAAATGTTCCACCTCCATTAGTTTGAAATGGTTTCACACTACACTTCGTTTTGACCGCTTCATGTTAGTGAGCCGGGGTTAGGGTTGGATGCTCACGAAGTGGGAGAGGAGGGAGAGGCTTGTGAGGGGGTGAAGGAGGAGCATGGAGGAGGTAGCTCTCCGTGTTTTGCTGATGTTTTGTCTCAAATATCAGCAGATGTAATGACATACAGAAATCCCATACCATCCCCTTTAAATACAATTTGTAAAGCAGTGCCTTAAAAAATAAACGCTAAACACTTCTAAAGAAGCCCTTTCCTGCCACTGACTTAGAGCCCATCAGCATCACTTTGCTCCTCACAGAGAGGCTGGTTCCTCCTTCAGTTCTTTTCTGTTGCAGCGCTGAGGAGAGCAGTGATGTTACAGCTTTAGACCAGTGGCAGTGTTTTTCAGTGCTGTGTCTAACCTGAAATACACTGGTTGGCAGCGCTCTCACGCAGGGAAAGCGCAAATACCGGGGGATAGAGAGGCAGTGGAGCTAAATGAGAGAAAGGAGGGGGACTCAGGTGGACCCAAGGAGAGCGGAGGTCATTTAATTTCTTCCCATCTGAGGCAAATGTAGCCGATATAGCAGGAAGCTCCTGTCACACTAGATGACTACATTGATTCACTTCTGCAGGCTGTAGTATCTCTTTGTAGCTAAATTTGCCCTTTTGGCATTTGCCACCTCATTCTTGCTCATTTAACTGTACACATGTAAATCCATCCATCTTCTTCCGCTTATCTGTAACCGGGTCGCGGGAGCAGCAGTCTAAGCAGAAATGCCCAGACTTCCCTTACCCCAGACACTTCCTTCAGCTTATCCGGGGGGACTCGGAGGCGTTCCCAGGCCAACATTCAAGATTCAAGATTCTCTTTATTGTCATCGTAACAAGTGCAACGAAAGGTAGGGTGCAGGCCTTCAGTACAACAAAAAAACAGTGCAATATTAACAATAAATATATAAAACAATATAAAAACAACAATATAAGAACAATATACAGACTTACAGAATGTTTGAGGCATTTATGGCTGTGACAGCGGTTGGGAAAAAACTGTTTTTCAGTCTGTTTGTCCTGGATTTGATGGCCCTGTACCGTCTTTCTGACGGCAGTGGCTCAAAGAGGTAGTGGCCCGGGTGGGATGAGTCCTTCATGATGTTGGCTCTCCTGAGGCAGTAAGAGCCGTGACGGTCCACAAGTGTGGGTAGAGGGCACCCTATGACCTTCTCAGCCATTCTGGTGACCCTCTGGAGCTCTTTCCTGTTTGCCACTGTGCAGCTGGCAAACCATGTGCAGAGGCAGTAGGTGAGGATACTCTCCATGGTGGAGCGGTAAAAAGACACAAGCAGTCTCTGGCTGATGTTGTTCTTCCTGAGGATTCTCAGGAAGTGGAGTCTCTGTTGTGCCTTTTTTACCACCTGTGTGGTGTTCTTGTTCCAGGTCAGTTTATCCTCTATGTGGACCCCGAGGAAGCGGAAGTCACTGACCCTTTCCACTCAGGTCTCACCAATGTGAACAGGCTGAATGTCCGTTTTGTTTCACCTAAAGTCTATGATTAGCTCCTTTGTTTTGGATGTGTTCAGGAGCAAGTTATTTTCTTTACACCACACAGTCAGCTGTTGCACCGCATCGCGGTATGCAGATTCGTCCCCTCCAGTGACGCAACCTACCACTGTGGTGTCATCCGCATACTTAATGAAGGTGTTACTGTCGTGGATGGGGGTGCAGTCTGAAGTGTAGAGGGTGAAAAGCAGAGGACTCAGCACGCAGCCTTGAGGGGACCCGGTGCTGAGTGTGAGAGCTGTGGAGGTGTGGGGGCCAATCCTGACCTTCTGTGGGAGGTTTGACAGGAAGTCTTTAATCCAAAGGCATGTGAAGTGAGGTAGTCCGAGGTTCAGCAGTTTCCCCACGAGACCGTGGGGAAGGACGGTATTAAAGGCTGAACTGTAATCCACAAAGAGAAGGCGGGTGTAGTTCCCCTGTTTTTCCAGGTGGGTCAGCACTGTGTGTAGTGCTGCGTTCACGGCGTCCTCTGTCGACCTATTTGCCTTGTAGGCAAATTGGTATGGGTCCAAGCTGGGGGTTATGAAGGTCGTGATGTGACTCCTAACCAGTTTTTCGAAGCACTTCATCACCACTGATTTAAGTGTGACATGCCGATAGTCGTTGAGGCTGGTTGTGGGGGATTTTTGGGTAGGGGGACTACAGTGGAGGTCTTCAGGCAGGGTGGGACTATGGACTGTGTCAGGGACGGGTTGAAGATTTTGGTAAAAATCCCCGCAAGCTGGTCTACACAGTCTTTCAGCACCTGTCCAGAGACGCCATCAGGGCCCAATGCTTTATGCGGGTTGATACCCCTCAGCGTGCGCCTCACCTCGTGCACCCCCACCGTGAGGGTGGGGTTGCTCCCGGCCGCTGGTGGCGGCTTGGCTGCTCCTGACGGTTTGGTATCGAAGCGAGCGAAGAAGAGGTTTAGTTCTTCTGCCAGCGCTGCGTCGCCCTCAGCAGCTCTGATGCCGGGTTTGTAGTTGGTGAGGTGCTGGACTGCCATCCATGACTGCCTGCTGTTGTTGCTGTCCAGGTGGTTGTCAATCCTCTTCCTGTAGTCCTCCTTGACCTTCCTGATGCCTCTCTTCAGGTTGGCGCGGGCTGTGCTGTAGAGAGCCCTGTCACCAGCTTTGAAGGCGGTGTTTCTCTCCCTCAGCAGCTGCTTCACCTCTCTGGTCATCCAGGGTTTCTGATTGGGGTAGACCCGTATGCGTTTCTCCACTGTAACCATGTCTACACAGTTCTTGATGTAGCATAGTACGGTGTCTGTAAACACATCCAGGTCTTCGTCCTCGACGATGTCCCAGTCAGTGCTGTCGAAACAGTCCTGCAGCTGCTGAGAAGCACTCTCTGGCCACATTTTGACGGTCTTGATGGTGTGGGGGGTGGATTTTCGGAGGGGGGTGTGCCAGCCGAGAGACATAGTCTCTCCAGCGTGTCCTGGTCTCCTCCCAGTGGGACATGCCTGGAACACTTCTCTAGGGAGGCATCCGCTACAGATGCCCAAGCCACTTCACCTCACCTCTCAATGCGAAGGAGCAGTGGCTCGACTCTGTGCTCCTCCCGAGTGACTGAGCTTCTCACCCTATCCCTAGGGGCCCGACCAGCCACTCTACAAGGAAAATCATTTTGGCTACTTTGTGTCTGCGATCTTGTCCTTTCAGTCATTACCCAAAGTTCTTGACTTTAGGTGAGGGTGAGAGCGTAGATTGACCGGTAAATCAAGAGCTTCGCCTTTCGACTCAGCTCCTTCTTCACCACAACGGTCCGGTACACCGACCGCATAACTGCGGACGCTGCACGAATTCATCTGTCAATCTTACGCTCCATCTTTTCCTCACTCGTAAACAAGACCCAATATCCCAATATTTAAACTCCCCCACTTGAGTCAGGACCTCTCCACCCACCTAGAGAAGGCACGCCACCCCCTTCCAGTCGAGAACCATGGCCTCAGATTTGGAGGTCCCAGCCGCTTTGCACTCGACTGCAAACCGTCCTGGCACATCCTGAAGGTCCTGGCCTGATGAAGCCACCAGGACAGCATCATCTGCAAAAAGCAGAGATGAAATCCTGTGGACCACCTGGCTACGCCTAGAAATCCTGTCCATGAAAATTATGAACAGAACCGGTGACAAAGGGCAGCCCTGCCGGAGTCCAACATGCACTGGGAACAGGTCTGACTTACTGCCGGCAATGCGGACCAAACTCCTGCCGGCACATGCAAATATTTTATGAATAAATGAATATGAAGGCTGAATCTGAGTCAAACTTCTCTTGCTTTGAAAATTTGATTCACACAGAAGCTGTGTGTAAATCTGTCAAACACAAAGAACCACCTGAATTATATTATTCATATTTTTGTAAATAATTTAAGCCCCTTTTGTTGGGCTTAAGTTAATATATTATACAGTATAAATAGGATATGTATAGCTATCCAACCAAAATAAATCATTGCACCTAGCCACCATAACACACACATACAGACACGTTGCATTGTCATGCAGCTAATTGATTCACCCACTAATTCTATACTGTATATAAATAAAATCCTGGCTTTGTCATGATTTAATTCGAAAACTACACACTAGACATGGGTTTGACTGTGAGCTAAATTACTACCCACCATTCTACAGCTTAACCTTTTTTTAATTAATTTACCTTTTTGCGGAAAAAAACACAATTCATAAAGAATAAAAAGCAAGACAATCCAACTCTTTGAATTGTGCTCCATGAGTTTGTTACATAAAACACAATATTGAATCTGGCTGGTTTTTATTCATGGTGCACCACTGTGTGAAACGTTTCAAGTCGGAGAAGCTGACTCCCACAGTGTTAACGTTTTTCCGTAAACAGTAAACTGTAATGCCTCAATGGGATTGTGCTGTTTTCTTTTCTGTACTCTGCAAAGAGTGTGGGACTGTAGGGTGTTGGCATTGTGGTTGTATTATGTCATGTTTATTTCTAAGGAACACGTCTGTTTCTTAACCCTTACTGGTTTTTCTATCTTCCACTAAACGAGCTGGTAAGGGCTTTTTTTTCCTCTGAACGGCTGCTTGTGAAAAACGAATGTGCCGACGGGACTGAATTCATATGCATGTGCTCCAAAACAAGCATGGTAATATGAGTTGGGTTTTCGCTTGTAACAGGCTCTGGTGCGTCCTCCACTGTCCCCTCACTGGGTTAATGGACAAATTATCCCGTTAGAGCGCTCAAGAGGGATTGGAGGCGACATTGAGAGGTGGGAAGTGCGAGGAAGATCACAAATAGGGGACAAGAGGGAGAATTAGTGGAGGAAAAAAAATTGAGCAGATGCATTAAATAGATGGCAGGATGAGGAAGGGTGGAAGAAAAAGCAATATAAGGCATGCTGAAAGGGGGGTGAGGAGACAAAGGGAGGGAACATGAGTGGGAAGTGCATGCGAAAGAGAAAAAAAAAGACTGCTGGAGATTTTCTTGAAAGTCGCTTGTGTGAAGTGCAGGGAAAAACAGTTATGAAAGAAATGTTACATGTCCTTTGAGAGCAGGCACATTTTCTCTGTGGGTTTTCTAATGAAACTTGATGTAAGAAAAAATAGCAAACATATTTAGCAAGATAACACGGAGATGAAGGATAAATAAGAGCAGAATTTCCTTTTCAAGATTCTCAGACCCAGAAGTATTTAGATGATGACAGTTTTTTATTTTAACAATTTGTGTCTACATACATGCATGATGCATTAAAGAAACAATCAACATGCCACCAAAGTGTAGACGTTCACCTTTAATTCATGAAGTTTCACAAAAATATTGCATTTACTGTTTAGGAATTACAGAAATTTCAGCAAAGCACCTCCATTTTCAAGGGCTCAAGGTGCTGTATTTGGACAAAATGACACTGGGCCTTTCTGTGTGGAGTTTGCATGTTCTCCCCGTATTCCCTTGGTAGCTAATATGAACTTCCATCACAAAAACATGCAACAGTCCTGGGCTATACATGCCCCCTCTGGCCAGCCGGGGCGCCAGATGGGGTGGGGAGGATCTGGCCGGAATAACATGATCCTTCCACGCGCTACGTCCGGCCGGAGAAGCCCCACCCTCCTGTCTGGTGAAAAGAAGCGGCCTGCTCACTCCTCAGGTTAAGGAGGAGACCTGAACTCAGTGCAGGGCCCTCTAGGGATTGGTATAGGGAGAGTTATGCCCAGGACTGACCCAAGGTCGGAGCACTGGGGGAAAAAAATCAGGGATAAAAATATTTAAAAAATAAATAAATAATACAAATTTAAAGTCAGTGAAAGTAGTTTGGAATTCATGAAGTTCACCATTACGTTTCCTCACCTGGAGGTAGATGGCTTTACCAAACCTTCACTGCATCCACAGCTTATTTGTGTTTTCTGGTTAAGTTTTATCTCTAGGAAGGGTTGCAACGATTAGTCGACGTTGTACACAAAAATACATAATTGTCGACGGTTGTCGGAAAAAAAAAAGTACAGCACCAGATAACAATATGCGGTGAGTAGTGAAGTTAATTAAAATATATATTTTTGAATGAAGTGTCCATCTTTCATGTTTTTGATATTTATTGAAGCAACCTCATGCAAGATCTAATTGCTAAATAAGCGCCATTTAATAATTATGAGATTCATAATCTGTTTAGTCGACTAATCATTTCAATAGTCGATGACTATTCGACTATCAGAATAGTAATTAGTTTCAGCCCCATCTCCGGGTACTGAACATCATACTGCAATGGTTTAAGATCTGTTGAAGAAGAGTTGTCATTGAAGAATATTCAATGTCCTCACCTTGAAAAAGTCTTGAGCTCCTTTCATGGTATGTTTAAAGTCATTATCCATCTGCACTGTGAAACACTGTTCCATCAGTGTTGTGGCATCGATCTGATAGTGAGCAAATAGTACAGTCATATGGCACTTTTCCACTAGTATCAGTTCAGCCCGGCACGGCTCGGCGCGGCTTTACATGGTTCCACACATGTGTTTTCGCACTGCCAGGGGAGAAGCGGGCAGGTTTGGGTGAAGCTGCTGTGACGTACTCGATTGCGCAACCGCTTTATTCATGTCGGCGCTGATGAGAAATCAGCTGGAGCCGGGAGCGGCTGAGAGTAAAACAGCCCGTCTACATCGCTTTTTTAATTTTTTCTCGACAGCCACCAGGTTTATGAACATCTGCACCTCAGAGTTGGATCACCAAACAGACGTTTTGCGCTTTATAATAAAATCGCCGCGAGTCCCCTCGCGCTGACTCCATGGATCGGCTGACTCCCGCTTCCTGATTCAAACGTCTGCCGGCCCCGCCCCCCGACCAATCAGAGGCGTGGAGGGTGGTGACGTCCCCGCCCCCCGACCAATCGGTGGCGAGGAGGTGGTGACGTCAGAAATAGTCCCTGCTCAGACCGCTTTCAGAACCTCACTGAAATGGTTACAGAAAAAGGTACCGGCTTGGAGCGGCTCTACTCGTCTCAGCCCTAGTGCGAAAGCGCAAAACGGGTAGAACCGAGCTAAACTGATACTAATGCAAAAGCGCCAATAGACACCTTAGACATCATATCGCTACTTCTGTTAGCACCATCGATGAACATCAGGGAGCCAGGTTCATTGGCAGCCATTCATGCCCATACAATGACACTGCCTCCACCATGTTTGACACATGATGTGGCATACTTTGGATCGTGATCTTTTTTGATCTGGATCTTTTTTCACCAAGGTCTTATGATGCAGCTGAGTGAGCTCACCAGTGAGCTCAGCTTTCTTTTCGAGAACATACCAAACTGTTGATTTGGCCTCGTCTGAAGTTTTTTATTTTTTCTCTTATAGATTTGTGTTGATCTTTCAGCATAACGACAGCCTCGTTCACTAGGATCTCCTCCAACCTCATGTTAGTAGCTCCAGTCAAACAACCAATCAATACCTGATATCAACTCCAGACCTTTTATGTGCCTCGTTGGTCTTGAGGTAACGAGGGAATGAATCGCAAGCCAATTAACTTCTCTACAGTCACTTGTTCAGATACTTTTGAGCCTCTGATAATCAAAGTGATTTACTTAAAATGTAAATGATAATTTACGTGTTTTTTGTGAAACCCTTATCACTAAAAGTTTACGCTTTAATCGCATCATGTTTTATTTCAGATCCATCGTGGAGGTCTATAAAGACAAAAATCATTAAAAAAAACTGTCATCGTCAAAGTACTTCTACCTCAACCGTATCAGGTGTTGATTGACGTAATATTCTGAGCTGGTGGTGATGACATCATGAGGACATGCTGCACTAAATTTAATAAGGTTAATGGTTGAAAATGAGTGAAAAAAGGTATGTTGGAAGTACACTCCAGCAGAGAGCTCAGTCTTTTTTTTTGCCAGGCAGAAAAAGATATTGGATAGGGAAGATGAGGTAGAAAAGAGGAGGGAGATAGAGGAAGAGGGAAGATAAAATAGTGTAGGCGTGTAAAGCGTAGCCTAAATTAAGCCCATGAAGCTGCTGCTTGCTGCAGCTATTAGCACTCTTCAAAAGCAAAGAAGAAAAAAAATGTATACATTTCTAAAGAGCACCATTCAGAAGCTCTATCTGTGCTTCCTTTGACTCATGCCATCTTTTATGTTGGAGTGTAAATGGTGGGCCTCTTGTGCCAGCCATGCAGCTGCTGTTTGGGCTGCTGCTGTGATGCATTTGCTGGCTTCTTCCTGATTTTTTTGCAGGTTCAAATGAGCTGCTGAGTATTTGCAAACACTGGCGTCCTTTGCTGGAGCTGATTTCAACTCAGGTGCTTCTGCAACTCCAACCTGTGTGGGTTTGGAGGTCGCAGGATCCAGAACCTGCCTCCCACACACACACACACACACACACACACACACACACACACACACACACACACACACACACACACACACACACACACACACACACACACACACACACACACACGAATGCATTCAACACAGAGACCGACACTGAGTGGATGTTGACGTGCATCTTGTTAATTCTGGAGCGGCAGACAAAGGTTAAAAACATTAACATGTGATCCAGTCTGTTGTTTTACCTTCTCTTTTATGCTCTCTGTTTCAAACTTGCTCCTTTGACTGGCTGACCTCTTTTTAACTCATCCACTCTTTCCTTTCCGTTTGTTCCGCCTTTTCTCCACTGCTTGCTATCCTCATCTCTAGCAAGAGATGGAACTGATTTGATCCAATATCGGTGCTATGGCGGGCCGGGCGGTTATCAAAATGATCATCAATAAAAATATTCAATTGTAATTAAAATCTTTACGTTTTGAAATAATCCTATTTGATTTATCCTTTTTAGATAAACATTGTTGTTTTTAACTTATTTGAAGGGGTGGATTATATAGATAATATTTTTATAGCTTTTGCAAGTTTATGCTAATTATTCAATTTAAAAACAACAACAACATGATGAACGTCACTTTCGTATTGGAAACAGTATTGATTTTTGGGAGTTGCATATTAGATTTGGATCTGAACTTAAGTGGATCTGTTCCCTCCACCAGAAGCTGTGGGCTTTGATGCTTTTATTAATAGCTTAAGTGTTCCACGGAGAGTACCACCAAATGGGATGGTTGGATAGATGACGGAGGGATGGATGCGAGGATGGATGGCTGAATGGGGGGGTGGAGCTGGAGGCTGGGCTGAGTGTGTAGGTGTGAAGGGAGAACAGTGGAAATCACCAGAAAAAGATGGCAAAGATTAAAAAGTGACAAAGGCACAGAGATGTGTTTATGGAGATAACAAATCAAACTGATCAGGCAATTAAATACTAATACTTTCAGCCTCGAGGCTCCTTAAGAAATATTTGTTCAGGAGAAAGACTAGAAGTTGATGTTGGCATAATTTGCATTATTAAAAATGTTAAATGGCTGCAGGAAGAGGATTACCATTTTGAATAAAATCAAGAATTACATATCATTTTGAATAAAAGTTGTGCTACTTTGGACTTTTATTAAGGATGTATCGATCACATTTTTTTGCTCTTGAGTCCGGGTCATGTGATTTTGAGTGGCCACCAATACAGAGTCCTGAACTGATACTGTGACCATCCACAAAAAAGAAAAAAAACAAAAGAAGCAGCTCTGTACTTTCAGTCCAACCGATTCCCACATTACAAACTGTAGAAGCTGTTGTAGCACTGCATCCGCTGTCCAATTTAAAATATTTCAAAATTGCAGGGATTTGTGAAATGCTGAGGAGCCCGCTTCATGTTTGCTCTACATTTACATCAGACACTGTTGTCCACTCCTCAGTGAGGAAAGTAGCAATTTTCTTTACAATGTCTATAATTGTAATATATGCTGTAGGAGAGATGAATAAAGTTGTGGGGGATTAAAAACACTTAAAATATGTTTAAAATAGGGCTGCCGACAATTTTTTTACCCGTAGCCTGAGGAAAAGTATGGTGGATTGAAAGATGGAGAAGGAAAAGGACTTTTGAACGGCTAGTTCACCTTCAAAAAGATGCCCAGATGGTTCGCTTGAAAAGACTAAAGTTATTTGCATGTTGATTTGAAATGAATTACTATCGAAGTACGTCGAGTCTCACTTGCATCCGATGCAGAGATCGCAGCGCAGCCCCCCCCCCCCCTTTACAAGTGTAAAGTTGGGGACTACATTGTGTTTGTATTTATGTAAGGAATGCTACATTCAGGTCAAAAGCTTTTTTTGTGGAAAGTTGAATAAACATTGGCATAAATGAAGCATATTTGCCCTTTCTCATGTTGTTAACAGTATTATACCTTAATGTGATTTAGAACAGCAAAAATATGTGAATAAATGTGCGATTAATATGCAATTAATTGTGAGTTAACTATGGACAACATGCGATTAATCGCTATTAAAAAAAATTAATTGTTTGACAGCCCTAGTTTAAAACTACAAATAAAATGTATTTTTTCTATTCTTTCTTTATGTCACAATTCCAGCCGTCCTTTGTCCTGAGTAAGGGGCAGTAAAGTCAATGGCAGTACCCAAATACTTTTTGTTTGTTAGGTGAATGTTTAGTTTAGGATATTTCACCTGAGTGTCACAATTTAAACAGAGAGACAAGTTGGCAAACAAACTCTTTCCCTAACACATTCATGCCTAGGAGATAGGATTTATTTGTTCACTGGCATGCAAGTTTTTTTTCCACCTGGCAGGCTCGTTGGTTTGTTTAGTGCACATTAATTACTTGTTCGCTCTCATGCTCCTACCAGTGTGCATGATGATGGGTGTGCACCCCTCACAATCAGTGAGGCAAGTGTGGGCGAGATACACTCCATCACACACACATGCTGTACAAGGACTTCCCTTGTTTATGGGAACTGCGCTCAGGCACACATGAGAGATCGGAGAGTCATGCAATGCAGACAGCATTTTTAGTTTTCAAAGGAGACACATTTTAACTCTTCTTTTTTATTCATATTTGAATAGGCATTCAAATTTCAATTAAAAAACAAAATAAATGAATATAAAAATCAAATGCAATGTGGCCGAGGCTACCAAAAAGTGCTTTTCTAGTTGGTTCAAAATAAAAACAGTAACTATGTGAGTTCTGCAAACCAGGCTCTCAACAACTGTCAGCAACCCCCTGACCTCATCCAAACAGCTTTCCAAACACTTTATTTGCACCATTTTTCGAGTTCATCTTATACAACAGCTCTCTGTGGTCCTTAGTCACTATCAGCTCGCTATCAGAGCTAGTGTGAATAGCTTTGATGGCGAGCTTCCGTTGACCTATTGGCAATGCCAAAAATATTACAGCATTATAGTGCATTGATTTCTCCATCATCCCCTGCTGCTTTTCTCATAAAAACAAATTCCACCCTAAAGAGCTTGTTCCCATGCTGCATTGCAAAATAGTCTTAAGAGATAAGGCTCAGTCTTATTCATTGCTGTGGCAGAAATACTGATGTTTATCGTTATCTCCGTTGATACAGCGTTGGAGTTTTCTACATGAAATCCCTGAACGGAGGATGTGTGTGTAGAGTACTGTAGCTTCAATGAGTACACTAAACAGTTTCTTTGTACAGTATGTATATATTTTTTAAATCAGCCCACCAGTATGGAGCTAGAACAGTCTCATAATTCACAAATGCACAGGACAAGTTTTACAAATGCACGGACCGATTTGCAAATACACACACCGTTTCACACGTGCACAGGACAAGTTTTACAAATGCACAGACCGATTTGCAAATACACACACAGTTTCACACGTGCACAGAACAATTCACACGTGCGTAGGACAAGATACACAAATGTATTTTTGATGCACACACAAATATAACCTGATTTACACATGTTTTTTTGTCTGTGAGCTGCGCTGGATTTGTGTGTGAGTTTTGAGACTCTCCTGACGTGACAAGATCCACACGTAGGTTTTTTTTAACACGGAAGGATCTGCAACCAATCAGATTAAAGGGGCGGATACACCTGCTGTTTGAGCTGCGTTAGCGCTGGTTTGTCGGGCTGATCAACCAGAGCCGTCAGGAGACTGCACTCCAAGTCCTGCCGATGCAGCAACTGATGATGAAAAACAGCGGAGATTTTTATATATTTGCTCCGTTTGGTTTCACAACGTATTACTGTCCCGCTGATTCAGAACCAGACAGACAGCAGAGAGCTGCTGCGCTGCCTGGCGGGGACGAGCAGCGGCCAGGTGGAGCAGCAGCTCATGTCAGGAGATTAATTTACCGAAATATCTGGAGTAACGTCGGTATCAGTCGACTGATAACCGAAGAACCTCTGTATCAGCTCAGATGTTTGATGATCGGTGGACTAAACCCCGACCAGCATCATCACGGCTGCATCTTCCCATGCATGACTCTATCTGCACCGGGAATGTGTTGATCTGCCGCCGCTGTTTTGACACGTTTGTCTCTGTGTGGTGGCGATGTCACATCATAAATGTGAGGATAACAGCTGCTTGTTTCTGACCTCCGTGTCTGGTCCCTGGTCAGCTGGTCTGACCAGGGACCAGCGCCACCCACGGCCAGAGCCAGAACGAGACTGCAGCAATATTCACCCCCGTCAACAGGCTTGTTCTCCTGAAAGACACCTGTAGTTCAAATATATATATATCTCCGCTGTTTCTCATCAGCTGCTGCATCGGCAGGACTTGGAGTGCAGTCTCCTGACGGCTCTGGTTGATCAGCCCGACAAACCAGCGCTAACGCAGCTCAAACAGCAGGTGTATCCGCCCCTTTAATCTGATTGGTTGCAGATCCTTCCGTGTTAAAAAAAACCTACGTGTGGATCTTGTCACGTCAGGAGAGTCTCAAAACTCACACACAAATCCAGCGCAGCTCACAGACAAAAAAACATGTGTAAATCAGGTTATATTTGTGTGTGCATCAAAAATACATTTGTGTATCTTGTCCTACGCACATGTGAATTGTTCTGTGCACGTGTGAAACTGTGTGTGTATTTGCAAATCGGTCTGTGCATTTGTAAAACTTGTCCTGTGCACGTGTGAAACGGTGTGTGTATTTGCAAATCGGTCTGTGCATTTGTAAAACTTGTCCTGTGCATTTGTGAATTATGAGACTGTTCTAGCTCCATACACCAGTAGATATCTGATGCGTGCGTGCGTGCGTGCGTGCGTGCGTGCGTGCGTGCGTGCGTGCGTGCGTGCGTGCGTGCGTGCGTGCGTGCGTGCGTGTGTGTGTGTGAGAGAGGGAGAGACACATTCTACAGGTGTGTGTGTGTGTGTGTGTGTGTGTGTGTGTAAGACGCAAGGTCTAATTTTACTTTCCGCCAAGGACCAGCTCCTTTTGCTCTGATCTACTTACACACACACACACACACACACACACACACACACACACACACACACACACACACACACACACACACACACACACACACACTGAGCGAACTGATCACTGACAGTGTGTTTGTTTGTGTGTGTGTGTGTGTACTCACTTTGAGTTACAGATTGACAGACAATCTCCTGCAGGGCTTGGTTGTCCTTGTTGCTGACATTTGTGGCAATAGTACACCCGTTGCTACGGTGACACCTTGGAGACATATCAGAGACGGATCAGACAGCCAATGTGGGTCAGGCCGGTTAGACATGTTACAGACACACGCAGATACAAACAAAAAAGATGGGGCAACTTCTGCTGGTACCTAATTTTGGATCCCACTAAAAACATTCAAAATAAACACGTTTGTTATGTCATTAAATAGCCAGCCTGTATACTTTAAAATCATTTATTATGTCATGATTTTTAAATTTTTCTTTCGCACATTCTCTTTTATTTTGAAGGATCTGTTCCTGTGCTCCTCTGTTAGTTGTAGTTTTATTTTGCTTTTCACCTGTGTTTAATTATTAATGCGTTAAATTAATGCTCCTCATATGTACTCCAAAGTTTTCATTGTTCCTCTTTATAGTCGCTGAAGCTGAGCATTCCAGGCAAAAAAACTGGAAGATGTTTATAAGAGCATATAATAAGATCTGTTTCACTTAGGCTATTCTGAAACCTGATGAACTGTTTTTCCAAACAGCCTAAAGCCTTTTTGACGGTTTTGTCAGAATTCACTAAACCTCTATTACCCAGCCGCAGAAGCAGAGAGAAGGACTAAAAAATGATTTCCGATTTGAAACTGCTCTTTTAAATGCCAGTTAATGCCTTGCTTCCGATGTTAGCATCTTGCTAACAAGCACCTCATCATTGTGAAAGGTTACGCAGAGATATCCAAATTTGAAAGTATTTATGTAATTTTTTTAGTCATAAATCTGAAAAATGGGTCTCTTTCAGTCAGGTTAAACGTCAAAGAAATAATCAAATATGTTATATAAAGCCTTCGACTTAAACTGGGCCGACTTTGCAACAGGGATAGTTATAAAGACACGTCTGGTTTTTCAGGATATAGAAGTAATGGTTCCTGTTATCGTAACTGATAGGTTGGTGGCCTCCAGCAGGCATCTTTAAAACCTCTAAGTTATGGGTTTTTAATTTTATACACCATTTATCAACACACCAGTCCCCGAAAGGAAAACTGTCATCCTTTTATTGCACTTGTCAGTCGAATTTTAAACGTGGTCTGTTCACTAGGGGAAAGGCCCTGGTTGAAACGATACATCGTTGTGGGGTCTTTCATGTAGCCAATGTAAAGAAAAAGAAGCTGGTAATAAAAAGGCCAAGAAGATTTATTTGCGCAAAGCTTTGCTCTGACTTGAAACATTTGAGCCTGTCTTGCTCAGGTGACTCAACTGTTTTTTTTGTGTCAACAGTCTTTTGAGATTTCAATAAGCAAAAGTTCCCTCAACTTTTTAAAGCTCTGCTCAGACCAGACCGTTTTGGTGGCTGCTGGTTTGCAGCGACACACTCATCTTCTTTTTCAGAGTGTGTTTCTCTTGAAATGACTGTTACAACTTTGATTTATAGTTTTACGTAGCAACTAAGCGCATGGCTAGTGCGCAGGACCTACTTTGCAGTTGGTGTTTCTCTGCTGTAACTTGTGTTGTACTGTAATTACATCAGAGGTGGGTAGAGTAGCCAAACATTGTACTCAAGTAAAAGTACTGTTACTTCAGAATAATATGACTCAAGTAGAAGTAAAAAGTAGTCATCCAAATAATTACTTGAGTAAAAGTAAAAAAGTACTTGGTGAAAAAACTACTCAAGTACTGAGTAACTGTTGAGTAATGTCTGATTTATTTTTTAACACAACCATTCAAACAGAAAAAAGTACAAAATAATCATCTTCAGGCAATTGAAATCAATAAAATAAAATGAATAGAATATAGCTTAAAATAAAATAATCTTAAAGTAAATTCAAGTACTTTAATAAATAATAAAAATAAAATAACAGAATAAATAAAAAAATAAATTAAGTAGTGCTGGCCAACGATTAAAATTTTTAATCTTAATTAATCCATGATTTCTGTAATTAACTGCGATTAATCGCATATTTATTTCATATTTATTCACACATTTTGTGCTGTTCTAAATTACCTCAAGGTATTTTTTTTAATGTTTTTAATACTGTTAACAACCTGAGAAAGGGCAAATATGCTGCTTTATGCCAATGTTTATTCAATTTCCACCAAAAAATATTTTGACCTGAATGTAACATTCCTTCATAAATACAAACACAATGTAGTCCCCAACTTTACACTTGGAAAGACTAACTTAAATTTCCTATTTTAAACAGCTCAGTGTAAAACAATGAACCATATGCATCACAAACATTGTACAAGAAGTGCATTGGTCAGTTACATTTTCCCTGTAATTATGTCTCTCATATGGAGGAAAATAAAAGGCTAAAAAAATATCCCCTTCTCCTAAGTGGGTTAAAAACAGGGGGATACAAAAACTGAATTACAAACAAATAAAGTGCACATGTAACGGAACGGGAGTAACTCAGCCATTTCCTCACCTGAATCCTCAGTGCGAATCGCAGTGTGCGCCCGTCTGTGCGTGTGTGTGTGTGTGTGTGCGGCGGCGGGGGGGAGCATTGTTGAGTTTTATGTTTTATGTAAAGCGCTTTGCGTTGCATTTCTTATTTTGTAAGAAAAGCGCTTAACAAATGCAGTTTGATTTGATTTGACTCATCCTTTTTTGCAAGCTGCTATCCAGCGTTGTCTGATTTTGACGAGGGGGGGGCGGAGCAGCGCGGCGCTCTCTGGTATTTGAGACTCAACGTACTTCGGTGGTAATTCATTTCAAATCGATGGTACATGTAAATAACTTCAGTCTTGTCCAGCGAACCATCTGGCATCTTTTTGAAAGTGAACTTGCTGTTCAAAAGTCGCTTTTCATTCTCCATCTTTCAGTTCACCAGACTTTTCCTCGAACTACGGGTGCCGTCAAGCGCCTGAAATGATATGCACCTTTTTTTTTCTTTTTTTTTTTTTTAATCGTGTGCGTTAAAAAAATTGTCGGCGTTAAGAGAACGTTAAGTTAACGCGTCGTTAACGCACTGACTTGGACAGCCCTAAAATTAAGGCAAACAATGAAGACACTGCATACTGTTGCTGGTGTTTCCCACCGTTTTTAAAGTGAACATGCTTTTAATGTGAGGCCAGGGGTGTCCTTTTCTTCTGCGTCTGCATGGTCTGCGTTGCTGATGAGGGCCATTTTCGATAGATTTTATCCGTAGACAATCCTGTCCCGCCGACTGAGGTTCAATATGGTCACGTGACGAGACTACACGGCACAGCTACGTTTGATTGGTGAAACACAGTCACATGGTAGAGCCTGATTTATGGTTCCGCGTTAAATCGACGGCATAGCCACCGGCTCTCTCTCTCTGAGAGAGAGAGAGATTGACATGTACACGGAGGGGATAAAAGAAAAGTAGCAGCTCCAGCTGAAAGGTTCATGTTGGTCCGAACCGGAGCAGCTGGTCCAGTTTAGGGCAGAGATCCAGAAGGATCCTCTTAGTGACCCTTGATGTGATTATCCAGATCCTGGACCAGCAGACCAGCAGGTCCCTGAAGACTGTCTCCCTCCTGATCCTGCATCCGCAGGTTCCTCTAACAGAGCCAAGGCTGCCGTTATGATTGACAGGTCCCATCGTTGTGGTCCTACCTTCGTATGATCAAGTGGTTGATTGTGAGATTGTTGCAGCTCCACTCGTGTGTAACTTATCTGGTGATGTGGGGACTGTTGTGCCCTTCACGTGTGGTCGTGAACTTATTGCTGACGTCACGTTTCCTCATATTCTGGACTTCACGCATGAGTTCATGGTTCATGTCCTCCGAATATTAGTGACACGTTCATGAAGTGTGATATTCACTTGAACAGTAGAGATGCTAATGTACGCCGCTGCAGTAGTTGAGCCTGAGTTCTGCTGCAGTCATGGGCTCACTGCGTGAACCAGTGAAACAAACTTTGACTTAACATAACATACTAGTTGTTTTCTCTGTAACTGTTGCAGAAAAATTCTGTCCGGACATGGACACCGGCTGGATCTTCTGAGAGAATGCCCCTGAAAACTTTCTGCGTCTATTTTTTCTTCATCCTTTTACCGCAGCGTTTTGGCTAATTCTTTTTGTTTGTACGTTTGTCGTATCATCTCTGTAAAACCTGTTCTCTTTTTTTTTTCCTTTTAGAATAGCCAAAACTTAATATTTGTGAATGTCTAATTATAATTTTACTTTACCTTATTCTGTATCCATAAGTATGTATTTACCAGTAATGGAACAATGTATTCATATTTTGAAGGAAATCAAAGCAACAAAAATGATCTCTATCTTTTCCGGTTTTGAAATGGCATCTTGATATTAATGTTGCTCTTGGGTGCCCAAATTTGAGTATTCTTTTTGTGCATACATTTTTTTTTATTTGTTTTGCTACCTCTATATTTGTACAAAACATTTCTATAAGGAATATAAAAACGCCCTCTTCCAACCGTGTATACTGTTGTGTTGGGTTGTATTTTTGACTCCGGGTCTGCACTCTGCCCCCAGGCATGGGCTGCCAGTATCATCTGTACAGTTAAGATAGAGTAGACTTGAATGCTTGGTTTAACTACTAGTATATCCCAGGCCTAAAACATACAGCGCATCAATCATGGCTAGGTGGAGATACGATGAGGACGGTGAATAACTACGCCGATCTGAATTGGTTATGTCACAATAGCCTGCACATTTGAATGATCCACCGACTGACATGTTAGACATAAGCCACCCCGAACAAAGTGATAGGATAATGATTTATATAATTTGTTTTTTATTTGGATTTCAATTCAGACAATCAAACATATGCTCTGATGCAAACAAAGTCTTATTTTGTGTTCTTGGAGTCAATTATACAATTATTTTTGTGACACTTCTTTAACCTACAACAATTTTGCATGCCATTATCATAATAGCTCATAAAAGGAAGGACCCTTGTTCAGTCTGCACAAATGCAGTCCCAGTATAAAGGTGTGCTTTTAACGTTCTACCTACTTTACTCTCTCCATATGAATCAGATGCCTTGTGTGCTCCTTCTGTCTTTTAAAAATTCACGATCCCAACACTTGGCTCCTGCATTATCACAAGGACCTATGCACCGCTCAGTTCTGCTCGTCTGTAGCGTAGGTGACTAAATTGAAGTCCATCCATTGCAGTCAGGGCAAATAGGTGCTGATGAAGAGACGAGCTAAATGTCTAAAACGTGAGTCATGGTGTGTAGGTGTGATGGCCCACCGGGATTAGTAACGGCTGGGGGAGAGAGGCTGCTGTGCTGCAGTTGTGGGTTTGAAAGTGTTCTTTGAAAAGGACTACGATTGGATGATGAGTTAGGCTCCATCCAGATGGCAAAAAAAAGAAAAAACTGACAATATAATTTCCAACATGTCAGCATGCTCACGTGTTAATGAAGTAGCTGATGTAGTAGCTGTAATGTCTTTGGGGTTTAAGTGTTGACACGAGGTGGTAATATGCTTGCTAAGGTATGTTAATTATTAATAACAGTGTTTTACATTCCCTCTGTGCTGTGTTTAACCTTGAAACGTCTGAAAAGTCTTACAGACCTTTACCTAACCTCACTAGAGTAAAGATTCACTCCAAGTTGGATCTCTCTGTTTGTTGCCTGTCCATGTTGGAAGGTGGGATGTGAGTTTGTTTGTGTTTTTGTCTCCAATAGAAAAATGGAAAAACAGTGGTCCTGCAGGGTTTGGATTTAGCTACTTCTTTACATGTGTCAAAGTTGTGTGTTCCCTTATGGAGACCAGCTAATTATGTCACTGCTTATCCAAAGATGCTTTAACCCATCCTTCTATCTCTGGTAACCTAGCAACAGGGGCACGAGCCGACAGGAGTGTGGTCAGCTCAGACTTCTTTTTCTGTCTTTCCCTCCATCTTTCTGTCTGCTTTTTTCTTCGACTTTCTCCCCGACTCTGCCTTCCCATCAATCACTCCGTGCGCTTCATCTGGTATCCATTCTTCTCTCCTCCTCTTCTTCCCATCTCAACCCATAAACTCTGCATTCAGGTTTGAGACATTTCTGGGGTTATTCCAGCCACATTTGAAATTCTAAATGAACTTTGTGAGTGATAACATCTCTTTTCAAAATGTTTTTTGTTCTTTTGTCTAGGTTTGTATATTTGTGCCCCTTCGTGACCATCACTGCTGCAGACAGTGCCTTGCCCAGAAAAACACAAAAACATGCACACACATACTCTTGGTGCTTCTCAGTGTGTACTCATGTGTATTTGTGAAATGTCACCAGTCGCAGCAGAACTAGTGCTGCAATTCAGCTAAGTAGGGTCAAAATCCATAGTGTGCTGGCCACAGACATTTTATCGAGGATGCATGCCGTGAAGACTTGAGACAGTAAAGTATCCAACAAAGCATTTTGCATCAATATAAGGGAGAAATTGTGGAAAAGAAAGGTCACATTTGTGAGTAACAACTTTGAGATGCTGTTGTTCTGCAGAAGTTATGACAGAATGCAGTTGTTCATAATCCACATATGTGGTAGATTTATTTAGATCGAACCTTTTTTTTTAATTTCCTCCAAAGTTCAGGTTTTTTTTTGTGTGCCTACTATCTCAGCTGTAACTCCATTGAACGGACTGAACTGCCTCCTTAACGTCCTCCAAAGTACATTCTTCTGAGCTGACCTAGCAAAATATGAGCTATCAAGTATAAAAGTCCAATTTTGGAGAAACCTTTTCCGATTTTAACTGCTACACACCAATTAACCGTAGTATTTGGCTGCTGACAGGTAACGTGGTAAAATGCAGGGTTTTGGCATTTGCCACCTACCTACATTTTTTCCCTCAAATATACCCCAACATAATTTCCCTGATGTTTTTGCATCTCCCAGCATGTCAGACATGGGGCCCTCAACAATGTGTCTATTTAATGCTCCAAGAGTATTACAGTAAAGAGTCTGCGTTGTGGGGCGCCCCTCTGGTCTTGGAGGGCCACTTTTGTGAGGGAGGGTGTGCCTGCCCGCGTCTGCGGCCGGGGCAGCTCTGTCTCTCCGGGCAGGCTGGCCCCCTGCCGGGTGGGGGTCGTTGGCCTGGAGGGTGAGGGCCTCCTGGCCACGTGTCCGGCCCGGACGGGGTGGCCGGGGATTGCCTGGGTCGCGGTCCGCCGCCGCGGGATCCCTGGCTGCTTCTTTCTGCGCCGTGGGGGCCCCCCCTGGGACCCTCGGCTCGCAGGCGGTGGGTTGCCTCCCTCCTACTTCTCCCCTCTGTGGGGTTGCTGGTGGCCTGGGTTCCGGGCTCTTCCGTGTCGGCCTCTGGTCTTGTGGGTGGCGGGGTTGCTCCCCCCCCTCCCCCACTATAGATACACTTCAGGTGGAACTTTGTTTGGTTTATTACACACACACACACACACACACACACACACACACACACACACACACACACACACACACACACACACACACACACACACACACACACACCCCAAAAAAAAAAAAAAAATCACTGGGTTTGTATGTGTATATTTATGTATGTGTACGCATATGTATGCGTATATATATGTATATATATTAAATATAGTAATAATGCACATATATATACTTTTGGTTTCTACCGTCATGGTATCAATCATTAATATGTGTGCAGGCAAGGGAAGAAAAAAAAAAAAAAAAAAAGAAGACAAAGCGCTTGTCCCTCGACCATATCATCATATTTCAGATTTACCAGGAACACATAATATGCAAAGAGTGCTCTAAAGGTGTTTCCGCGCCACATACCCACACAACTAACTTGTTCAACCACCTAAGAACAAAACCAAAAGTCAGCTACGATGAATGCATGGAAGCAAAGAAAAACCTTGCATCCGTTGCAAGCACGAGTGGTTCATCATCTCAAATGTCCCTTAAAACAAGCTTCTGCAGCGCATCACTGTACTCAGCCACCTCGCAAAAACATGTCGAGATCACTAAAGCAATAACGTCCAACTTGGTCAAACATATGGGCCCAGAATGAACAGAAATGTATAATATTAGTGAGTGTAAGCAAGTGTAACCCGGTTATTTATTTTTATTTCTATTATGAAAGAACTGAAATTACGGTGAAGAATGAGCACCAATTTTATTTTTGTCCAAATGTTTGTAAAAAAGCAGTAATGTAGCACACAGATGTGATATGTTTATGACTAAACTCATTGAATAATCGTGATCAAAATAGTTGTGATAATCATTTTGGCCATAATCGTGCAACCCCTAATACACCTACTAAAAGGTTTGTACAAATCCTTCCATTCGCTTCGCCGTCATCGTATCTCTGTATTAATCGACTACTGAACAATAGAGGCGAAATGGGAAGCAGAGTTTAGGGCCACTCTTTCCATAGAAGTGACATACTGACGCAGTTCTTCCAGTTCTAGGTAACCATTGTTTCAGAAGGACTGTGTCCTTGGTGTGCCAAAACTTGCAAACGTCCAGCTTCCTTGTGTACCCAGTGGGTTTTTGTTTATTTCAATGATGAAGTCAGCATCAAGAGAAACCCCAAAGTGTCAGATATACATGTACTTTCCCTCAACGTTCTTTTGCAGCACTCATTTTCTTTTTTCTTTTAGATCTATATTGTTTTCACTTGCTAATTTTTAGGTTTAGGCACCAAAACTGCTCTTGTCAAACTACTTTGTTAGGCTTATGAAAACATTGTACTTTGGTTTAACATGTTCAATTTCACAACCTTGAACACTGAAGACAGAGACCAAAAGGCTATGCAGTTCATTTCAGTGAGATAACGCGGCTATAACTTGGGAATTTGGTGGGATATAAGGTTCTTTCCTTTCTGCTACATTGATCATATATAATTTGTGGTTCCTGTAAATGTACAGCGCTAACTATTCCTTGTTATATTAATATAACAATATTCAGCTGACCAAACAAACCAACAAAGAAAAAAAACCTGTTATATCTAAAGCTAGCAGCCAGTCATTCATAGCTGGTTCTGAGCGTCGATTTTTACTAACACTATCCTCTGAAAAGCAGTTCCACTCGTGTTTGGTGACAGCATATTATTGTGATCCATTCCCATGCTCCATTGTTAACCGCTCGCACCAGGAGCCATATCAGCAAATGGAGTAAACAGCGCTTTTACACTCAAGTGGCAGCGCCCTCTGGTTGCACTAATATTTATATTAAAAGAGGAAGTGAAAGCACATGATTTAAGGTTTTGTTCACCCCAACGGTGGAGGATGATGCTCTTTAACATCTTGTTTTTCAACTCCAAGTTTTAGTACTGTTTAATTTCAGTTATTTCCCAAATGTTGTTTTTCATTATACAGTGAATACAAGCATCATTATTTGGTATTCAGACCTCAAACATCTCATTGGCTCTCTAGATATGTGCAGCTCTCTACTCTCACCTCCATGTCCTCTCTCCCACTCTTTCTCCCTCATCCTCTTCACACCCCCTCTCTATCTCTGAGTTAATGAGTTAATCGCCACATAAAACACCACAATGAGGATAATGACTACTTTTCAACAAATTAAATAGAGGGAGCATGAATAGAAAGTACACATGCTGTATACACTCAAGCTTTCCATTTCTCAAACTCATTCTTTCAAGTCCTCAGTTATTTTCTTGCTGTCTGGCCCAAAACAGGAGGCTCTGTTTGCGGGGGAGTTAAAAGAGACTGTGAGAAAGTGGCAGTGGAGGGAAAGAAGGATGAGGGATGGAGACAGAGGGAAAGCTGATGTACAGTACAGGAGGTTACAGGGTTGTATCTGTGTTTATGTTGGCCGAACACGTCCAGCAGTTGCGGAGGTAGATGTACCACTGCAGTGAGAGGGCATGAAGGGCCCTCCAGACACACATATGCATACGTACACACAAACCATTATTTCATGGTGTACATCACTGTAAATGTCATGCTAGTTACCAGTTAGCGCTGCTTTTCTGGAAACATATGTTTTCTTCGAGTAGCAGACTCATTTTCAATTTCACAGTTATTTCTAATATAGAATCATTTTGGTAGTAGTAGTAGTAAATATTTATTTCGGTCAATCACAAACAAAAATGAAAAAAAAACAACAAACAAGATAACACAGGTTTTTCCCTGGTCAACATTGTGATTTGACCGAAAAGGTCTGGGCTTGAAGCATAAAGCTTATCTTGCCCACCTTTTAACAGAATAAAATATACAAAAAAACAAATGAAGTATCATAAGTCTACACAGAATAATAATAATAGTAATAATAATAATAATAATAATAATAATAATAATAATAATAATAGTTATAATAATAGTAATAATAATAATAATAACAATAATAATGATGGTGATGATAATAGTAATAGTAATAATGATAATAATAATAGCAATAATATGATAATAATAATAATGATAGCTCTGAAAACAGAAAGTGAAAAGATGCTAAGGAAACCGGCAAAACAAATTTAAGTTGTCATTTTATCTCGTGCATGTGTGCATTCTTCATTGTTTGTTTATTGTGTTTCTACAGTACTTCTGTAATGTAAACAGGTAGTGTTCACTACATTACTACCGTTTTATTGAAACTTTAAGGAGTTAGTAACCATGGTGTCGTCATTGCGGACACTACTGTTCCAGCAGCAGAAAGATGGGACTGCATCGTCCTGTCCTCTGAAGTATGTTCTCCTGAGTCGGATTGGCAGAGAATTAACTACCGAGTCTAAACTTGGCTGACTTTGTATTGAGGAACAACTGTCAACTTAAGAAGCTGGTTGCATGTTGCTAGGTAACTCATGAATGTGATGCCGTTCCTCTGCTTTCTTCTAGCCAGATTTCTCATACAGAGTTATCATACAAGTACCCAGGTTATAGTTTGATTTAGCACACTGATTGACGAGTGCTCATCTATTCATCTGGCCTATTTTTATTTATTTGTCTGGCAGCGACTGTAAATTATTCAAAGCTTATGAAAAAGCTGGAGCCCCACCAAGTTGATTAACCACTTAAGCTGGAGCCCTACAGTCATGGTCTGGTTTTTGCAGCGGTGTTGCAATGAATTTCGACCTCTGAACTGATCCTCCCCTCTTACGTGGTTCAAATCTCTTCCAGAATGATCTGAATTGTTCATCCACCGCTTTTAAAGGGTTAACATAATGCTCATACTGTATACGAGTCTGAGCTGGATTCTCTCTGCCATTCTCATGTCAGACTTCATCTGCTGTGTGTATATTGACAGCAGCGGTCCAGCGCCTGAATAGACTTGAGCAGAGCGGACGACTGTATCTCTCTCATTGACTAGAATGGTGGAAATCACAGCGGCTGTTTCACGGTAGTTCCACGTCCTGTGGGGTTCGAGCTTCGGGAAGCTTAGCTCTTTGCCATAATACAATATTTTTCTTTAAATGACATAGAGCTGTAAGCTCGTTGGGGTTAAACTTCACCTACACCCCGACCCACCTAAGATCCACTTTTGTTGGGCCTCTTGTTTGACCACTCTTATTTTCTCTCCCTTTATTACTTTCTTGAGTCAGTCTGCCAAAATGTCTGAGCTGAGTCCATTGATGTTGATTTGTGACATAGATAGACAGTTGTCCCACGGGGATGGAAGTCCTAAGTTACTTTTGTTGGTTTTTGTCAACAGCAGGAGACCAATATGGCTACACAGCACTTCAGGAAATATTCCTACAATTGAAACTGAAATTGATAATTAAAGGTGAACACAAGTCCTTTGTGCTTGTTTAAAGTCTATCACTTCAGTGATCCTCTCATTTTCTACTTGGTGACACAAATTTTAATCAAGGGGTTTCCACCTCATTTTCACAGATTGATAAGGAATCCAACAGCACTTTACGTCCACTCAGCAGCTGCTTGGCCCAATATGAGACTGTGTGTGCATGATTGCTGGCATGAGTGCAATGAAATTGAGTGTTAGAACGAGAAACCATGGAGGAGATTGTGAAGAAAGGAAGAGGGTTGTGGAATTTAGAGTGAAAAAGAGGAGAAAGTGAGTGAAGGGGAGGAAGTGGAAGGAAAGACAGACACGGGCAGAAATGGAGAGGAAATGGAGTGAATGAGAGACAGTGAATGAAAGGTAGGGAAAGATAAGGGTGGAGGTGTTAGCTGGACCATGTAAAAGCAGCTCGCGCTTGAACTTTCACAGCGCTGGCACGGAGCTGAAACTGATATTGAACGGAGCATTAAGCCAGCCAGACTGTAGGATCTCCCGAAAAGGCAGATGTATCATCTTGCCCATCTGTACGTTTTCACAACTGCAAATTATTGGAAGGACTGTCAAGCTATTGGGTTCAATCCACACAGTATCATTACAGCCAGTGTGATGAAGTCCTACCACATGTCTGCTGATATTTTGATTTAGTATTTGTGAGTTTTAAATGTGAGAGTAGTATCCAGTCAGTCTCTTGGACGGATTGGCCTTGGTTTCGTGACAAAGTTTGCTTGGCACGAACAGTCACTCATAAATGCAGGATAAACTACAGGCATGATTTCAAACAAAACAGACTAGTCATTCTTAATTACTTCATCACCTAAAGTGAGCTTAGAACTCAAAGTACATCCACACGCTCGTCTCAGATGCATTTGTCTTGGTACCGTCTGCTCAGGATGGCTGAAGGTGCCCGTCATTTGTGTAACACATAATACTACATGAGTGTTTTGTTTGGTCAACAGGTTACACAGTTTTAGCAGCTGTCTGCTGTTTAAAAAAAGACAAAATACTGCAAACATTTTGATTACATTGCAAAATCTCAATTCAAATGAGTTATTACAGCTCAAATGTTTAGAGTAGATTGTGATAGCCATTGAACATGATCAGTTTGTTAGGAGGATAATATAGTGATCAGTTTCAGAAGGTACAGTAGGTTAATCCGCAGAGGTTTGGCGATGCAATAGAAAAACAAACTGTGACATACAAAGTGCATGTGTCCAACAAATGTAGCTATAATGAGTCCTGAAAGCATTGAGATTGAATGCCCAGTGTTTTCCTTGTTTGTATAACAATTAAAACGATTTCATCCAGAAGACGACCAAGAATTGGAAGGAGATTTTATTTAAGTGATACGCGAACTAAAAGCGTGGTTTTATAAATTCAATACAAACAACTTATTTTGTCGAAACCTTGGCATCAGAAAATCACAGCTTAAGGATTATTTGGTAGAAGTGTAACTGATTATTTTGTTTTGTTTACACCATTATGTATCTTACGGTCATGACCGGCTGCAGGCTGCCGTTCGCTTGCCAAGTGAAATCCTTGGTGCTTTTCTGCAGCGGCATAAGAAACAGGATAGATGAAGACGGAGGAGGACAGTAGAAGAGAAGATATGATGCATTGATGGAAAAGAGAAAGAGGTGGACTGATATGGGTGTGCTGAATCACTGTGACCCTTCTCCCTGCTCCACCAGCGGCAGCGTGGGTATTTATATATTGGCGTAGGCCGTTCGCCCCCTTATATAAGCCCCAACACAGACTCGATGGGAGGTGCCCAGGATGAGTGGTGCGTTTTGTTCAGGTTATTGACTTTTTTTTTACCGTTATACACGTCTTCTTGTCTCACTCTTGTTGCACTAGTTTCTTCTTTGTGTCTTCCACTCCAGTCATTACAATGTTTTATCTTCTCTGAGACAGTAGGAAGAGCAATGAAAAGAAAACAAAACAGCATGAGGAGTCTAGCTTGCCAAGACCTCTCTCCACGCTGTTTAAACACTGTGCCAGGTCTGCCAGGCTGCAGTCAGGGAGAGGATCTCATGCCTTCTTTTTTTGTACTCAAGCGAAGTCAGTCAGTCAGTCAATATACTATGAATGTGGAAGTTTCCATGTGTTGGATGTTGAGCATTCATATATTGGGGCAATGGATCAATATATTAATGGTCTCCTTAGTAGAGAACGCTCCACCTGTGTCTGTGTGTGTGTGTGTGTGTGTGTGTTGTAATCCGAGTTTCTCTGTCTGAGCTCGTGGCTGCCAGACGTTCCTTTCCTCATCACGTAACCCAGCGGTCACCAGCCCTGGTCCTGCGTGTTTTACAGGTTTCCCGACTTCAACACACCTGATTCTAATTAATTGATCATTATATGCACAGAACAGTTCACACATGCATAGGACAAGATACACAAATATATTTTTGATGCGCAGACAAATATAACGTGATTTAAAAACGTTTTGTCTGTGAGCTGCGCTGGATTTGTGTGTGACTTTTGAGACTCCCTTGACGTGACTCGATTTTTTTTTTTTAACACGGAAGGATCTGCAACCAATCAGATGTCTTCCTTTGTTTCAGCCAATCATAAGAGTGCACTCCACGTGGGGGACGATTTACTCGTAAACCAATCAGATTAAAAACCTGCTGTTTGAACTGCGTTTGCGTCGTTCGCTTAAAAAAGTGATTCAATATTTCGAGTTGGTGGAGTAAAGATAAATAAACAAGACAGCAACTTTGCAGGACTAAGAGCTCTCCAGTCTCCCGACGGCTCTGGTTGAACAGCCCGACAAACCATCTCCGATCACGCTGTTTTCTTTACCGAGATCACAAGAAAAGCAGAGCAGTGATCTCTTCTCCATCTGTGTCCTACGCCAGTGAAACCTGACAAAGAACTTGGAAGTGTGATAAGTTCTGGTTTGACTTCATTCTCATCTACATTAATTGTTCACACCTGTGTCTTGTGAGCATCTGACTGTCTGTCAGCGAGAGTATATACTGTCATCTTGTCTCTCCCCTTTTCCTGCCGGATCCTCTTCATGAAGCCCCTCCTCAAAAGCCCCAGGTGCATTTTTAATTTGTAAAAGAGTAAACAGAAAATCCTAAAGAAATGAAATAGTGACACTTCAAACAGCCACATGTCCAAGCTGTCAGTCAGTATTTTCTTCTTCCATTCAGTGATGAGATGTGTACAGATAAAGTAAGATTTCATCCACGGAGCATTTCACAAGTGTGTGGAAATGTATCGGTGACGTTCTAACACGTTTTTCGATTAATAAATATGAATTACTAGAGGTTTCTCTGTCACTCTCAACCTGGTTCCAGAATCTGGGTCATAGCTTTCACTACATCTTGCATGCACAGGCACACACATGCTGGCAGCTCATTAGAGGGAAACGCTGTATACACGTCAGTGTTCTGCCAATGTGTGCATGCTTACGCTCATGTGGAGGGGGATGAAAATAATGCTAATGAAAAAGCTGAGCGTAGGCAAAGGAAGAAGATGAAATAAAAAAGAACTGCAAGATAAAGGTTGGAAAATAATTGTAAAAAAAAAAAAACCTTAGCTTATGAAAAAAATCCTCATGAATCTGTTTTTTAAGTTGATATCAGCTGCAATTATGTTGTTTGCAGTTTGGACTTTTTTTAGTAAGACTTTAACCCTTTCCTTTTTATTTTTTGTTAAGTAAATTCAAATGTATTTCAAGCTTAGACTGTAGGTCTAAACGAGCAATCTTTGACAAAATGTCCATCATCTACAGTGTTGCTGCAGTGTAGGAGGGGCCCTCCCTGTTTTTATGGTGTATTATTGATATGCAAAGAGCCTGACGGGAAGATGATATTGATTGACACCAAGTTGTTACATAAACACATCACGTGACAGCTGGGGAGGGATGGAGGCCATACGGCGCATTAGGAAAATCAAGTTTGAAGGGATAGTCGCACTGTGTTTGTTAGTGTGTGTAAATGTTGCAGATAAAAAGAGCCGCTCTCCTGCACGGTGAGAGCATTACAGTAACCGCTCCACTTCCTTGACTATTGCATCTAGCAACACAGTAACTTATGTTTGTTGATAAGGAAATTCGATGCAATAATCAAGATGAAATTTTATCATTTTGATCTCAGTGTCACACAAGAGTCCAGTAGCAGTCGGTTTAATGTAAGAAGATCCCTGATGGTCAAACTAAAAAAACTAATTAAAACAAAAACTATTAAAAAAAATTCCAAACTATTATAATACTGGTCATATATAACCTCTTTACTTAAACTTGATTTATGCTTTCATGTTGCTTGGTCACATTGTATGTCTTTCTGTATGTTTCCTGCCACAATTACTTCATAGTTTTCATCAGATCTAAAGATTTATAGCTGTAAGATCTGTTAAAGTCACTGTTGCTCAACTTTGATCAGCTCCAATTCTCATAAGTACACTTCATGTGCTCCATTGCTATCTGTGAGCAAAGGAAATAAAAGAACCCACGACACCACCTAGTGGTCGGTGATGTAATTATAGCACAACACCCGCAACAACAAGCATGCGAAGTGGGTGCTTAGTTGCTGTGTGGTCTCTACATTACAGATACTATACACATTGTAGGTGCTTACATTTGCAGGAAAATGAGCCACCGTGGCGTCACACAGTAGCTTGTGACAGAAACATGTTTTAGAAAGGGCTTGGTTGAACAAGAAAAATAGGGAAATGGTGTGTTGTTCTGCCTGTGTGTTTGTGTTCCATGGATATTTAATGAAGGCAGATGGGCTGGGAGCCAGCTGCACAAGTGTCATACTGTGATCCGTCCACAGTGGACACCAAGAGGGCTGAGAAGATCAGAAAGCGAAGGGGGCGGAGGAGCAGAAGGTTGTTAGGATGCAGGGAGAGATCAGTTACAGTCATGAAAGCATGCAATCTCAAAACTGGTAAGGCTTCATGCATCAAGATGTATTAATAATAAAAGAGTCTTGTTCTCACCAAGTTATGATTTAGGTAAATATAGCAGCACATGATGAACATCCATCCATTGTTTATAGTTGCTTGTTCCCATTTCACATATTGCATTTGTGTCATTGTTTATTTGAGGGGACTAAGCCAAAACACAGAAGCCATGTGTGAAAAAGTAAGTACACCTCATGATGCAATAGCTTTAATCCACCTTCAGCAGCAGTAATCTGAAGAAACACTATCACATTGTTAATGAGGATGGTGGCCCACTCTTCTTTAAAATGTACTTCACTTCTTTGATATTCCATCATTCTGTTGTAAATTTGCTGTTGTTTTTTTGGGATAATTCATTTCAGGTTAATAGGCACACAGATGACCCCACATTCAGCTCCTAAATACTTTGGTACGAAGAAGACTGAAATAATTAGGCACCCTGGTCGTTTAGCCTGAAAACAAACGCATATTATCAACCCAACATTTGTCTTTGCCAGACATGGTGCAGTGCATTATGATCAATTATCTCCACTTTGGTGTCTTGCTGCCAAAGTTATTGCTCCAGAAGTCTTTTGGTCTGTTAAGATACCGTGTTCTTTTTAGACAGAAAAAGTTTTCTCCTGGCAATTTTCATGATAAAACATTGAATGTAAATAGCTTTCACATTTTCTCTGAAACTACAGCAGGTCAGAAGGCCTTGGAAATACTATATATATATATATATATATATATATATATATATATATATATATATATATATATATATATATATATAATATATATGCATGCATCAGGCTTTTTCTTTCACATAGTGCAAAACAAAAAAGTGCCGCTGATAGCAGGAATATGATATGCAGTTGTAGGAAGAGATGACCGGGAAGGGAGTCCGGAAATCTTTGGTTGGTTAGTGTAAGTGTAAGAGGTAGACAACACTTCCTAAATGTAATCAAAGGAAATTGAAACCGACATTATAACATGCTGCTTTAATTTATTGCATGTGTGGCTGTATGGGAAATAATACTAGGATGAAAAATGACTTTGGTCTGGAGATTTACAGTATTTTCAGAGTTCAAACGATCCTGTATTGAATATTTATGCTTCAGAATAGAAAGTATCAAATTCACACGTTCAGGTCAAAAGGCCAAACCGAGTACTTATACTATCACCTTTTACTCCTTTTGTAAGAGGAACAAAACTATTGCACATAATACATTAGATTAATACATCAGTGATTCATTGTATTCGTGAATTAAATGTAATTTCTGTGAAGCTCCGCATCTCATGTGTGCTCGTTATTGAGATAGGACATGAAGAGATTTGCAAAATAATGCAGGAGAAGATGGGGCAGGTGACCCCTCCACTTTGTCCATTTCCGAAAATTCCCGGCATCCCATTTCCGCCTTCTGAGCTCCAATAAATAACATCCAGCTGGAAAATCTGAAAACCATACAACTATATGTGCTGTACATGCGAAAGTTCTTTTGATGAAAATGCACAACCTTTTCTATATTTCTGAGAAATGTTCTTGAAATTAAATGAAAACTTTCCAGATATGGATGGTAATTTAAATACCTTTTTTAAAAATCTGTTCTTAATGAGAATGAAGTGGCTGTGCAATGTGGTGATAACCGATGCCCAATATCAGCTACAATGTCGGTAAACGTACACACGTCATGTCACTTTCATATCACTTCATGTCATTACGGCACAGCACCTCAGTCTCTTTCATTTCACTGGCTATATTCATTCCAAAGGTGGTTGAAACACAAGTGAAACTTCCTTTTTAAACCTAAACAGAAACAAAAACTGGGCTGTCACCTCTGAAGGCAGGTGCGCTTCAAACCCACAATACTTCTGTTTTTAGACATTTCTCCTCATTCCTCTCCGACTTTCACATGCCGATCTCATTTTCTGTTCTGAGAGTCGATCATTTTTGTCTCTCATAAATGTGGGATAAACAGAAGTGAACATAATCAAGAAGGTAATTGCTGATTCATTTGGTCAAAGGGGTGAAAAGGAGGTAATGTTTTAGTTCTCAACACTATTTTTGTGAAGAGGTCTTGATTGTTTTGGCCTCAGGGTCATGTCATTGAGCAGTGAATAGTACTATTTTAGCTCCAGATCTTTTCATGTGTATGTATGAGCGTGTTTTGGTTTGGGATTTGGCAGGAGCAATACTCCAAAAGAGCAGTTGCCTTGAAGCAATATGTTCATACAGCTCACACAGTTCCCATCTGTACTCCGATCCCTCCACCCGCAATCTTCGCGTGTTCAATCTGCGTTATCATTGGAATGAGTGGGTGGTTTTTCCGTGTGTGTGCGTGTGTTTGCACTCAGTACAATATCATTGCAGTGAGTAGGTGGTGTAACCAGAGAGAGGATATATTGCGTGGGAGTGAAGTACCATTGAGGTGCACATGATTTATGTGTGTGTCGAAAAAAGTGTTTTCGTGTTAATTATAACCCCTCTGGTCAATGCGTGCTGTCCAGTTTACAGGAATTCATATAACAAGCACTGATCTGTAAATATGCAAATAGCACTCTTGAGGTGACCGTCAACGGTGACATTCCCCAAGAACATCTTTTAGTAACTGTAAAATCATCCATTTTTCAATATTCAAATCTCCCAACTGCTTATGTAATCACAATAAAGAAGATGCTTGCATTCTTGCTGGATCATTCTTGTAGAAAAAAAAAAAGCAGTAAGGCAACTTTTGTTGTAAATAACTCTACAAAGGCAGTTTTAATGCATCCCACATGATTTAAGATGATCAATGAAGTAATCGTATTGTCTAAATCATAGACTCTTTCTGCTTTCTGCTGGTTTTGGTGTCACTTGCAGATTGCATTAGTTCCTCCCTCGTCTGTCTCACCTAGTGTCTGCGTATGACTGAGCTGAGGAAAGACGGGGGATTTTAAATAATCGTAGTTGTGCTGATGGCACATTATGTTCTGTAAGTGCAACAACCCTAAAAAAACTCTTCAACAAGGAGTAAATGAGAAACGATACAGTATGTGTGGACACTTGTTAGTCCCATCTGGTGACATATGCGAGGGTGCGACACTTCAGTCTGGAAATAGCCGGGAAGCTGTCGTCAGGACTCTCTGAGCTCGACATCCCCAGCTCCAAACTCAAAGGGCAGAAAAGGATGACACGATGAAAAAAGATGATGAGAAAAGGGCTCCCGTGAATACTGCCATGTCAGAGCTGTCAAATTTAAGGAACGCTATGAAACAGAAATACAAGTTTTAATTGATGAAAAATGACTTGATTGAATTAGAAAAAAGAAGCAGTTCACCCTTTTTTTTCTTATTTGGCTACTTGGTTAAAGAGTTTTTATTTTTCAAATACAGCTTGCAGTGGTTGAATAAGCACACATGAAACGCGTGTAAATTACTTTCGGTCGAGCACGCTAACCCAGCATGGTAACAGGCCATTTTGTTTTCCTTCATACTAAACTGGTGCAAATGTGCTGTAAGTAGTTGTGCAACAGGTTTTGTTGCCAGCATGGAAATCTCTTTTGGGCATTTGTTGCACCCCTGTATCCGCCACTCAACGCTCATACCGTGTACTCCGGGGCATCGCCGTAAAGGACTCTGTGTGTGTCTCTGTGGTATTTTTAACCTCCTCTATTTTTCTTGCCTGTCAGTGGAGCTGACATTGATCAGGGTGGAGATGACGGGCTCGTTGTGCGTCAAAGCCTCCACACGTTTCTGCACCACTGATTGCCACCAACCTGGAAACCAGAGCCACGTTACGCTTTTCATCTCATTTCGCTTCGGATTGTATAAGTGTTCTCTGATGTGCAAAACAAAAGCCACTCCTGCAAACAGTGAGAAATCTTATTATAAAGACATATTTGGTTCATACAGTAACAAAATATAGGATTATGCTTTACATCTCATTCAGAAGGCGCCCTTATTCAGAGTGGTTGAATGAGTCCGCCGTGCAGGAGTGAAAATAAGAGAGTAGGTGTTGAGACAGAAGGACCGAATCACTGTGCATGCGTTTCTCATTGCTTAAGCATTTCATGGTTTAAATACTGTACAAAGCTGTTTCTTATTACAAAATAAGATATTTTTCATAAAGAATTCTGCCATAAAGCCTCTATAAAAAAATATATTTGAATATGGACATTGTAATCATTCAATCCACTTTTGGATCTTAAAGGAGCAATCTGGGAGTTATAATTGAGCAGATGACGTGTGCAGTAAAGTGTTGAACTGAAAGGCTCATAAAGTTTCTCACAACATTACAGATGTGTTTTTTTTTTATTTTACATTTGCAACTCAGTGATGATATACTTATGTGGTTATACCATACCATTTCTATGGTTACAGTTATGTAAGAACTACAAATGCTGACATTTTAAAACAGTTTGTATATAGTATTTTAACTATTGAATTTAATATAATCTTTTTGCACTATTAATTTTATTTTATTCTTTATTTATTTTGTCAGACAAGAGGGAAACGTACTTTCGATTTCTTGTATTTTATGAAAAATTGACTTAAAGATGACTTTGACTTTAACTTTGACTTTATTTGGCAATGTCAGGACTAAATGGACCGTTATTAGGAATAATTTGGACGTGGCATTGGGATCATTTATTCGGGATGGCGTACTACAGTAAGCGCTCTTACCCAGCAAAGGGGAGGATAAGCCAGACGGCATACGATCTTTAGCTAATAAAAATAACTCCATGGAGTCGGCAGAAGGGGAATCTGCTCTTTAGAGAACATTTTTCCTTAGGAAAAGCTTTACTGGTTTAAGATTACTTCTCATGTGTGCCTGAAACAGAGTGTGCCTAGAGCTGGAAAAAGGGTGAAAACTTCACAAAATATGCTGATGACACTCAGCTCTATTTATTCATGACACCTGCGAAGAATAATCAGTTGCCTTAGAGGCATAAAGTGCTGGATGAGCAGCATGTTTTTACTTTTAAATTCATCCAAAAGGTAATTGCCTTTGCACTACAAATGTCAGAGATCAGCTGTCTAACTTGATAGACACTTTGATAGATATAGACACACTCTTTGGCCTTGAGTAATACCTCGAGGAACCTTGGAGTTATTTTATTCTTAGTTTTTACCAGGATCTGTCTTTTAAATCTCATTTTGAACAAATTGGGCCGTCTTAGTTAATCAATGTGATGTTACCAAAATCAGGAACAGCCTGTCCCGGAGTGAGGCTGAAAAACTGGTCCATGCTTTAATCACAACAAAGGTCAGATTACTGCAACATCATTTCAGTCGGGTGCCTTAGACGCTGCTGCTGGTGTGCTGACAGGAGAGAGCACGCTTCTCCTGTTTTAGCTTCATGTGAACTTTAGAATTAAGTATAAAATCCACCTTAAACCAGACAAAACCTTGAATGCTCTGGCTCCACTCTGTATCAGTAATCGCATTGTTCCTATTTAACGAACAAGAACGTGATGTTCTCAGAGTGCCTCCAGTTTTAGACATCAAGGTTAAACTTGACAAACTTGACATCTACCTTGTTTAAAAAAAAAGGCAACATCTAAGTGATTTACTTTGTTTTTAAATACTTTTGTTTGTATATTGTACCATATCTTTTATATACATTTGTATGTGTGTTTCTGCTTTAAATATATACTTTATTTATTACGTTTTTTGTGCTTTTGTTTAACTTTGTAAAACATTTTGGGTTCCGCCTTTAGCTGAAAATTGTCAAAAATATAACTGAGTTGGGTTGAGAACCACCTTAATTCAAGACACGGAAGAGGGAGATAGTTATTGGTCCATATTCACACAATAGCATCACAACTTCGCTGCAGATTCGTCCGCTGCATGTTGTCAAAGCCAATATTTCATCTTACCTCAATCGGAAAAATGCTCTATTGATTTAAGATCTGGTGACAGTGGAGGGCATTTCAATCAATCAATCAATGAAGCGATTCAGAAATATTTGGTTGACCACAAAGTACAGAGCATCATAGTAATCAAGATGAGAGCTGATAAAAGCATGAATGACCTTCTCAAGGTCACTGCAGCATAAAAAAGGCTTGACTTTAGCGAGAAGTCGAAGTTGACAGAAGCTGACTCTGACAACCGAGACGATCTGTTCATCAAATTTTAAAGCGCTGTCAAATGTCATGCCCAGAATTTTTACCACATGGTTAAGGTGAGGGGCTAAGGGACCAAGATCTGAGACAACAGTGCTACTGGGTGGTTTAGTCGGAGTAAATATCATGCATTCTCTAAAAAAAAAAACCCCGTAACACTGGCATGGCAGCACCTGTGTCCAACTGGACTCACAGCAGTCGGACCAGCACTGATCCAGCTGGACCCTCCTATGTGATTCCTTGCTTGTGTTGTTCTCTCAGATGTAAGTCGCTTTGGACAAAAGTGTCTTCTTCTTAGTAGTAGTAGTAGTAGTAGCATTCTGTTTTACTCTTGTTTAATTGGAGGAAATTGTCATTTGATCAAAGTCACCTCACTGTCATGTGCAAGAAGAAACAATACTCAGGTAGGCTGTGGTGTTAAAGAGTCAGTTGTTACTGAAGGGCTGAACGTATGCTATATCCTCCAAAACCTCTCCACCATCACCATCACCCCCATCCTGAACATTAGAGGATGGATGTTACAGTTGCTTTCCTAGCATGTGAAAACTGTCTGGCATCAACAAGCGATGTTCCCCAGGTCCGCCCCTTCACGAGTTTCTCTTCTTGAAACAACTCTTGTATAGTCGCTCAGTAAATGTTGGCATTATTCTGTTTGACAGGCTCAAATTGTTCTCAACTTATTAAAAATGATCCATGTGGAAGTTGATCTCTGCAGGCTATGTTTTGTTTCACTTAAATTTGTTTTTAGTGCGAGAGGTTATTCTGTTTAATACCGTGAGAGCTGGTTCTGGCACGTACGTGACTGCCAGACTTCGTATTTAAATGTCATGACTCAGCATTTAGTAGGTCAGACTGGACTGGTTTTGGGCCTCTGTTAGTACCAGCAAGCTAACTCTGGGAAATACTATTCCCTTGATTTTGAAAATTGAAATTATCTTTTAATAACAATTTCTAATGTACTGTATATATTTGTGAATTGATCAAGGAGATTTTGAACTTAAGTTGAGTGTGTCTTCTCTTCTTCTCTTCTCCTCCCAGTGTGTTGTTTCGTGGTTCACAAGCGTTGCCATGAGTTTGTCACGTTCTCCTGTCCCGGTGCTGATAAAGGACCTGCCTCAGATGTGAGTACAGACACAGATTTTGATGTTTAAATGTTTACACTTGTGCGTCAAAGTGAGCATGAGAGCCATGGAAAGAGAAAGCAGCCGAGATTGGTGCTGATATTTCCGGTTTATGAGCCTCCATCAACCGTCAACACCAGTGTCATATGCACACTTCAGCACCCTTAATCCCGTGATCAAAGTTGCATGTACTGTATCTTTCTGTAACTTTTGTTTTAGTTCAGTTTTGTTACTTTTGTTTGTGTGCCTAGGTTTCACACCTTACATGACTTAGCAAAACTGCTTCCTGTGATGTGATCAGTATTGGTCTCAACATGATGTGTTTTTAAAGTGGTCAAAGAGCATAGAAACATCTTTTGTCAGATTTATTTGTGTACTTTTTTTATCACAGTGCAATACAAATCTCAGATTTTTTAAAGTGAACTAAGGTGAAGGGAGACATTTATTAGAGGAGTCTTTAAGTTTTGCAGCCATGTCTTTACCGCTCCCTGAAGTGCCCCTTCAGTGCAACGAGCTCACTTGGTGAACCGCCTCCAGAGGAAATGTTGCTGTTCGCTGCTTGGCTTCTTGACTGACAAGTCAGAGCAGTGTTCTGCTCATTATGTGTCTAGCAACCACCGCAGCACTTTCTTCCACCTTTCACCTGACTGCGTCTGCTCGTTTCACTGTTGCAGAGCTTCAACTGCAGTCATGTGCAAAAGTTAGTACCCCCTGAACAACAACATGTAACTTTTTTTCAGTGTGCCAGTATTGGCTTAACAAAAACTGTGCAAAACATACATACACTTAATAGGGCAATACTAGGTAACCCCTTACTGCTTCTATAGGATTTCAGAGGCTTGTAATTGCCAGTGAGGCTAACCTAAGTAATAGGTGTGCAGACCTCTAAAAGCAGATGTTTTGACTAGGGGTGTCAAATTAGCGCATATATTGCAATTAATTAATTAATTAATTAATTAATTAATTACAGGCATATTTAGCGCTATGTTTTGTAATCGCTTAAAGGGAAAGTTTTGTTTTTTACAACCTGGACCTTATTTCTGGCATTTTTTATGGTCGTATACTCACCCAGAAAAGTTTGGTGTCATTAGGAGTCCTTCGGAAGATATAGGAAGTTTTTTGCGAGCCGCTTCTCCATATAATGGTAGCGAATGGGGGCACAGCGGGACACAGACGATGCAGCGTCTAAATAACACATTATTGCCGCGAAACTCGTTCATTTCTTTTGCCCACTCTTGCTACATCTTACTCCCCAGGTTTTTATTCAGTTAAACACATAATAACTCACTAACAACAAGGAAATCAGTTTGTAAACAAGACCTCTGACCTGCATGACGTCATCTCTGTGCGCGCATCCCGGACAGGTACAGCTAGACTTAAAACGGTAACTTAGACTAGAAAACGGTAAGGACGTCCATCACATTCAAAGTCGTCGTCCACAACCTCAGAATTTGACAAATATTCAGACATGTTTCAAATAACTAACAGTAAACTAACAGTAGAACTCCAGCTGTACACAGAGCTGTGTCTGGGATGTGAGTGGGGGAGTGAGTAGCGGAAAAGAGAGGTGGAAATAGAGGAATATATGAAAGTTGTTGGTCAAGTAAATGGGGAATTTACATTTATACATAAAACTTCCCAACGGTACCATTGATAAAGGTAAAGTGATTTATGTTCTTTGTTGAAAAGAATTTGTTTACCAGCAAAGCAGCCGGCGCATGCGCACGTCTGCGACAGAGGCTGGATAATGTTCTTGCCAAGTGGATGTAAATGGCTAAAACTGCATCTGTTCAAGTCTGTTAAAAAAATAAAATAAATTACTTTATAAAGCCACTTTTTGTTGTTATATATCAATGTTTTGATCTGACACAAATAATGAAATGAATTTAAAGGAAGACACCTCAAGTTGAGGGCTTTTCTCAGCAATTTTTAGGGGAGATTAAAAAAGAGATTAATTATATCAATTAATTACATATCTTAATTAATTAATATCTCAATCTTTTAAATAGCTTGACAGCACTAGTTTTGACAGTTTGCTGGTCTGTAGCACCCAGGGTTCTGTTCAGTGGAAGGAGAGAAATACTTTGGTAATTGCCTGAGAGAAGCAGTTGTTGTTTGTTGCACATCTACCTGTAAAAGGGTTGCAGAGCCCTCCGAATCATTTTTAGTTCAACGCTCTGCTGGAGGAAAGATTATTCACAAGTGGTAAGCCTTCAAGACAGTTGGCAATCTTCCCAGAAGCGTACATCACCGCAAATTTACCCCAAGGTCAGACTGTGCACAGCTCAGAGAAATACAAAACAACCTGAGAGCTCTATCTCAGACCCTCGAGGCCTCACTGAGCATGTTAATTGTTAAAGTTCATGACAACACAATTGAAGACTGAACAAGTACAGTTTGTTTGGAGAGGTTTCCAGGAGGAATTTTCAAAAAAAAAAAAAACATGGAAGCACAACTGAGGTTTGCAAGCCTGCATTTGAGATTTCTGGAATAATCTCCTATAGATGTGAGACCAAAGTGGAAATGTTTGGCTCTAATGGCATTTGTCAGGTTTGCTGAAAACCAAACACAGCAGAGAGAGAGAGGTGAACATAGGAGGTCTTTTTTTTTCATTTTTTTTATTTTTGGGGGGTGGGGTTGCAGCCATAGGACCTGGGTACCTTGCAGAGATTTGAATCAACCATGAACCCCTCTTTGTACTCACGTATTCTAGAGACAAATATGAGACAAATATGAAGCCGTCTGTGTGACAGCTCAACCTTTTGTCAACGTTTGGTCGTGCAAAAGGACAATGATCCCAAGAACATCATCAAATCTACATGAGAATAGCCCAAAAAATAAAAGAATTAGGATTTTGGAACGACGTAGGGAAAGTCCAGACGGCGTTGCCCACATGATTTCTTTTTTGTTGCTTTTCATTTAAGGTTGCATTGACCTTATAGTCAGATGTGCTATGGTCAGATGATCTTTGTTATGTATATATAAAAATCCCCAACTAAATAACCTAAATGGCCGAGTTGGGTATCCAGGTACACGTGTACAACCTTGACCTGTGTTTTTGGTGATATCTGTTGTTGTCTGTTTTAAAAAGTGCCTCCCTTCACCACCCTATTTACAATATTCTGTCATTCTGTCATAATTTCCTGTTTATTTTCTCAGCCTCCTTTTTCTTTTCTGACACATGTCCACATCTCTACATCGGGGATACGTGTATCTCCTCATCTCGGAAAATCTCTCCCACCGTCTCCCTCTAAACTAAATCTGCTTTGTACATCCTCTTTTTAAATGCTGCTCCACCCAGGGGGCCCTTCCTCTTAATTACGGGGCCTTATCCTCCTCACCATGTCATCTTTTAATGAGTTCATGGCCTTAAGACCTCAGTCCCTACACAGTGGGAATGTAGGGTAGCTCCAATCCAAACTAGTTGCTCATTTAAATATAGGAGACGAAAAGACGGGAGGCCTTGTGATTAAAGAATAGAGGAATAAGAGGAGGCAATTCACAAACCACTGATTTATCACAACAATAATAAAACTGATATTTCACAAAAAAAATATAGGTTTTGACAGAGATATTGAGTGATGCAGGGACATTAAAAGACATAATTTCCAATAAGACTTATTCTATTATCAGAAAGATTGCCTCTCTCTTTCTGGAGTCCATTAATTCCCATTTTACCTCTTGCCTCTCGTTCTCTCTGTCAGCTATGTATGTTTAAAAGAAGAATTCAATTATAGATGTGGGTTAATAGAATGGGCTCCCTGTGGGACAGGTCGAGGGATGAAGTCCTCTAATGAAACCTACATTTCAGGCTCCCGGCCTGCTAATGGTATAGAAGTCAGAGTGTGTGTGGACTCGTGTGTGCAGGTGTCCATGTGTGCATCACAGGCCGAGACGTATGCACATGATCAGCAGAAACTGGAAAACTGAAAATGGATGATTAAAATCTCCCTCCAGTTATGGAGAAGCTTGAATGTCAAAGGATTCTTTTTTAGATATTTATCTGAAATATCCAGGACCCCCCCCCCAACACACCATTGTTATTATATTGATCAACCATCTATATTTACTGTTGATTCTCCTTATTAAAGTGCAATGAGAAAATGCATTTATAATATTGGAGATAGACCAACTAATTGGTTTGCTGATATTTGGTCATTTTTTGAATAAGTAGCATCAGCCAAAGAAAACCCTATAGTGGTTGACCTCAAGATAATATACATATAGATATATAACAAACTATATATATATAAAGCCACTATTTAGCGTGACCCCCTCAGACCCAAGCACAGATTTGTTTCTTGACGGATACTGACCCATGCAGATTTTTGAACTTTAATTAGGGTTCTATTAGATTCATCAGTCAGGTTCCTGTAGTTTCTGTTTGCACCTTAAACATGGACAAAATAAAGAACAGCAAACATTTCTTTGACAGAACACGGCTAGGACTGCATAGGGTGGGCGTGCTCAAATGTTTTGCAATTCATCAGTACAAAAGACCTAATAGAAACTTCCATAAATCCGTTCCTTGTTTTCCTTAGAATAGGCCTCTTTTATAAAAAATTACAATATGTGAAATTGTAACTGTGTTATTGCTGAGTTGCAGCATTTATTTATCTAGCATTTTACAGTATCTTGGCAAGGGTTTGAACTGGGGTTGCAAGAGGAAAAATTATGACAAATTTTCAGCAACATCCCATGGGAAAATAGACCCCAAAGCCAACAAATACAATGAAAACACATGGTGCCTAAAGTAGAGCCTTGAGGTACGCCAGAGAATATAGATGAACTGGACCAACCTGTGACATCATCACCACGTTTTCTAAAGCTTTTGAAGCATCTTTTCTTGTATTGCATGGTGCCATGTTGGAGAAACTGGTTTGAATAATCCCAATGCAAGGTAGCTATTTTAGCTTGGCTGGCTTAGTATATGCTAATATATGATGCTAATTTAACATCACTTTCTGAACAATTCTGTTCAAAACAACATTAAAATCCTCTTTTAGGTGCTAATTTTTTACTGCCTTAGATGTCCACGAACTCCCATGGAAGGTTTCCAACTTTGAAAATTCCTGAACTGTTCCAACACCTGATTTGGTCAAAATAAAAGTGGGAAAAACAAATTACGATAACTAAGTGAGAGTGTGCAAGGATGTCTCTTGTATTTTCTGCCAGTTGCACAACATCACTAATGACTTAACTGACTGTGTGTGTTATCTGTGAGTCGGTGGGAGTATAGTGATGGCGCTGACAAGAAATATAATGGGCAGCTGAGTGGTGAAGCGAAACAAGAGCAAAGAGAGTTAGAGAAAGTACAGTGACAGGAAAACAAGTCAAAACAATAGACGCCTCAGCATGCTCAGTATTGTGCTGAATTGATTTGCTTTGTTTTGTTGTTATGAGCAATTTTCAGTTTAGACAACTTAAAACAAATAATATCTCACCCTGTGGATCCCCAAAGCTGGACAAAAATCCACGAATAAGTAAATAAAAGTGAATTGATTTGTTTGGTAAATTTACAGGGTGACAAAACAGGAGTGAAGCAAAAAAAACTTCAGAGTAAACTCGCACCCAAATAACGAACAAAATGCCTTGCTTTAAAAACCCAGTGCTAGATCACCTATCCATAACAAAACAGTAACTCTGTCTGCACCGATCCACGGCAACCGCTGGAGGCACAGGAGCACCAATCAGAGGGAACCTGGAAAAAAACAAAACAGCAGAGGCCAGCAAAGTGCACAAAGATACGCGTATGCAAGCACATCATAGCCACCACGCGTATCCTGCATTTATTTGACACGTCGACATGCACGTTCTCCAAAAAACACTGAACGCGTACGCGACCGGCAGTTCTCGCTCTGCCCGCGAGTGGCGCTGGTCCCGGTCCGAGCCCCAGCTGACCACAAGTGTCTGGACGCGGAGGTCGGAAACGTGCGGACTGTTCTGAAGAGAGGCTGAGCAGCTGTTATCCTCATATTTATGATGTGACATTGTCACTTCACAGTGACAAACATGCATGTCGAAACAGCATCGGCAGATCAACACAGTCCTGGTGCAGATACAGAGTCTTGCTCGTTATGTCTGTGCTCCTCGGAAGATGTAGCAGTGATGAAAGCTGGTGGGCTTTGTCCACCAATACTCAAACGTCTGAGCTGGATACAGAGGTTCTTCAGTCATCGCTCGACGACACCGACTTTGCTCCAGATATTTCGGTCAATTAATCTCCTAACGTCATCATCAATTGCCTGCAAGACGAACAAGCTCTCCAGTCTCCCAACGGCTTTTGTTGAACGGCCTGACAAACCCTCACCGATGGCGCGTTTTCTTTACAGAGATCACAAGAAAAGCAGTGCAGAGATCTCCTCTTCATCCCGTGTTGTTGTCTTGTTTGTGTCCGTTATTCCCATAAATAAGTAGTATTATACAACTACTAAATATGTATTTTCTTTTCTAAATCTGGCTCTGCATACTGTCTCCAAACGGTTACCTTCAGTACGACGTGCCCTCCTCGCGTGGTGCGCGAGTGAGGTCCGTTCACAACGCAGCTGGTTATTAACGCGAACGGACGTGAACGCAGGCTCAAACAGCAAGTATATTTGCCCCTTAATACTGATGCTCAGGTGTGGCCAGGACCTCAGAAAGACTTCCAAAAATGTTCCATCTGGTCAAATTGGTTATCCATTTGTTGATTTGTACTAATTGATTCCCAAAATAGAGAAACATTGTGTCTCTGATTTGGCTGATTTGAGATAACAGAGGAGGAGGAAGAGGCAGAGGAGGCAGGAATATAATGTGTTTTTGTCCCTGGTCACTGTTTTTATGTCTTCATCATCCTGCTTTTATGTTTCCGATTGATCTTTGAGTTTCCAAGACAAATGTATTCATTCATTGCTTGTAAAGACGCCACTGGCCCTCATATTGCTCCCTGCTGCCCAACGCTGTAGCTTCAGCAGCGCTATGTTCCATTTTAACAAACGCACAAAAAAAAGAGAGAAAATTCCCATGAGATGTTCTTGTCCTTGAGAAAATCGAGAAACGGCAGAGGAACACACATCAAATGCGAAGCCACATCTGTATACGTTTGAGCAGGAAACGCATGAAAACCTAAAGTTCTGAGGAGGCTTTTGGGGGAAAGTGGGTATAATAAGACGGTGGCAGCCTAATTGGAAAATCATTTTCCAAGACAGGTGTGGAGGAGCGGATGAAAGCAATCATCTCATTCGTTCTGGCTCATGAGATGAAAAGACATGAACATCCACATGTCAAAAATAACTCTGACGGATCCCCTCGGCTCATACGCTCGGTGTGCCCACCTCATGACACAGTGTGCAGCCCTCTCAGCCAGAGCTGCATATGACAGCCAGTCTCTGTGTGTGTTTGTAAAAAGATAAGAAGGTGGCCATCGGTGCAGCCGCGGTGATTAGCTGCAGGTGTGTATTCCAGCTGAGCTGCGCTTGCAGGTGCCTCTCACGCGCACAAAACTCCCGATCACAGGGGACATATTAGACAGAAATAGCCCATTTTATTCCAGTCTAGTTATGCCCTTATTATGAAGGATTAGCTTTTGAGTTTTTTATAAATCCAAAGGATGTAATTAACATTAAGGTAAGAGAAACACCTGCCGGCAATGTTCCTTCACCGGGGAGATGTGTGCCCATGGATCAGCCATTTATATACCGTCTTCTACTCCCACATCCAGTGCGTTGAGATCACCTCACAAATACTGATGCATAGAAGCGGGCCTGCTGCTCTGTAGTTCCTTGTGGTGAATCACAGCGACAACTGAGAGGAAGACAAAGAAATTACGTTTCTGCCACGGGAAAGTGCATGTGGGTGAGGTGGATGTTGCATACGCTCTCTGTACAGCCTCTGTCAGTCCTAAAGCTGCACATACCGGGATGTTAATTAGATAAGTGGATATGGGTTCAGGATAAACAAATTCACAGTGACTAAGTACATATGTGAAAAGGCTGTTAATAAGAAGACAAAGGGAGCATGAACGTACAGTACAGTATACGCATGTGACCAAGATGTACCCGGTGAGAGAGTGTACCTCAGTGCAGGTACGGTCATTGCAGACATTTAGCAAATGGAAATCATGAAAAACTAAAATTATACTTTGTGACTGAAAAAGGACCTGATCATTCATTTTGACTGATATTGGGTGTCAGGGGGATGTAATGGTAATAAAATGATGATCTGAACCCTCTGGTTTCTATATTTTACAGTGATAAGGTGCTAATGGGGAGGTTTTAGCAAATACGCTGCTAGTCTTATAAATAAGTTGGCATTTGCAGTGAGAACATACTCATGGAACCGCTCATATCTGATATCTTATTTTTATCACGTCACCATGCACATCAATTTCCACATCATTTCCCTTTCTTTCTTCTTCTTTTTTTAGCACAAGCACACATTGTTCTGCTGACTTTGGTTTCATTATACTGTTCTTAGCGATCATACAAATTCACTATCTTTAAATCATACTTTAGAAATTCAATGATCTGATTAGTTTAGGACCATCACAATTGGTGTACAGTATAGGGTAGCAAACAACCGACTCCTAAAGAATATTCAGAAACTGTTTCTTGGCAGAGATGTGGGATATGAATTAAGGGGGGAGTTAATATTCAAACACCCTCGGGTGCATGCAACTTTAAACAGATTATGTCTTTCTGTCAGGGGAGTGAAGCTGTGGAACGGATTAAACGGTAGAACGGTAGAAATAAAGCAATGTCCAAGCACGTACCGATTTTAAAAGCAGAAAAGTATGAGCAGGAAGTAAAAAGTGATTAGCATTTAGTGGAGAAGAGCTAGGTTTAAATTAGCTTTGCTTCTCCTTCCTCCTTTTGGAACAGCTTATCATTATTTGTATTATTTTTATTATTACTGTTTGCTTGAAATAAAACATTCATTCATTCAAAGGCCCCAGCTCTTTCTTTAGGAGTGTTCATATTTTCATACATGTGGTTAAGAATGATGCCCTCGCAAATGTCACAGACTACACTAAGATGTGTGTTTGTGTGTGAATAACTCATAATCTTTAGGACACAAAGCTGATTGAAGTGTCATATTTAGTGTCCTCTGAAGTGCTGGAAACATCTGTATGTGGATCTGTTTGCATCTGTTTATGTTAAACATTTAAAAAAACTTTATGGAAGGGTGATGTAAAGTATTTTTACCAATGTTTTTTCTCACAGACATGCAAACACTGGCATACACACACACACACACACACACACACACACACACACACACACACACACACACACACACACACACACACACAGCTTGTGGTTGCATTGCTAGTCTTTCATTACATGTGAACAAAGAGCTTCAGATGAAACCCATCACAATCAGATTATCGTGTTGACACCCCTCTGTACCCACCTGCTGTCACTTCCTGTAAATGCTTTATTACCCCATGAAATGCTCAGAGCAGTGGAAAGTTAGAGAGGCAGAGATGAATACTTGTGGTGAAAGACAAATGTTAAAGAGATGGAAGGAAGGAGACTTTTCAAACATTTGTTTATCCTTTCTCTCTTTTTTTCCCCAAATGTTGCATTCTGCACCGTTTGCTGCATTTGTGCAGCGTGCTCATAGTTTTTAACAGCTTCGTCCTTCCGGAAGAAGACTAAATATGTGACTGAATATAGATCATAGAGGACAACTGTCTAATTCCCTTTTTTGTTTGTTGTTTTCTTTCCCTCCGTTTCTTCCAGGATCCGAGGGCAAAACACAAGTTTAAGGTGCACACCTACTCCAGCCCCACCTTCTGCGACCACTGCGGCTCTCTCCTCTACGGCCTCATACACCAGGGCATGAGATGTGACCGTACGTGCCGTGTTTTTCATCCATCTGCTCATGTCCCACCCCATTAGCTTGATTGTATTTATAGATATTCATACAAAATTATCATATTTAGACAAGCTACAGCCCCCAGTTCTAGACTCTGTCTAAAATGTAAATTAAAAACACAATACAATGATCTCTCGAACCCATATTTCATCCCCTCGGAACACAGAAAACATATTGGGTATCAGAAACCCATCTCACAGAGGTTGGCAACAGGCTGGAAAAATAAGCAGTACTAAAAGGAACACCTGGAGGAACATTTAGCAACTAATGTAGTTATTGGGTTTAAAAAGAACATCTTAGAGAAGCAGTGTCTCAGACATGAAGTAGAGGTTCAACAATCTATAAAGAAATTATGCAACAATTTCAGGAAATGTTCCTCGGTGTGAAGGGCAAGGGCTTGAATATCTCGTCTACAGAACAAAACATCATCAAAAGATGTTAGAATCTGCAGAAATCCCTGTGCACATGGGACAAGACTGCAGATCATCAGGCTCCTGGGTTGCACTGCATCAAAAATGTATTAGTCTGTAACTGAAGTCACTGCATCGGTTCAGGAATAAAATCCGTTTAAGAACTCGCTGCAGGCACAAACGCAGGTTAGAGCTCTGCCATATGTGAACATGTCTCCGCTGGACTAAAACCCATTTAAAGGAGCAAAAGGCTCCTTTTAAGAAATGAGACTCTCTAGCGCCACCCTTCGCCACGACGGCCGTCGGGGGTACTGCAGCCAACAGCGAAGCCTGCACGGGAGAACGGGGAGAACGCACATGCAGCGTCATGTGACGTCACATCCGCAGGACAGCGCGGGAAATTCGGGCCCACAATTGCAGCACATTTTGCAGCACACAGCCTGTTCAAGGCAACGGAGAGATACACTAGAGGGCTCATTCGTTTTGGTTTGGAACGCTTCATCTGACATTATTACTAGAAAACTTAAAACGTATAAGAATTTTTTTCATAAATCCTGCCTCAATCCTGCCTCATGCTCCTTTAAAACTGGTTAGATGAATCGAAATCTGAAATCATTTTTTAAAACCTAGAAAATAAGCATATGCGAATATTTTTTTCTTGAAAAAAGGGAAAAATGTCTAATTTTCAATATTTGATTGATCAATGAGATTTAAAAATGGTTGCATTCTGTTTTTACTTACAGTTTACATATTTCTAGATCTGGGGTTGTTCTTGAATATGTGGCTTACACAAAATCCTAGCTCAGACGTGATGCTCTTTCACTTCTTTTCCGTTGCTTCACTCTGCAGACTGCATGATGAACATCCACAAGCGCTGCGTGCCCAATGTGCCGAGTCTGTGTGGGACAGACCACACTGAGAGGAGAGGCCGCCTCATGATCAGCGCCGATGTCAAGACTAACGTTCTCACTGTTACCAGTAAGTCATCTGTCTCCCTCTGCTGTTACACTGGCAGAGGTGAACGACTCGCGAATGAAACGCAAGCTCACACTTGGAAGTCACCACATGCTTTGTTTGGATCCGTCACAACAACTTAAGCCAGTTTACTGATGTAAGAAACATTGCATGTCTCGCCAGTCAATAGAGGCATGCTATCCTGTATTTACATTATTTATATTGTATTTTTCAAGTCCAATACACTTAATGGCACTATAAGGTGATTTACAATTGTAACACATGCTTGACTTGGCCAAGAAATTCTTACAATTAATTAGATTGTGGATTTCAACATGATTCTCCACTTTATTGCCCAAAATGATATAAGATAGATATATGGTGTGAGATATACTTTGTATTGGGGCATATTTTCTTGGTAACTGCAAATAAGCCGTTGCTTCACTATGTGATGAAACAGTATCACAAAAACAGCACACATCTGACCCCTGAGGTTTTTCTTTTCTTTTTCTTTTAGTTTGTTGCCTCTGAGACATTTTATGTAAAGCCAAACACTTCCTCTGTGATACTTTACTTTGAAATGTATATCATGGAGAAATTTGAAATGATGGAACCATCGGGTAACTTTTGACTAAAGTTGGGCTATCATTTTCATTTTCACATAAATTTCAGGCAAATAATTGAATTCATAGTCAGAGGTTTTAAAAAGTGACTCAGAATTGGCTCATGGGATTTATAAGGGCACCGCCACGTCACAAATATAGTGACAGGTTTTGAGTGGATGTGACATTCCAGCAATTCAGCAAACAACATGTTAGAGATAGAAAATAAGTAAATAAGATTGATATTTAATTGGAAGTGTCACATGTGATGAGTATCAGGAATAATTGGGACAGTTTCGACTAAGTACGTATAGCCATCTTGTACTTGTTTTGGACCTTTTCCACCGAGTTTAAATTTACGGTGGATTAATCCTATGATTCTGCTTTGTCAAAGATTTCTTCCGTGTGTTTGCTGGACCTCCGTCTTTATTTTGCAAGAGTAAACATGTACTACTGCTGTCTCATACTCTTAGGGCCTGATTTACTAAAGGTTTGCGTGTGTAAAAATGTGTGCAAACTTGACAGCACCCGCAAACCAAAGTGCCAGCTGATCTGCTAACAGCGTGCAAAGAGGACTGCGTCTCTCAAATGCGCAAAATAGCACACGCAATTCAGTTAGTACTTTTGCCCTGATGAATAATCAATATGGGGCGTACCTGCCAGAAATCCTAAATACTGGGAGGGGAAGATGCAAATTGGTCCATTTACCACGCGCAATGAGATTTACCAAGCCTGAAAGTTTTTGCGGGGATTGTGATTGCGTCTGTATTTAATACGTTCGAAAGGAAGGTGCTAATCTCCACATGCAAAATGAGAAATATTTTATTTGAATGTTAAATCGAGTATTATTCAGCAAAAGTAAAAATACTGCTGTTTGCACCTGTTATCAATTGCGCACGCAATCTTAGTTGATCACCCGCAAAACACACAACAACAGCACGCGCAAACTTTTTCAGTGCACACGCAATTTAGTACTCTTTATTTAGGATCTTAGTAAATCGGGCCCTTAATGTTTCTGGAAGCATCTTTAGCCAGATTCTCTTTCTTTTTAACTCTCACTGTTGTATTGGTTTGATGCCACAGCTTCATAATGAACCATGGATTTAAGATTGTAGTTGAGTGAATGAGAGCAGGATGTTGCTTAGAGAGAGCGCTCCCAGCCAAGCTCGGAAAAAAGAGAAATATTAATCATTAAAAGCATTTATATTGTCAAATATTTTTCTTCTTTGTGGATAAATGATTGACAACGTCTCTAAACCAAAAACAAATCAGAATCTTAGCGCTAAAAGCAAAATGGACTTGTGTAGTTGACTGCTACCTTAAAGGAAGAGTACTTGGCCAAAAATTTAATTAAAGCTTTTTAATTTCTATAAATCATATCCATTTGTAATTTTTTCTCTTTCTTTTTAAAAGGTTTGACCTCAAAACCGAAATGCTCCTGTTTGTAATTTTACTTGTAGCAGCTCATTTTACCTCTAGGTGGCAGCAGAGGCTCAGATTTCCTTTGCTTTCTGCTTTCACCTCAGTTTTACCTCAAACTGAAAAAGTCTTTCTTGATGAAGATTTATGTCCCTTTTCCAACACTATTCAATCACAGTTCTGAACAGCTCACAACACTTCATAAAATATTCAAAATACATTTTTATACTCAATCTGTTCACATTTTGCTCAAACATAAAAAATTTTAACTCCACCAATCAGACTCAGTATGTGATGACACATGTCCGTTCCGTTGCTATTACCCTTACTGGAGGTAAATGAGTCCGCCTTCATTACAAAAACCTTTAACTTTTGGGTGTTAATTCTTCTGTTTTGGCTTGGTTTGTAAATGAGCACATGATGGCCTTTATCCGGGCTTCATCCCTGGGTTTCCCTCGCTCTTCCACTCCGTTCTTTGTTCTTGGTTCCCACGCTCATAGGCTGATCATTAGCTGCTCGTTACTCTGGGAAGTGATAAGAGAGCAGACTTATCACACACACACTGCTAGGACAACACTAAATCCCAAAATCCACTTGGGCTACAATGCAGAGGAGAATATTGAACCAAATCACACAGCCTGCCAATGAAAAAAAAAAAAAAAAAAATCATTTTGCCTCTTTCTTCCCATTTATTTGATTCCTGTAAATGGTGAAAGGCATTTGCAGGAGCAGTACTTGGTTGTGTGCACAGGGGGCAGTGTGGAGCCACCAGAAACATGCTCCCTGGGTGAGGTATAAAGATGAGAATGAGCTGCAGAGCCAGCAGGAAGTACTCCACAGCTTAATGAGGGAGGATCTGATGGAAATGGCTTTAAGAAGAGTCTAAGCTGTTGACTAACTGAAGGTTTATTCAGACCATTTGGGTAAAGTGATGCTTTCACGATTGGCTGTAATTCTCTGTAACCAGAGTTCAGGGTCACCGCTGGAACATCTCGTACTGGGAGTGGAGGATTGGCATCTGCCTCAAAGTCGGGAACATGCAGTGGAACGTTGAACCGGGCTCTTAAAGGGCCCTCTCCCTCCAGTACCCACCCAAGAGAAGGGGATATTCAGAAAGAACCGCTTCATAAAACATGTTAAAAGACGTGGAGCTGGTCTGAGGGATGATTGTCTGTTCTAAAAACTGACGTTTGAACGTTCCCTCTCGTACCTCTGGACACTGATGTCACTTTAGACTATTCTGCATCCTGGAACCACAGAAAGATGTACAACCTCATTATTCTACACTTTTCTAGATGGGATATTTTGAAGTTTGTTTCTTGGAACTAAACTTCATTTTTGGCATCATTTTTAAGACACCTATCACCTGAGGTATAATTAACAACTAAACAATATTGATGTAATTGCTAGTCGTTTGGTTATAATATTGATTGACTTCAAATCTTATGTCTGTGATAACTACACTGAGTCACCACATTACTAGTTACAGCTTTGAAATCTCATGCAATTTATCAGCTTTGCCAAATATTCTACATGTAAAAAGGCTCTATGTTTTTAGCCAACTGTTAAAATACTTTGAAACATAATGTCAGTATACCAGCAATTGGTATACTGTTTTAGAGTAGGACGCTGCCAAATATACACACGTACACACAGAAACACACAAATATATTATGCATGCGGCGTTAGAAACATTCTTGTGGGTGTCTGTGTCAGACCTCAACAGGAACCATAATCCAAAAATGTATACAGACAGACTACATGAGGAGCTAAAGAATAACTGTCAGGGAGACAAAGGACTGTTTATAGAAACCACACTGACAAACACTCAAGGGAGAACAATACACAGGTGTTGACAGAGGAAGTCAAAAAAGAAACCGGAAAAACAAGAGAAGAAATGCAAAATAGAAGTCCAACAGCTAAGCTTGAAACAGCGCATCTGGTTTTTCTTTTTTTAACAAGCTGCCTAGATGCTTTTTCTATTATCAGATCAAAAATTCGTCACAATCCACAAAATAAAATGATCAGAAAAGGTTTGGCAGCACATATATAGGAGAGAGGAATCAAAACAGAGGGCAGGAATCCCTCCAAGACTTAATGATGCTGCTTTACATGAGAAAAGGTGCTCCGCTAACACCCACACTCCTGTACACGCAATATTCTGCTGTTACTGCACTCTTCTCCACTGGCCCCATCTGTGCATTAACTCCCTGTCATGCACACACAGACGCTTGCATGTTCCTTGTAATCAGAAAACGCTCAGTAGATGTAAGAACTTCATGTACTGTATGTTTCCAGAGTCACATTTAGACAGCGTTCACAAGCAGATCCATTCCCTCGCACACCACCACAAAAATGCGCACATCCGCTACTATTTACTTCAAGTGTCCTCTGAGACTATTTGGCATCCTACCCTCTTTACAGCTCTCCTCGGCCCGTATTTGATGGTCACTTTAACAGACATCATCTAATATTTATTGACCTGCTCTGCTGAGGGTTTAACGCTAGGTTGGTGCTGTGGTTAACCTCTTAGAGCTTAGTAGAATAACGCTTTGACAGCAGCATCTCTGACATCTTGGGGGTTTCTCACACTGAGTGCACTGGGAAGCTGCTTCTTCCATCCTTGTTTTAAGCAATGCCGCATGCTCCCACAGCATTTCAGTTCATAGCATAACGCATTAAGGCGTATGTTCTATTAAGGATATTTTCTCTTGCTTGAATGTTTTGGCGTCAGTGGTGACTACCGAATTAAAGCTAACATAACACACCTCTGTTACTTAATTTGGGGAAGCCTGTGTCTGCAAATATGTAATTCAGTGTAACGAAGCACATTTCTTTACTTGTGGCAACTGTATTTATTTGCACAACAACGTAGGTGATAATAATCGCACATTGTACTTGAGTCACAATAGCAGTTTATTTGTCATGATTTGCACAATATATTTTTCACATTGCTAAGTTGCACGTTTTTTAACTTTATATATTGAATGTGTGAGTTTTTGGGGGACAGCGTTGATTGAGTGGGTGGGGCAGGTGCATGAGTGCGCACTCGGCTCCCCCTGCAAGGGGAGAAGAAAGTTAAGATCCGCCGAAGATGTGCACATTATTGGAAGTGCAAACAGTAAGCGATGTAGAAGTGTTTGTGAATGTGATGCAATTTCATCAGTGGTAAGTGAGCAATTTAGTGGTGTGCGGAGAAAATACGTTGTTTGTGGTGATGTGACGTTTCGTATTGAGGCTTCGAAGAGTGTGGAGGGCGGGGGGTTGCGAGATGTGCGTATCGAGGCTTGCTTTATTCAGGGGCGGAGCTGAAAATGATGACATTGGAAGCCTGGCTGTACCACGTGACTATTTAAGGAAGTTATTAAGGAAGTGGTTTGGATTTTGCAGCGAGTTCTGACAGCGATATACACCCCTCAGACTCCATTCAAAATGTGGGTGTTTGATGGAGAGTCGCGGTCAGTGAGAGTTTGGAGAAACTGTTTTTAAATAAAAACCAATGATCTGTCACTGGCCCTACCTCAACGTTAAAAAAGCACAATCATTGTCCACACCCCAACCTCAACCACCCTCGGTCACTGTAAATGATCATTTTGTTTTTCATCGTTTCCTAATAATCATTTTCCACACTGCCAGTAATACATACATACATAAATAAATAGACAAATACAATTTCAGAAAAAGAATGAGAGTTTTTCATGAGCAAAACATAATTTATTCATTCATTAATTCGTATATTTATTTATTTTTATATTTGTTTTGTCATTTTTCATCCCTCAGACATACACACAGTATCCTGCCACCACTTCAATATACATGTTTTGCATACTTTATTTTGCAGTTTTATTTAGAGGCTTTCTGCAAAATGCCACACACTTCAAATTGATTCCAACTAATATTTTTGCGTCCACTAGATGTCCTACTAGAGAAAATGAAGCTTCAAGAAGCTTCGCCCTGAGTGAACCAATTGGATGAAAGGCTTCTACTCCATGAAGCTTCATCTGCCCATTACTAGTTGTTTGTGTTTAACAACTAGTGCGCGGCCAAAAATTCCCCCGGGGGCACAGCGCCATCATAAAGGTTCCAGCAGAGACCAAGTGTCAGGATAGGAAGTGGGGGTATTTCAAGTTACGGTGTTTATTTCTATTTATTGTATTTCTATTTTAGAGGGGTATGTAAGATGATGCCAGCAGCTAAATTGGATTTTGTATATCGTAGGTGTGCTGAGTATATTTAAGAGGTGTCTATGGTTACTTAGCCATATGATACATGTTTAGTTCACCTGTGGAATGGAAGCGTCCGGTGATTAATCCAGTGCCACAGTATTTAAGGCACCAGTTACCATCCGTCTGTGTTGCAGAATTCACCACAAGAGACATTTTTCACCCATGGCTGTTGTTAGTCCAGCACTGCTTAATAAAAGAAAGAAAAATGGGAAACCTGACCACTGCCTACGATTTTCTTGGACATCATCCAGTCACTCACGGTTCACAGGCTTAACAGTCGGTTAGCCTAAAACGATCTGCTCTGAATAGAGCCGTAACAGCATGGATGAAAAAGAGGGCACTTGTTCAGTCATGTCTCCGTTAGCAGGGGTCCAGCTAGTTTTACGGGGGCCTCAATCATCAAAGATCATCAAAGAATTGTCAGAAACGGCCCTGTGACGAGAATTTCCTGGAACCTTTACGGTGCTGAAACGCGTCCCTGCCGTACGTTGGGTGCTCAGAGCCCGAGAAACTGCTGAGGTGGAAAGGTGTGTTGACTTGGTACGCTGTAGGCAGGAGATGCTGCTCAGACATCTCGGTGTCCTCTTCTAATAGCAACCATCATAGCTACCTACTTTGACCAAAACATGTCACAGATCATTCATAAGTAAAATGTGTTTACTCTTGACAAAAATATGTCCCCTATAAGATGGCAAGCCAGGACACAAGCCCCATCATTAGAAGACTGCTGTCTTGAAATGTCAGTATGAAGCTGCTCTTTCATTAACCTTCACCGACACAATTTGCAACGCATGGTATCACAGATTGCTTCTCGACTGCTGGGTGAACAGCATATTCTTCTCTCCTGGGACAACTACAGCATTGCAGGAGATCAAAGTTATGTATGCTCAGCTAGTAGACAGACACAAGCTCCCAAGACATATGGCAACAATGTGGCTTTGCAAGGGGAGGGGACATTTTTGGACCGAAGTACATGGTCAACATACTTTTTTTAAGAGTTTTAAGACAATCGCATGATAAATGCAGTGTAAATGCACTATAGTATTAGTAAATGACTCAAGCTGATACTTTTTGCAGTATTTCTTTCGGTTTTTAGCTTAATTTTCTGGGCCATTTATTTAGACAAGCAATCAATTGTATGTTTTTAAGTAGGCGATGTTAGAAACATTGTTGTGGGTGTATGCATCAGACCTAAGCAGCCCTGCTTCTGGTAATTGGATGTGACCCCACAACTTGACCAGCAACGAAAATTATACACACACACACACACTCCAGTCGCAGGGGATTTTCCACCACCGGAATACAATTACAGCCCAATAAGAGACAGCCACAAAAGAAGGATTAATGTTGGCAACCTTCAGTTGGTCTATATGGTCATTACAGCTAAATCTGGCAACGCCAAGGCTCTAACCCCCAATACAATCAAGGGTTATAAATGTATGCCTCAAGTTTACCATGAATAATGTGATTGGGTGGTTTCAGGGGAGAGGCTTATTTCCCCCTCCCATCTCTCTTAAAGCATTCTCAAGATAATGCCCTCCCCAAGTTCCCTTTACATATCTGCACAATAATGATGATGTTAATGGTAATGGTAATAATGATGATGATAATCCAATTTAAATAAAGTCTATGACCCACAGATGTAAACCAGGAGCATTAAAAAAAACTGCAGGTGTAAAAGTGAAATGGTTAACAAGGATGTGGTGCACAATACAGTTTAAGCAGTATTATATTGTAAATGAAATTGAAAGACAATAAACTCATCACAAATCCAGCTTCTCCAAGGAGAAGCGAAATGATATGTACTGAAAAACACTAGTTGCACTTGCAGCTAGAAACGTGTTGGAAAACACTGAGTTAAGGTCAGTTCCATCTATAAGAGATTTAAAATCTGAATGTTAGCATGTTAGGAGTTATTGTTGATCCATAAGAGATTTTTGAACGATGTAATCACTCAAAATGCTTTTTCAAATTATTGCTACTCATTGTTTTTGTCTCCCTTTGTTTCTGCTTTCAGTCAAAGAGGGCAAGAATCTGGTTCCTATGGACCCCAACGGTCTGTCAGATCCGTATGTGAAGCTTAAACTGATCCCAGATCCCCGCAGCGAGAGTAAACAGAAGACCAAAACTATAAAGTGCAACCTCAACCCCACCTGGAATGAGACCTTTAAATTGTAAGGCTTCACCACAGCAAAGTTGGTGATTTCCTATTTGATTTATCTTCCTGTGTCTTTGCCTTTCATTAAGTCTCCTGTCTTTTCCTCCCTGCCTCACTCACTGCAGTGTTGTGAGACCTCCACATTGAGCTTGTCTTCCCAAGCATGTGTAACCAGCGGCACACAGATAAAAACATCTGGCTTCTCCTATTTGTAAAACCTTGCTTGTGGGGTTGTTTGCTTGCAGTTGGCTCTTATAGCATTCTTAATAAGTCTTATCACAGTTTGCATGGAAAAAGATTGAAATGAGCAACCCCGGGCATGTTGGTGCTGATGTGAATGCTGAGAGGAACTCTTTGCAATTATCCAACTAATCAAAATAAGAGGTGCTACAAGAGTATGAATACCCTGGTTGACATGCTTAGTGTGTATACATTTAGGTAAAAAAGGGTGGCTGTTACTATAGTTCTATATCCTATATTTGGAAAATGAAATGTTTGAAAGGTCAGAAAAAGGTTTAATCAATATTGCTTTCATGTAGGGTTGCAAAAAGGTGGAACATTTCTAGTTTAGTTGTTGAAACCTTCCAGGGAAAGCTGTGCAGAAAAGTACAGTAAATAACCATTGTTGTCATTGTTGAATAAGATAAAAACAAATTCAAAAACTTTTAAAAACTAATGCAGCAAGTGGATGCAGTTAGTTTAACGTTCAGAATATTCAGGAATGGTTTAAAAAAAATGGATGTTGGACATAATAATTAAAAAGGCTCGATGAATAGATGAGAACTCCTTAATCAGCCTTTTTAATAACTATGACCTGAGTTCTTGTGCGATAACAGAAAACCGGCTAACAGGAGGCACCATTGCAGTATTAAATGGTCAACTGAAAGTAGTTTTCAGGTGTTTCCTTGGGAGAAAATATCTAACATTGAACAATGTCATGAAGCACACGAGTACACTGCTGTTCCAGTAGCAGAGACACAGGTCTGCTCCCTTCTGTCCTCTGAACTGTGTTCTCCCCAAGTCTTATTTGCTAAGTGTGTACTACCACCAAGTAAGTTTAAATGTTGCGTACTTGAAAGTGCCTAGCTACGATAGTAAATCATTTTGTTTTTATTAGTTAAACTTTAATTCTGCAGATTAAATTTGAATGAGTATCACCAAACTTTACTTCTGGGATCCGTCTGAAACCCCCCGTACTCAATATATAGTTCACTACGAAATGTCATTGCCCATTTTGCAGTTCCGTCTGAATATGGAGTGAAAATTTGTGTACCCTAAAATGCATCATGAAAAGTAACGTACTATCTTAACGAACAGAGATCTGTTGCATTTTATCCGACTGACATCAATGGAGCAATGACCAGTGCCAACAATAATAATGCTCGTACCGTTCACAAGGGAATTCTGTCCAGTTCGTAGTTTCCGATGTAGAAATCCCCTTCAGTGACCGTGGAGTAGTGCACTTTATAGTGAACAATGGATGATTTTGGACACAACCCCGGTGTCGTGTGCAGAAAAAATCCATGTCATGGAAGAATATACAGGGTAAAATTCAACTTGTTGTGCTAAATATAGTTTTTTCTTTTTCTTTTTCTTTTTCCAACTACTTTAAAATTTGACACTGTAAGATCACCAGCTAATTTCCATATTCTCCTGCTTATTCATGAGAAAATACTCATGGAGTTTTGTGCCCCTGCTCGCATGTGCTGGTAGAAGATATTGGAAAAAAAAAAAGAAAAAGGAAACTGTTATGTGAGAGTTATTTATCTGAGAGTGGGTTATGTCTCCCCTCATGCAACTGTTGATCGTTTCTGCATCTTTCCCAGTCACCTGAAGGAATATGATAAGGACCGCCGTCTGTCCGTGGAGGTGTGGGACTGGGACTTGGCCAGCCGCAATGACTTCATGGGGTCGCTGTCGTTTGGCATCTCGGAGCTCCAGAAACAAGGAGTGGATGGATGGTAAGATGAAAGGAGAAGAGAAGGGATGAATAGAGGAGGGTGGAGGAGATGCTTGAAGCAGAAAAATGCTACTAAAAAAGGGGGAGGGAGATTGAAGGTGACCCTTTCCACTGCTGCGCTGTAGGAGAAATCTTGAGTTGGAACTCCCCCCTTTTTTTAAATTCAGGTTGTACTTGTGTCTTAGCAACTCTCTTTATCTCTGTTTCTTAATCTCTCCACCCTTCCTCCCTCTGCGTCTGTAACACTCTCTCTTTCCTCTCTCTCTTTCACTCTTTTTGCTGACACTGCCCTGTCAGGGTTTTTAATGAGATGCCAGCATTTGAGGTGGAACGACGGAGGTGGAGAGATGCCATTATGCACCTGATATTCAGAGGGAGTCTGTGAAAATGCAGGTTTTCCCCTAATCCACCTTTGTGTAGCTCCAAAGCTGTACTGTTGCTGGCACTAGCAGGCAGGAGGAGGCACTCAGTGACAGGGACATCAACATAAACACTTGATTTCAACAGCTTATACTTCATACTGCTGTAAATGTTCTGTATGTATCCTTCCTATATGGTATGTATGAAACATACCACATGATGAAACATCGTGTAAGGCTGGAAATTACAAATAAAAGGGGATCAAATTACTTTTGACAAACTGTCAAGAGGTCTTTGACATTGATGGGGTCTCTGAATTTTGTTTTTATAATGATGTAATATTTCACATTTGCCAGAATATCAGCCAATGGATGCTCACTATTGTGAAAAAATGCGTAAAATATGTCCTGTGTTGAAATAGTGCAGCGGTAAATTCTGCTAAATCATCCTATTAAGTCAGTTTAAGGCCTGGGTGCAGCTGGTGAGTGCAGCTTGTTCATGGTGGCACCTCTTGCATAAAGTTATCACTCGGTCGTTGAGATACTCATACTGTTATGGTTATTTTTCTTGGTATGGACGGCCTCAAACATTTTATTACAGGCTCAAAAGTTCTGTTATTCTCATATTGTGTATTTTATGAGACATTGTGAAAAAGTGCAGCACTGTATAAATGCAGTACGGCTAGTTTTATTTAGTGTTTACTACAGGAGAGCAGGCAGTCATGTAAATATCCAGCTGCAGACCAGATTTTTGGCATTAAGAAGACATCACTGTCAGAAAGAGGAGCGTCTGGGGTCTGTTTGCTCTGCTTTATCTTCTCTAACATCCTTCTGTCACGTGAGCAAGAAGCCACAGTCAGCTCGTCTATTTGAACTAATTTGCGCGTCCTTGAGTCCACCGTGTCCGTCCTCCCACCTGTAATCCTGAAATCAATCTTGGATAAATATTTTGATGAATGTTTCAATACCCAAAATTGATTTTGAGTATTAAGAGGGGGGAAGAGAAGAGGCTCGCTGGAGGGGCTGGAAGTGGAGATTGACAGTATCCTTTGTGGATATTAATACTGCATTGTAAATTGAATTTGAAATAAATATATTCAGGACTTACAAAGGCTGCAAAGCGAGATGTTGCCTAGCTCCAGTATCTGTAACCCACATGTGTGGTTCACATGCTGCTGTGTTTTTCTCCTTGATTACGGTAGTTATATACTGAACACATGGCACCAATAACAGGTTACTTGATGTGTGTGTCAAAACCTTTCCAACCAGCTTGCTGTATCCACTTTGAAGTTGATTAGTTTGCTTCTCAGGACGGTTCTGCTGTCACGACTTTAGAAAAAGAAACCGCTAACATGGACACTGAAAAATGTTGCACATCGGCTGCTCAGCATGTTTAAAAGTATAACTAAACAAAGGTTTGCGGTATCAGAACACAGTGATGTTTTCGTATTTGTTGAAGGGGGAAATTACTATTTGTAGGAAACTTGGAGAAAAATGGAGGTAAGGAGCTGTTGTGTAATTCAGACCGTTAGAATATTTTTGAATATAATAGTGCTGTGGACTTGGGACATCTTGTCCAGTCAAAAGTGGCATCGACCTCCTAATGTAGCAGGAATTGATTTGATTGCAAATATCCCTCCTTACAGGTTTAAACTACTCTCTCAGGAAGAAGGCGAGTACTTCAACGTCCCTGTTCCTCCAGATGGGGAGGAGGGTAACGAAGAGCTGCGCCAGAAGTTTGAGGTGCGTTTGTGTGGCTGCACTTAAAGCTCATGTGTGCACCTACAGTATGTGTTGTCAAGTGTGTTGCTGTGGAAGGTCTGTGAATGTGCACGAGCACTCTGTGTGTCTGAGCGAGGGCCACCCACTCCGGGAGATCTGTTAGCGGTTGGCAGGCGCACTTGTAACACCATCCGGTCTGACACATGCCAGGTCCCGGCTTGTGTGCGTGTGCGTGTGGGCTGACCAGTCGGCCCATTCATTAGCACATTTGGCAGTGGTGAGGATAACCCTGCCCCATGCTTTCCTTTTTTTCTCTTCTTTTTTCCTCTTCTCCTTCTGTCATGCTGACACCCAGCTACAGACATGAGACACTCATTCAGAAATGTGTTAAGAGTTTCTTTGCGTAATAGTTGGGGGTATTAGCAGGGATTCAGCATCCATTAGTGTGTGTTTTTTTTTTTTTTACAGTAGACAGACAACGTTCGTAGTGGTTCTCAAACTCTTTGGAGAAAGAAACATGTCCAGGTTTTCCTGCCTCAATAAAGCTATAAGAAAACTAAAAATTTAGAAAACTAAGTTTAACTTAGTTTAACTTTAAAAAAGTTAAAGAGGATTATATGTAATTAATATTATTTGTAATTTCTTTTGTCAATAAAATATATCAACTTTTCAACAGGAATTTGTCAGGAGGATACAGGTGTAGAACCTAATATGCTAAGTCTGTTATTAAACCAACACTGAAGAAGCAAAAATACTCCTGAAGCAGTATGTCCAAAAGAAAGAAACTCAAAGCAAGGACGTGCGACGTGGGGAAGCACAACAGGGAATGACAACGGACTGGCAGGGGAAGGCGGTATTTACTCTCAAGATCAGATGAGACAACCGGGCAAGACAATGTGATGAGGGGCAATAATCAGGGAAGACAACAGGAGGAAGGAGGCAGACGGGGAGGGAAATAATTAAACACAGAACAAGTTTAACAAAGAACAAAACAAGAAAAGCAAATATCTATTCCGGTGAAAAGTAAATCAATAAAACTAAACCTCTGTACACAAGTAAACAAGTAAAAAAAAAAAAATATTAAGACATTACAACTGAGGTTATACATGAAAGGAAAGAAAGAAAATAAATTAAATTACATAAACCCTAAATAATGACTGTTTTTGGGACATATTTTCTCCTTTTGGCTCCATTCGGGTGCTGTTTAAAAAATAAGAGCACTGTGCTAAACCACTGACAATAAATTAGGCTTTTCCATCAGCTAGTGCTTTTTCAAACTGACAAAAGAATCAAACAGAATTAAAAAAGTTCAATCTGTGCAAAGAAAAAAATATTACCACGTTATTAATGACTGTAATGAGCTTGTTTCCACAGTATGACCTTTCAAAATAAATAAAACAATATCTTGAAACCTGTGCAAAAAAAGATGGTATTTCTTGCGAAATACCTCATGCCTTTTTATTCTCTAACATGTTCACTTGTTAGGGCATTTTAGTCATTTTATTTCGGTATAATAGCTGCAATGAACATGTTTTCCATTGCCCTTATTTCAAAAACACTAACACACAAGCTGTGGGGTTCAGGTTATTCATTACTGTAGTCTCGTCATTAGTCATTGCAGTGAACCTGTTTTATACATCTTTTAGAAACAGAGCTTCAGCCTTATAACTGGCACTCTCAAATCATGCTCAGTGTCCATCATGCAATCCTGCTCACAGCCCAACGAGGTGATTCTCTTCTGTTTCCCTCATACATCCCTCTCAACTCTCCCACCCCGCTCCTCAAGGTCATGGTCCTCAGACATTCACAGAGCCTTTTTCTCTGGGGAGACATCTGCTACTAGCACAAACACACAAGTTTGTACAGCTATGCTTTTTATTTAATCAATTTTTTATCCATCTTCTACAATCTAACCCAAATCATAACACAGAATTTTATCCTTATATAAGAAAAATGGATAAAAAAAGAAAAGCCTCTAGCCCTAATGACTGCCTCAGAAATGACATTCTACCTGATTACGACAGTAACGGCCCACAGGGGCTACTGGTCCCAACAAAGTCAGTGATTATAACACTATAAGGTCCTAATAAGATAACCAAAATAACAAAACACACACACAATTATTCATTACCCACTAGAGTGAAGGTCTCTAAGCCCTCTTCAATTCAACTCAGCTTCAGGCACACACACTTATATACACAATAAGTGCTTTTAAAAGTTTGTGGGTCCTCTTTAGACTTCACTGCATTAATACAAGCTTGAAAACATCCCACTTTTTCACTAAAATTGGATAAAATTAAACATAAATGAAGGAGGAGAGAATACTGTACTTCATTACAAACTGAGGGAAAACATGTAATTCTACATTTCTGTGAGTGATGAAAGTGTCTCAAGCGTTGAGGTTACTTCTTAACTTTAATAATTACTTGGAGTCAAGAGTTATCTATAGATTGGTTGAGAATTAGACATGAATGGATGATTTATTCAGAACATAACACAAAATGTGTCATGTGAATAGAGTGATGAGACTGGAGGAGTTTAGTGTTCAATGGTGTCTCTGCAGAGGCATCACCAAACCACGGCCAGGCAGACTGTTTAAGAAACTCTGTTTTCAAAACCGTCCCTCTCAACAGAGGCAAAAGGTTTCATGACCAAACGGATGGAATTGTGCACATTCAATGTTTTCATCAGATTTGAAAAGCCATGCGTGCAAATGGCTTTCTTTTGTATAAATCTCAAATGTTATTTAAAGGCGCTTAAGAAACAAAAACTGTTTTCACAATAAGTTTACAACCATATTTCCTGAAGATATATTTCTTTTTATTAGATGCATGTATTGGTTTTATTTGTTCAATTCAGTAAACTTCTCAGTCTGACTTGGACCACTGCAGTTTTCCCTCCGTCTCCCACCAGCCTCATCGTACCACTGATTCTAAAAGGCATTTGTCCTTCATTGAAATCAAAACCCAGCACGCGTGTACATCAGCCAGACTATTGCATGTTTGACCTTTAAACCCTTGTCACATCTATTGGATTTGACAATTTTATGATTTAAGACTGTGTTTGGTGCTTAAGTCACACAACTATATACCTTGGGGGAGATAAAACAGGCACATTTAATCAAGTTGATCTCTTTCCATTCATCTTTTTTATGGCAATGCTTTATGATGCATACGAACTAGGACACATGGGTGCAGGTTTTGCTTGATGATAGATGGGAACACATAGTTCCTTTTATCCACTGATGGATCAAGATCCAGACAGCTTGCATCCCACATGCACATGCACAGTCAATGTGGGAAGCAGGAAGGTACAAATCGTCCCTTCTGCCTGTGGACGAGGAAATGCAGCTGCACAGGATAGAAGAAGTGAATAGAACCTCTGGATAAGCAGTTTAAGATAAGATCAGAAAAGATAAGATGTATCGTCGTCTCAGCTCCTGAGTTTGCAGTAATGTACGTGTTAATTAGGATTAATGTAATTACAGCCTCCTAGAATTGAAGTGTGTGGCCTAAAAAGTTTAATATAAGATTATAATAGAAGTTTCCTTCAACAAAGACACGACAATAGATTAGCAAGGTTGAAGGTGAGAATACATTGAGAGATTGTATGAAATGAAAAAGTGAACAGAAACAACTGACTAACATATGAAACAATTAAATTCATAAAAGTTGCATCATTTTGATTTAAAGCCACTCTATGTAGCTATGCCACGTCTGACCACATGTGGGCCATGTAAGAAAGTGATGTTACACTAGTTTAATGATGATGTAACCCTATTAGTTTATAGGTCTCTTGCCTATAGTGAAAAAAAAGTGTTAAGCCTGTATAAAGTGTGAGTGGACAAAAATAAAATAAATATCTTATAGACCAGAAAGACATTTAACATATTCACCCAATTTAATCCTTGGAGAAGAACAAAATTGATCAATTCACCCTAAGATACAGTGTGTGTGTGTATATGTGTGTGTGTGTATATATATATATATGTGTGTATGTGTATTATTTACAACAAACAGGAGCAAGTTCGTCCTATGTAACAGTTTCTGGCGCGAGGTTCCTCTTTACCACGAGTCACAGTCGTCACCACGTACATAACCCAGTCACTCCTTTCCCACCACACTAGGGGCCTCATGTACAAAGAGTGCAGCGCACAAAAAAAACCTGCGTAAGTCACTTTTCATGCTCACGGTTGGATGTTTAAAAAGTGAAATGAACGTGAAAAATTTCGGTCCTTCACGCACACATCAAGTCTGGTATAAGTACATTTTCTAAGGTTTTGTCCGTTGACGACACTCAGCAGCGATGCAGTGAAGTCCAGAATATGAGGTTCACAACCGCCTGAAGGACACGGCAGTCCCCACATCACCAAATAAGTTACACACGACTCAAAGTGCCACAATTTCACAATTAACCACATGGTCTGAACATATAAACGTAGGCACAAGACAATGTAGCTCACAAATCCCAATGGCAGCTTGGCTCTGTTAGAGGAACCTGCTGATGCAGGATCAGGAGTGAGTCTTCAGGGACCACACTGACCTGCTGGTCCAGGATGAAGACTGGATCATCAGCTGATTTAGGTCACCAAGATTATCCTTCTGGATCTCTGTCCTAAACTGGACCAGCTACTCGGTTCAGACCAACATGCCCCTTTCAGCAGGAGCTGCTGACATGTCGGAAATCTGTCATTCGCCATAGCGACTATATGGGACAACTAACTCGAGATAAAATCCAGATCCTAAAATATCCCATAACTGTGTCTGAACAGAAAAACGTTTAAAAAACAAATTGCAGCGAAGAGCTAAATTTGTCTTTTTAAAATAAGACTAACATGTCACTGAAAGTTTGGTTGGTACAAGCTGATGTGACTCAGCAATATATGAATACAGTTTTTATTGAATGTTTACATAAAGTCATTTAATGCAGTGTTGTCCATTTTTTTTCCATTTAATGCTCTGTTGTCCATTCATAATGAGTCTTTTTAAGAATAATGGCAATGGATGTTCAGGACCTCTTTAATTTTGGCAGTTTAATTTCTACTTCTGCAACCGCTCTTTGCCGTCATCCTTTCTACTTCAAAAAGATGTTCACTGTTTTGAGTTGAAATATCGCAGGGTGAGACCTTCATATATGAGCTGGCCACATCTGAGAGATATTAGGGAAATCATTGCCCACAATTTCATGGAGGAGCAGTTGATTGAAAACTTTAGAAAGAGTCATGGAACTTTTGCTGAGTTATACAAGCCAATAACTCCTTCTCTCGTACTTGCAGTCTCACGCTCAAGGGAGCCAGCTCCTTTAGAAAGGCAAATGTGACCCAGAGATGCGCGAACATCTATTTCAATTGCAGTTTTAGATTTTTTTTTTTTTTCTTTTGAAGGATAGTGTAAACATACCTAGTGGGGATAAAAATGACCAAGAGGGCAACACAGAAAGTCGAACAAATACCACACACAACAGGAAAAAAAAAACTTTCAAAATGCAAGTTAAACCAACTAAACAGAATACATTGTTAAAGCAAGAGATGAAATGATGACTGATGAAATGAGGCTAAAATTTAACCAAACAGGAGAACTGAAAAAGACTGCTGTTTTAGTTCCTGTCCCTGAATGTTTCCTATAGAGCAATGTTCTTCAACCCTGGTCCTCGGGGGGGGGGCGCTGTCCTACATGTTTTAGATGCTACCCTGCTTCAACACACCATGATACAAGTTGTGTCATCAACACAGTTGTACAGAACTTAATGACAAGCTAATGTGGACCATTCATTAGAATCAGGTGTGCTGAGGCAGACTAGCATAAAACATGCAGGACCGACTAACACACCTGATTCAATGACTGGATCACCATCAGGTTTCATCAAGGTATACACAAGGTCATTAATGGTTCACTAAGGTGTGTTGGAGCAGAGCAACATCTAAACCATGCTGCATTCTGTACTTGGACACTCTGGGAACTGTGAGTAAACTGGGACTATGCAAATTCAAGATTCAAGATTTTTTATTTGTCATTGTTCATATTTCATAACAATGAAACTAAAGGTGCTTCAAATTGAGAGCAAAATGCTCTGGTAGGTTGATATGGAACAATTATGTCTGTAAGATAAGATGGGGGCAGGTCATCTTGGGCTTTAAATATCATAAAGAGAATTTGAATTGAATTCTAAACTGAACGGGCAGTCAGTGTAGTGAAGTTAAAACAGGTTAGATATGATCTCTTTTAGCAGTACCACTTAGAATCCCGGCACCAGGATTTTAGCCATCCAGCAAAGACGGTGTTGCAGTAGTCCAGCCTTGATGTAACAAATGCATGTAGAAATTGTAAAAACTGGTTTGATATGTGGTTTGACTGATAACTCTCTTGTTAAAGATTACTCCAAAGTTTCTTCACAGTGTTGCAGGACATACAGCTGATACTAGCAAGAGACATCAAAAGACTGGATATTACATTTCTGAATTGTTCAGGCCCCAAACTTATTATTTCAGTTTTGAAAACCACATGTTATCCACACTTTTACATCTCCAAGTCAGGCCTGTAGCTTCAGAAATGCGTCATTGATAAAAAGAGCTAGGTGTCGTCAGCATAACAGTGAAAGTTAATGTTGTGATTTCTAATAATTTTACCCGAAGAACGCAAATAAAGAGTGAACCAAATTGGTCCGAGACCAGAACCCTGTGAAACCCCATAGCCGTAGTACATTTGTGTGCCAAATTATTTTGTCTTTACGTGCATATGATATACAGCCTGTGGTCTCTTTGAAAGAGTAACATTGTTTATAATTTGTTCCTGTTTTTTATTCTCCTCCATCTAGAGGGCTAAAATCGCCGTTGGCAAGAACGCAGAAGGGAAGGCTGCAAATGCTGCACGGTTCGACTCCGATGGCAACCAGGATCGCATTAGGCTGTCTGACTTTAACTTCCTGATGGTGCTGGGGAAGGGCAGTTTCGGCAAGGTAAACGCTTGTGTCTTCTTTGTCTGTTTAGGTCATACATATGTTAGTACACTTCTGTTTGGCACTGCCTGCAGCATAAACAGACCTTTTTTAAAAATGTATTTGCCAAACAATCACCATAGAGGCTACAATAGAGTTCAGTGACAGTGTAGTGGTCATTTTTTAATATTCCCAAAGAACATGCAGGGTATGGATATTATGCATTTACATTTTTTGTAGTGCTATATTAAATACCTCTGCGAGCTTGGGTGAACTTTAAAAGTTAATGTCTGCATACATTAAAGGAAGTAGAATAAAAGATGGACAGGAGCAGAAGATGGAGACGGAGAGGATTAAAGGAATAAAGCCCAGGTAGACAGAGATGGATGAGGGAAGAGAAGCAAAGAGGATGACATGACAAGTGGTGAGAGCAATGAAAGGAGAGGAAGGCATCAATGAGATCCATGGCGACAAGGTTGACATGAATGAATTGAAGGAGAGGTAAAAGCGTCAGAATGAATGAAAAATGGGAGAGTGATAAAGGAAGGGGTGGGGAACCTTGGAAAGGGAAAAAATGACATGAATGAATCAATAAAAATCAAGGCAAGAAACTGAAAGAATGAGAGGCCATGTTGTGTGAGAAAGAGAACAGACTGGAGAGCAGAGCAGCAGGGCGGGGAGAGACTTAAAGTGACATGAAAAGGACAACAGAGGGAGAGGAGAAAAAAGCAAGATCATCGTCTGTGTGTCAGACCTGTATCCCGGCTGCTTGTTTCCATGGTAACAGGAATTTAATGCTACGCTGATGCTTCAGGGTGGAGAGTCTAAGTTGCCTGATCTCTGCAGGAATACCTGACTTACACATTCATGCACACAAACGCAGATTTCTGAACCATGCAACAGTACATATGTACACATACCCTCTGTGTAAACACATGCAATCACTTTTAAACTTTAAAAGACATTGGTGCTATCTTCTTTTCCTCTGCTGTTGCCTGTGTTTGTGGATTGCAGTTAAAATTCTGCACCACGGACACCATCATTTAAATCCTTTGCTTCCTGTCATTTCTGGCAGGTGCTCAACTGAACGGTTGCTACATTACAAAACAGCAGCGGGAGGTGAAATCCCAGCTTTCAACGCAGCATCGTAGTTAGCTGTAATTAAGCCCATGTGCAGCTTCTCTGCCAATAAATGTGCATCATCTGTGCTACACACAACTAAAAAAAAAAAACCTGCAAACACCTGGCTAACAGGTAGAAGCATGCAAACTTCTACAGTTTTGACGCTAACAGACAACAGAACAGCTATTCAACTACATTTATTGGACTCCTAATTCAGTAGAAAACATTACATTTCAACATTAGTCAAAACAAGGAACCGCAGCAACAACACACAGCAAACCAGCAAATTTCTTGACATGACATAACAGCTCTGCCGCAATAAATGTACAGAGGACATTGACTGGCTAGTTCCTGGCCAACAGAGATGTTGATGTTGGTGTGTGACACATTACTGTAACAGGATATTTGTTCTTGTAAGAGGGATCTGAACTGGACCATGAAGTTACATGTTGCCAGCCAGGTAGGGCCCATCACCCTAAAGTCAATCAGAGGGACTTACAAACTGTGATGTTACGGTAAAAGTTGTGAAGTGTTTTCTTTAATGTTCATGATATTACTTATATTTGTTCAAATGAATGGGTTTGAACCTACTTTTCTATTCAGTGAGTTCTGTGTAAAAAATGTAATACATTTGAAAATAAATGTAGAGGAAAGGAGAAGTACCTTTCAGAAGTGAATCTGAGTCTTATCAATGAACTAGAACATCAGCTTTATCTGTTTTATAGATAACCTTATCAGATTATCATTATCAGAATATAAACTACTGAATGAAAATAAACTACACAGAAACATAAATTAAGCCACAAAAAAAGAAAGTGGGCATTACTAAATAGCCCACAATTCACTAGTTTGTAGATTGACCTTTAACAGCAATAACATGAACTAGTAGTAGTAGTAGTGTCACTTAACAACTTTCTTGGATGAAACAGTGCCACACGCCTCAGGTCTTAGTGCACTTAGAGGAGCAGTGTGTAACGTGAAGCCAGAATTTAAAATTCATACTCCACACTCCAATCAAAATGGGGGCAGTGTAGCTGCACAAAGTGAGTGGGTCTACTCTCGTGTAAGAAACACGCAAACCATCGGTCCCTCCTTGTCATTTCCATGGCGTCGGTTCAACACCAAATCTGAGAATCAAAATAGAATTTGTAACCAAGGAATCAGAATCCCTTAAAGTACCTGAGCTGTTGCCAGGGGGAAAGCACTGCAGGTATTTATTGGTTTTAGCCGTTTTTATCTGCTCTTTTTCTCGCTTCCAAAGAAACCCTTTTTCCTGTACCGGGTGGCTGTGGTGGTGCAAAGTTCTCTTCCCAAGAGCTCCATTCTTGCTGTTTCTGTTTACCTATCAGAAAATGGGTAATTTGTGGTCGGTATCTGCATGACTGGTAATAAGTTCAAGTCTGCCCACAAGCCGTGTGACTTCATGTTATCATGCACTGAGCCCGCCGTGTTGCTCGCTACCACCACACATGGCAGGAACTGGTATTACAAGACTGGATAGACCAAAACTCGTTATTTAACACTCTAACTCGGCAGAAATCTCAGCAGCATTGTCATCCTTTTTGTGATATGGCTGCACTTATTCTCACTCTTGCTGTTTCTAAGTTATTTTGCGACATCTTAACCTACATTCCTAACACATTGCTCCTGTAACGACCTATTAATGTTTGTGTGACATAAGTCATTTCAAGAAAGACGTAGACATAAAATGTGAAGTTCAGCCTCTCAAATTTGCCATCATAAGTTGATTGCAGTGAGGAAAACGTTTTTACATTGTGTTGGCAGCTGTTTAAATTCAGTCAGCAGAGGCTGTAGGTGTTTGAAGACATCAGGTTTTAAGTCGTCTTTCTCTCACGCCGGTCTCGTCCTTCTAGTCGTGTAAAGAAAACATTGGTCCAGATGGTGTCCTTCTTCTTCGTTTCTTCTTTAAAGGGCTTGTATTTACATAAAGTCACACTGCTGCCATATGGGCTGAGTCAGTACACACACACACACACACACACACACACACACACACACACACACACACACACACACACACACACACACACACACACACACACACACACACACACACACACACACACTTACATTTTTGCCTGACTTTAGCAAAGGATATCACAAGTGCAGGCAACTTTAATAGATTTTAATGATGGAGATTGTTAAACTGTGACTGTTCTCAGCTCAAAAACACACACACACACACGCACGCACGCACGCACGCACGCACGCACGCACACACACACGCACACACACTCTTAGTCCATCTGTGCTGCTCTCTCAGTAGAATACCAAACCCATTAACCTTTCGACATTATCATACCTGAATATGTATAAGCAGTAAAGCATAAACAGTGAAGTTGCTCATTTTCTGACCTCATTGGGGGGGGGGGTAAGTATATTAACCCCTTAAGCTCCAGGCTATTAGTCAGTCAGCAGCAGCTCCACGGCCTTGAGGCCTAACTGAACAGCCTGAGACTTTACAGTCAAGAAATGCTTGGGATAATTGTGAAATACATTCATGGTGGTTTCATATCTGTCGGCTTTGATCCACATGGAACTAAATGGAGTTTGTTTTCCCCTTTTGGTTCATTGCATCTGGTGTGAATGTGATATGGACACGCGGGTCTGGGCCAAAACAAATGGACCAAGACCCCTAAAAGGGGTGGTCTCAATCTGAATAAAATGACAAAAACAGCACGGAAAGTCTAAAATCACATGATTCAGTTTGTTAATTAAAGCACAGACTCTAGGTAGGGTGGGAATAACGCTTAGCTGAAGCTATGTCTGATTAACGCATGTGACCTTATGTACTGGTTGGCTAGCTAAACTGTTGCTTTGCTTCATTTTTTTCAAACCATGAATGGTAAATAAAAGCACACTCACCTGACCAACAACCAACGCCTGTAGGTTTACATCATATTTCAGTCAGTGAGGAGAACATTCTTGTGTGTTTCAAATTGACACATTTAGAGATGCACAGCTTTTTGTCTGTGTGAAAAGGAAACCAAACCAAATATTAGAAGTTTATGATCTCAAGTGCTTTGCACCAGAGCAAGTGGATTAAGATGGAAAAGTATCATAAGCTTCCTGTGGTCTTTCCAGTTTACATAATCACATACCTGTCAGGTTTTGGATTTAAATAATAAGGGAAATTTTCCGCCACCTGCTGTCCCACCAGCCCAACCAAGGTTACATTTTAAGACAGGTTTACAAGAAATCTAAAATAATTACCTGTCAACCGCTTACAAACTACAATTATGTGTTCAGAATCCGATAGGCCGACCTTTGTTGATACTGAAATGCTGTAGACATTCCTATGTATGTAATTCCTATAATAGAGCCTAAAGGAAAACACAAAGGGGAATTAAAGCACACCTATTTATTTTAAATATTTTCAGTTTTGAAACATTTATATTTTGTTTTTATTTGTCACTTTCACTCATGTGGCTCTCTGGCATTTACTGACTGATTACACAGACGCATGTTTCTTTTCCTCCAGCTGGTGCTGCTGACGGACATTGTTTCTTCCCCGTAATCATAATACTAATGTCAAAAAATCCTTATTTCAGCAATATATGTCAAATATAAACTTCTTTTCTGTGTTTTATACTAAAGTATTCCTATAAAAAAATTGCATCAAATTTTTCTCCTGTATCTTAAAGCAGCACAATGTAACTTTTCCACCTGCATCTGTATCACCTTCACTGGCACTATGTAACTTTGAGGTGGATGGTAGGAACTTCCACACTACTGGTAAAGCACTACCGCTTTTGTCCAAAGGAGCCGCCAAACTCAAAAGCTGAAAGTTACATTGTGCTGCTTTAACTCTTACAAAGCATAAAACATGCAATATACTGTACATGTTTTTATTGTTGTTATGTTCGAGTTACAAAAACAGCCTTTAAGGAATGGTTAATTTTGTTCTTTATATAATTTGCAAAACTCAAAAGCGGAACTAAAAACTACCAACACATACAATCATCTAACTGTGGAAGAGCAAGAGCTGAACTGTGGTCACAGGCCTCTTTCAGCTTTTATGAGATGGCCTGCAAGCTCTGACCTGAGCGTTGTTTGGTCGCTTTCTGCAGAATGGGTTGTCTTTCTTCGGAAAGGGGACTTGAGGACAGGAGAAAAAGAATGACACAGGGAGGGAGGGAAAAGATAAAATCGAAAAAGCAAAGAGTGAAAGAGGAGTGAAATTCAATAAGCAAGAGACAAGAAAATGAGACTTGACAAAAACAGTCCTGTCTGTTCTTTGTTTGAGAGGATGCAGCGCAGGTTTGACCTTGGCGACTGTTTGCAGATTTAACAAAGCCACGCAGATGTCGCACAGTGTGTCTTCTTAGTATCTTTGAACCTTTGTTTTATATTTCTGTAGATCTACATCCCTTCGTTGTAATCACAAGCATGAGTCTCCCTGGACTTTAAATTCATTAATTCATCTCTTCCCCAGTCATCTTTTGTTCCTCCTCTCCTTCTGTGCTGTCCCTGCTTCATCAGATCTTCCCCTACTTCACCCATCAACCTTGATCTGTGATGGGAGGTAATCCTTTTTTAGGTTGTTACTAAATAATCATCGTGACACGTGTGTAATATACTTCACATTCACGTGAGGATTTTACCAGCAACCACCGAGAGAGCAGCGGCACCACACAATTACAGACACAGAAAAATGTTCAAAACGAATACAACGCTGACCCAAAATGAACAGAAATAAAGAATGGGACATCACAAGAGAAATATTGCAGGCCATTGAAAGTGATTTCAACCATTTACTGATCTTACTACTTTTTTACCGGTTAAGTGCAAATTGTGGAAACTGATACGAGGAACAACTCCAGAGCTTCCAGAGCATTACACGCATTATTGACTGCTGTACCTTTCCTTTACCTGCAGGTGTTACCAACTAAAAATCTCCAAGTCCAGTACTATCTCCTCCAGCAGATTGCCACTTTCTCTCCGTCTCTTTGAGGTTTCCCTCCTGAAATGACAAGTGTGGAGTCAGTCTGCTCTTTGTGGTCAGCTGAGTTTGAGACAGATGGTCATTCTCTGTCTGAGCCACTTGGCAGGCAGTCGGAAAATGTGTGAAAATGCTGTGATGTAGATAAACAACAATAGAAAAGCCTGAACTTCAAAAACGGTGCTCCAGGCAGATCAGGAGTGTTGAGCTTTCTTTGGTGTAGACTTTGTAACTCTCCAGGCCAAAAAGGCTTCATAACTCCCTGAAGGAAATGTTGAAATCCAAAAAGGTGAATTTGAAATGGGTGCTTTTATTCTAATCCCCTTTAACCTCTCTATTTTCTTCTCATTTATTTTGTTGCCTCTCCCGCTGTGACGTCCTTCAAAAGGATAATTTAGTTTTACTCTCTTGTCCAGTTTCTTTTCATTGTCAGTGAAGCTCTCCTGTGTTGTAGTTTTTTTTTTACCTTTTCTAGACCGCTTTTACTTTAAAAAAAAATATTAATGAGAGTATCTTCCTCCCGTTTCACTTCCACATCCTCTCCACCCTCACTCCTCCCTCTTCCTGTCCAGGTGATGCTGGCAGAGCGCAAAGCCACAGAGGAGCTGTACGCCATAAAGATCCTGAAGAAGGACGTTGTGATCCAGGATGACGACGTAGAGTGCACCATGGTGGAGAAGAGAGTGTTAGCTTTGGCCGGGAAGCCTCCGTTCCTGACCCAGCTGCACTCCACCTTCCAGACCATGGTGAGTCCGTTACCCTCGTATTCACATGTCCCACGTATGAAATGTACAAAACCTTTATCAGATTTGGAGAATTTGATATTTTGATATTGAATGATAGTATCTGTTTAGATGAACATTTGAGCTGAACTGAGCTCAAAACACAACCAGATCCTTGTGGGCCAGTTTCAACATGATGTGGCTAACTTAACCGCAACGCATCATAATAATTAAAATCCTTACTTTTCTACTTTTCAAGTTTAATCTGCAGCCGCACTAAAGGTAGAATATGTTTGTAGTGTTACAATAAACTGAAGTCCAGCTAATCCCAAATTAAACTGTATACACTGCAAAAGGTCATTATTAAGAACGTAAAAAAAGAAGCATAGTTTCAAGAAATGTCAAAGGCTATTTTAGGACCATTTTACTAGTTTGAAGAATTCTACTCAAGACATTTTTTTTTACCCCATTGCAAGTTATATATTTGCTTGAAGTAGGACAATTTGGACTAGATTTATAAAATGTCAGGCTTCTTTGTACAGGAGCTTCTTTTACACTATAGAAAATGATGAGTATGAATGGGATATGGGACCTCGCCGTGTCCCTATACTTTCGACTAAAAACACATTTCTTTGTTAATCAAGGAAGAACTACACACCTAATTGGTTGCTTACATAGTTTGCATCATAGAACCACATGATTTTAATGAGATGAGGCTTGATTATATTAAACAAGCTTGATTTTACCAGTTTGGACCTAGAAAGAGATATTGTATAATTTCCTGTATGCAGAGTTGTCTTTAACCTTTGCAAGGTGCTAGGGCTCCGGTCAAAATGACCCCAGCCAGAGCGAAGGCCTTCAGTTCCTCAGAGTGCTTTGCCTCACCCTTACCCTGCATTCACACTGAAAGCGTCAAAAATCTCCTGACGCCAGCATCGCGCTTACAAACACAATAAAATTACCAGAAAATGAAAGGCAAAAATCTGGACTGACCCCCTCTGCAGTGTTTTTTTACATTGTCAAGTTGCATGCAGCCGAAGTGAGTGTGGCATCCTGCTGAAGGGCACGGGGCGAGCGCTGTGGTCTCACCAGCAGCTACCTCGCCTGCTGTCACCAGCTCACAGCTGGAATACACAGCCCCAATTCATGTTTGATTCATGCTCAACTTGTGATGGCTAATCCGCATTACACTAAAGATGAGTCAACAGAGGAGTAAATATAGCTCGCTGGTGTCATGTGTCGCCACTAGGGCTTGTCATCTAATTTCACATACCATAAACACAGTCATCTGGACGTGTTCTCATTGATTTGTGATGTGTTGGCAGTCAGTTTGATGTTGTGGCTTAAGACCACACAGATAAAAGCTGACCTTATCTACACACACCCACGAAGTGAAAGTGAGTGTGTTAATCCTGATCTGCACTAATTGTCTGTCCAGAGAAGAGCTTTTTCTTTAGCAGGCAGTAGAGCTGGGCGATATGGACCAAAAGTCATATCTCGATATTTTCTAGCTAAATGGCGATACTCGATATATATCTCGATATTTTTTCTGTGCCTTAATTGGGGTTTCCCCCAAAGCATTATAGCATAGCATCTCTGTTAGCTTCATTTTTTTCTGAGGCAAACCCTTAAAAAAACCTTCAGTTTTAATACAATGCCTCGTGCCAAATGTCACACAGGTTCCTTTATTAACAGAGGTCTGCACAATATCAAAATGTATAAAACAAATGAAATAAAAATAAACTGCCTGCATATATAGAATAAAAATGCTTCTTGAATAAAATAAAACAAATATCCCTTTCCTGCATAACAATTAAATTAAAATACACTGTACAATTAATACAATGTAGACAGTAACAGGCAGACTTTTCCACTGAGGTTGACAGTTGTGCAAATAACAAAACATTTGTGCAAATCTCAAATAAAACATTCAAGTCAATTTGTCACAAAATAAGCTATATCAAAATCATTAAAAAAAAAAAAAAAATGTTTTTTTTTTTTTTTTTTTTAGAAATCGATATAAACGATATTGTCTCGTACCATATCGCGTTTGAAAATATATCGATATATATTAAAATCTCGATATATCGCCCAGCTCTAGCAGGCAGCTATTATACACATCCCCTACATTTATGCAAGTCATGTATTCACACGTACATATTGTGCATGGTTTGCAGTGCACACATACTCCTTAAATGCACACAAGGTGCACGTGTTGCACTCAAACAGCTGCTCATAACATTTGTCAGGCGGTGCAGACTCTATATTTTCTCCAAAACACATCCATACACCAAATCCCTTCACATTTCCTCACACGTTGTACTTTATTGCCAATTTCTCCAGATAATAGAGGACCATAGGTCTTGAGTTGAGTTCGTTTGAGGACTGATTGGACACACTGCCAAGAATCCAGTCAGCACCTCTCTCCGTCTTCTTCCTCCCTCTTTCTTTCATCCACCTACGTTCACTTCCCATGTTATTTTTTCTGCATCACTTGGTCCTGCCTCCTATGACCCATCTACCATCTGGACAACCTCTTTCTTCCACAGTAATTTAAGACCTTTTTTCCCCCTCACTCTTTCTTTCTGTCCGTGGCCTCTGTGTATCTTCTGACCTATCATTCCCCGTATCTCCATCTATCTCTCCTCAGGACCGCTTGTATTTTGTCATGGAGTACATAAATGGCGGAGACCTCATGTATCAGATACAGCAGGTCGGCAAGTTCAAAGAGCCCCACGCCGTGTGAGTACAAAAACACACCATTCTTATGCCATTTGTGTTACGTCTCAGGCTCAGGCGGGTGCTGTTGAAAGTTTCACAGTTTAATTATGCTCCTTTTTTCCCCTCAGTGAACAAGCTACCTGTATGCGGTTTAATTAAGAGCCACATGCATGTGTGAAACAAGTGCACAGGAGAGTATATGTGAGGAGTAAATTATCCTCCCAGAGGAACTTTCTGCATCCACAAGCGCAAAGCAGAATCCACAACTAAAAAAATGCAAGGTTGCAGAGGTGCATGCATAAATGTTGTCCGGAAACCACTGGGTTGTGAGAAATCACCCCTGCCGATGCGAGGTGTCAGGAGTCTGGTACGGGGTCGGATGTTTCCTGCCTTGTAATTGGTCCTTGTTAGGCGAGCACATTTTAAGCATTGTTAAAAGCACTGGCCTGAGAAGGATAAGACTTTTGACTAAGGCTGCAAGTCCTTTGGTCAACTGCGCAAGCTGAAGGTTTGCGGGATTTTTTTGGGTTGAAAAGCATACTTTTTGACCCAACCAGTAGGGCTGTTCGATTAATCGATTTTAAATCGTAATCGCGATTATGTAATTAGAACGATGTTAAAACGTGAAAATCGAAAAATCGATTTTTCACTGTTTTTTTTTTTTTACCTTGTCTGCACACATATTAATGATTGATACCATATTAATGATTGATGGAAATACCTCTCAATACCTGCGACAAGTGCCCCATCGGAGAGGCTCTTTAGTGTAGGAGGGGGTGTTGGAACATGCCACCGGTAGACCGGCTTGTGTTCCTTGCAAAAAACTTGCAAATGTGAATAGCAAATGTAATGACTGACATTACACACCTCTACCTCCTTCATGGGTTGCATTATTATTTAGCATGCAAAGATCCAGTTTAGTTTAATTAGAAAATGTCTTGTTTTATTTAATTGGAAATATAACTTACTGTATGTTTGCAAGTGCTGATTTGCTGATTTTTTTTTTCCAGAGATAAAACTTTATATTTTATTATATTTTTTAAAACTTTTTTTCAACTTATTTTACAGAGTTTTGCACTTTATTCATTCATTTTTGGTTTAATAAGAGCAAAGTTTGCACTTAAAGCCCAATGGGGCAAATGTTCAATAAAAAAACAGCATATTTGAAATCATTTCTTTGCCTTTTGTCAATTCACGAAATAATCGTAATCGTAATCGAAAATCGGATTTTGAGAGAAAAAAATCGAGATTTTATTTTTGGGCAAAATCGAACAGCCCTACCAGTATCACAAACAGGACTTCTATTTCTGGTTCTTTTACCATTACTGGTGTTCAGTCTGCTAGTAGCAGTTACACACATGGATACATTTGATGGTGCCCTTACAGCTCTTTGAGAAAGGTTTTTCTTTTTAATAAGCTATGCAGTCCATTTAAAGGGTGAGAGATTGCCAATGTAACAGCTCACACCACACTGAACATAGGCCAGAGTCAGCAAAAAGGGAGAGTTGTCAGAGGACAAGATTATAGACAAGCAAGTTAAAGGGAAAGGCTTCATGCTCTTGTCGCTGCATTTGCAATTATTATGAGGACCGTACCCAACCTTGGAGGAAATGTAACCACAGCTTGTTTAAAAGGATGATGTGGATGGTAGAAAAGGATCCAGGGGAAACTTCCAGTCATTCAAGCTGAACATAATGATCAAGGTATCCCTTTGGAATGATGAGAGAAAACTAGAGGTTTTTGGTAACAGCTGGTCTGTGTTCAAATGTGTAAGAATGAAGCCTTCAAAAAAAGACCACCATGCCTACTGTGAAACAAAGAGGGAGATCCATGTATTTTGATAATACTTTGCTCCTTTTGGCAGGTGGACCTGGAATTTTTGCAGGTCTCATAACTAACCAAAGTAGCAAAAGTGTGCACTGTAAGAAACATTGGAGCCATGTGAGGAAGCTCAACCTCAATTTCAGTTCATCCAACAGAATAAAGACACAAAAGTAACAGAGCTAAAAACACCCAAGAATGGCTCATGGGAAAACATGTAACTGTTCTTAAATGGAGCTCTGATCTTAATCCTGCTGAACATCTATGAAAAGAAGCAGGCTTCAGACCTGAGCAACGGGAGCAGTTTTCTCAGGAAGAGTGGACCACGTTTCCAGTTGCCAGAAGTCTCACTGAAACTTGCACTTGCTGGCAGTGATTGTTACGAAAGGTTGTGCAATAAAGCTTTAAGTTAAATTACAATTTATTTTTGTCTAAAAAAATATTCATGTGTGAGGGCGCCAAAAGATTTGCCCACGTCCGCCCTACTGGCGGTTACCATTATCTCTGCTGAGCACTGTTACAACCACTGGGTAAAGTCAAGGCTGATTTATGGTTCCGCGTTACACCAACGCAGAGCCTACGACATAGGGTACGCAGCGACGCACACCGTACGTAGGCAACGCCGTCGATTTAACGCAGAACCATATTATTCAGGCTTCACACGTGTCAGGAGGACGTGTCATCCTGAAAAAATCCTGTTTTTTTTTCAGGATTCTGATTGGCTAGCATGACTTTACGCTTCTCGTTACACTGCCCCCTGCAGGTTTGGCTGCTCATAGCACCGTAACAGCGTTTTCATGCGGGTTCGTGTAAACGAGGATATTTTTGAAAACGTAGAGGGGAAAATATCAGTTTTTGTAAATACCCGGCTATGTGTAAACGTGGCCTTAGATGCAACCGGTATTGCATCTGTTGTCCCACTGCTTCTGTAGCCCGTCAAAGGAGCAGTGACACCAGCCACCACCTCCCCCAAGATTGCAAGTCAAACCGAACAGCGACCATCGAACAGCTGCAAGAGTTAAAGGAAAGTTGAGTCCACAGAGATTTTCACTTTTTTGGTAATCTGCAAGTGGCTACTCCTCTGTGCACTTGCGTTTGAGTTTGAGTTTTACAACTACTGGGACTCACACAAGTGTATATTTAGTTTATTGAACTGGTTTAGGTGATGGCTTAACAATCCCGGCAGAGCATGGAAGTAAAACATGTCATTTGTTTCGATTCAAAGTGCTGCTTTGAAGTACTGAGAAGAAATGAAAGTATTCCAGCAGCTCATTCTGCTGACAGGGGAAGAAAAATTAAATAAAAGAAGAAAAACAAAACTGCAGCCAAGCAGTCTCTCCATATTCCACACTTTAGCCACGTCTTTGACGCCTTCATGCAAACACGGCCGACTGTGTGGTCAGTCAGTGGAGGCTTCTGTTGATCTTATCAACTGCTCTCTGGTCTTTTGGAGACAGCGCTGACCTTTATGCTGACACACACACGCAGAAATGATCCCTCTGTTTCCCCACTGTTCTTTCTCTGAGCCTCAGTCTAATTAATGCTCTTGTTTCTCCGTTGTGTGTGTGTGTTTGTTTCTTTTGTAGATTCTATTCCGCTGAGATTGCTATTGGTCTTTTTTTCCTACACCTAAAGGGCATCATTTACAGGTAACGTTCACACTGAACATTGCGTTCACTTCAACCGCCTCCCCCCAGCACATTAACATCTCAGCGCTCTCCACAGCAGCGTGTGACCACTTGGGCTCTTCTGAACTTTCTGCCACTGACAGCAGATCCTTGGGGTCCTGTGAATTGCAGGGCGGGTCGTCTGTGAATCAAACCAATTCCGGTGAATTGCTTGGGTGGCCGAAGGATTGTTTGATGATTGTTTCAATCATGCTGTCCGACATGATTCACCACCTCTGTCATCCAATGCCCTCCCTCTCGATCAGTGCCAAGAGAATAGAAACCTGAGGGAATAAAAAGAATCTGAAATTGTCAAAAAGGAAGCTAAAACTAAGATAAATAATTGTGTGTAAATTTACATACGATTTTCTTTTTTTTTTTTCTTCTTTTTTTTTTTACAAAAATTTTACAAGAGTTAATGGTGTATGTTTAAAAATAATATGCACATTTACACTCACACTAAAATAAGCTTTGCACTGTAAAGGCAGGATAAGTCATTTTAAATGCTGGCCATTGTTCACTATAAAAAACAAAACAACCGTCTTCATGCAGAGTTAACTGGAAACGTCAGTAAACTGGAAACAAATTGAGTCACTGGCGATGTTTGTTGAACCACATCAAACATTGCTCCAACCAATCACTGACAGTGAGGGTTCATGCTTCTGCAGCACATTTAGTTGTGGAGGGAGGAGGAAACTCAGAGAAAATTACATTACTTTCTCACTTGAATTTTAAGTGTGTGGTGTCGAAAACGTTATTTTAAAAGAAGTTTATTTCAGTGCAGGATTTGTATATGTTAAGACTGTACAATTATATGTTTATAATCATAAGTTTACTACAGTAAACATAATTCTGAACGTTTTACTTGAAAGCAGACAGCTAGTAAGTTGTGGCTAAAAAGTATCTTGTGGAGTTTTAGTGCTTTAAATCAAACATGAATGAAAATATTAAAGCATTTCCATATTTTACCCAATTGGTTTTGCAACTCATTTATGATGAAATAAATGTTCTCAAACAAGCTTCTAGATCTTAAGGTTATACACAGGGTTTGTACGTTTTGAAAAAACCTGGAAAAGTCATGGAATTTGAAAATGTCATTTTCAAGGCCTGGAAAAGTTTTGGTAAAATAAGTTCACCCCAAAAGTTTTGGAAAAGTCATGGAATTAGTTTTTCTCACTTAATGATAACATTTAGTAATAACAGCCTATAAGGTAGATTTAAAATTGATCAATAAATATTTCGTATCGAAAAGACTTGCGCATTCTCACGCGTGACGTGCCTAGCATCTTGCGCATCATGCAGATCGGATCGAGTGACCACATTCTCCAACAGTTATTATAGTTATATTGGATTACTATAAAATATATACTACATATACTACAACATGGTATGGTCAGTGTTAGTTTAAACACATTTTTATTTTGTATAAAACCACAATTGTCATTAGATCTCCACTGTAGTGACTTTTTACATAGTTTTATTCCTATATTTCATTCATACATTGATGTTTTAGAGGTCATGTATAGTCATGGAAACTTGCTGCCAAGTCATGGGAAAGTCATGGAAATTTGTTGGTTAAAATGTGTATGAACCCTGTATACAGTACAGAAGACATGAAATGGAAATATAACCTTTGTTTGTTCTTCAGAAAACTCCCTTTAATGTTCCCCAGCTTAGAGCAGGCTTTAGCACGATTCTGTGTGTTTTAAAGTGCATTATTCAGACAAGGTTGGACAACCATGTTGCTCTCGATTAAGTTGTAAATCCAGATAAGCAGGTTTTGATCTTTAAACTTCAGAAAACTTTAATCAGAGTCATACTATTGATCTTAACTGCTTAAGTGTCACTGTAATTATTCTGTCCACAACGAGAGTGTCATCAATATCTGTTTATGCTGCTGCAGGGACCTGAAGCTGGACAACGTGATGCTGGACTGTGAGGGTCACATTAAGATTGCAGACTTTGGCATGTGCAAAGAAAATATGCAGGACGGCGTTACAACCAAGACCTTCTGTGGAACACCAGACTACATTGCTCCTGAGGTGTGGACTAAGTTTGCATGTGTGTGTGTGTGTGTGTGCATGAGACAAAGAGTGACCAAGCCTACTGTACATCTTTCAAGAAAACTTTAATGGCATTAATAAAAGCTGGTATTAAATTAGCTTTGTTTCTTGAAGATCAACAATGACTGACTACATTTTTTTATTGAGTCTTGTTTCAACAAATATTGTACTTAAATATTGCCTTCTTCAGATTTGACCTTCCATTAACTTTCTTTAATCTTATATTTCAGATTATAGCTTACCAACCTTATGGGAAATCTGTGGACTGGTGGGCCTTCGGAGTATTGCTTTATGAGATGCTGGCTGGACAGGTTAGTGTGTGTGCGCACATTTGTGTGTGTCTGGACTTTATTATAAAGTATTTGATATTTTTCTATGAAGAAGACCATCACAGAAGCTGAATGAATGTTTGTGTCATTAGCATTTTAAAAGGCAACTAAAGAAAACAGACTCTTTTTTTCTCTCTTATTAAAATACTTCAGAATAAAATTTGGTTGTTGTTGATTGGCAAATGTTGTCAATCATTAAGATAAAATGTCTCTTCTGTCCCAGGTCTAGCCCCTGATCCTGGAAGAGGCTTTGTTAAATAGATAATAATAATAATAATAATATATATTTTTTTTAAACTGAACCGTATGTTTAAAAACAAAAAAATAAATAAAAATTATCAAAATTACACCTAGATAAAAAAGTGTCTTTAATTACAATAAGATGACATAATAATTTGGCTTGAATGTTAATATTCATTAGTCCAGATCCCAGGATATTTGATTTGGCTTCATACTTGTATTACAGGTATTTTTTAGGTGGGAATATCAAAACTGTTGTGTGTTGAATTTTGAACTGCAAGACATAGAGAATTAACAACATAATACAGCTCTGTGTCACCCTCATGCAGATGGGATGTGACAGTTTTCCAGAGATGACACAATATTGTTAACATTGACAGTAAAAAAAGATGGATCTAAAACTGAAGCCTGTGGAACACCTTTTATCCCAAATGCTAATCCAGAGAGGCAATCACTCAGAATATCAGTGTGTAGTCTCAGACAGCTTTGTTTACAGAATTAAATGTTTTGAAAAGATTAGTAGAGAGCAAATTGTGTTTCTTTATCTCTTTGAGAAAAAAAAAGTGATTTTCCAAACTAGGGAATTAAACCAAAAGAAAGAGAATGATAGAATGTACGAGTTTTCTGTTTTGGTGCAGTTGTGGAGCCTAAAGAACAAAGGGATCCAGATTGTCGTCACTGGTAGACTACTGAGGGTTGATGCTGAGGAGATTATACTCTGAGTAATATAATATAATGAGCAAAGCCTCTGTTGGCATTCATTCAATTACCCTCGCTGCATTACTCACTCACACATCCTGAAACAACTGCGTCACATCTAAGCTCATGTCAACTACAAACCCACCTCTAGGACGGTCTCGCTGGCCAAAGTAGTACACTGGGCAAAGGCTTCATTTGGGTAAAATGTCAAGATTAAAATATATATGTGTGTGTAAATGTGATTAAAACTCATGTTCTAATCATTCTTTTTAAATGAGTGAATGTAAGCTAAAAGGGTCAGCTTAACTGATGAAAAGCTGCAAGCACCTCTGTGAATTTGAATTTGAACGTTTCTAAAGGTCACCTAAATAAGGATAGCAGGTAAGTTTCTAGACAAAAGTGTGGAAGAAATAAACAGAATTAAAGCTGCAAGCAGCGATGGACGGGCCCTCGCACCCTTGTGCACGTTCAGGCGTGCTGCAGTGGAAGCGCTTGTATGACTTGCATGTAGATTCTTCAGGCCTGGACATTTAGCGGATGACACCAGCCACAACTCTCTATCAAACCATTCAAAAGTAATAGCAGAAAATAGGGACTATCAAATATTGACCGATCAGAAGAAGGGGTGGGGCTAGTTTGCACCAATTATGTTCAAGGACTCAAAACTGAGTCCGATGACACCACCCAAGAGTCTTTACGTCAAACCATTCAAAAGTTATAGCAGAAAGTAGGAACTATCAAATATGGACCAATCAAATGAAGGGGGGGCGGCTTTTTGGCGTCTATCGTCACCACGGTAGTGCTTTTGACTGAGAAAAGTAATGCGCAAGTATACACTAATACAACTAATAGACTCCGTTTCCTGTTCTTTCTGCTTTTGATAATAGAGCCCACTAGAAAAAACAAAACCAAAGATGGAACTACATCGGCAAACTATACAGGTTATAGTAACTAGATTGATCTATTTGGCAGGTAGAGCTAAAGCCAATACGCATCTCAGGGACATGGGACGAGGACTCGCTGTAAACTGGTATAATGGCTGTCAAAGGACACGTGTTTCATTTGTAATTGAGTTACATAACAGTTTCCAATAATTGCTGCCTCCTTTGCTCTCCAGCCTCCGTTTGACGGTGAGGACGAGGATGAGCTGTTTCAGTCCATCATGGAGCATCATGTCTCCTATCCCAAGTCCATGTCCAAGGAGGCTGTCGCCATCTGTAAAGGAGTGAGTATACACAAACAAACACACGCACTGAAGAGCAGGGAGGCGTTTGGTTGAGTGAGGAATTAAGGAGAGAAGAGGCAGCAGCGGTGACATCCAAATAATTAAGAGTGAACATGTATCTGTAGTGAAACAGCTTCTCTCCTTCTCCCCACATCTCCAGCTTCCACTGGTAAACCATTGTTTTATTTATTTTTCTGTAAAAATGTAAAAGAAAAAAACAAAAAAAAACTCTCCCACTTAAAATATTAAAGAGATATTTAAAAATACAAGTGTGTGCATATTATGTTTTTAAAATTAGATTAAAAGGTGGTGGGGAAGACAAAGTTTCACAGTTTTTTTTTTTTCAAGATCTATGCTTTTACAAGATATGCAGTACACACAAACACTCTCACACTCTCCCACACACACACACACACACACACACACACACACACACACACACACACACACACATACACACGGAGCCTGTATGTTATGCATTAGTGATGATTACTGGATTGTAGCGCTACAACAGTGAATTTTCACTGAAGCATGAAAGCTCGCCTCCATCCACCCTCAGTCCCCGCTGTGCCCTCTGGGTGTGTGTGTGTGGGGGGGGAGGGGGGTGTTTATGTGAGGACTAGATGAACCTTTACTTTTTAAACACTACAAGATATTTCCATTTTGAAAAAGAAAAAGAAACAAATAATTTTGGAGGTCAAGTTGCTTTTTCAGCATTTACAGAGAAACATATTTTGCGATCTCGTGGAACAGATTCAGATCATCTCAAGTTTAGTTTTTGGGTTTTTTTTTAAGTGCTACTGATTTAAAATGACCGACTAGGCCTGACTTCAGTGCCTGAAGACAGCCGAATCACAGATTCAGCACTGCTTGAAGAACTACAGCATTAGAGACTGCTGCACACTCTCTGATGACGACGTTCACGCCACACAGACTGACACACTCTACCGCCCTTTCAGTTATATTTTCATTGGAGATTTCCAGTAACAGAAATTTATTTTTTTACTTGAATAGCAAGTTTAGTATTGAGAGCTTGCAGCAAGCCGTGCCTTTTATTTGACTGTCCATTTTTTATATTTTCATCTGTTTTTAGCTGTTGTTAATTCAGGTGTTGCACTTTCTTCTCTTCAAATGAAATCTGAATCTCAGACATGCAGTTGTGAAAAAGAAAAAAGAAGTACCGCTTAAGGATTTAAAGGTCACACACACCCAGCCTTGACCTTTACACACGCAGATCTCCCCAGACTCCTTTTCATAATATTATGCGCTCCAAGTTTTCCATGATTTTTTTATTTTTTTTTTAAACATTTCAGTGGAACTTTTCTGGAGCAGGTGTTTGCACGTTATGCATTACAACACACCCCCAAAACAAAAACCATGAAATATTTAAGACATCACCGTATGTTTCGCTCACGCTATGACCCTCGTTGAGTCTGTATGGAGATCAAGCTTAGAAACTTTGTAGGTTCATGATCAGCTCAGTGTTGGTGGATATAGTCCGTTCCTGCAGGAATTAACGAGTAGAATCAGAAATGTGAGTTTTTTGCTTTTCATGCACAAAATATGTTGCTGCATGCAGATCTGGATATCCTGGAAAAACGGTGACAGAAGTGCAATGACCTGGAAATTCTGGGAAGAAGAAGCAAGAAGCTGTGTGGGAGGAAGGAATAGGTGTATTTAAAACTTGTGTAGATGATGTACATCATAACCCATGAGATGGTTTCATTTAAAGCGTTCTGGGAGTCTTTTTATCCAGTTCTGGGTTTATGAATGAAATGGTGAATGCCATACACTCACACACGTGCATACATGTGTGTGTTAGCAGTGTAAGGTTGACTAACCTGTGGGAAATGTTAGTCTGGCTCCAGTGTAATGAGTTATGACTGCTGCTCCTGAGGGAGGCACACCCCACCTCCACACCCACTCGCTCTCACCGACATCACTCCCCTTGAAGCTTGTGTGTGGACAGACATTGTTAACGGTTCTTAATTGGACCTGTGGATGACCGCGGCAGTAAAGGAGGAAGGGAAACAACATCTTTTCATTTGTCTGCAGGCTTTAACTCGGTGGCTTAAATTTGGACCTCAGGAGGAGGCAGCTAACGTGATGTACAGTAGAAGAATGGATGGGTGGTTAAAATGAACGAAAGAGAGGCAAAAATGGGGGTTTTGATACATTAATAATTATAACACTGTCCTAAAAAAGAAATGATGAATGAAAAAGTCAAGGTATGAAACACTGAGGGAGAGAGATGGAAAAAAAGTTAGATGAAATTTTAATGGTTCCAGCGGGGGTGTTTGAGGCATCAGAGACAAACGCTGCTCAGTGTCATTTAAGGTTATGCCTGCTGTTTAGTTTATATAAATGTTACAAGTCAAGACACCTACTCATCATTAAAATGTAATAAATGAAAATCGCCAGAGTCCTAGCCATGTTGGCAACTGATTCAACAGCAAAGATCCAGGAATGAGGAGTTGCAGGCTTTACTCAGCGCCGTCTCATGGAGATTAAATACATTCTCATAAAACATCAACACAGTGACAGCATGTATCTTATTATGTGTGTGTTCAAAGAGGAAACAATTCTAAGTTCAAATTGGTTAACTGTTTAGTTACATTTTAATCGCTTAAATTATTGTTATTGTTTAATCAACAGTTAGTCCGCTTTCCATTCCTTGGCGTGTGTATCGCCAGACCTGTCTTGGACCACCAACTCATCAGTAATGTCTAAAAACAACACACGATCAAAGAAGCACAGTGGACTGCTTGCACCAAACGTCCGATCAATGAGTACAAGTTGTACTTTAAGGCTGAACACATGACTGTCAAACATGATCACTTACTGCCCCACAAGCTTTATTCCTTTAGTTGTTGTGCTGGCAAGACTAGATGCAGATATTCCACAAAAAACAACTACCTGCAGTAAAGTGCTCGAGCGCGCACAAACAAAAATATTTTTGGCTGCAGGATCCAATAGACAGAAGGTTTTTGAGTTGTGAAAAGAGTGAAACACTTCACTGTGTTGCTTGATCAACATGAAATTGCACACTATGGGAGAATTAAGTAGCGGGAAGCAGCAGCTGTAATCACCATTATCATCCCTGTATTCTTAAAAAGTTTAGACAATTTGTATATAAATGGCTGTTTAAGTATGGCTATGTCACATACAGTTTTAATTGAAACTGTCAAACGTTGTCTATAAAACCCTGGTTTGCATTAGCATTTACCTTCTTGAGGAGAGAAGGACAGTAAAATGATAGACTTACTTCTTCAGTCAGTCATCATGGAGACTATAAAACAGAAAACTGAGACGCCCAGCAAACTTTTACATTCATCACTCCATCACAGGTTAAATTAAATAAGTAATGTGATCTTAAGGTCTTAGTCAAATGCAATGCTTCGTTGAAGGAGCAGTGTCAGAAATAAGTTATTGACGTAAATATGCATGTTGATGTCATACGACTTTGATGGAGCCAGACTGGAAGGACATTTCTCCATCTGATGTATGGCAGCTATTCAACGTTGGTGATGATTGCTCATTGGCATTATATAATTGTTCGACTGACCCGCCATATGATTTAAGGTTTGGATAAGTTCACATTAAAGGAGCATGAGGCTCCTTTTAAGAAATGAGACTCTCTAGCGCCACCCTTCACCACGATGGCCCTCGGGGGTACTGCAACCAACAGCGAAGCCGGCACGGGAGAACGGGGAGAACGTGCATGCAGCGTCATGTGACGTCACATCCGCAGCCCAGCACGGGAAATTTGGGCCCGAATTGCAGCACATTTTGCAGCACACAGCCTGTTCAAGGCAACGGAGAGATACACTAGAGGGCTCATTCTTTTGGGTTTGGAACGCTTCATCTGACATTATTAGTAGAAAACTTAAAACGTATACGAATTTTTTTCATAAATCCTGCCTCAATCCGGCCTCAAGCTCCTTTGAATTAAGGAAAAACCATGTTCATCTATATCAGGATGACTTTTAGAGATGTAAATGATTCAAGATATGAATCTGATCATTTGGTGTATGTGTGTATGTTATTTATTAAGTCCTTTCCTTACACTGGTTGCTTCAAAACACAGAGCTTTTACCATGAGAGCCAGCTGTCTTGCTGAAGACGCCCGTGTTCAGTATCCTTTGTGCAAGTTAGTTAATTAAACCGTCCAACTTGCCGGTGCTCTGAATGGGGTTTGTACGCCTTCATTCATTCCGACAAAACCACAGGTGAAGTGTTAACAATGTTCGGGGGAGCAGCAGCTACCGAAGAAAGGAGCCCGCACACACCACCGTACGTTTAGATGAGAAAAGGTAGCGGGAGAAAAAGACATTTTATTGTTCAACGTAAACATTTGCAGATGAATTATACATCACAGGTCATCAGAGTGGGAAAACTGCGTAGTGAAATATCTCTTGGCACATGGTGCAAACAATAAAGAAAAGATATCAGAAAAAGGATTCCTCCACAAGGCAGAAGAGATTAGCATGAGGGAAGAAAAGGAGTGATATCCAACAGTCCTCTGTCTTCTCCCCGTTCTGTTCAGCTGATGACGAAGCATCCAGCGAAGCGCCTGGGCTGCGGTCCGGAGGGGGAGCGAGACATCAGAGATCACAGCTTCTTCCGCTACATGGACTGGGAGAAGCTGGAGAACAAGGAGGTGCAGCCGCCTTTCAAACCCAGAGCTGTAAGTCTGATGTGCAGATCACACAGCGGAGGTGCAAATCACATAGTGGCGCATCTGAAAACTACTCACCCAGCAGAGAGAAAAGCAGACCTTTTATTGTCTGTGGCGATGTGTACTGTTACACCTCTTTCCTCCTATTACTCAAACTCCTCTCTGTTTCTCTGTCTCTATTACCCTTTTACACCTTTTCACATCAATGTGACATTTTGTCTCCTTCCCTTTGCCCGTATGGGACCGATGCACGCAGGTAAGTGAGGATATGTTGATGCCGGAGAATGTGGGCAACATTGGCAATGATTGTAAGGCCGGAGATGCTGGTTGAGGCTGTGACCACTCTGCTGATGTGCTGATAATGTGGCTCTGATGAGGCAGACTTTGAGTACTGGTGGCAGTTTGGAGTACCGGTGGCAGCCTGACTGTGAGCATATTTAAAAATGGTCTCCGCAATTAGGTGCCATCACACTCTACATGAGCCGAGAGGGCGTATTTATTCTTCACCGGGGTTACACCAAGTTTACACTACGCCTCCAGGGAGGTCGTGCACATCTACAAAATTCCTCAAAACAGCAGCATGTTTGTTATTTTCTTTAGTGTTTTTTTTTTTCCTCTCTCTATGACAAAGTAAGTTTGATCATAACACGAGTCAGAATGATGTCATCTAATACTCACACATGCATAAAATATGCACACACACAGCCTTGGGCCAAACTGCTGCTTATGAGTTTTTCATGTAGCCTTCTCTTCCTGCTGGTCTTTATGTACTATAAAGTATATATATATACCGTATATATATGTATATATATGTATATATGTATATATGTATATATGTATATGTATATATATATATATATATATATATATATATATATATATATATATATATATGTGTATATAGCCTATATATGTATGGGTTTTGTGTCACTTCAAATGTAGAGGTCACTGGGTGTTGCAGCACCGAGCTGTTCTCTGCAGTCCCCTGATGTGACTACTAACATATGTTGTCTGATCTCTTCCTTTCTCTGCCTTTTCTTGCCGTCTGCATCCATCTCTTCCTTCTATTTCATCTTCTTTTTCAAACACCTTTTATCTGTCAGGCCTCTGCCTCATCTCCTTCTCTTCTCTTTTTGTGCTTTTTTACCTACTAAGGAGAATAAATAGATAAGGGTTTGGCTTCAAAAGGGCTTTTTTTTTTATCTTTCATGCTTCTGTTTTCTCAGACCTTCTGTAAGGGAAGTGGGTTTATTCTTGTCTGTTTATTTATAAGAAAGCTCTCTCTCTCTTTGTTTTTGAGTAAATTGCGGTTTGAGGGACGTGTGATGCTGTCAGATTTCATATGGCTGATCATAAAGCAGCTGTTCTTTATTGTTGTCTGTTTGTGGTTTTATATGCAGTTGGCGCCTTTTGAGAATCTGTTGAATTAGCTTTTGACTGTGTGAAGGACTTGCGGACACACGCAGAGCCGGACTGGCTGGTTTACACATTTTTCCAGCACATAGAAACACTCATCTCATCATCCTGGAATTTCAGTTAAAGTTATTGCTGTGTGACCGTCTTCATTCATCTGTAGTCATCGATTCTCAGTCTATTCCTCCACCATCCTCCTAAAGATCTCTTCCATCCGTCAGTTCTTTAGTGAAATGCATCCACCTGTCGTCTCATCTTCACATTTTATTGGTCCTCTATGTGTTCACTTTTTTTGTGTGTATATGTATTTATTTGCATGCTCTGGGCTCTCAAATGAAACCTGTCAGTGCACTACAATATCTTCATACTGGAGTACCTTATTTTAATGGGATCTAGTCTGGGATCTGTTCAGTTTGTGGTTTTAAATATCTGGTTTCTACATTATAATCAAGCCAAAAAATGTTCTTTACTCAACAACTCTACTTAAATTTTAGCTCTTCCATTTTATCTTCCGTTGTGTCGCATGTTGTTCCCCGAACAGTTGCGACAACGTTTGGCTCCAGCCACCGTTTGACCCCGGTGCATTTCTCATTTCGCATATTTCCCCAAACTCTAAACAGTCTGGCTCAATTTCATTTGGTTTTCCAAGTCATAAAGATTTAATGAGTTTGTAGTTTCCCTCTGGGTCACGTTGTCAGAGAATAATGAATCCTTGTGTGTTAATTAAAGCTCCATACAGTGATGGAGAAAGAAAAAAAAAAGAAAATGGAATAGCTCGGCCCAAAGTCCCAATAAGGGATATTGTCAGGAAGATATACATTTCAAGTTAGTAGCTCGTTTGATGTAAAGGATGCAACTCTCAGTAGTGACCACTGTCCACCAGATGAGTTGGACTGAAACCGTGTTTCCAGATTGCTTCGTAAAGCCACTTGATGTAGCGTTGCCACTTGTGACCACATGGGAGCATATAGGTCTGCTATATACCGTATTTTCTGGACTATAAGCCGCTACTTTTTTCATAGGTTTTGAACCATGCAGCTTATACAAAGGTGCGGCTATTCTGTGGATTTTTCTTCCACCGCTCGGAGCACTCTAACCGGAATTAGAATCAAAACTAAGACAAAATAAATGCAAAGAAGAATACGCTACTTCTTCTTTAGCAGATAGAAGTAGAAGCAGATTTCAAACAGATAAATAGATAAATAAATACTGGTTATTTTCTCTTGGTTCTGTCCAGTTTTAATCAGCAAAGTTGCTGCTGTGTTAAAAGGCACTGTTAGGAAAGGATCTATTTAGGTACAAACATGTACATCATTTACAGTTCAAAATGGTTCTGTACATGTAGTAAATGTCTAATCTAACAACATCAATATTTGTGGCTTGCATATCTTTTTTTTTAAATAGAGCGGATGCGGCTTATATACAGGTGCGGCTTGTATATCTTTTTTTTATTGTTTTTTTTAAAATAGAGTGGATGCTGCTTATAGTCCAGAAAATACGGTAATTATTGGACAAGTTTTGAAGGCTCTCTTTTCTCATACTGCGTGGCATCATGGTTTCAAAATGAGAAGAACGAACAAACACGAAAAGCCAACTGGAACACGCGTATCACAATCTTGTGATATTCTGCCCCCATTCAGTCAGACATGGCATTTCTACAAAGAGTGCCTTTAATTAAAACCAATTCCATGTCAAGTGAACTGGGCAGATGCCTTTGAGACTATTTAACTTATTGTCCATCACCTCGATCGTCAGTGCTACTGAAAGAAGAGACTTTGATAGGATTCTAATATCCAAATATTGATGTTTCCAGTCACAGAATCACTGAGAAGTTAAGACAAACGTCCAAGTAAATATCAAGCTCTTTTGCGTACGAGCCGATTGTCTGGTCTCCACAGCTGCACCGTGTAATTAACCCACAATTAGCACACAATTATACTAATTATCTCCTAGCTGAGAGCCTCCTTTTATTTCTAGCCTAATCCCAAAGCTGGCCATCGTGTAATCTAAATAAAGTTAATCAAAAGTATGTGTAGTTTTGGGGATAATCGTAGCTCTTGCCACATTCATCACACCAGCATTGGATGATGACTCAATGTAGTGCACTGTCACAGGAGATTTGAGACTTAATATGTTTGAAATTTGGGTAAAATATGCTTCAAATATTTGAAAAAGGAAAGCATACATGAGGTGTGTTTGATTTTCTGAAATCAAGCACGCCCCAAGGACTTGCACTTGTTCTGATATTTGAAACTATTTTGAAGTGATGTCATCTCACACCTCGTTTCAACCTGCTACTCCCCCTCCTCCTCTTTATTTTCCTCTCCCGCTCCCCCCAACTACTCCATCCATTCTTGTCCACCTCCCCTCCCCAATCCACCCCTCCCTCCCGTGCTCCATCCTCCCCCCTCCCGTCCTCCTCAACAGTGCGGACGGAAAGCTGAGAACTTTGACCATTTTTTCACGCGTCACCCACCGGTGCTGACCCCCCCTGACGAGGAAGTGATTCAGAACTTGGACCAAGACGAGTTCCAGGGATTCTCCTTTATCAACCCGGAGTTCCCAGGAAGCGTCGCTGACACCACTGCCACCGAGCAGGCTTGATTTCGGCTCATGCACGGATACATGGACACACACAAACATATGCATCATCATTTTGTCCCATTCCAGCTCAATAAAACCTACAAGATAGACGTAAATACATACCCGTGTCCCCACAGCTATGAAGACCTCACAGATTAAGCTCTAGATACATTGATCACACTGTTATGGAAGACCCCATGTAAGGGTAAAAGAACCTAACTGCATGTACTGTAGCACTCTGGAAATATGAAGTTGACATAACTGCATTTGACAAAATTTGAATGTGTACATGGTATCAGATTATTGCTACAGCTTAAAAAAAAAAGCACCATGCAATACAATATTGCGCCTACTTTGTCTTACCATCGTTTTTGAGAGCTTATTACTATAAACCAGTGTAGTATAGTGTTATGCATGATAAACTGAGTATTGCTGTAAGAAAGCAAGAAGCATGGAAATCAGATTCACCACAATCTTTCTAAAATCCTACTTCTTCCGCATACGGAGTGATTTTCGGCTCGTGTTGCTTGCGGTGTGAACAATGAGTTTGTGTTTAATTTGGCGCGTGTTATCAGAATAAGTTACCGATTAGGTCGGGCATTCCAATAGAAGAAAAATAAAAAAAGCTTTAGGCTGATTGGACCCCCGTTTTTTATGTAGGTAAAGAGTAGATTTAGCCGACATCCACAGAAAATCCAAGTGATGTCAAGCAAATAACCACAAGATTTCCTCTGTAACTTTATGACTTTATTTTTCCGTGGAAATTGTGACTTCACCTTTCTTTAACACATTCCATCAGTTTTTAGTTAGGCCTCTAACTTAAACGAGCGTATTTTTTGTAAGTGTATACTACTAATACAGTCTATATGTTTAGCCTTATCTTAGCTAAAACTGGAATGCTTTACAGAGATGCATGAGCTTCTGTAATAAGAATATCTTTAGATCTTGTCTCCCAACTGTATTTTAGCATCTTATCCTATTGAGTATTATATGAAACGGCAAACCGAACCACATAGTCAGATTTGTACCACAAATATCTCATTTCTTTAGTAGGTGTGATTGCTGTCCATCACTTAGATCTAGATGATAAAATGCTGTAGGGGAAATCAGAGTCAGATGTACAGATAGATCAGTTGTTTCTTATACTCTGACAGGTTTTCTGTGCTCAAATGTTTAAGCTGTGCATACCACAACCATTGCTGTATATGTTACGTGAGCATGATCCCTATACTCGAGTGTTTGTTTACAGCGTGTGCACGCGTGCATGTATGTTTTAAATGTGACTGAGTGAGTATTATGTTTGAAAAGACTTGTGTACTTTTGAATGTATCCACACTGCTTTCTCAATTACCTGGTCCAGCGTTTATATTCACTCGTAATGTTAGTAAGACTGCGCCCTCCCTCATATCAGCACTCTTACTTTAAAGCCACTCTCTGTAACAATACAAGTTCTGACCACATTATAGCCTGGTTCAAAAAGCTGTTTTGGTCTCAATCATTTGATTTCACAGCCATGACACCTCTTGGCATGTTTCCATTACCCCTAGATTTGCCCAAAACCAAATATCGTAGAAGAAATCCTGTAATGGAAACGGCAGTAATTCGTCAAAACTCCCAAATATCGAATAAACCTTTTCACGCTTCCACGAGGTGGTTTTTCAGGCGATTCGATAATCCACTTTATCTCAAAAGTGTAATATTCCATGTCTGGCAATTCTGGATGTGACGTAGCCGGTCAATCTGAAGTCTTCAAAATCTAGTTTCCAGCTGTTTTTGACCTCAATACGGTTTAGTTGTCCTGTAACACCACTTAATCATACATTACATGAGGGCTTTGCCTCTGAATAATCATTTGAATGATCATCCACTGCCTTCATCATCCGACATCTCAACAGCGGTAGCCGCAAAAAAAATATTTTTTCTTTGCAGAACGAGACACAGAGTTCAAGATTTACGCTTATTCGAAAAACACCGGAAACACAGACCCCTGCAGAGCAAACTCTATCGCAAATTCAGAGATTGGATTTTCTTTTGCGCAACAGTGTAGTAGAAACGTGACTTCTAGGGGGGGTGAATTTTTTTACACCACGCCTGTAGAGTTTATATAAAGCTTTAAATCTGTTTCTAATATGGCTGAATGACAGTTGGTTCAGCCGACGGGTGGCCGGTATCATTTCCTTTCAAAACCAGTCTTCAAAAACCAATGGGGCACATGAGCTAATGCTTCGTCCATTGATTGAAACAGTCTACGGTCCCACTAGAGCTGCACTTCATTGTGTCTTCCACCAGAGGCTGACACATTCGTATGACGCGCCGCCCCCATGTGGTCAGAAGTGGTAATGCTACACAGAGAGGCTTAAATGACTTCACTAGACGTTATATAATTTCACATTTTTGCGTGACACATGGACCAGATCTCAATCCTTTTTGCTGACCTTAATATGTTAACAGCAATTAAGGTAAAACAAGTATGTGGAGACATAAAATGCCCTCATTTCTAGTCATGTGACCTTTGTTCGGTCTAAGCTGCTTCACTGACAGCAACACTTGTGGGGGTGAGGTGACATAACATTTTGCCATTTTGGTGTTTAATTGGGATACATTCCATTTCTGATATAGCAAAGAAAGTATGTTAGAAAATACTCTTCAGGATGCTGCAATTTTTTTTATTACAGTGCATTAATATTTCAATCCCAAATCAAGAAAAGTTGGTTCAATATGCACATTTCTAATCCATGTATCATCTATACGCGCTTCTTCCTATTCAAGATTGAGACATCTGCAAGCTGTTTATCCCAGTTTTCTTCAGACGAAAGCAGGGGTACACCCTGCAGAGAGACACCTGCCAGGAATCATGCTTTTCCTTTCATACCTGCAACACGTTCTGAAACATTTGCCGTTCCTTCTCCCAACACTGAATTGAAAATAACAAAATTATCACTTCACTTATTGTTTTGCTCCATTCTTCCTGCAAACACATGCCGACGCGTTTTTGTTTTCAAAACTGCCCTCATGTTCTCGGTCAGGTGGGGACTGCAGGAAGGCCAGTTCAGTACTCGTCCCCTCGTCTTCCTCAGCTGTGTCTATGTAATGAGGGAAGAAAGCGGTTTAGCATTATCTTCTTTAACAATCTGTGAATGAAGATGGCATTTGTTGCTCTAAAATTTCAATGTACTTTTGTGTTTTATGTTGCCATCACAGAAGTGGAAATGGACCTCACCTAAGTTGACTGATACAACCGCATATCATTGGCTTTTTCACTCGTTACGTGATGGCAGTCTTTTATGGAGTGTTTTTGGTTCACAGTACATAGTCATTCACAGTTTATTTAATTTATGGTTTCTGATGACAAACACATTCCCACTGCTGTCGTCCGTCCTAGATGCCTCCGAGACCAATGATGTCAACTTCAATCCCTGGCTCATTATTTTCCTTTGCTTTCTCACTTGCAAAAAATTGCCCCACACCAACTTGATTTTTAACGTGATGCAGGCCTGAAATGAAAAACGTTTTACCAAATGATATGAACCTGAATTTTGTTATACTGTGTGCAAAGAAATAAGTCATAGTGTTTGTTTTTATGGATATATAGATATATTTTTTTTTCCTTTAATTTTCCATATTGTCCCAACTCTGATTAAGACTTTTGATTAGTGGAATTAAATGGTCTCAAAATTACATTACCATCATATGATTAATACCATTAAAACAAAAGCAGTAATTTCCACAAGTCTAATGTTAGTGTGATCCACTTTACTCTCACTTAGCAGCTCCTCGGGCCAGAAAGGAAAACGGATGATAAAATCATGCTTTGGAATTAAAATATTAAAACAACTATTCATGATGTAAGATTTAAAGATATTTATACCCCCATTTAGTCACAAGAATGATCTTGGCAACAACCAGTCTTGAATCCTGCGTGTGAATCAGAGCTGATTGCACACAAGAGATGGAAATGAAAACCTGCTCTTCCTAATCAAAGTTGAACCCCCTAGCAAATCAACACGGTTTCAGCCTGGGAAAAGTTTCTGTGGCAGAAACAGAATGTACATGTTTTCATGTATTTGGTTTTAAGTAGGAGTACTTCACTGCTGGAGCTCTCTTCGTGTGGTCTTTTCTTTTCCTTATCTAGCAGTAATCCTCCTGACAGAAGTGCAGGTGAGAAATGTGAGTGACTGACATGTGAAGGCAGTGAGGTTATCAGTAACGGGTTTGTGCAGCTCAGCCAGACACTGGTGTGTACTACACATTAACATTCTGTCTTGCTGATGAAAGTCACTTTCTCTGTTAGGAATTGGTTGTTTTCCCAGAGACTCCTGGTCCTCGAGATTCTTGAGATTCTTCAGTCTAGCTCAGTTTGGATCAGCTCTTGAGTTTGTGTTTTCAATTTATCTAAACAGATGTTTGTATTCGTTCATCTCTGAACAGTTTCACAAATTCCGAAAACTATGTGGAAGTTTCCGTGTGTCTCCCTAGCACAGCGTTAGCGATAGAATATTTGATTCTCCTTTCAGTAGATGGCCTTTATCAACACCTTGCATGTTAGATGTATTATTGCTGTATCGAGGTTCGCTTGGACTTATTATGCTTTTTTGTTGAGTTCATGCATGGCCATGCTTGGACCCCCTTAAAAAACAAGTCATTTAGAGAAATGGGTTGTTCTTTTCCTGTTTTTGTAGGTTTACTGCAGAACCTCTAATGGTCAGGAGTACCAAACAGTACTCATGAGAACCTCTACTAGGAATACTCCATGCTTATTCCTACAGCTAACACACTTGCATGACAATTTTTTTTGTTTTACATCGCAAATAATTGTTGTCACCACAATTGAGGGATGCAAACAACATCTTTGGAGGACCGTACGGTAGCATCCTCAGTCTAATGTTAAGATTCTTTGAGAGATTCAACACTGCAGTCAGTCCCTGACTTAACTGTTGTAATTCCGAGTCAGATTGTAAGTCTGTGTTGTTCAAAGGTACAACAATTGTACTTTGACGAGGTGGTATATGTGGATAATAGTTTTAGCTTAGGACAGCTGTAGATATCTATGGTTTTTAGTCATCAGATGAAGGTTAGAAGCTGCTGACCTGACTGTTGTAACATCTGATGACGGTAGAACTAGTTTAGGTTTGCGAGAAGTCTCCTGCTGTCATGAACCCTGAATTCCTGTGCTCCTACTACTGCTGCTCTTTCAAAACTTCCATTTACTGTTTAATCAATCACGCATCATCATTTAGTCAATTCTGAATCTTTTCAGAGGAAAATGATGCGCTTGTCCTTTAACAGTTTGCCTAATTGTTGCGATTGCCATGAGAAGTGGTTGTGATTAATGCACAAGCACCACAGCCTGCCTCTCACTGATATATCATATTTATCAGTTTCTAAAATCTGGCAACGTTGAAATACGTTATATTTTGTTTGGTAATAAAAACATGTTATGTAGATTTTTTGTATAACACGGACTGTTTTTCTCACAAGTTCTCAACATCACCGTGTGGCTTCTTGCTGCCGACTACAAATTATTTATCAGCGCGTATGTTGTTTATCTATGTTGCTGACAACTATCATTGAGTTTGAGGAGAAGGTGAACCAAGACCAAGAGACCAAGAGGCAGGAGTAGTAAACAAAGTCTTTCCATTAAATATAAGGTGCTGCCATAGCAGGATATCAAAACCCACAAAAGTCCAAGACACAGAGGCAGAGACTGGCACACTGACAGGCTCTCAGGCCTAACAAGACAGGGCTGTTCACAATCAAGACAGCTACTTGAAAAGGAAGTCGAGCAAGAACTGACATGTCAGGAATGACGCTTTCAAAATAAAACAGGAAGTTAAGTTAAACACAAAACAAGAGACTAGAAAGAAAAGAACAGGAAACAGGATTAAACGTTAACCCATCAGGGAGAAGATCAAATTCACTCTGAGGGGTAATAAGGACAAATTTACAAAGGTTTGGTTGCCCTTTCTTAAATATTTTGACAATCTCACTGCTGTCACAAACTGGCACCCCTCCTGATCAGGCCCTGCTACGTCTGCATGTCTGCAGGTCAACTCTGGTTCTGGTGACTGTGACCATAGCTGTTCTATATATTAGTACTATTATAGCATTTTTTTTCTTTCTTTCCTTCTTAATTCCATTATTTACTCATTTAACTATTTATTGTTTTTGTATTTCCTAGAGTATCTGGGAACATGGAGTGGTGAGGGTGGGGCAGCGGGGATTTATTATGTGAAGTTTCTTAACATGTGACTTGTACATGATCTCAACAAAAATGCCAATAAACATTAACCCATCAGGAGAACTGGAAAACATCCTAAAGCTCCAAGATCAAAACCCCACATATGTACAGGCTACGCGATATGGTTGCGAGATTTTACATTTCTTTCTTTTTTCTTTGGGTCTTTTTTCTCTAAATTTTGGTTTTAAGTCCTGACTATTGTGCCACTAGCCTGGTCAGCCATACCCATGAACTTTACAAAACCTCACTCTTGTGTAATGAGTCTGGCACCTCTCCTAGTCACATCTCCACTGGTGCAGGATGTATCGGGCCAATCACAACAGGGCGGGGGCGGGCTTTATGCCATGAGCCAATCAAGAGCTACCACCGCATGTTTTGTTTCTGTGACTGGTTGTAGACTGATCCCTCGGCAGTTTATCTTTCGTCTGTCTGTACTGCCGTCTGGGAATCAAAACTTGCCAGAATATCGTAACTCTCCACAAGACAATATGGTGAAGATTGTAACTGACATCTTAGAATATCTTTGACTATAAACTATTCTCATACACTGTAGGATATCGATCAAACGTATATTCCTGGCCACTGAGAAGCTTTTCCATTTGACTGTGAAGATATTGTGTTTGTATGACATCATCATGTGTCCATTATCCCCATTGTACCTCAACTGTCAGTGTTTTTTATTTTCAATCACTGCCCGCTGAATTTTGACAGCAACTAGAAATGCACATTTACTGTATACTTATTCTTGAATATATAACTGTGTCAAATGTTGATTTATACATATAAATATACATGTGGTCAGTATTGTAAAGCAGGAGGGGAGACAGTTGTTATTCAGAGGTTGGTGTTTCTGTTTCTGATTACTTCCTGCTGACGGAGAAGTAAAATGAACCCTGCATGACGACGCTGTAGTCCTTTTATCAGTTAGGATTTACATACTTTCAGCATATTGGGATGAATCCTGTTGTCCTTATCAGCACTGCTTCAGAAGTGTGAACTATGCTACTGTTATGTGCTCTCTGTGTGAAAATACATGAAGAAACAAATATTTTACAATGCTTTCCATGTGCCAAAAATGTTTTGTTCCTTCTTTGGGGTACTCCTAGAAAAGCATACATTCCTTAAATAAAGAATCCAAAAGAAATGTGACAGGATGTTTATTGCATTTACAAGTCCTCTGCATGCCCGTGGGTTCCTCTCTTCACTGCAACCCATCATTTTCTCGCTCTTAATTCATTCAGTTTTCATACAAACTGCGTACGCTGCTGGAGTGCAAACTGATTTGATGGTAAAAGAGAATAAAGAAGGAACAGAATAAGAAGTGAAGACAATGAGGTGAGAAGAAACGGGAATGAGAGGGAGAGGGAGTGGCAGAGAGAGCCGTTTCTGAGCAATTGAAGAGTAAGTAAGAATAATTTATGAAGGAGAAGAAAAACGAAGCGCCAGTGAATGACGGGAGGTGAGGAAAGAAATAAGTATTAGGAAGGGACAGTGGTAAGGAGGCAAAGATGGAGGGGAGGGGTTGAGGATGCAAAGCGAGGCTCTGTGAAGTGAGGCAGGCGGCTAGCGCAGGCTGTGCATATTTCATGGCTGCCACTTATCATAAGAGCCTTTCCATGATGGGGGAGCGTAGGTCTGATGAATTCAATGAAATAACATGCAAAACACGGCCTACATACACACAACCCTGCCGCACCACTCTAAAGCTGCTCAGGATCCACCGCTGCTTCTGTTGTTGCCACGACTGCATGCATGTTTGTGTTTAATAACCACTTCCCACACCATTTAGCCCCCCCTGGCAAATGGACACAGATTAGATGCAGTGGTTTTGACTGAGCCATGACACAATGTAGCGAGGAAACACATCCTGTCCAGCAGGAACGCCTGCTCAAAACCATAACATGTGAAAAGAAAACCCAAGCAGGTGACGTTCACCAAGAAAATCTACCAGCTACTGAAAAATAACGTTTTCTAACAGAAATTCTCCTTAATTTATTATTTTTAATTTATGTTACATTTTGTAGATTTTTAATTTAACTGTATTTCATTTTATTGGAAAGGACCTCAGCAGCAGCTCTGCATTTATTAACGTTGTATAAACTGATTTCTAAAACACAGCTCAATGTTTAACTTGGTTTGTACGAGTACATTTATCACATTTTTGTTGATCATTCTACAATCTGAAATGCAGATTTATTTTTCTCGTCTCTTATGCATAAACAGGTATAGTCTTTTCTTATTCTTTACTGTATATCCTCCTGAAATAATAAATTATATGTCTTCAGGCTAATGCTGTTGACATTTAGTAAAATATCAAGCATGTTCTTGCCAAGAGTCAGAAAAGAAGACGAGTTCCACTCATCCATCCATTATTTACCCATCCATCCATTATTTATGCCTGTTTTGGGGTCACGGGGGTGTGCTGGAGCCTATCCCAGCAGGGGTTCACCCTGGACGGGTCACCAGTCCATCACAGAGCCACATTCAGATGAACAACCACACACTCTTTCCTACGCCCGGTTTAGACTCACCAGGTAACCAAACATACCTGTTTTTGGACTGTGGGACTGTTTCAGCTCAGTGGGTCCCCTACAGGTAGGGTTGCCACCCGTCCCGTAAAATACGGAATTGTCCTTTATTTGAGAAAAAAATGTTGCGTCCCGTATTGAACTAATACGGGACACGATTTGTACCGTATTTTCATTAACTTTTACACCATATTCTAGTTGAATTATTGAAATAAATTAACTTTTACACCATATTCTAGTTGAATTATTGAAATAAATTAACTTTTACACCATATTCTAATTGAATTATTGAAATAAATTAACTTTTACACCATATTCTAGTTGAATTATTGAAATAAGTTAACTTTTACACCATATTCTAGTTGAATTATTGAAATAAGTTAACTTTTACACCATATTCTAGTTGAATTATTGAAATAAGTTAACTTTTACACCATATTCTAGTTGAATTATTGAAATAAGTTAACTTTTACACCATATTCTAGTTGAATTATTGAAATAAATTAACTTTTACACCATATTCTAGTTGAATTATTGAAATAAATTAACTTTTACACCATATTCTAGTTGAATTATTGAAATAAATTAACTTTTACACCATATTCTTCACCTGTAGGCTATATTACATCTGGGCTGATGTGGGCATACGTAGCATAGGAGGATATTTCAGATGCTAGTATGGTTGTCTGTCTATACAGTCATGCAAGTTCAATGCTATTAAAGCACTTTAAACTTTAAATCAAAGCATTTTGTTTTTTCATATAAAATAAACACATTTTTATTCAGTTTAGAAGTTTTGGGGCTTTTTTTTGGCTCCTGCGCTGCTGAAATCAGGGCGTCCCTTATTTCTATTTCTGAAAGGTGGCAACCCTACCTACAGGTAAAGACGTTAAAGCATTTTTATGACACTAAAACTACCAGTACTCAATCATTCTTTCTTTTATAATTACCTTCTTGACTATCTTAGTCAGTGTTGCTCTGTGTTATTGTGAGTGAGTTTTATTTCATTCTGTTGTCTTTGTGTGTCTGTTTTTCTCTACAAGACACAGGCGCACCTCCGTCACAGATGGTGTTTATAGTAGTTCCGTAATTTCACTGTCAAACACTGCACAACCATGCAGGTTATTTTTCTGAAGCGCTTCCACGTTGAGCTTCCTTTCGATAAAGCGGGATATCACCTTCAGCGCAGTCGGTGTCAGGCTGACACGGTTAGATTAGGCTGTGGTGGAGCTCAGGAAGAAGGTGGACGTACGTCGTCATCACAGCTTCAGTGTGAGTTGTAAGCAAGTGTTTGAACTTAATACAGAATGACCACACTGAAGCGTCAGCCTGTGAATGGTACAACGACCTCTCAACTCTGATCAAACATTCCTAAGATACTGACGTAAAGGCAAAGACTAACTTGAAGAAAGCTGCCAAATTGTTTGTATTACTAAACAGAAGAGTGCAAGGTTGAATACAGTACAGTCGGGAGATAAATCTGCCAATGCAAACATCATGAGCAGAAGGCAAACCCTGAACCCGGTATAATTAACTGTATGCTAACATTGTAGTGCAGCTGTGTTTTATGCAAATTTGTTATAAAGCAATCCAGACTCTTCTGTAACAGTAAGTTCCAGCACATAAGCTGTATAAAGTTAGTCTTGGAGTGGATGTAATAGCCAGTGTACACAGTAAGCCGCAGCGCTGCTGCTGGAGTGTGTGTGATAATTAATTCCAAATGTTGCGGCCCCCAAATTAAAGCCAGTGGCTTCGGCACAAAGCAGCCCGCGCTTATCAGCCCAAAACAGGTCAGCGTTCGATACCGCCTTTCATTGGCCCTCCTCTCCTCTTCACCTCCCCTTTCCTCAATGTCTCCCACTCTCCCCGCATCCTCGGCTGACATCGGCTCGTCTCCCGCTAATCCTCTCGTTACTGAAAAGAGAGGGGTTGAGAGAGAGACAGAGCGGTGGAGGGGAGCGAGGTAGGGAGGAGGAAGAGAAGGGAGGTGTGGGCTACAACTGAAGACCGGGAGTCATGTTTTTCTATTAAAGCCACTGCCTCTGGAACACACTGATGGGAAAAGTAATTGTGTGTGTTTGCCCTAATACCTTTGTTCATTCTGAGCTTTTTATCTACGCATCTCCACCCAGGGCCATTGATATTTATCTCACCGCCTGTCTTATGATGCATTGCTTCCTGTTTTTGTGTGTTTGTTTTTTTAAATCCATGTCTCTGTGTCCTGCAGCGTTGACTGCATCTGAAGTGTGCTGAGATGGAACACATTATGATCTGGCCCAAGTTGCTGGCAGCTGAATGTGCGTGCGTGCGTGTGTGTGTGTATGTGTGTGTGTGTGTGTGCGTGCGTGTGTGTGTGTATGTGTGTGTGTGTGTGTGTGCGTGCGTGTGTGTGTGTGTGTGTGTTTATACATTTGCATGTACGAGCTGAACTGAGCGTTTCAGGTTTCAGAGACATCAGAATAAGCTGACTGGAGTACTCTGATTAAAGACAACCTTAAAGTGGCCATGTTGGGCTCATTTTCAGCCGTCTAATTTTAATCTGCGGACACTCTAACGTAGCTTTGCGTGGAGGCTCATCCTCATAACAAGCAGATTTGGTCCAAATGTTTTTTGACTGGTTGGATTTCTGGAGGCTTCCCGATGGGCAGAGCAAATGACTCATGAATTTGCATGAGTCATTAGTGTGGTCAAGTACACACAAGCCCGAGTCAGAGAGTGAACATGGAGAGCATAGATTACCACAACAACAAAGATGAACGTCTCTGTATGGTGAATACAATGCTCCTTGCTATCTTGTAGCTTTACAGATTATGGTAAAAGACTGACTGAATCAGAAAACACCTTTTTAATAGAAATAGAAAAACTAATACTGCTTTTACCAGCTTGCTTTTGATCCCACAGTCACCAACAATCAAAGCTGTCTTTCACATGCACAGAAACTACACACACAGTTTACTTATGGCTCATTCTCACAAGCTTCCACAGGAGCAGCCCCCCTTTTCTGCTTTAGCCTTTCTGCAAATCCACTCACTGGCCCTTGCTCATCAAACAATTCTCAACGAGTTCAGAAGTAAAACAAACACATTCAGTCTGTTGCTGACTGGGGGAAAAAAATGCATCCACTGTTTGGTCAACTTCCTTTCACAACCGAATATATGTTTCTTCAGATAAATCTTGGAAGCAAAAGCAGCTCGAAAACATACTCGATTCTGGCTTTTAGGATTTCCACTGTGGCTCTTGCTGTTGTTGATACACACTGCTCAAAGATTATGTCCATAGGAGACAAATTGTGCCTCACACACATTATGTCAGGTTTTTTTTTGCCTCCACTCAGGTTTTTCCCACTCCAGAAAAATTAAAATATAGCCTCTTTAAGGTGGATATTTTTCCTCTTTAACCATCCATCCACCTTTCACTCATATTTCCATCCTTGTGTGTTTTCATGTGCTTTAGAAAAAATAGAAAAAACCACCGTGAATCAGGAGGGGCCATAAGCAGTCGTGGAAAACTGAGTGTGTACGCCTGTAAACTTGGAAATATGTTGAAATATTGAATGTTTGTAAATAATTCATGTGCCAAATCTGATCCTGAAGAGCCCCAGCCCAATTTGCATCCTCCCATCCTTTGCAAGGGTTTTTACTGGCTCACACATCTTGGGGACTTCATTTAATTCCCACCAGCTTCAACTTGACTCTTCCAATCTGCCAGGTTAATATCGCCTGTTCCTAAAGCCCGAGAAAGTGTTTTAGACTATATACGCATCCCTTCACACACATCACTAACATATTTGTTACAGTTCCTTGGGAGGCTTTGTAAACACCTCGATAGTTCAGCAGGAAGTTCTGTGGGTTTTTAATTAAATTGGATTGAACAGGTGTGGGTTCCTGCCAAACACATGTCAAAGGAGTTTAATAAAACTTAGTCTAAAGTTCTTTGATTTTATGTGGAATCAATGAGTCTTGTGCCAGAAAGTGCAGCCCCCTCCCGAGAGGAGGCCCCTCTGTGGATATGATGGCCAGACTTGGGAGGATCTGAGCGGCTGTGGTGGGAGTCCCCGCGGAGGAACGGAGCTCCTTTTAGACCATGGGAATGTTGGCAGATTAAGGTAGGAGCTGCAACGTTAGATTGTGGTTTCTGTGATCCTCAAAGCTCTCCTGTCCCTCTCTGTCCTCCCAGTCAATGATCCAACTCTTGACTTGATTGGGGTTTTTTCCATAACCTGCTGCTTTCCCTTGCTGTCCTTTTACACCAGATATATGGATGTGGACACGGTTCCTTGTGAGGTTGTGTCTCTGTGGTTGATGCTTTCTTCGTGATGTGAAGGTTCCCTCTTCTATTCACTCGTCTCCCTCTTTTCTGCTCTTTACTGTCCACTTGTCAACTACCTGTGCTTTTGAGATACTAAAAACATCACAAAAGTGTTTTATCTGTTCAACATTTTCTTTTTTTTGTGTCTTCTCAGTTGTAATCCATCTTGTTTGGATTAATAACCATTGTTGTCCCACACAGGGGCGCTGTTTCGGTTATCAAGAGTTATTAATAATTGTCCTTCGACAATTATTAATAATTAAAAAAAATAGATTAATTATCAAATTAAATTATCAAAATGACTTAATCAGAACGGGGCACCACCTGATGTAATCAGGAAAATGATAACAGCAAAATCAGTCTCAAATGAATTATTCTACAGAATAATAGTTGAAGCTGGCAAAGTTCGGCACAGGCCCTGGCAAACCAGCATTTGTAACAAATTGTGTGCAAAATAAACACAAACAACTTCTCTGATTCAAATTAATCAGAATTTATTTACATAGGTGTCAAGCAGGTGACAAGCGACACCTCGGATAAACTCTGATACCTAAACTACACATAAACAACAACTCATTACAATGTCGCGTCACGTGGGCCTGTAGCCAAGATGGCGGCCCCCGTCACGCCACGTGAACCAAAGAAAGTGGCGGACACGGTATTTAAAGCACAAATAACTGGCAAAGCGGCTCCACGCGGGTCTAACAAAGGACAGTCTCGTGGTCTAATTACTAATGTGTCCGTGTAGTTAGTGAAAAGGAAGGGAACAAAGGACAATCATATCAAAAATACACACGTACCGGCCACCTGCGGGCGGGGAAGCCGTCGGCGCGCCACACGAGTAAACAAAGCAAAATAAACGTAAACACAACTCAACGTTAGCGGCTTTAAACTAATCAATTGCCAAAACAGCCTCACGTCTCCCTTGGCTCTGGATCTGGAGGGACCGCGGGGTCCTGAGGGCTTGCAAGCTTTTTCCAGGTGCTGACCCACGTTTCTGCCGGGGGGTTTCAGTCCGAGCTTTCGGTTCCTTCTCTGCTTCCAACTCTGGAATGAAACAGGGCAAGAGCGAGAGAGGGGGAGAAGACTTTTGTCCACCGGGGTGCGGTGACGTCACCAGCGCGAGCTGATCGCAGATCAGTTTCCTGGACGTGCGCCGCTTCAGGCGCTGCCTTTAGTTCACACCTCCTGGACTACAAAGTCCAGCGGGTTTGTAGTCAAAGCAGCCATTTCACATAATCACAAACGTTCATAAGATGGTGGTGGCCCAACATCATTTATAATGTCAATTCAATCAAAGTAACCTACTGAAATCCATCACACCAAAACAAGGCCCAAACAGGTTTGTTTTGTGTAGATTGAAGAGAAAAAAATTGTTTGACTGGAAAATAAAAAAACATGCTTAACTTTGGAGATAAATCAACCCCTAGGTGTGTCACTAAATGGTAATAAGTGTACATTTTGACCAAACAATGCTATTCCAAGCAGTTTTTAAGTTACAGAATAGTTACTTATAGCATAAAGGCTTGTAGTATTGTCTCAGAGGGAAACTACTGACATCAAAATAAACTGCTATTTTAAGCCTCTGACAAGATTTAGAAATGTCATTCCACTTAAATAATAGCATGGGTACAGTCCCAACAGATAAAACAAAGGCATTTTAACCTTTATGTTCACAGTGTTTATTGTGGACTGTTTGCTCAGTTGTGTCACTTACCAATAGACCCAAAAGGAGGAGCGTTTATAGCTTTTTACTTTTATAGAACTGGATTAATACTTATATATTTATGACAAAATATGCAAAAGTACAAGCAGAGGCTGTTCTGTCAATTTGCTCTCAAAAGAAACATTTCCTTTTATTAAAAGACTGGATTGATTGTAACTAAACAATAATCCTTTAAGTGTCCAAAGTGTCAAATGAATATGCTGTTATGGTAAATATTGAGTATAACAGGTGCTCACTATGGCGTAAAACAATGATAATCTGTTGCGATATGATATGATAAATTAATGATGAATTAAAAATGTTATTACGAAAAACAACACCTAATTTAAAGTAGCACAAAGTAACTCTGGCCAGTTTTAGCTCAGACAGTCCCATCAAGGCGTGAAGGTATAGTCACTTCTATGACGCTGTCTGGGATTTACTCCTGTCTGGTCTCTCGCTTTGGCACTCTTGTTTCCTTTTCCATTATTACTTTCTTGGGTTTGTTAGTCGTCTCTCCCATGATGTCTCTGTAGCGCTGTGAGCTATCACTGTGGATGTCTAAAGCAATATGGAGCTGCTGGAAGAGACAACTGAGATGGGAGTCCAAAGTTTCTTTGGCGTTTGCCAACAGCAGGGACTGGAGACCCCAAGAGCTACATAATACTTCCTAAAACTGATCACATTTTCCTCCAAATCTAACTGAAACTGATATATTAATGTGGAAGAAAACCCTCCTTTGAGCTGCTTTAATAAATGATGATCAGAGCCGCTGAAAGGCTAGGCATGATTTAATATGAACATATTGAAATGAAAAAAAATCTCTACTGCTAAAACAGGATCAGTGTTCTACACGTTTTTACTTAAAAGAAAATGAAAATTGTCAGGATGTTCTCACTACTGCTTGTATTGTGTCTGATTCCCAACATTCCTTCTCAGAGATCTTTCTTTGTGTATGAATCCCCTTCCTCCGGTGATTAGTCTTCAGCTTCTCTGAACCTTGAGTGTATATGGCATTTGTAGTAGTAATCCATAATTTTGAGAATATATCATTCTCAGGGAGTGTGTGTGTGAATGGAAACAGTTTGTTTCCCTCCCCCACTCACTAACATACTCCTCCATGTTTAACAGCTTGTTTGCTCCTTTCGCTCCTCTATAAACGAGTCGAGCAGTGCAATGACAGCTCCCTGCCCCAGAGAAAACCTTCTACTACCTTTATACTGATGTTACACACACACACACACACACACACACACACACACACACACACACACACACACACACACACACACACACACACACACCTTACCTCATGCTACATCACTGTTGCCTGAACTCCAGTCTCACCGGTCTCCCTCCTTCCCACTGATATGATATATCCAACCACTTTTTATGTGTTTGTTGCTCTTATTTCTTTCTCAATATATTTATATTTAAAGACCAACACCCGTTCTCGTCCCAATGTGCCAATCTACTGCAAGGTTGCTAGAGTTGAGGTCGTACAACTGGATCTCCAACGAACTGAGCGGCAAGAAATATTATGTGAACCTTTTGGGGTTTGCCCATTTATTACAGAAATGTTCCATAAATTATGATCTTATCTGGAAGGAAGTTGCAATAACAGACGAACACAATGTGCTTAAGCCAACAACACAGAAACAAATAACGTTTCTTGAGTCTTTATTGAATATGCATGTAAAATCCTCCGCAGTGCTGATGCACACAGTGCAAGGACTCGCAGATGAATTATTTAAATGAGAGTTAAGTGGACTCAGTAGTTTGCACAGCTGGAGTCTAGCTAATGAAATGAGTTTGGGGATATACTTTAGGGATATTTTGACTGATAAAAGACATTGTTTTTACATTTTAAATTTGCTTCTCATAAGAAGCATCAAATGTTGTAAGTAGGTGATCCTCATAAAGGTGGAAAGTCATCTCAAAGTGATTCAACAGACCATAGCTACACAGACTCTACGGATGGAGATAGTTTAAGTCAGGGGTCGGCAACCCAAAATGTTGAAAGAGCCATATTAGACCAAAAACACAAAATACAAATATGTCTGGAGCCACAAAAAATGAAAAGTCTTGTATAAGCCTTAGAATGAAGGCAACACATGCTGCAAGTTTCTACTGTATATTAGTTATAACTGGGGGAAGATTTTTTTTTTTCATTATGCACTTCGAGAAAAAAGTCGAAATGTTGAGAAAAAAGTCAAAATTTTGAGAAAAAAGTTGAAATGTTGCGATTAAAAAGGAAAAGGAAAAGGGAGGAAGAAAAGAAGAAAAAAAAGAAGAAAAAAAGGTCAAACATTTTTGAAAAAGCTCCAGGAGCCACTAGGGCGGCGCTGAAGAGCCGCATGCGGCTCTAGAGCTGCGGGTTGCTGACCCCTGGTTTAGGTGGTAAAATTTTACTATACTGTGTTTACATTGAAGGATCAAAACAAACTGGTGGTGTATGAGGCCCTGACAGCGAGAATGGATCCAAATGCAGGTCAAGACAGGAGGAAAGCCGACAAAAGCCACCATTCTACCAGTTTTCAGTGCTAAAACTCCTTAAAAAGGGGGGAAAATGCCTCTTTTTTTAAAAAAATTTGTTACAAATCTTATCTTACCCAAGCTGCTTTGCAGACATATTTCCTTGTCAAATGATAACATGCCCTCTGTACTTATCTGTGGCTGCTTCAGCAGACAAGAAGACACTTGTGGTTAAGCTGTAAAGATACACAATTTTTGGATTATAACGATAAAGTAAAACATGATTTTGGCTGCTGAAAACCTAACTGAACAGATTGGATTTTAAACTGCATTCAAATGCTGAACGAAGAGAAAAAAGAAACTTGTCAACCGTGAGGTGTTTAACAGCACTGCTTTTTCTTTTCTCCCACAATCCATCCCACTCTGCCCCAATAATCTCAATCCTTCCTTCCTCCCATCACCGCCTCACTCCCTTCATCATCCCCGAATTGCAGAAAAACCGCCGGGACACCTGTAACTTTGACAGGGAGTTCACTAAGATGCCGGTGGACTTGACGCCAACAGACAAGCTGGTCATCATGAACCTGGACCAGGACGAGTTCCTCGGTTTCTCCTTCAACAACGTTGAATACGTGGCTCCGAATTAACGCCCTGGTGGACTGGACCGTGCACTTGACCCGGAAGAGAACAAGGTTTCAGAGATTACAGAGAGGCATACTATAGCTCTAAAGATTATAGTTATTTGTATGTGTTTGTGTTTCTTTTAGACCTCATTCTGGTTTGTTTAAAAACTGCATACTAGATATTCTTGAAGTGTTCAATTGGTTCAAATGTCCACGGTGCCGAGGCTTACTTCACGTGCAGTACAAAACCGACCACCCGCTCCTGCTGCTTCACCTTTGGGTGTCAGCCTTTCACACATTTACTTCATGCAATGATTACAACGGCAGTCAACCTTGGTTTAATCCTTGTATTAGTGGAATTAGCCCGCTCCAAACCTGCAACAGGCTTCTGGGATTCAGTCGCCCCCCCCTGTCCTGTTGAGAGCAAATGGCACCAAAAAACTTTAAAGCACAATGTAGTAGATTAGTGTTTTTACAACATTACTGTTGCGATATGATAATGTTACTGTAGCTGTATAAAGTTTTATATATTTCAGTGTCTTTGTAAAAAAAATGTATAGGAGTAAAACTTCACAGCTACCTGAAGCGAAGGAAACACGTCCATATCAGCATTAAGTGGTATCTGTAGCAGCTTCTGCAGCTGTTCACTGGAACAGATTGGATGTCAGTGCCTGCTCCAGTAGCTGTGTGGCCATGCAGCATGAGCACCAAGACCTCCCAATTATGTCTTCATGTCTGGACCATTGTCCTGCGCTTGAACAAGCCTTTACGCTGATGTGAGCCGCGCTGTGGAATCAATGACACACTCAGACTGAGCATCTCACACTGGCCGCAACAGAGGGATGTGTCTAATGACCAAACTTCACAGCCTGTCAAACGTTCTCAGTGTTAGTTTTTTCTGCTTTTGTGTTTCCCCCCCCCAAACCATTCTCTCCTTTCTTTTTATTTATTTATTTATTGTAAATTTATTTATTCATTTACTTTTTGTTTTGGCTGTAATCCTTACTCCTGACACGTCTTCAGAGATAGCCTGGTGTGTTGTGGTGTCGACGCAGCCGTCAGCAGATGAGCCAGCACACACAGACACACAAGCACGCATAGCTGAGCCGCTTCCACATCCCTAAGCGAGTGATTTCCCAAACAGCAATAACACGCGCAGTGCTGCTTTTCCTCACGTCTTCACTTGGCATGTCTCTCCTTCGACTCCCTCAAAAGGCGTTACGTTTGTGTCCATAAACTTGTGCGTTTCCAATCGTCGATAGCGACGTGTTTGTGTCTTTTAACAAAGCCAATTATTTCACACTTGGCTTCAGTTCAGGAAATATGCCCCCTGCTTCGAACCACATTAGACTGACCATGATGCCAGCTAAATCAGCCTACTTATACACGCACACACTCAGAGTTATGCGGTCCAATCCATGACTGAAGGTTGGAATTATTAGGTGAAGCGTAACAAGGCAGACAATGACTGGGAAATGTTCCCTCCTGGAGGCACAGAAAATGTGCACTGTAGGTCCACTGCACAGGCCTAGATTTTTTTTCTTTCATCTTAAAGCAGGGCAGAGAGTACCCTCATGCATATAATTGTAAGAGCACACGTCTGTATTGTACATACATGTATATATGCAGAAACCCTTCGAAGTCTTTTGGGGTATTTTATCCTGCAGGAGATTTGGACGCTGTACATTAAAAAAGTCAAATAGTCACATTTGTGCATTGGCTTTTCTCAGCTAAGATAGTGATGGATGTCAATATCTCTGCAGACCCTTGAGCCCCCTGCAGCCGCCTGTCCGTGTGTACGAGCGAGCCCACAAATGTGCGTGCATGCAACTCAGATAAGTTAAGCGCCAGATGATTTATTAACCTGTAGTTCTTTCTCCGTCTTTAACATGAAATATATCTGCTCTGGCAAAGAAAACAGCCTCTGTGTCACCTGACTAAACACAACTGATTCCAGAAGGCTAACAGGAAGTGAAAACTGAAACACATCCGCCGTAACACATCATCATCTAGTTATGTTTGTTGTTCGGACTTATAAGGAATTATACTATGCATGCATGCGATAATCTCTTTCTCTCACGTCTTGCTCTGTGTGATTTGGAGTTATTCTATATTAAGTGTTGGACTGGTGTGCCACAAATAGTTTATTAGGCAGTAATAGACGTAACTTATGTTTCTGACTATATGCTATGCTTCTTATTTAATAAATATAGCAAGAGGGCCAAATTCAGCTTTATTTGTAGATATATCAATTCATTTTGAGTGCAAAAGGACAAGAGTCTTCCATCTCCATATCTTCTTTCTTTATATATATATATATATATATATATATATATATATATATATATATATATATATATATATATATATATATATATATAAATAAAAGGAAGTTTAATGTGTATAGGAGTAATTTGTATGTACCACTTACAATAGGAAACATGAATAAAATCCCGGTTTATGTTCTTTCCATTTAAGTCCTGGACATGGACTGTGTTTTTTTTATTCCCCTTGTCGGCACACATATTAATGATTGATACCATGTAGGTAAAAACCAAAGGCATATATATGTGCATTATTGCTATATCTAATATATAAATACATATATACGCCTACATACGCATACACATACATACATAAATATATACATACAAACCCAGTGATTTTTTTTTTTTTTTTTCTGGACTGTGTTGACCCAGAGGTGTCCTCCATCCTCCTCCCCTCTCTCTTCTTTCCAACCTTTTCTTTGATCGTGCCTTTCAATCTGTCATTTTATGTTTTGTTCTGACCTTTGTTCCTCCTCCTTTCCTTCTCGCTCACGATCTCAGCTTTTTCATCATCTTTCCTCATTTTCTTTCCTCTTGACCTTTTCCCCCTTTTATAGTCTTTTTTGGGGCTCTTCTCTTCTCATGTAGAGGTTTTGATTTGGCCCATTGTTTCTCTCCATTTGTCATCTATTCAAGACAACATGATGATAAACGTGACACCTGATTTGCAGCTGTTAATTGGAAGGTTCCGCTTGAATTTCTTTCTGCTTTGATTTTAGTTGGTCTCACTTGCTTGAATTTTGAGAATAACGTGACTAAGACACTGAATCTGTAAGAGACCTGTAAGAATGTGTTTTGTGAGATATTTCACTATAAGAAAATATGTATTGTGATGTTTTTTTGGATTGTATGATAATAAATCTTGATAAAACATCAAATATTTGCCTCTTTTGCTCTCTTAATTGTTCTTTTCATATTCAAGACACTGAAAAAACATACATGTTTTGAAGAAAGTGAGTCATTACAATCCAGTCTGACTGACTTGGTTTGCACCAAAGGAACTAAAGACTTCCTAACTTTTGAATTAAAGTAAGACATATTAAAAATATAGTTAGCATGAATTAGGTAGATTTAATAACTAGGGTAGGTGTACACGCTCCAACCAGCTGGCAGCGTTGTTTATTTTACCCATTTTTTGATTGATCAGGATGGATGTTACTGTAGTTTGACGTTGACCAGAGTTTTGAAAAATTGGCTTCACACTGTTCAGAAAACCTTTGAGTGATGTTGCAGAAGACTTTGTCCAGTTCTTTTTATAGAGTCAATAATACAACAGCCAGACCAACAGTTTTAGAACATCTTGTTGTAGTACTTAAACTGCAATATATACATTTTATCCTTAATTTTTGGGACCAGCATATTAAACTGTAACTAAATTGAGATTAATACAGTTTAGGCATCTCTTTAGGAACAAAACAAGCTTTTTATTAAAATAGAGGATCAAGTTTTAACTTATGGAATGATTACTGTTTAAAGAAATGGTGACCTGTTTCCTCAAATGAGAGGCAAACAGCGTGTTGCTTTCTTTTAGTCATTTTTTTTGTCCAGCCATCCATTCAGCCTCATTTCCCAACAGCTTTCGTTCTTCCGAGAATGGCTGGTATGAGTTATGGGGTTTTTATGAGAGAGCCTTCGTAATAGCCTTTTTCTAAGACGTGGTAAATCTTCATATGAATTACAAGGCACAGAGATTAATGAGCTACTTGTTAATGATGCACAGGTTTGACAGCAATCCAGAGGCAGTCGTTACCATTGTGCAACTGGCAGGTTGCCAGTTTTTTACTTTACATTTACACACACACACACACACACACACACACACACACACACACACACACACACACACACACACACACACACACACACACACACACACATCAGTGTATGCACTTTCATACAGCTGTGCTTGCCTTTGTTTGCAGCTATGATAATACTAACAATCCCACTTTTCCTAATGACAACATCAATACGACAGGATCAATGAAGATGGAAGTGAGATCAAATTTAAAAGTGGTATTTGGGAAAAGAGGCAGAAGTACCTGTGATGGGAAAATAAAAAAATAGGAAAAGAAAGGTATGCTATAGCAACATAGAAGGTTGCCATTAGACGTATGTCCTTCACAAACACACCAAACCACAACAAGTTTCGTTGGAGAGCGAGAGGAACATTGTGAGAATGCATTTCTTGTTCTGCCAAACAGATTTCTACCCTGAAGAAACTTGACATTTTGAAAAGAAAGCTAGATACACTCTGAAAAGGGAAATGCAGGCTAACTGCACATCTGTAGATCATAACTTAGAGCTTAATACGTCTAAGTACCGTTGGTTGAGTTTGACTCAAATTAAAGAGCTCTAAAGTGACTATTTTATGTTTTTCTGTGTGTTTGAACTTACAAAACATTTCCTACTGTAGATATTTTTCTTACAGTGTCTCACTGTAACATTATGTTGTGTGGTAAATGTGTAATAAGTAAGTATAGTAAACGGAGAACACTCAAAAAGTGCTTCCCATAACAACACAAAGGTAAAAAGTTAAAACCATAAAAACAAATTCATGAGGAAAATAAAATTCATTAAAGCACAGAAAGCAAGGCAATACCAACAGACAGAAAGTCAGAAAAATCACCACGAACCCTTACTAAAAGCCTGCCTGTACAGGTATGTTTTAAGATGTTTTTTTTGTTTTAATGTCACAGTCGCTGAGTCTCTCAGGTCCTGAGGAAGAGAAGGCCAAAGCCTGGGTGCGATAGACTGGAAGTCTCTGTCACCTCTGGTTATACAGCTGGTTCCAGGCCCAGCCAGAAGAGCTAAGAGACCTGCTGGGGACATGAGGGCGAAGGAGTTCACACACATGCTCTGGTGCCTGACCATGAAGATTTTAAAATTAATCCTAAAACTAACGCGAAGCCAGTGCAGCAAGGCCAAGACGGGAGTTAAACAGCAACTTCTCTCGGATTTAGTCATTCTGCACCTATTGATGGCTGCCTTACTGTGACGCGAGAATAAAGAGTTGCAGTAGTCAAGCCGAGATGACAGAAACGCATGTACAATCCTCTGCCTGCAACTCAATGGTTCTCAGTTTGGTAATATTCTTAAAGGGAAAGTTCGTTTTTTTACAACCTGGACCTTATTTCTGGCATTTTTTATGGTCGTATACTCACCCAGGCAAGTTTGGTGTCATTTGGAGTTCTTCGGAAGATATTAGGGGTTTTTTTGCGAGCCGCTTCTCCATATAACGGTAGGACCTGGGGCACAGCGGGACACAGACGATGCAGCGTCTAAATAACACATGATTGCCGCGAAACTCTTCATTTCTTTTATGAATCACTAGATCTGCTTCCAGGACCTGTTGTCCACATCCGGGGCTGTCTGTGTAACAAATAAATCAGTTTGTAAACAAGACCTCTGAACTCATGACGTCATCTCGCATATGGAGAAGCGGCTCGCAAAAAAAACCCTAATATCTTCCGAAGGACTCCAAATGACACCAAACTTGCCTGGGTGAGTATACGATCATAAAAAATGCCAGAAATAAGGTCCAGGTTGTAAAAAACCGAACTTTCCCTTTAAGATGGAGTATAATAGATCATTATTAGTTTTCATAGTGGTGAGAACATGTCCTTTTGGAGAGGTTTTTCTAACACTGGCTCATAATGATGTCACAGAGGGTGCAATTTTCACCGTATGGTCATATTCTTCGACCAGTGCAAGAGCTTGTGTTGTCATTTTAAAAGTAGAAATGTATGACTGCAAGGATTAAATGTGTTTTCCATCCCAAAAGATCTCTGAGTACTTCTTCTTGCAGAGCATTTTGCTTTGGTTTCCAAAATATCAAGAGATGTTTTTTGTCTGGAGGTGAAAGGTGGCCAACCGTGTCTCAGTGGATATAATTGTTTTCTGTGACATAATTGAGCAATTTTTCTCTTTTTTTTTGTAACACTTTACGTGTGATTGTTTTCTGAAAAGGGCCCAGTGCTGGATTCACAGACTAAAAACTAAAGCTGAAAGTCGACGCTGCTGCAACACTGAATTTGACGTGTTGAGGTCATGTAAAGGACATAGTGGGGAAAAAAATGTGTACATGTTAAAAATGTGTGCGTGTGTGTGACCAGCAAAAGCACATATGTTCATGGCTATTAGTTCAGCCCATTAGGGATTCATCCAGTCAAAAGAAACACTCGAATGTCATCTTCCCACTTTCAGGAAAGGTTGTCTTTGCAATTCTCAGTCTCGCTTTCTGAAATAATCACAGGCTTTTATGCTAATTGCAAAACTACTCTATAGGTAGAGGAGATTAAAGGCTAAACATCAGTATAATATGACCAACTTAAGAACATGCTTAACTTGTATGACGCTGTGGTTAACTGGCTATGAAAATAAGTTTGCTGCCATTGCTTATTGGGAAATAAAAGATGACGAAGGTATGGGGGTGACGTAAATGACAACGAGGCGCTTAGCTTATTGACACAGAGAGATGAAAATGCAAAAGAATCTCTTATTTATTTAATTCAGTGCATCTTAAAAACACTCAAGAGAGGAGCATGACAGAAGAGCTTATTGGATTTATTTCACACTATCTTCCTCTCTTGCCCTCTACTTACTATCGCTCTCTCTTTCTCTCTCTCTCATGCAGCCTCACAGACGTTTCCATTAGACAAACATATTAGACACACTTTCACACTACAGGACATGTGATTTCACCTCTCTCTTAATCAGTCACAGTGTTTTTCACAGCTCAGTTCAGCATTCACATCCTGGAGATATGACCATAAACATATGTGGAAAACTGACTCTCATCTTGAAACAAATCCCTGCGCTCTAATGTATTCATTGATTTTATGAAGAATTGCTGCCTGCAATGTGACTGTGGAGTAAGATTTACATGCTCACAACATGTGTAAGATCATAATTACACACGTACATATTTGATGTCATTGTTGCACACATTATAGTCTTATAATATTAATACTGCTGTGGGTGGTCGTGGTTTAGGGGGAGAATCAAGTGCAAAAGTAGGTGGAACTTTTAATCCAAGTGACTTTCCAACAAGTCACTGATGCATGCTGACGAAGGGTAATTACACGAGGCATAAAAAATCCCAAGGCATAAATGAAGTCCAAACTCCATCTTGATGATGACGTCTTTATTCATTGTCATAATCTATTCCAGTTAAGCAAACTTTTTTAGTTATGTAGCCAATGATCATATACTGCTACAACCTAAATGCCTGTACTGTGGTTGGAAAGCTGTTTGCCTCCAAGTATGCACACCTGGCCTCTTTAACATACCAATATTAATACAACCCATAACTGGAAGGGTGCATTGACACAAAAGGACAGACAGGTAAATGGCTGTAACGCCTGCTGTGAATGAATATAATACAAATCATGTGATCTCCATGGATGTTAGAATTAGGAGAAATTTGCCAAACAACCTTGGTTTAATCCTCTGTGTGTGTGTGTGTGTGTGTGTGTGTGTGTGTGTGTGTGTGTGTGTGTGTGTGTGTGTGTGTGTGTGTGTGTGTGTGTGTGTGTGTGTGTGTGTGTGTGTGTGTGTGTGTGTGTGAGACATATGTCACATATTTTTTTCCTTTGGAGCTAAATGGAGCAACACAAATGTAAGAAGTCTAGTTTTCGCACAGATGTCACAAACAGACACACAGTGAAAACCCTCTCCCGGGGCTCTGTCTCCCTGTCTGCAGACACTTTATAAATCAAAGCTCTGACATATTTGCATCATGCCAGAATCATGCCACGTCGCCATATGTCCTCCCTTTGCCCTGAAGTCAGTTCCATCTGGTAAAACATACACAAACACACAAACTCATATATAAACACAGATGTGCACAGGAACAGTCAGTGAGTAAATGTGTAGATGTGAGCTTGAAAACTGCTTATATCTTGGAAACTGCGTTTGTGTGTGTGCGTACTTGCGTGTGCGTTTCATCTTGCACTTTTTCCTCGTCACTTCTTCCAGACAGTTTATCTTTCATTCTTTAATTTCTATGTTTTTTTTGGGTTTCCTCTAACCGCTTCCTCTTCTTTTTCTCCTTTGTTCTTCCTCTGGCCAGAAGCGTGAGAAGGTTCCAGCTCACTGAGCACAAACCCTGCCGTTTTCCTCCTTCTCTCTTCCTTATCCTTCTGCTGTTTAGCAAATAACTGAGGACAGAGGAAGAGAGTGGGAGCTGGGTGGGAGAAAATTGGGAAATACAGGATACCTTGGTGATTGCAAACTTGCACCAACCCGTCCCATGGTGCCTTTCTCCACAGGGGTCCGTACTGCTGTGTCTGTTTATGTTTTGTCTTTCTGAAGGTGCTTGTCAGCTGCCTGCGTCCAAGATGAAGAGAACTGAGAACTGGGGGAATGAAAATGCCAAAGTGAGGACATAAGGGTCCTCATCTTTTATTCATAGGAAAAGTGGCAGCTGCACAATATGCATTATCTGACTGTTAGTTTTTAAATTCTGTTGGCTGCTCAGGAAAAATCATGACATATTTGGAACGCCAGTTAAAACTTCAACCCTGTTGGATTGAGTGCCATTTACAATATACTATTATCCTGATAATATAACAATGAAACTGCATTGCTGAATTACTTTTACACACTGACCCCATGTCCTAAATGATCATCCATGTGCCATTTTAGTATGTTCTTCTCAAACAGTCTGTATAAATTAGGATTTTTTTTAAATTTCCCCCCAATTGAATTACAGTCTGGAAGTCTTCCATATGAATGAACTTTTATGTGATAATAAATAGATTTATTTCTTTTTTGAAAAGAATTCTAAATGCACAGGTTCCATTTATTAATGCAGTTTGAATGCAGTTGTTGCAAGGATAGATCACTAATCAAAAGGTTACTACAGATGAAACTAGTGTTTATATAAGACCTTCTTTGAGATGACTTTTAAAAATGTTGTCATCCATTGAGCTTGTAAGACCATATATTATTTTCTGCGTACATTCTACTTGAAGATGCAGCTGCTGTTTGGAGGTGAACTGCCACCCACCATCATAGATCTGTTTGTTTCTGCATCACCATCACCCTATTTCTGAAAGACACAATTCTTCTTTTTATATCATAGCAGATCAAATTTGAGTTATGCCACATAACTTGCTGAGGTCCTTTTGACACTTTCATGGGCCTTACAGTGACCTATTGTTACACTTCCTAATCTTCCAGCCCTAATCATTACTCCACCGCCACCATGCTGATGTTACAGCCGTGTTGGTCATTTATCAACCATCCAGAACTCCACCCATCTGGACCATCCAGAGTAGCACAGCATAAATCAGTGAGCAAAACACAGGGAATTATAACAGGAATAAATGAAATGGTGCTTAAGAAAGAATTGCATTAAAAGAAAACTTAAAAAATAAATATGGAAATAAAAATAGCAATGATAAAACCTAAGATTAATATCACATACAGTAATATTTGTCACTGAGATTGTAGTTTCAAACTCAGATCAACTTTATTTGGCGATCTAAATTTTGCAAAATTCAGTTTCAGAGCAGCTGAGTGCTGACTGGCTGCTGATAAACTGGCTGCTTAAGGTGAACTAACAGGGAAGTATTGAGGTGGCAGTCATTCAGGAGTTTGAATTCACTGAATAGTGAAAAAAAGAGCTTCAGTTCTTCCTTTTTTGTCCTTCTTGCATTGGATATATGGTTCTACACCTGAAAGGAAAGGAGATATCTTACCACAATTCCTTCCAGCGGTTACATCTATTAATGGACACCAGCCATTCATTTTTATCAGACTCAATATTTTTCCATTTCTGTACGTTTCTATTTCTTTTGCAATATTTCAGTTGTTCACTTTGGAAAGGTATTTATGTTCACTGGGTTCTCCACATTCATGTAGCCTGCATAAACTAACTGGGTAACATCACTTTTGCAACTCCATTTTTGGACCGGTTGTAGTGTGACAGCAATGGCCGTAAATCACAGCTTAATGGTTTCTGTGATAACTGGATTGTTCTCATGCTTCTGCAATGTTGAACTCAGAGTGCCTTCATCTCATGGAGCGATGTGGTGCTTCTATTTTCTTTAAGTACAGCATGCATTAACAGAAGTCACTAACAACTCTCACCTTTTTCATCTTGTATGTCCTCTATTAAACACTAAAGGATTACTTGACGCTTCCAAGGAAATATCTTTATGCACTCACGACATGTGGTTAAGGTTTGAGAGATATGGTTTTTGCTGTATATTGATAAACTGAATGGACACACAGAAACCCAATCAAATGGTCTTCCCTTAATCTAAAGAGCAGTGTTCTTCAACCCTGGTCCCATTGTCCTGCATGTTTAAGATATTGCTCAACTTCAAAATACTCTTGATTGGAAAATGATTGGATCACCATCCGCTCTACAAAATCGTACTAATCGTCTACTAATTTGAGCCAGGTCTGTTAGAGCAGAATAACATCTAAAACATGTAGGACACGCTTGAAGAACACGCAAGAGTGTTTTTGTCATATGAAATCACTGAAAAGATGTAAAAAAAAAATACAGGAACACAATCCAAAAGAACATATCATTGGATGTAAATGTGGCAACACAGATCCTATTGCTTGTTTTCATTTTTCTAGTTCTGAGCTGATGGCACTCCTGCACGTCTCTTATTTTTTCAAAGAAAGTAAGCAGAATATGTCTTTCATCTGCTTCACCAAGCCTCCTTTTTACTTACTACTGCATCCATGGTCCTCAACATTTTTCAGGGTTTTTTCAAACTAGCTTGAAAAGCTCATCTTGACACATCTGTCTGCTTTGGAACCTTTGCCTGGAAGAGACCTTTCTTATGCAGTATAACAACTTGTTTTGTTTCTGTTTTGCCACAGTGTATGACCTGTCACATACAACTTCTCACCTTACACAACCTCACCATGGTAGAAGAGTTTGGTTGTTCCACTTCCAGTTTTGACCTCCAACACAGCTGTTAATGTTTCAGTTAATGGCCGTGTTTCACCCACATATGAAAAGAGATTAGCATATGTTAGATTTAACTGGTTAATCACTGAATCTCTGACTATGAGGCTACAAATTTGCTCACTTTGTACAACAGTACCTAGAAGAATTACTGCTCTTTTCAAGGCAAACAGTGGTCACACCAAACATTTCCATTTTTTCAACCTCCTTCTGAACTCTTCTATCAGTCATTTTCCTATTTTTTGCCTCCGTCAGTGTCTCCATTTTATCCTTCCTCAGTTTTCATTCTCCTGGTTATCTTTCCTCTCTTCTTCTCTCCTTCCACAGATGTCTCAACCATACCCTCCTCTCTACTCCTCTCCTGCTGTGCTGTCATTCTTTCCTTTTACCTTGTATCCCCTCCTTCACCTTCCTCCATCCTCTCTCTTACTAGAGGTGTAACCCTGTGCTTCTCTTCCTGAAGTAATTTCTATGTTAATGAGTCTTCTTGTGAGATAATGCAAGAAGCAAGGTTTCGGACGCACGCATGCATGCATGCACGCACACACACACGCACGCACGCACGCACGCACACACACACACACGCAAGCACACGCAGGAAAAGTGAGCAAGGAAGATGATAGGACCTGCCACCGGTCCCCCTGTTGGTATGCATTCATTAGTATCCATAAATTATAATTTTATCTCAATTTTTGTATTTTTTTTCTTCATAATCTCTTTGACAATCTATAATTCTACCATCTTAAACAGGCAAACTTCTGTATAGTTATTCAAAATATGTAATCATTCAGATAAGAAAGATGGTCACAGTCTACCCACTGAAAAATATGCATGCAAGTTGTGTCCTCACTCAATTAAAGTCAATTTTACATCTCTACATTTATTAATACAGACTGTCAGCATGTGTGAAATGTGGTGTTGTTAACCTTTTTTATTTATTTATTGTCCCTGTCTTCATTTTGAAAAATAAAAATGATAAATAATTAAAAAAATACAGACTGTCAGCATGAATGTCCACCCAGTTATATATTTACTATTTAATTGTTATTATATATAACAATTAAAGAGAGGAAATATATAAATTTGGGTGATTCCTGCAGAACTGTCTCTTTTATACGTCTATATGCTTCCATTTCTTGCCGTTTAAAGAGGCCACACACCCAGGTTTAAAGCAGATCTGTTCAGATGTTTGCTTTCCACATGAAGGCAGCTCAAAGTCACGCGAACACGGACATCAACGGGCAACACACGTGCACACATCCCAGTGTACGGAGTGAAGTGACCGCGTTGTGCGGAGGCCTTACGGCTGATTTATGGTCCCGCGTTACACCAACGCCGAGCCTACGGCGTAGGCTACGCAGCGACGCGTAAGTTACGCCGTACCCTACGACGTAGGCTCTGCGTCGATTTAACGCGGAACCATAATTCAGGCTTTACTGGAGTGGAGTCATTAAAAACGGTCTGTGGCTCTTTAAGTGGCGTCGCTGCTTCTCTCCTGGGCGCGATTGTCCATGCATCGCTTGCCAGTATCTCTCTCTCCCTGTTTTCCTGCTAATCAGTGCGGTGCAGGAGCTGCTGGCTCCGCGCAGGCCGGCGAGAGAGCAGAACCGGAGGGCTGACTCGCTCCAGATCAGCACCAAGGACAGCGCCGCATCCATTCAGCACCGCGGACAGCTCTCCAGAGGCCACACAAAGGACTGGCTGCGAGGGCGACGAGAGCGAGCCACATTACTGAACAATGAAGTTTGCATCAAAGACAAAAGGGCGGGTTTTAGACCAAATGCAGCCCACTTTGGTGTGTTAAAGAAACTTTTGTGTGGATTTGGTTGCAGTTCTGACTACACTGAGCTCATCAAGTCACGTCCTCGGGGGATTTTTCCATGAACTGAAGTTGTGAAAGGCAGCCTATGCCTCTGACGAGGCCAGTTTAGACTCATCTTCATGAAGTGTTGATAGCCCTCTGATGGAGGGGGGAGCCTGTTTTTGTTACATAGTCAACGTTGTTATGATGGGCGGGACCTGCAGCGGCGCAGGTCGGTGATTGGCTCCTGAAGGTGTCCGTCATTCCCGGGACCAATCAGAGCCGAAGGGCGCCACCTCGGGCGGAGCTCGGAGAAACGCGCGCTTAATTTTAGTTTGTGTTGGTTGGACAGAGAGGAGGAAGAGGAGGAGGAAGGAGAAGAAGAGGAGGAGGAGGCCAGGGGGAGGCAACAGCTGCATTTCCCCCCCTCCATTTGTACCAACGGGCACGTTTCTTGGGAGCAAACACAGGCGGGTATAACTGTCCTATCAGCTCCATAATCAGGTGTTTGTGACAGTTTCTACCAAATTGTCTTAATTAAACTCAGACAACATCTCCAATCCTAAAATGATATGGTATGGACATCAAGGAAAGAGGAAAAACATGTCGATGAGTAAACAGCCAGAGAGTCAAATTGTGAAGGGATCTCGTCCTCCTCGTCTCCAAACCATGCTCTTCATCGGCCGCTCATTCATTCGCTAATTCGACGGGGAAATGTTGTAAATCGACTGGCCAGCATCTTATTTCGGCGCTACCTTTTGGGGAAAGGAGGAGATCCTTCACCGCGGACAAGACATTCAGGGGTGAGTTGGAGAAAATCTGCTGGGGAAAAAAAATCTGTTATTTCTATTCAAAACCAATCCATTCATGATATCAGTCAAGAAAACTAATGATCCCCTTTTTTTATGTTGCTTTAAAGATGGACTCCTCCCACTCCCACTCTGGTTGTTAATGGTGAACAGGTTATAGCAGGGGGGTTATTTTGGACAATCAGCATCAGAATTAAAAGAAGAAAGGAGAAGATCCCCAGCTCAGACGTGAACCAGGGCCGTACGTGTGCTGGAGGCGAGCAGAGCCAGGATGTGAGAGAGATCTGTCGGACTTGTTTTGGGGACAACCGGTGGTCGCGGATCCGCGGCTGTACGTGCATGGGGACGGCGGTGGAGAGAAAACCGGGTTTTGATGCGCAAGAACGAAAGTGACGCGCCAGCCAGCCAGCCAGCCGCCCACCTTCACCATCACCTTAAACTACATCTCTCTTTCATTTTATTTGATTTTATTTTTTTGAGACAGCATTTTTTTTTCTACTAAAACCTCTAGACTCTGAAGTCTCGCGGGATATTAAGGAATTAAAAAAGGGTGATTCCAAAAAAACCAAGCAGCGGAGGAGAGCAGATTAAACCGCCTATATGAAGATGCTGATGTGTGACCGCGGCGTGCAGATGCTCGTGACGACGGTGGGCGCGTTCGCCGCCTTCAGCCTCATGACCATCGCCGTGGGCACCGACTACTGGCTGTACTCGCGCGGGGTCTGCCGCACGAAGAACAGCGGAGACAACGACACGAGCCGCAAGAACGAGGAGGTGATGACGCACTCCGGCCTCTGGCGGACCTGCTGTCTGGAAGGTACGTGATCAGTCTGGCTGTGAAGGCTGAGTTATGGTTCCGCGTTTAATCGACGCAGAGCCCCTTACGGCGTACGATGCGCGTCGCCGTGCACCTTACGCCGTAGGCTCTGCGTCGATTTAACGCGGAACCATAAATCAGCCTTGCAGCACGCTTTTGGCAAGATTCTTTATTCGCACAGCTCTTCCAGGGGATTTGCCTTCAAGTCACATATTCCAGCACACATTTTGGCAATGGGTGGGGCTGGGATTTCTGGAGTCCATGTAGCAACCACCTGTTAATTTCAATTCAGTTCCCAAATTCATCACTTCAATACTAGGTCTGCAAACAATCTCCATCCCACCCTTTTCAGGTCTACTTTTTCCCAATTTTCAATTAGGTTCAGAGGTCCTCTTTACTGGAACACTTTACCACACCATATTAGAGAATGCTCGAGTACCAATGATTTCAAAAAAACTAAATCACAACATTTTTTCTAGCCCATCTTAGCAAAGCTTAACCATTCATTTCAGTTCTTCTTTGCACACCCTCATTAGATTCCTGTTTTTGTTTTCTAGTAATTTAGCTTATTTTCCTTAGTTGTCCTATGTTATTTCTGTAGATATTGTTGGTTTCATTATAAGAGGACCACTCAACAAGCCCTTATGGTTTTTTTTTGGTTCCTCCTGCACATTTTCTGTTATATTGTATTTCTTTTTTTATTTCCTTTTTTTCTACATACTGTTCGTCTGTAGCCTACTTTTAAAACGGTTGTATATTTTTATGTGCAAATAAACTAAACTAAACTAATTTAGCAGACACCAACTACTGGGCTGCTACGACACAACGTCCACTGAGGAGGTGCACACTATTCTATATGTTGTTGTGGTTTTACTTCTCCAAGTCTGTTGATTGATCCCAGCTTGATCAAACACAAATATGCATACAGGTATACTCATGTGTAAATGTTAGTATCCCATCTTTTAATCCTCATGTGTTTGGATGTCAGCATATAAAAAAATCTGATTGTAAAGTACATTAAGTATTAGACAAATATGACCTCAGACAAAGAATGACACATAACTTTATTTTTTCATAGTGTTATTGTTCATTTAAAAAAGAAAAAATGAATGTGTTTTGAAATTGAAAGTATCCCCATAATTCAATAGACTCTACAGTCACCAATAGCAATAACGTGAAGTGGTCATTTTCTCTATGACTTGTATTACTTTACAATGTTGCTTCAGTCCTTTGAGGTTTGGGGGGGGGGATTCCATCATGCTCAGGTCTCTGGAGGTCCCATTAGTGCATTTCAGGGGTGCATTTCAGGTCGTTGTCCTGTTGCATAATCAAAATTCAACCAACCTCCAGCTGTTGGATTTGTGTCTAAAATAGTCTAGTATACGGACAAGTTCATAGCTAACTCTACAACTGCTAAGTTGTCAGACCTGTGGCTGCAAACCAAACCTGAATAACCTCCTCCCTCCACTGCCACAGTTGACCGTGGGGATGAGGTGCTCCTGCTCAAGTTCTGTTTCTTGTTTTTGCAAATAAGAGAACTGACCAACTCTATGTCGGCAACATACAGCGTTCTGATTCACTGCTCAAGGTGCCTGGCCCCCCCGAACATAACCTGATCAGAGTCTTTTCAAAATATAATCCAAAAAGTGTTGCTTTATTTGATTTGTTGTGATGTTTAGTGTCCTCTTTTGGGAGAACAAAAGAAATCACCCATCTTTGCGAAATGGATGCATTCTGGCATTAAGCAAGTAATATGGTGTCTAAAATAATTTGTTTAATCTGTGCATTGAGGCAAGTAAACAATATTTTTCAATTATGAAAAAGAACCATATTTCCTCTGGTGTGAGTGTGTGTTCCTCTTTTGTGTGTGAGTGTCACAGCCAGGCATATCCATCTCATTCTTGAGGGCATAGAAGGCTATTACAGGGCCAGATGGTGCAGGTACAGAGCTTGATTGAAAGCGCTCTCATTTACGGTCACAAAGACGCACACACACATGCACATAGACACACACACACACACACTTGTAATTGAATGAATAAATACATAAAGTCTAGAATATTCCAAAGCTGCAAAATAAGCACAGTGGACCGAGGAGTTCTCAAAGTTATGCACACAACACGGCACCATTAATCCTCATGCACACATTAACAAGTGACGACGCAGGGACACATAAACATACACACACGTCTTAATTAACTACGGAAAAAAGATTAGCAGGTTCTGGAAGATGCTTTGTCCTTCTTGACTGTCCTTTAAGACACTTTAGAACATCCCAGAGGCTCGCTTGTCAAACTTTTACTGTTTGGAAATGCCTCATAAAAGAGGAAGTGTATTCCTGGAGATATGGCAGGTACTCTGCCCAGTGAGAGAGTGAGAAAGAAAGAAAGGAAATTACTAAGTATAGTAAAGAAAGATCATACAGATATGGTTAAGTTCCATACTGTGCCGCATATATTGCATTTTATTTGGGAAAAAGCCTTATTGTTTACTCTAAAATCTGATAAAAGAAATCATGCCCACTGTGAAACATGGATGATGGCCTTTTCAATGATTTGGAGCTGCTTTACTGTGTCCAGGTTGGGGACTCTTAAAGTTTAGCAGAGCAGTAAAGCCTTGAACTCCTGCTAACTGCTAGCAAAGCATACTACCCAGTGTCAAGGAGCTCAATCTCAGCTGTAGCTCAGGAGAATCACCCCAAGCACATGACTAAAGGCCCCCAAGAACGGTTGACAGAGAAAATTGAAATATTTTTAAATGGCCCTCGATGTTTCTTGTGAAACATCCATGAAAAGATGTGAAAAACGCATTGTGACGAGTGCATTTGTCAAATCTGAGAGCTGTGTGTTCGGAAAGAGTGGATACGAGTGGAGTTATGGGTACAATCATTTTTGTTTTTAATGTAAATTATTGATTCAAATATTCACAAATAAACATCCGAGTTGTGTAAAATGTGGTTTAAATAATGATAGGTACCTTTTAATGGGTTTTTTTTTTCAGTTTTTTCCAACTATTTTCCTCGTCAATACATGTCTAGACGAAACAGAATTAGTTTTGCTCCTCCGGACTTTGATTTACAGGGGGGAAGTACCAACGGATGGATGAGAAAATGCCCCTGGATACCTTTTGGATAGGCATTTAACCAATCAGGGAAACAAAGGCAAAGACATGCAGAGCGACAACCGCTGAAACGTCAGTGAATCCTGTTGTTTGTCTTGCACTTAGTAAATCTCCTGACATCTGGGTTGTTTTGAGTAGTGGTGGTGGAATCACTTCAAAAATCCCTCTCTGGCAAAATGATCCTGTTGTGACTGGTTTGGTACATTTTGTACCAGTGGAAATCACAGAACGAGGAGAGTACCAGGCGCATTTTATAAGAGAGATTTTTTGGAAAGGGAATGGTTATTGCTGGCCAGGCTGTTCAGAGATAGTTGTTGGTCCTTAATTTTATTTTGATGGGCGCCAACAAATTTGTAGCATCTGTACTGATGAATAAAGATTTTTAATGTAGCCCAGTACACTATCAAATCATTTTACAGGACCTTTTTCCATTTTTTTACTTCATGATGTAAATGGCTTTTTAATTAGTTACTTATTCGTTACTTCTAGCTGTTTAAAATATTTTATGTGTTTTAAACAATATCAAAAAAGCTATTTTTACCAAGTATTTCCTGACTTAGTTGCTTCACACATTTTTGAATGTACAGAGTCACCACTTGCCTGCAAGATGTTTTTTTTAATTACTTTTCTGTGTGTTATACAATGAATATGGCTTCTGAAAGACAATTCACTTAGTTTTGCAAACTACTGCTAGCCTATGCCGGGTTTTCTTTAAGCCACATAGAGCAAAGGATGTCAGAGGAATATTTAAATTCCCATTCAAAGTTTTCCACAACCCAGTTACACATGCAGTTTTTCATTTTTAAGAAAATCACATTAATGTCAAGCACAAATGCAAATTCTTGTAATCAAATTTATATTCACATGTCTTTGTGATAACCAGATTTGTGAAAGGCTGCATACAGCGTTATTAGCTTTATTGTATGAGAACATTTGTACTTTCCTCTCCTGGATGATGGAATTTCTTGCACAGCACAAATGTTTGTGTCTTTGCAGGTGTACTGGGATTGGGTGATGAATGAGCAGAGTGAAGCCAGGAAATAACAGGAAAAGCGTGAACGAAAAGAAACTGTAATGTTCATGAATGAAGCAGGGAAAAGAATTGAAGAGGGTCGGAAGGTGAAAAGTGATGGATGAGCTGTGCATGCCCTCTCTTGCAGGTGAATCTCCGGGGAGTGCTTGACCACACTTGTAATCTAAATGATCGCCTGACTATACAGAGAAAGAAATGGGCTTAAAGACAGAAACTTAAAAACTAAATGGCAGCTCCGGTGGCTGCTGAGAAGAAAGAATGAGGGGAAAAAAGGGAGCTGAAGATTGAAGGACAGAGTGAAAAAGGAGGTCACGGCGTACATAGACATTAATTAAAGATGTGGATTGTTTCACCGTGTCTGGCATAAAAACAATCACCTGACAGAGAGGGACGAGAGTAAAGATAGAGGAGGCATGGGGAAGGTTTAGTGAAAGACGGATGATAGCCCTTTAAGTGTCATGTTGTGCACTGGGGATAGTCCTGCGAATATTCATCTCTTTCTTTGTAGGAGGTTGGAGAGCGTCAGGGGGATGGATGATGCAGCTGAAGAGACTGAAGTCACATTAAAGCAGTGAGGAACTCATGTGGGATATGATCAGCCCCGTGAAGAAGATGATAGCGTACGGAATGGCGAGAGAATTTAGAAAGAAAAAGGTCATGACAGTGGCTGACAGTTTACCAGCCACCTCTATCAGTCTGTCAAAAACTCAGCATCAGTGGAGGCCTTACCCAGTTTCATAAGCTTTCATAAAAACATTTCATTAACCCCTACTGCTGATTTGTGGATGCTTTATTGTTGTTTTTTTTTAAAGAAAATATTCTGCAGGGAAATTAAATTGGAAGACATTTATAGGACTTATTTCTTTCATTTTGTTGTTCTTTCCTTCATTCTATTGTTTGTTTTATACTTGACATACATGTTTCAAAAGACATATTGACATAGGCCTCCAATGCAACACCCAGTTCATTTACATGACATTTGTCTGACTAAAACCACATATACTTTTTCCCCATCCTGTGTGGCACCATGTTACAAATGGGTGGAACAAATAGGCTCTGCAAGCCTGCTGGAATATGCCCACCTTATGTCAATCGCAGTTAGCCATTTGAGCTTGGCTTAATGGCTTGGCTGCCAGAGCTGAAACGAGGACTAAAAGAGCTCAGTCGGGACCTGCTGTTGCTTGGCTGAGATAGACCCATTGCAGTCGGGCATTGCCGGATATACCTCTGCAAACATTCACTGGCAGATCTGCAGCTCCTCCAGCATAGTTTGGCTAAAGGAGCTGGTAGCCACAGCTAACTTTGATTGACATAAGGTGGCCGTGTTCCAGTCAGCTTCCCGGGCCTGTTCGTCCTGCTCATTTGCAACATTGCGGTGCGCAACACTAGGAAAACAATACCGAAATATAATTTGAAACAAAGTTATGCCATAGATGAAACAAGAACTAGCAGCGCTCCCTGGGACCCCTTTGCTTGACCTGCTGCTTGCGGTTTATCAGAGACCACTGCTACTGTCTAGCAGATGACAGCACACTTCCACTTGGATGGATCCACTGTCCCTCCTGGTTCCTTCAGCTGATCCACGCCAGAGAAGCTTCAAAGCAGCCTGTGAACATATGACCGTCCATTTCTAGTGTGTTGGCAAAATTAGAAATAACAGCTGTGTTTAGCCGATTCTCGGTTAGTACAAGCTGCCTTTTCTTAGCTAAGCTTTATACTTGGACCCTTTAAGGCCAAACCCACAGCCAGTCATGGTGGTCTGTTGGTAAAATCAATAGCACAACAAAACATATTCTGTTTCAAATATGAATAACTATGTTCTGCTTCATGTTTATTCACGGCTCATAAGTCAATACAGTAGCAAAAGTGATGACAGTGATTGGTTGTACCACAAATCAAAAGTCCACATCCATAATTAATTTGGTTCTTTAAATAATTATACCTTATATGGTACAAAAAAAAATTCAGCTTCCGTTAAGTTGCCATGGATATGAAGTCCAAAACTGTTTTTTGAACCAGGGCTGTTAATATGTAATAATATTTTTGCTGCAAAGTTGGACATTTTTACATGAGGGTCAGTGGAGACTGACTTTCTTTTGGAACCAGCCCCTAGTGGTCAGTCAAGGAACTGCCATTTTCTCAGTTAGCCTTTACACAGAAGTTGAAATGTTGGCACTTGGGTTGAAGACAAGATGATCCTTGCAAATAACCCATCCCACAGGACGCCCCCTAACCTAGAAGTAGGCATACCTCTGGCAAATTTCAATTTGCTTTGCAGGAGCATCTACATATCATCTGTTAGAGCTCATTAAATAAGCCCGAAACTCATGGGGACCCAGTCAAATCAGTCTGTCCTTGTAGAGAGAGTCTCTGGATGGGTTTAACACAATGACAGAGTATCGACATAACCTGGATGTAAACTATGTAGATGGCTGCAACTGAGGATTAACAGCTGTTTAAATCAGCGTTGGGATCAATGGCTAAAGATTGAAAATTAAACAGAAGACAAGACTCAAATCATTAATTTCCAAAGTAGATGCATTTGCCGTTTCATGGACAGGCTACGGCAAAAGTTTAATTTACTCTCCTACATAGGGCTGGGCGATTTTGGACAAAAATAAAATTCCGATTTTTTTTCTCTGAAAAAACGATTTTCGATTTCGATTTTTTTGGTAAAACTACAAAAGACAATGGAATAAATTGTTTCTTTTTTTTTTTTTTTTTTAACCTTGTCTGCACACATATTAATGATTGATACCTTGACGGTAGAAACCAAAAGTATATATATGTGCATTATTACTATATTTAATATATATACATATATATACGCACACATATGCGTACACATACATAAATATACACATACAAACCCAGTGTTTTTTTTTTTGTTTTTTTTTTTGGGGGGGCGGGGTGACGACATCCACTGCCAATCCAGGAAGCAGGAACACACGGAGACACACGTCAAGCACTGGAAATCTGCAACAAAAAACCACAAACAAAGCACGAAACCGGCACGGAGCCAACCAAAACAATAACAGCAATCGACCTAAATCTTGAGATCTGATCGTCGCAGTCTGAGCTAAGCTATCGCTACCGCTACCTAAACCCAAAAACTAGAGAGCCAGCATGCAGGTGAACAAGCCAGTGTGTATGTCTATGTGTGTGTGTATGTATATGATCATGCGCGTGTGTGTGTGTGTGTATATGCATGTGACTAAGTGACTATATGTGTGTGTGTGTGTGTGTGTGTGTGTGTGTGTGTGTGTGTGTGTGTGTGTGTGTGTGTGTGTGTGTGTGTGTGTGTGTGTGTGTGTGTGTGTGTGTGTGTGTGTGTGTGTGATAAACCAAACAAAGTTCCACCTGAAGTGTATCTATAGTGGGGGAGGGGGGGGAGCAACCCCGCCACCCGCGAGACCAAAGGCCGACACGGAAGAGCCCGGAACCCAGGCCACCGGCAACCCCACAGAGGGGAGAAGTAGGAGGGAGGCAACCCACCGCCTGTGAGGGCCCCCCCCCCCCCCCCGGCGGCGGCCGAGGGGGCCCGCGGGCGGGGCCCCCACGGCGCGGGAAGAAGCAGCCAGGGATCCTGCGGCGGCGGACCGGGACCCAGGCAATCCCCGGCCACCCGGCCCGGGCCGGACACGCGGCCAGGAGGCCCCCACCCTTCAGGCCAACGACCCCCACCCGGCAGGGGGCCAGCCCGCCCGGAGAGACAGAGCCGCCCCGGCCGCCGACGCGGGCAGGCGCACCCGTCCCCCACGAAAGTGGCCCTCCAAGACCAGAGGGGCGCCCCGCCGCAGAGGCAGCGGGGGGGACCGGAGACGGGCCCGGAGAGAGGGAACCCCCCAACAAGGCGACACCCGTGCAGGCCCGACAACGGAGGGCCCCAGACCCAGGCATCCCATTCATTCATCCATTCAACTAGCCGATATCTATACTAATAATAATATGATATACTATACATAATAATAATACTACTACTACTAATAATAATAATAATAATAATAATAATAATAATAATAACCATCTTTGTAAAATATAATAATGATAAATTATTAAGTTTTGATGTCCTGCCAATGGAGGCCCGAATCCTCCATGGCAGGACCCTTCCATACCGCATTCTCACCGACACAGACACACAATCACGCACCGTTTCCCCCTCCCCGGAGGAGTCCAGCACCGCCAGAAGGCGCCCCAGGCTGCACGGCGAGCCCCGCCAGGCCCGGGAACCCCGACCCACCTATCCCAGGCCGGTGAGGGAATAAATTGTTTTCAAATATTTTATCTTTATTTTTAAAGAAAAATAGCAAACAAATTTCCCTATTGGGAATGAAGTGCAATTGAAAGATACTGTAAATCCTCCTTGAGTTTAGTAAAGTGACAACATTTACAATTTTCTTGACCAAACAAAGATGACTAGACGAGCTCTGTCTGTAATGCAGCTGCAAAAAAGGAAAATCGATTTTCCGATTTTCCTTTTTTTTTAACATCGTCTTGATTAATAAATCCAATTTAGATTTAAAATCGATTAATCGCACAGCCCTACTCCTACACAACACACCCCTGAACGGCCCTTGGATTGGGAGGTCCTGTGGGTCGTTTTCAGAGCCTACAGCTTTCTAGATGTGGGTGTTTTAGGTTGCCTGCCTCTGGCTTTGACCCGGAAGTACTACAAGAGCAGTACACAGCTGTAAGTCTGTCCGGTTCACTGTTTGCTGTTGTTACAATATCTGCTGTTTTGTTATTTGGTTTAATAGGCCAATGGGAAAGGTTCAGCGCTAACTTTGAATGTATGACCTATTGCCACTTATTGTGGTAGAGTTTGACCTGATCATGAGCAGGTGACTCCCCTCTCTGCCCTCTGATTGTTTTTCAGCCATGTTACCAAAAATGTTATTGTGGCAGGGTGGAGAGGTTGATGGGACACACGCACCTGTGTCCCATCCGCCTGAGTGGCTGCCGCGCCTCCACCCTGCCTGCCTTATAAGGCAGAGCTGACCAGCAGCAAGGTTTTTGTAGTATGCTGGTGATCGGTGTGTTGCTGTGCTTGGGCACGTGTGGCGGGCTTTGGTGAATAAAAAGGGTTCTGCACAAAACTCTGTGTCTCTCCATCCTGTCGGTCGGGCCCCCGTGGCACTCGCTCTGCTACACTGGCGCCCAACGTGGGGCTCGATGGGAGGAGAGGCATGGAGTGGGCCCTGGACGCGCTCGCCCAGGCCATGGCGGACCTGGCCGCCCTGCGCCGGGACCAGGGCGGGCATCAGCTCGCTGTACTGGCGGCGCTGATGCCCGCGGACCCACCCACCCCTGCGCCACGCTTGAGGTTCGCCGCAGCAGTGCGGGAGGAGATGGCGGCGCCGCAGCTGAGAGGCCGGGAGGCAGAAGCTGCGGGCCGCCAGGCGACGGCTCCCAAGACGGCAGGGCCGACGGAGTGACCCACCCCTGCACCCCGTCTGAAGTTCACCGCGGCAGTGCTGGCGGCGCCGCAGCTGAGAGGCCGGGAGGCAGAAGCTGCGGGCCGCCAGGCGACGGCTCCTGGGACGGAGTCGGAGGCGGAGTCGGCTGCAGAGGTGGAGGCGGACCAGCAGGGCGCCGGGGTGGAGGAGGCGGTCCCGGGGGCGGACCAGCAGGGCGGCGTGACGGCGGAGGCGGAGTCGCCCGCGACGGCGGGTCCCGCGGAGACGGGGCCGGACCAGCGGCCAGAGCAGGGCGTCCAGGAGGAGGCGGTCCTGAAGGCGGACCGGCAGCTGGCGCTGGGCCGCGTCACGGAGGAGGTGGTCCTGGACGCACCGTTTGGCCCGAGGCCACCATGGGCCCGGCCCCGAGAGCGGCTTCCTCGGCGGTCAGGCCGACGCCGGGGACGACCCCCCGACCAGGTCGGCCCGGGGGGTTCCGAGCTTCCTTTCCCGCTCCGAGGGGGCGGGGGGGGAAGAGGCTCGGCCGGACGGACCCCGGCGCGAGATTGGCGTTGGGGGTGTGTGGCAGGGTGGAGAGGTTGATGGGACACACGCACCTGTGTCCCATCCGCCTGAGTGGCTGCCGCGCCTCCACCCTGCCTGCCTTATAATAAGGCAGAGCTGATCAGCAGCAAGGTGTTCGTGGTATGCTGGTGATCGGTGTGTTGCTGTGCTTGGGCACGTGTGGCGGGCTTTGGTGAATAAAAAGGGTTCTGCACAAAACTCCGTGTCTCTCCATCCTGTCGGTCGGGCCCCCGTGGCACTCGCTCTGCTACAGTTATGAATTTTCAAAGTTGAAAGCTTTCATTGAATCGACAGTTTAACTGGACTCCCTTCGTTGTCTCAGTATACCTACATAGTTTCATATCCTTTCAGACCCTTACTCTGCATTAGCATTTTAGTCAGCCTGCCTTGTGACCGTGGCTGCTGGCTGCTGAATAAAATTGCAGAGAGCCTTTAAATCCTGGCGAAAAGTAATAGTGTAATAAAAAAATGAAGGCTGTTGTAGTTTTAAATTTACACAGTTTTTAACTATGACACGTAGCAATGTAGATTTTGATCAAGTGTGGACAGCCTCCTGAAACAAGCATGTTTGGAATTGATGGGACTCGTGAAGAAATGAGTGGGAGACTGGGATGGGATGGCCTGATGATTTGTGAATATGAGGAGAAGAGCAAGATAATCTAAAAGTCTGATGAGAAGAAGTAAAACACAAAAACGAGAGATTTTCTTGGGGAAGAAGTGTAAGAGTGTGAATACTTGCTGTTTAAGAAAGAGGAGACTGGGAAAAAGGGGAAAGAAGAGAAAGAGGCGCGCAGCCGAGCAGAACCTTCCCCGTACTCTTTCATCAGCCATCACCGTGGAAACTGGCCTCTTCCCCTCCCTCTCTCTCTCTCTCTCTCCCTCTCTCTCTCCCTCTCTTTTCCTCGTTCCCTCTATCCCGTTCCTTCTCCTTTGCCTGCAAAGAGGTAATAAAAGAGAGCGAGCGAGGTAGAGACGCAGAGAGAAAGTGGCACAGTCACCCAGAATGAGCTGTCAGAGGCGCTCTGAGGAAACAAGCAGTCCAATTTGCTCAGCTTTTCAGCTTTCTTTCCCATCACTCTCTCACTCCCTTCTCCTCTGTTATCTAGCTGGTAAAAGCATTTCAATTTTGAGTGCATGCGGCCGCTTGCATGAAGCTTTTGGACCGCATGCCAGCTGATTGAGGACAGCTCAGACGGGACTGAGGTTGTGCTCAAAGCGCAGCAATATTCACTTATTAAACTGCTTAAAAAAATCTTTGTCCACTTTTTAAGACGAATTCTTCTCTTTCAAATAATGTTGCAAACTATCAGAGTATACATGAAGAACATGGATGATTTTTTAAATCCGTTTTTATAGACAAAATACAACTTATATGTCATCTTAAAAGAGGGGACGTCTTTACATGGAGAGGAAATGAGCGTAAGATCTCAGTCATGAACGCTACATGAACAGATCCAGGCGCAGGGTGCAGTGGACAGCATGTCCGCACCACATTTCATGCACTGTTAGTGGTCTTCTGTTTCACGTTTGGCTTCCCATCGGCAGTTCATCACAAGGTTACAGACACACACGCCCACACTCACTGCTATAGACAAGTTAGACTCACCAGTGAGCCTCACATACATATCTGTAGACTGAGAGAAGAAACCAGAGGACCCCGTACACATGAACTCTCCTTCAGATTTCTTGAATCGCTTAATGGTGTTACACACTGCAGAAAGTGAAAGATGTAAATCTGTTAAATAACCCTTTTGAGGAATGCTGGTTTGAAGCATTTTAATGATTTGACAACGTGGAGATTGTAGTTGGAGTTTTGGTGATTGCAAAGAAATAAAAACCAAAACAAATTGAAATTTTCATCTTTTTTTTCCCTGTTCTGTGTTAACGTTTACTTATTTGGGTCTCTATGAGAGTTTAGAGTTTATTCTTGCGTGATTTCAATGTTTACTTTTCCTGACAGCATAAAATATATCTGACTTTGCTGGGGGGGGGGTGGGGGTTCGTCACCATTTTGGTGTTTAGGTTCCTGTTTTATTTTTAAATTCCATGTCCTTGTGTTGAAGTTTTGTCTTGACTTCCCTTGTTCCCGTCTGCCCTGATCGTCTGCACCTGTGTCCCGTCGAGTCCTCTGTGTATATCTTGTCCTGTCTTTCCCTTGCTCCCTGCAGAGCTGTACTGTTTTCCCCTCCATGCGTGATGTTTTTGGTTTTGTCATGTTTGTCAAGGCTCACGTTTGTTGGAATCCTGCCCAGCAGCGCTTTAGTCTTTCAATAAATCCAGTTTTGTTTTTTTTGTTACTTTGGCTGCCTCGATCTCCTGCATCTGGGTCTTGCTATTCTCAACCATGACCATATCAGTTATGTGGAAATATGATTTGTTTTTGAAGTTGAAAATGCATCAATGTAGAATCCTAAGTAATGAGAAGTTTTTTTTTTACTGTCAGTAAATGCATCAGGATGATGCAGTCACCAGGAAACTTGTCTCCCATGAAGACGTTTTTCACCGTGAATGAGGAACACATATCGGCAGCCATTTGTAAGTTTAAAATAACCCGTAAAGTAATGACAACCAAACCTGTTGGGACAGCAAACTCGATCTAAAACTTAAAAGGGCATCACTGTGCTGAGCATGGCCAAAATTACCTTCTTTACTTTCCATGTTTCTGGAGAAGCTACCTCATTAAAAACTTGCATGGAAATAAAACATAAGGCTGGTTGAAAATATTATAAATGAAACCTTTTTTTTCATTTTTTATTTTTTTTTGCTGATTGTTTTATTTCTTCTTTTTTCCTGCCATGCTCCTTTTTGGAAGCTGGGAAAACGCAGTGCTACCCATCAAGATCATGTCCACCTTGGACATATTCCTTTGATCTCTCACAACATAACACTCTAAGTTACATGGTGACTTTTTTTTAGTTGCTAGATTTCTGTGAAAGAGTTTTGCCCAAGCTCGGCGTTTGATGCTCCGGTGCATACAGTGTCTGTGTGGGATGCAGATGAACCAAGGACAAACATCTGGCACCTCTTGGCTAGTTCATCACAGTCATGGGGGCATCTGTGCTCACGGTGCTGTTTGTGTTGCTCTCCTTTTTGACCTTGTTTCCAGGCAATCTTTTGTCGTATGTTATTTGGGGTTGTTTAATATGAGTACTATACTGTAACTCATGGCTTGCTTTTAATTTCTCGAGACAAAAGAAAAAAGACTGGAATATGCAGTTTTGAAATGTACATTTTTAATGTTGTAAAATGATAATTTTTCACTTGACGATGCAGGCAATTAGGTATGTTATAAAAGCATGCTCCAAGAAAAATAAACGACAGTTTTTGTGAATTGAGCATGTTGTTATTTTCATGTTCATAATTATTTACATAAGTGATGGAAGCAGCGCACTGGACCGAGTAGGAGAAACTAGACCGAATGACTCAAATAAAATACACAGACACACACAGGCCGACAGCTATGCGCACACTGGACTCCCGGTGTGCATTTGTTCTGTCCCATAATACCTTGCTGTGACTGTAGTTACAGCTGCCCTCGAGCAACCGTGACCTTTGTGAGGCAAATGTGTCCTGATAGAGGTTTCTGCTGTGGGTGTGTGTGTGTGTGTGTGTTTGTGTGGCTGCATGCATGTTCTTCATGTGCTGTGTTTGTGGATGAGTGCCCATTACTTTCCCTCTAATTAAAACACTAACTAGCAAGAAATATGGAGTTCTTTGGTAAACAGTCACAAAAGTGCACATATGTACCGTATGTGTCACACATGACTGCCAGCCGGGGTCAACCTGAAGCTGATGGTCAACTCTTCAACACTGGGAATATTAATAGTGTTTTTGCCCCCACCACATTCTCTCCCTTTGATTGTTTTCTTTTTGCCGCCTTCTGTGACATCAGCAGTATCGGACCCCGTCAATTTTTGAGATGTGACCAGTTGTCCCTGAAACTTGCTGCTGATGGGAGTGAGGGCCGTTGGGCCATAGTCGTTGAGACTTGATGGCTTGGAGTGTTTGGGAATGGGCACAACGGAGGTGGACTTAAAGCAGCTTGGAGCGACTGGCCAGGGACAGGTTGAATTAAAGCTGCAAGCAGCGATGAACGGGCCCTCGCGCGTGCAATTTGCACCAATTAAGGTCAAGGACTCAAAACTACGTCAAACCGTATTGTGGGGCTTGAGGCACCAAGTTTTCTAGGGGGCGCTGTTGAGCCATCTTCCCACGCCCATTAATGCAAACCATGAAATATAACATTTTTCGCCAGGCCTGGCTTGCGTGCAAAATTTGGTGACTTTTGGTACAAACAAAAAGAACAGATACAATAGGGCCTTCGCACTGTAACTCTAGCTCAAGAATTCAGGCAAAGGAGCACGAGACAATGCATCTGCCATGACATTGTCCGTCCCTTTAATATGTCTGTTCTGGAACTTTGTCTGCTTTATCCGGCTTGTCCGGTTCAATCTTCTCCACGATTATGGGGTCCTCTTCTCCGTTGTCCTCGGCCTCTTCGTAGTCCCGCATGGCCCCGCGGCTGATGATGGGCATCCTCTTCTTCAACAAACAAGTCCGGCACACAAACGTCCGGGGCACACAACCAACGTCCGGGGGACTCAACCAACGTCCGGGGGACTCAACCAACGTCCGGGGGACTCAACCAACGTCCGGGACACCAAAGTCCGGACAAACAAGTGCGGATAAACAAGTCCAGATACGGCCCTGTTGTAAACTGGACCATGATGGCAGTTGCGTGGTTCCAGCTTCTAGAAAGTTCTGTGAGGAGCAGCAGTGACAGTCCAACAGTCTGGAGCCGGAGACAGAGGAACAGATAACGAGCACATTGATCACAACCCTGAATTCACAACTACGACCAGTCCACCAAACAACTTTACACGCAACAGGTGCAGCAAGCCAGTGGAATTATCTGTGCGCACCGAGCAATCACATCCCCCAGCTGGGTTTGGAGCTTCCCCGCTATTTTTCAAAACAAAGGGAAAAGGTTAACCCAAAAGTAATGAAACAAAAGGAGATGGAGATCCCAGCCAAAAAGAACAAAAGAGGGGTCAGCACAGGGCCAGCCACGCAATGGGCCGTCGGACCACGCACTTTCCCCACTAAATAAGAAAACCCAGGTAAACCTATAACCAAACAAAACCGATAACAGGACTACCGGCAATCTCCAACTCAAACTAAAATAAGAAAACCCTTCCCATGTTACGAGGATGCGCACAAGAAACACCTGCCGTCTGGACACCTTTTACGAGCATAACTGTTACGGCCCCTAACAGGCTCAATAAAGAGGTCGAACATAATTACCAGAAGTCAAGTAGTTGCGTTTATAAAAATGAGTTTATTCCTAAACAAACAAAAATGAACTCCAAACCACAAAACAACAATTCCTAACAAATGATGATGAGCCAGCAAAAGAAACAAAGGAAGGGAAAGAGACACAGACCAACCCACAAAGGGCCGTCAGATCTGGGCTCTTCCCTCTACCCTAACCAAGTAAACAACCAACTAAACCTATCAGAAACAAAACCGGAAAAAAACATGACAACTGGACCCATCAGAATTAAAGTAGAAATTATAATAAACACAGGCTGCTGCTGCTGCCGGATGGTGGCAGAGAGAGTGAACCAGGCTCCAACCTCCTCATTTTAAAGCCTCCCCCCAATCAGCCTGAAAGAAACAAACAGATCGTTAACATCATTTATGACCAGCAGGGGGGGAGGATGTAACAATAACCAATGACTGGTCCTATGACTAGAGCTCTCCCCTAACGAGCCCAAAGTAACAAAACAAACAAACAAACAAACTTATGCAAACAAAAACCATGCACAACACCTCGACACAATCTTCCAACTTATCACATTCAGACAGCCAAAATGCACTGTGTCCTTTCCCTCCGACACAACACACACTCAATACGAGCAAACAAATGTTTTCTGCCAAACCAAACAAAGTAACAACCCGACAGCAGTGTGTCACCAGCGAACCCAAAGCAACTTTAAGCACCAAATCACAAACCTGAACTGCAGGCCACAAAACAAACATGTAACTTAACAGATGTCCAAAAGCTACCAAAATACAACTAAACTTTAACAGTTCCAACTAAATTACGCAGCATAACCAGGAACAAAACCGACGAGCCCCCATTTTGTCATACCGGGTACTCACCAACGGACGAGCCCCCATTTTGTCATAACCTGGCCCGTAGGCCATGACAAAAATGGAAAACAACACAGTGCAACTAAAAATATGCTATTTATTTTAAAGAAAAACACTGCAAATGCAAAACAAACCAACTTGTGAGGTGTGGAGGTCAGCATCAGTAGTGTCAGTGTGTGTGAATGTGGAAAATGTGTGATGCGTGTTGTTAAGAAAAATAGAGTCAACCAAACAAATGAATGGGGCTGGCAGGGAAGAGAGAGACACATTGAAGGCAGGGAGGTTTTATAGCCTGGAACACTGGGCCCAGGTGCTCCAAATCAGCCCAATCAGCTCAGCTCACTCCAGACTCCTCAAAACAAAACAGAGAGAAAGTCAGGCATGCCCACAATTAAACAGGGTCGTCACAATCCTGCTCAGTGCAGCTTCAGCATCAGCGGGAGAGAGAGTGAGGGTTAGTCATCAGTTGTTTGTGGTGCTTTTGATGTGGACTCCTGGTTGTCTCTTTTACAAGGAGCATAGAATTTGTTTGAAGATGGGTAAAGATGTTGATGGGTTTGTAGTCTGTAATGGTCTGGATGCCTGGCCACATACGTCGGGGGTTTGAGTTAGGGAAGTGTTCCTCAGCCTTTCCTTTGAAGCAGAGCTTTGCCTTTTTGATGTCTCTCCTCCGGTCAGCCCTGGCCGTGGTGTAGCATGAACATCTCCCCATCTGAAGGCTGCGTTGCGTTACGTCCCTATTCATCCAAGGTTTTTCGGTTTGGGTACAACGATATAATCAACATACACGATGAAAACGTTGATTATGTTTCTTATCTGAATAGTCCCCCCTTTAACAATGAAGAAATCTTTGTCTTTTTCTAAATCTGTTAACGTCCTATACCTGGGTCCTGCACAGCTTAAAACACCCCATGACAATTTGGTCAGGATGGATCCAATAGAGACTTTAAAGAGGTGAGGTTAAACAGAGATCTGGATTTGAGGGTGATCTAAGGCCAATATCTGATTTAGAAATAACAATTCATGCATATCTTTAGTATATGGAAATTCTTGGTACAGTATCAAGGACTGAAAGGGGGGATAGGGCCTATCTGTCAGCTGATGGCATCTCCACCATCTACCATTTCAAACTGGGTCTGACCAACAGGTTGCATCAGGGCCAGTTTGTTCAATGGGATTACAGTATCTCTTTGCTGCCAAGATCTTTGTTAAAGATCATTAGCAGTATGCTCAGGCCAGCATAATGGCTCTTCCAGTCCCTTGACCAGTCCATTGGTCCAATCTGCAGCTCCCAAGTCTGCTCTCAGACTGTTTGGCTCTTATACTCCTGCATGCAAATGATCAGTCACATTGTGTTCAAAAGAGTGTTGAAATCATTCAAAAGTGTTCAAAAGTGAGGGATGTACTGCTGATCGCAAAAAAACTTTTTTTTTTTTTTTTTAAATGCTCTGAGCTTGAATGGGGAAAAAAGGATGCCTGTCCATTTTAGTTGTTTTATTAATCCTTGGAAACAAAGATGAATAGATTGTTTTTCAGAAGAAATGTGGGAAACAACTTTAATTAATTTCTTAAGCTCCTTTGCTAAGCCTGTATCAAGGTGGATTAATTTAATCAGCCACTCGACTGTTTTGCATTTATTTTATTTATTAATTTTAGTTTTTTGTTTGTTTTTAATGCTCCCTTTGCAGTGGAGCTACAGATTTGAGTACATAGATTTTTGTCAAAAAGCCAAATTGATGAAAGGTACAAAAAGTCACGCTCTTAACCTTTTTTTCCCCACACAGCATACATGTTGAGATGCAGACAGATAAAATAAAGAAAAGAGAGTAAGATACAAAATATAAAGTAGAAAGGAAAAGTTAAATGAGGATGCATCTCGGCTTAGTTTTTCCATCCATAGAGAGATAGTTTATTCACCTCTTCGTGTGTGTGTGTGTGTGTGTGTGTGTGTGTGTGTGTGTGTGTGTGTGTGTGTGTGTGTGTGTGTGTGTGTGTGTGTGTGTGTGTGTGTGTGTGTGTGTGTGTGTGTGTGTGTGTGTGTGTGTGTCAGCTGAAGGGCTGTTGGATCATAGGCTGCTTGTGACATTTGATGTAACTCTGCGTGACAGTGACTGAGTCTCTTGCTGATGAAGCAGGAGGAGGAACAAAAACAAAAAAGGCTTGTGTACACAAACAGTTAAACACGTTTGGCTACCTGGTTTTATCTGTTTATTTTTTAAACTATTTTTAGAATCCGATGCAATAGATATTTATCCTCTGAGTTTAAAAGCATAAAATCACCTCAGTAAAAGCTGAACAATCCAATAAATTCAACATTTGATAATTTGCCAAATCAAAGTGCTTCTGCTGGACAGTCATGCTCTGTCCTTCCTAAATGCTGGATCAAATGGAAAGAGTTTTTTTTGTTCATCGGAAAAATCTCCGACTAGATAGGAAGAAAAAAATCAGTGAAGGGATTTGAGAAATGCACAAACAACAGGAGACCTAAGAACATAATCTCCTGGGGGAAAATATCATAATTTATCCTATTAATACAAAAAAAAATCATCAAAATATACGAGTGGAAATATCCTATATTTTTGTTTTCAGCAAATCCATTGGCAAAGTAAACAACAGTTTAAGTTTGGATATGACACTGGGACATTGAGTTAATTTGTCCCTACAGACCAGACTAATCATCCTAAGTAGTTCAGACAGCAGACTTTCGGCATATTTTGACCCGAGTATAAAAAAAAAAAAACACAAGTTCAAGCGATAGCTGCTGGATAGGATGTCTAATATTTAACTGCATTCTCTGCTTCAAAACCAGCAGTGGTGAGAAGAAATTATGGTTTCATTTTGGAGGACAAGAGAATATTTTGCTTTTTGTTGCTTTTTAAACACAGTAATGCTCAATTTCTTTCAGTATTTAAAGACATTTAATCAATCATATGCCTCTGACTTGCAGGAGAGTGTGACAGACTGTATTTTGTTCTATTTTTATATCACAGAAAGACACCAAGGCCTTAAAAATTTCTCTTCATTTGTCATTTTGGCTCAAAATGGGTCTGAATGTGCAGAGATGGATCTTACTTTCATAACGTGCAGGACGCTTGTTTTGAATGTTTCTCATGGCAGCTGAGGTAATTCTTCATCCCCACTCTCCTGGAATCATCATGAGCTTCCTCTGCGTGTCTTAAGTCTTTATTGTCCAATAAGCAATAGAGGGACATCATTTTATATGCAACAAGAGAAGTGTGTTTCAACGAGAGTGCAGTTTAGTGTGAGTACTTTCTGCATGTGCGTGTGCGTGTGTGTGCGTGTGTGTGTGTGTGTGACAGCACTAACTTTTAATTGTGTTTAATGTGTTGTGATATAAATTCTTAACCACCGAGAGAGAAATAAAAGCACTCATTTATCACTGTTTCCTCCTACCCCATTCATACGCTGAAGCATGCGTTCAGGCTCGTGTGTGCGTCTGTAGATTCCACTGTGTGCGAGCATTTGGCGTTCAATACATCAAAATGGTTCAACAGAATTTAGAATAATTTAAAAGGCAGAAGGTTTAATGAATTTGTCCGCTCCCTGACACACGGCAGCTCTGATTGATGATGCTTTGCTCCGTAACCCTTCTAATCGCTACGGCTACAGTCGCTCACTGTTACTCCACTTGGAGGATGGCCGGACGGCCGGACAGACGGACATCTCTCCGTTGCCTCGCCCACCCCTCATGAATATCCTCCTTCCCTTGCCTTCATTTGAAATAAAACGAGCATCTGCGACTTGATTGGTTGATTACTTATTTGCTTTAAGGAGATTCAATGGATGTAACTAATATGTTTATTAGTATTTCTTGATTGAAAAAAAAAAGCTCCTGTGTTTTTGTTTTTTTTTAAAGAAACTAACGTGGCCGAGTCGCATTTCTTACTTTAATTACTGTGATTCTGTTTCTTCTGCTGGTTTTGTGTTCTGAAAATAAAGAACGTAGGTTACTGTTTGATTTAGTTTTGCTGACCGAGGCGTTCCCACGTGTTCATGTTGCGCTTTTACTGGATATTCTTTTTTCCAGCATCAGTTGTAAGTTATTTGAACTATTACAGAATATTCCAGTTTAGGGAAGTGTATATCTGTGGATGTTGGTGGTGTATTTGTGTTTTTAGAAGTATTTCTTTCAATATTTTCAAGAAAATAATGCAAAACAGTATTTCCAAATATTCCCCGCTTCAGTTCACAACTCTATGCAGCCTAGTAGATCTTCAGTCTAGTTTTGATTTCCAATGGTTTCCAGCTTGCATTTGTGCTGTCGAAAACAGATGAACAAATCCCTGGACTTGGATTTGTTGACTTTGAATATTGTATGAATATTTGTATCTAGTAGAAAAGTGAAGCCAAACAGAAGCTGATTTATATGAAAATCATTACTTTTAAAGTAAAAAAATTTAAAAAAAAAGTTCAAGTTAAATTAAAAGAAAAGTTTTCTTTATCAGTCAGAGGTTACATTACAAAAAAATAATTTCTAAGGAAGTAAATGCCTTGTTTTTAGAAAATTAGGAGACTAATTTAGACTATTTTGCTAGTTTTACGAATTCTAGCCGAGAACATTTTTCCTACCACCTTGGCAGAGCTATTTTCTAGATTTAAGAATGTAAGGCTTGTTTCTACACGGGCTGTTTTTGCAGTGTGGTGTCTTTTCCTTTCGACATGAGCCAGATAGGTCCCTTAAAAATTATTTTCTGAATGTTGCTACGAAAAGGAGCTTCTACACATGGAAAGAAGCTGTGAGGTTGAATTTTACCTTTGTCCATTCTCAGCCTCCATCCTCTCATTCCTCTCCTCCTCTCCTGTGCCTTTTAGCACCAAGCCTCTTTCAAGAAACACTTCCTTTCTCTTCATCCTTCTTCATCTCGCTCTAAGCTCTCCCTCTTCATCCCTCCTTGGTCTCGCTCCCTTTCATACCCCCTACGGTGTTGACCATGTGTGAATGGCACCGAATGTTGGCTTGGAGGCTACGCGTAGACTAGTCACACACAGTTTCACAGGCGTGCGCATCAGGGACACCAGTGGATATGTGTGTGTGTGTGTGTGCGTGTGTGTGTTTAGGAGGATGAGGATGAGTCACTCTCTACATGACACACTGCATGCCTGCAGGAGACCGCATCCCAGTCAATACAACACAAATACGCACCTGCACACACTTGCACACAACGAGATACTCTGGAAAAACTCTGGATGCAATTAGGTTTTTACTTTTATTTGTTTTTGTGCTCCTATTGTGTGTGGATGTGTATTTTTATCCTTAATCTTGTAACTCTGTGTATCTGTCATGTCTCTACGTGTGCCAGTCTCACTGAGGCTCTATAAAGCTAAGAAAGTACTAGAAATAAAGAACTAAATTAAATGAGAGGGAAAAAAACTGGATAAAAACAACACACATAGAGAGTGAAGGGGACATTGTATACATGCCCATGACCTCTCTGTGTGATAACTGGACATAGATGACATTTATGCCCGCTTGGGTTCTGAACTTCAGATGATTTCTGCAAATTAAGATCCAGCTAACTTTTTTGACAAACTAGCTTTGCCCTCTAAACTAAGACTCCTGAGATTAGCTCACCGAATATGGGCTACGGGCGCACAAGTCCAAACAGTAATTGGTATTGGGTAATGGCGGTACAGTCTTTGGATGGTTCATTGGTGTCTTCAGTTAGGTTCATACGTGCTGTTTTACTTTAAATCAAAACTACTCCATGCCCACAGTGTTTTAACCCCATGCTGAAAAAGAATCGCACCACAGCATCATAATTGCTGTTATTTATGCTGCTTTAAAGGGTCCAGTGTTTTAATTATCCTCTGGCAATTCTCACATGCTATTGCTTGAGGAATCAGGGAAGTATGAGCTGCAAGCTGAGTCTTCAAAGTTGAACGGAGTGTGCAGATGTTCCGAAAAATTATGGATATCCAACTTAAGGTTAATTGAAAAAAAAAATTAAATCAAAGAAAACATTTGAAGAAGAAGCAGCAGGGGCAGGAACATGTCGAGCTGGTCAGTATACATATTGATTAGTGGTGCACCTTCAAACCGGAATCATATTCATCACTGTGAGAAATAAAAATAAAACTTCAGGAGGAGAATCATTTGAGAAAATGCCCTGCGGTGGTGGCCAGTTAGTTTAGCACATGTGTCTGGAGAACAGGCAGCAGATTTTGTTGCAGGGTGGTAAAAGACTTCCTTTCGTGTGTGAGTGGCTGTTTTTGCTTCTTGGGATGCTTTTTTCTGTGAGGATGTTTTAATGTGCTTTCAACAATTGATATATACGGTATGTTATGCCATATGTCATAGTTTTTCCAGGCGTGGCTTAAAGCATCCATCACAAGTTGCTTCTTAAGTAATTAGTTTGAAGCATCTTTGGGGAAGATATGCATCCCATTACACTGTGTGTGTAAGGCAAAGCGAGGCATATTTATTTCTATAGCACAATTCAACAACAAGGTGATCCCAAGTGCCTTACAAAGACATTAAAACATAAATAAAGAGCATGATTTAACATTTTAAGAAAAAAAGAAAGAAATAAGAACAATATATTCAAATCAGATCACATCAGTAGTTAGTGTAGTAGTGCCTCATATGATTAAGTTTTGAAAAGTAACAGTGCATAATATATAGAGCATTACTCAAAGGCAGCTGTGAACAGGTGAGTCTTCAACCTGGACTTAAATACACTGAGTGTTTCAGCTGATCTGAGGCTTTCTGGGAGTTTATTCCAGACATGTGGAGCATAGAAGCTGAATGCAGCTTCTCATCGTTTGGTTCTGACTCTGGGAGCTGATAAAAAACTGGATCCAGATGACCTGAGGGGTCTGGAGGTTCATACTGGGTGAGAAGGTCACAGATGTATTCTGGTCCGGGACCATTCAGAGATTTGTAAACCACCATCAGAACTTTAAGGTCTATCCTGGCAGCCAGTGTAAAGACCTCAGAGCTGGACTGATGTGGTCACTTTTTTGGTTTTATTGAGGACTCGTGCAGCAGTTTTCTGCATGCATTTGTCTAACTGACTTTTTAGGTAAACCTGTAAAAATGCTGTTACAATAATCAAGCTACTAAAGATGAATGCATGGACTAGTTTTTCCAGGTCCCGCTGAGACATTAGATTTTTAACCTTGATACATTTTTAAGGTGGTAGTAGGCTGACTTTGTTATTGCCTTAATCTGTTTTTCCAACTTTATGTCTGATTCCATTACTACACCTCCAAAGACAATTTCTTCAGCTTTTGTTGTTGTTTAGCTGGAGTAAGTTGTGGCACATCCAGTCATTAGTCTCCTCAATGGATTTACCAAGAGCCTGCACAGGGCTCTGTCTCCTGGTGACATTGTTATATATATCTGCGTGTCATCTGCATAGCAATGGTAGTTTAGTTTATTGTTCTTCATAATCTGTGCCAGTGGGAGTATGTAGATGTTAAACAGAAGAGGTCCCAGGATGGAACCTTGTGGAACTCCACATGTAATTCTTGCCTGGCCCTGGTCAGATGTAAAGTTACCTATTGACACAAATTACTTCCTGTTCTCTAAGTATGTTTTCCTTTGTACCTATATTATTTTACTCTCTTGCTTTTCAAATATAGCCAGGCTAAAATAACTGGTCTGACATGTTCAGTCTTGGTCTCAATCAAGCTGCATCTCAGTTTGGTTTCTGAGAACATTTCTAGGGAGGATTTGTAGGACCATTGGGTGCCCAACTCCGACATCCACACCAGCAGATGCAGGCACAAGAGAGTCTGCATGATGAAAGACTGGATCCAACCTGCACTTGAGCTATTTGTCCCCCTACCCCTAGGCAGGACGCTGTTCAGCATCTGAAACTGAAACCAAACTGAGGAACAGTTTAATCTTGGATAATTTCAGAGTGAAGAACTCTTGCACGAAGCTATGCTAAGCTTTGATCAATGGGATATTTTGTTGTTATTTTTTAAAACATAGATACCACCTCAATATGCTGCTTATTTATTTCCTTTGTTTTATAGTACTTTATAGTTATTTCTTATTTTGTCAAAATAAGCCACAGTAGTATTTGGGGCTAGGGAGCCAAATGTATTTCTGTCTTACATAGAACCTTTCTGTTGTGAGTGTTCTCTTCTCATGGCAGAGACCCACAGGAGGGCTCCCAGCCTTTGCCTCTAGGCCTTTCACATGAAAATGTTCATTTGGCAAATTAACTACCATTGAGTATTGTACTGCAGGCTGATTCTGCCCGTATTAATGTCATAATATCTCTCTAGATTGAAAGCATTATTGTCCCTGAACTGATCAAGACCAGTTTAGGCTCATATCATGTCAGTGTTGAAAACGGAAAATAAGAATATGGTAAATCATGTAAAAACGCTTGGTGTGCTTATATGATGTACAATGTTGAACGAAACATGAAACTTAGTTCACACCCGGATGCTGACTTTTATGTATAAAACACCCTAAAACACTTGAGTCCATGTGCAAGACAAAAACTCCTGCATACATTTTTCAAGGATAGTGGAGCAGAGAAGGATGTACAGTAACTGTGTGGATCTTTTATATTATCCACTTTGGCACAGTGATTGATTTATGAAGATGGCCTCTTTATTCTGCCTCCACTCCCCAGCTGTGCATTCACAGTGATGCCAGAAAGGTGCAACATTACCTCCTAAAGATGCTCCCTTTCTTCTACTTTGTGTTCCCCAGTTGGCAACAAACCTCTAATGTCTCTGATTACTGACTGCTTTATTCATTACCACGCGATATGAGAAATACGCTGAAAAAAAATGCAAGTAAAAAATGACATTTCTTCGTGGTTGTTCCCTAGGGACACCACAGCTGTGCTGGCCTCGGCCTCTTTCTCGCCCGGACGTCTTCAGCTAGTGGATGCGAGGCATGGCAGCAGAGTTCGCTGAGTGGATGGCATCTTGCATCTGTGGATGTTTTCAAGTAAACGAGTGGAAAAGTCTGAGCCGATCTGTTTTTCTCCTCTGCAGGAACTTTCAGGGGTGTATGTAAGAAGATTGATCATTTCCCAGAGGACGCCGACTATGAAGCAGATGCTGCTGAATACCTCCTCCGTAAGTCTTCCAAATGAGTCTCACATTTACTGACCTATAATACTGTTTAATCACTGGTACAAACACGATGAACCAGTTTGAGCACATTTAATTTTCCCAAAGTAACAGCCATAATTCAAGGGAACATTCTGGATTTAAATCCACCCATGGTTTGTTATTGGATAGTAAGGAATGTAAACCTTTGTTAAGGACCAAAAAGCTGCAAATCGAAGCAGTTTTGAGTCTAAAACTGAGTATGTGTTTTTCAGCAAAGTGGCAATTAATGTTGGCACTTTGGGCAGTCAGTCTATGCCAAAATTAATGTCCCTACTTAAGCCTCTGGCAAGACTCAAAACTTCCGCAATTGTGAGGATAGAATCCATACACACAAACCAGAGTAACTTAACTTTGTACAGATATAGACATTTCAACCCTTCTATTAAAGAAAAAAAAAACAGCAATGGTCACTGAACTGACCCGAAACTGACAAAATGATGATAAATATACATTTACGGAAAGTTTACTGATGAAAATCAGACATTGCTTTAAATTGTGGCTTTTTTAGGTTAAAAGAAGAAACTAATGAAACTGGCCTTCACAAATTAGCTGGCAACCTTACAAAAGATTGACAATAATTTGACTGTATTATGTGTTAAACTAAAGTGTGTCCTGTAATTAGTGTCACAAGTGTCTTTTTCATCTTGTAGTCAGTCAGTTTGACTATTTAAAGGGGTAAAAGTCGTCACCACTATTTAGTATCATGGTGTACATCACATTGAACGTGAACCAGAGAAGAGTTGTCTGAGGAGATCAGAAAGAAAGTTATAGATATGCCAACCTTGCTGTTTATATGAATAATGACCAGAGCCCAGAACAACTTCCCAAGAGATTCAAGGTGAACTCCAAGGTCAAGGTTCACCAGTGTCGGATCACAGCATCCATCACTGTTTGAACTAAAGTGGACGACTAAGGAGGACTCCACTACCGAAAGTAAATCATAAAAAAGCCTGAATGGAATATATCAAAAATGATATTGAAAAGCCACAAAGTTTCTGGGAGGATGCCTTTTGGACAAATGAGACAAAATTTGAGTTTTTTGGCAAGTCACATCAGATTGATGTTCACAGGTGCAAAAATGAAGCCTTCAAAGAAAAGAAGACTGTGTCTGAGGTTAAAACACGGAGGAGGCTCGGTTATGTTCTGGGGCAGGGTGCTGCACAAGTGTCAGAATGCTTGGTCTCAGTTGCAAGTCATGTGTTCTCCAACATAAGACATAAAATCTGAAACATGCAGTCTGGAGAAGAAACGCTTCCACCCTGAGACAGCTGGAGAAGTTTACTCATGAGAAGTGGACCAAAATACCTGACTGCAGGTGTAGAAGTCTAACTGGGAGTTACAGAAATTGTTCGATTGCAGTGCCTGCAAATAAGCTTGTGCAAAATCCACAGTTTTACATAGAGAGTACCAACTAATTTGTCAAACAGTTTGATTGTTTAAATAATTCAATATCAGAATTGCTGAATAATTATTTATTATTACGTGTGTGAGTTTTTTAAGTGACCATTGTGGGTTGTGCTCTCTTAAATAGAAGGGTACCAACAAATATATTTCTATGTTAAGCGGTCCGGTACGGTATTTTGTGTGTTTCCATTATAAAATGGTCTCATTAAACCGAACCAAACCATTTTTGTGCTCCCATTGTTTTGTAGGTCCATATAAAAATGGCACTGTACGGTAACAGCAGAGCTACTAGCGTCGCACGAAACTAGCACGAGTGTTTGTAAACACTCTTCATCCCCCCAAAACCTTCTGCAGACCAAAAACGAGCTGCTGGATGACCTCCATTGTTGCTGTTGTTAGCGTCTCTATGATAGCTTTGCTTTTTGTTGTCGTTGCACTATTATGACACCACGTTAGGCATTTGGTCTACAGCCCTCTTGGGACGGTCTGGCTTGCAGTGGAAACGCTCACCTGAATTGACTGGACCATTCTAAACCGTACCGAACCGAACCGCTCAGTAGAAACGAGCCTTAAGTGTTCAGAAAGTGTATAAAAAGGACAGTTTGTTCAGGCATCATATTAGAGGTTGACTACCAAATTTCATGCAAACTATTGTCAGTAGATGCTAAATGGGAATAGTTCATGGCTTTCTACTACCGCAGGTTTGACTGATCTCTTCAGCACTACATCATCTTTGGAAGGAATGTTGTTCCATCCCTCACATAGACCTGGAGACCCTTCGAGTCTGTCCTGGCTGCACAAGCTGGACAAGCACAGTGATAACACCAACAATGTATCTGTGCACATCAAACGCATAATGGGACAGAAGTAAAAGGACAGTGCAACACGGACGGCGAGAGAGGACTTTGTAAAGGAAAATAGATGGGTGCCGTCTCCGTTTTTCCTCTCACTGTAAACCGAGTTAAAAAAAATGGATGCAGGGACAGAAAAAAAAAGCAGCAAAAGAAAGATAAAATGGATTCAGCCTGTGCCTCTTTTATGTTGCTTCGCTGAGCACATATCGACATCCCCCCCGAGGCAGCCAGTTAGGCCGCGGGATTGTGGGCTGGCGAGCCAATGAGGAGCAGGGACCTAGTGACCGGCATTTCATACAGCCCAGGGGTGTGGGCCACGGAGGCGGGGCTTGTACGCTTACTGACTCCAATGGACTGTTGTGGCGAAAATGACTGTGACACAGGAAAACAAAAACATGATGAAAACAGATCCACAATCAATCACAGAGTTGATTGTCATGCGAATTATTGCAGATGTGCTTGTCTGTGGTTGATTTGTGCATGAAAGACTCTCTGCAAATACCCTTCCATGTGTTATCACATCATGTATGTATATGAAGCTCTGGCATGAATTCCACCCTTAATGGAGGTTGATTTTCATCTTCATCATCTCTGTTTTCATTTTCCTCTACATATGTCAGCGTGACTCACCACCTCTCCCTCTGCCCTGGTTTTTGGCAATCTTTTCCCCCTTCACTCATCTCTTCATCCGTCGCTCTATGTATAAAAGCCTCTGAATGCTTAAGCATGTTCTGAACTCAGGCTCAGTCAGGCGTGCAGCAATGCTCTGGAACATGTGTGTGTGGAGTGTAAAGTGGTGCAGTTCAACTTGTTTTAGCTCTTCCCTCTTTTCTCAACCGTTGTGAATTTCAAATAAAACAACTCGATGACTGAAAACACAACCACGGTCCGTACTTGAACATCACAGTCATTGTTATGTTTGAATCACATTCAGCAATGTCTTGAAATTATGTCATTCTCCCGTACTTTGACCACATGACTGACATGATGTAGAACATTTTAATTTAATCATAAAAAAGCCAGAAGCCAGAACACCGTAAAATGACATAGATAGGTACACTATAGGACATAAAAATGACATCAAATGCTCAGATAAAGGAAATGGACTTTCCTAAAAAGAAAATAAGGTCATTTTGAATTTGAAGCGCACAAGATGTTTAAAAAAAAAATTGGAAGGGGCCATTTTTACCAGTTTGTAGGATCTGATTTTCCATATACATTTGGGAACTGGAGAGACCCTTTGTTGGAATTATAGTAGAGGAATGTTGCCCAGTATTTGTCTGATACAGGACTCAAGCTGCTCCAGAGTCCTGGGTCATCTTTGTTGTGTCTTTTCCTCATTGATGCACCGAATGTTTTCATTTAGTTTGAAGCTCTGAACAGCAGTTCAGCACTCACACTCTTCTACTATAAAACCCACTTACTGCAGTGCAGTATCTTGTTTAGCATCGACTGGCTGAACTATACAATAAATAAATAAAATTGTCTGGATCGGCGCATCTGTTGCTCTAACACCTCCATATACCTTTCAGCCCTGATGTTTCCTTTCCAGATGTGCAAGCTGTCCATCCCATTGGCACCGCCATTACGTCACAGATGCCGGCTCTTAAACTGAGCACTGCTAACAAGCTGGATGGTCCCTCCCATCTTTTGTCTGCAGGACATAGCATCCTTGGTTTCCAAAAAGAATTTCAAATTTTCAATTTAAATTATGCCCGCTTTTAATGCAGCACCGCCTGAAGGCTTGAAGATCACAGACATCCAGTAGTGATTTTCATCCGTGTCCCCATACGAACAGATTCTCAGAGTCTTTTGATGATATTATGTACTGAAGATGATGACCCAGCATCCCAGTGCTTTTAGAACTGGGCCCCATAAATGAAAGGAAAATCAGAGAAGAAACCGGGTGACTTTAAACGAAGCTGTAACGTTCATCTGAGTTTGTCTCTTGTGACCAAGACGATCTTCCAAACTGTAATCTACTGATCATGTAATAATGTCAAATGGGAACCTCCAGCTGTTTTCCATGTTAAATTAATTCTGGATGCCTCTGTTTTTTCCCCAGTTTAGTGACAGAAAATTCACATTAAGGTGTTTGGTATCTGAGATCTGGCCTGAAAAGATGCAATCAAGCATAAATCAGGATTAAAAACATCTGTAAAGCAACAGCTTTCCAGACCGAAACATCTGTGTGCCTTTTAAAGTATGTCGTTCATCTGTTGTTCTTCCTCGTCTTTGCGTACATACAGGTGCTGTACGTGCCTCCAGTATCTTCCCCATCATGAGTGTGGGTCTGCTGTTCCTGGGGGGCCTCTGTGTGGCTGCCAGTGAGTTTTACCGGAGCAGACACAATGTCATCCTCAGTGCAGGAATCTTCTTCGTATCCGCAGGTTAGTCATCATCAGTGTGCGTGCAAGTCCATCTGCTTGAGTGAATCAGTGTCTTTCCTCCTCTTTAGAGTGGAGGTGTAGGGGTTATCTGTCATCTGTGCACTATAGGTACATAACGACACACTTTTTAGAAAGTCCAGACGTGTGCAGACATCACTGTATTTTGTTGGACGCTAATCCGACAGGTCATTTCACACTTCATTCTGGATGTCACGTAAGTGTACAGCGATCTAAATAACCACCTCAGCTACAGGACCAGCACACAGACGTCAGATACCATTACCGACTACAAAGAGAGTCATTTGTACTTTGTTTGTGCTTACTGTTTTTTCTCTGTCTCTTTTGTTTGCTTTCATTTTTTTTTTTACTTCTGTTCATAAAAAGTATCGTGCAGTATGTACTGTGGCCGTCATTAGTAGGCAGCATGCAAGAAAAAAAGAGTGCATTTCCCTTTTTTAGGGATATTTATTTTAGGGATATTATCAAATGCCCTTCCTCACACAACCTTTCACCTTTCCATTTACCAGGACTTGGGATCAGTAGTGTGAGAACACTGGTGTGCAACCATGTAGTGCCCGGGATAGTGGAGGAAATGGGGGTGAAGACAATCCAGCATGGATGGGGTTACGTATTAGTCCAGCTACTAGGGATGCAAATTATCGATTATTTCATTAATTGACAGTTGATAACCTTATCGATCGATCATCGATTAGTTGATAAGCGGCGTTTTTCCCCCATCTGAGATACAAACATAATTTCTTTTGCTTATAAAAAATACAAAAGGACATTTTAATGTATTCCTTGATCAAATATTTATTTGATACAAAAGTAACAAAAATACATTTTTTTACCACAAGGAATATAATATAAAGTGCACTTCAAGGCTATTAGTAGTAGCAGCAGCCATAATAGTGTCATTTGTGTCAAGCAAATTTTAAGTTCTAGTTACGTTTTAAGTTAGAGTTTTGGCAGTGTTCAAAATAAAATTATGAGACCTGCTGGATTGGAGCACATTTTCTTTTAGTTAAAACTGTAGCGGGGACAGATGTTTAGAGAAACCTATGTATGTACCGGGTGAAGGCGGCGGCTCTGCGTCGATTTAAGGCGGAACCATAATTCAGGCTTTATGGGAGCATATCGGAGAACAACCAGAAGAATATAGAGTGGATTAAAAATAAAAGTTAAGCACTGAGCTACATGTGTCTCCCGTCTGGGCCATTGCAGACTCATTGCCTGAGCATGATATTACTAAAACCAAACATATCCGTCTCTTTCTTCTAACTTTATGTGCGCGGACCAGCGCGTTGTGTCGCATTAAATGTGGTCCGGGCGTAATACCAGCTGGTGAAATTAAACGAAAAAAATAAATAAATAAATAGATTAATTGTAATCGTTAATTTTAATCGGGTAATTTCATAACGGCAATTAATCGAAAATCGAATAATTGTTAACATCCCTACCAGCTACTTAACCCATTCAGTACCATGTTTCATTATTTGATACAGTATTGAAGGTACTGGTCAGTTGAACGCTGAAAACGTCTCCATCCAAGCCACACACCATCCAGATGTTTGGCTTGGTATATGCCACATTTTGCCACATTTTGAAAATTGTGCAGGTGCTCGCATTCCATATATTCCAGCTACATCTTGGCAAAATCAGTAATCACTTCTAGTGTGGTAGGTGGTTTTGAAAATGGACATTGTTCCTGATTCCAGTAAGTTTTGCTTTCTTTTCTTACATTACACCAGGTTTAGACTTAAATCATCATCTCCTTTTGTATATTTACTTTGCTTTTCTTTTCTATTCAGACATATCCATGTTTTTTCTTCTAAGATATTTTTGTCTGAGTCCTGCATTTGGGGTCCTCTTGAAACCACAATATATTTGTTGGCTACGCCCATCATACGTAGAGGGCACAGACAGGGGCTGTGTGAGGAAAAACATGGTGGAGAGGGGAACACAGTAGCTCGAGTAACTAATTAATCCATTAACAAGAATCCCACGATTCCACTGTGACTCACAGAAAGGTTGAGTGCTCCCTCATTATGTGTCACATGGATCCTGACACGTCGGGTCCCGACACACACCCCCGCACTTCTGCTCACGCCCCCTCATACACACAAAGGGCTGTAATTGCTGTTCAGTGTGATGTGTATGGTCCCATTGAGTCTTGCAGTGAATTGATGAGGCCAAATTAGTCATTATTTACCACAATAGTCAGGGACTGATTCTGGTTCATTACAGATGGCTAATTATCCCCTTTTTCTGAGTTCCAGCACGCTGCACAAATACTTCATTCTGGTCCTGTGAAACGGAAAGTGATGCGTTTTGCCAAGCCGCTGTATTTCCAGTAACTGCGGAAAATGTGCAACTGTTTTGACTTTGAAAGTGAAGTTCAGTGTGACCTCATGTCTACAATTCATAGCTCCTTTTTCAGCGGTGTCTTTACACCTCTGAAGCCGGTTGTAGGGGAGTGGAAGTGAAGGCCTTTCTGGGAAGTCTGCTTCTTTTTGGAAGTGCTTTTTATTGTACTTGTTGTACATGTCTGTTGAAAATTTACTCAAATTACACTCTCAGCCTTAAAGCAGGTTATTACCATATAATAAACCATAAAATACCTGTCCTCTGAGCTTATAATCCTTATATACTATATACTCAACAGGCAGTTTAATTCCCAAATACGTAAATACGTTGGGTTTGCTGTTTGGGTGAGGACATTTGAATCCTCATTTAAGCATTATCAATCAATGAACCTTTCACTGAACCGTCCAGAATGTTAAAATGCCTCAGGCAAATACATGTGATAAAGCAACTAAATGGTCGACCAGTGGATTGTAAATGGGTCAGATCTATCAAAGTATTCCCGAGTCATACATTGGGCCATTAAACCCCAGGCCTCACCGTCACTCCATTCCTGTGGGTTTTTCAGGTTTTTGGAGAATAAAGTTATAAACTTTTGCTCATATGGTGTCATGAAGTTATTAAGAATTAAGAAGACCCGAATGCAGGGATCTGTAGGAGTAAAATAAAGTCCCCTATGATGAGAAAAAGTGCTGCTCAGGCACGAATCCAGAAAAAATTAATACAAAAAGGCCTGTAACATAAAACAAGGAAAAGCCAAAAGATGACGGAAACAAATGCATATGGGCATAGAAGACAAATGGACCATCAGGGAGGGAGGGAAAGAAAAAACATTGGCCGTTTCTCAATATGCGGTCTTGTGAAACATTATCATCTGCAGCCAAAGTAGTTTTTAAATTACAAACGCATCTGAACAAGAACAGAAGAAATGCCCGGGTGTGTTCTTGCGCCACCCATGTTATTGTGGATGCAGCCAGCGGAGACTTGTGTAGACCTGAGACAACAAAGAATGCATTTCATGTCAACAAGGGAAAGTAATAGAAGATACGAGAGGGGTAACTATAAAGCTATAACTTTTGTTTGACAGAATGCAGTTTTAAGATTTTTTCATGCAAGAATATAGGTAGTATAGATTTATATTTGTGGTACAATTATAGATTTAGAGTGTATTTTAAAGTTTTAGAGTTTTTTCTTTTCCCTCTACCGAGCTTATAACACAGCTGGTATACAAAAGCTTAAAATCCATTAAAACCACATTATATAAAGTAATGGTTACATACACTATATGTTCCAGGTGTTTTAGTGTTCAATGTGTATCTTTTTATAATGAATTCAACTGTAGACGTTATGTGTACAGTGCAATATGTGTCAGCCTGGTAGCTCAGATTTGACGTCATCAAGAACACAAGTACGCTGAGATTCCAATTGCAGAAAGTGAAGGATGCATTCCCCCATCCTGCAAAGTATGTTCTCCTTAATTTGCAGGATGTACTTACAAGTACGGACTTGCATTCTTCTGAATATAGCAGCCAATATATACTTACATGGTATAATGAGACATGGTGCAAACAATCAGGGTCAAGGATTACAAAAAGTAAAAAAAAAAGAGCTAACCATACAAAGACACAGACTTTCAAAATAAAAGAGGAAACAGGCCACAAACACAATACCAAAACTAAATTACTAAGAAAATTGCAAGAAATTAAATTCAAAACCCAACAGAAAACCACAGATCATGACATACGGGCAATATTTCTCTGATACGTTTGTCGCTGATGCATTCAATAATGTATAGCAACCCAGTTTTTCCAACATTTCACCAGCGACAAAAAAAATGTATAAATATCTGGGCTTTTTATATGTAAATTTATTCTAAGCCTCATTCAGATTTTGCATTAACCTGCATCCAGAGAAATCCAGTCACAAGTAGTGGTGTGTAGTGCATCAGCTCACACCTGACTTTTAAACATGTACTCAACTGTGTTGCAAGGGATTAGATTTGACCTTCCTGCTCTATATGCAAAAACATTCATGTCATTTTCACTTGCAAACACCTAATTCTGTTAGGCAACTATACCTATTCACATCCTGAAAATTATTGCTCATGAAATGCCATTTCCACCAGTACAGAATGTACCGAACCAATGACGACAGGGCAGGATGCTTCACTGCTCTTAACTGCTCGCATGTCTTTCCAGCGGTGCCCAGAGGCAGTTTCTTCTGCTTCCATTGGTTGAAAACAGAGGAACCTGACTAATTCTTTGTATTGAAGAAGGAAAGAATTAAAATGTCTGGCCAGGCTGCAGCTGTGCAGTTATTCGTAATCTTCAAAAGCAGCAGCTGGAAAATAATTAGAGGAAACTTGCAGGAAAATAAATAAGCATATAATAAAACTAAGAATAAGCCTTAACAACAATTTTTTTTTAAACTTTCTTCAACACAAGCTATGGACAACAGAAATGAATCACCATAAATACAAAAGCAAAATCAAATGACACAAAGTTTTATTGTGGTCATCCATGTGCAAAGTCTAGCTGACGACATTAGTGTATTAGCTCGTGTCGGAGTGATTGGATCTCACTGCATCTTGGAATATATATTTCAAGCAGTAGTCACTTGTCATCAGATTTTGAGGAACACATTTTAATGCCAGGTCTGAACCGGGTCTGAGAGAGTAAGCTCACATGCACACTTCACAGCTTCGATGTTTCTGCTCTGCCGGGCGAAACAGAGGTGAAAGAGGAAAAGTGAGGCCTCAGTCTCCATAGACTCCTCCGCCTTCGCTTTTTAAAAAACTCTCACTATAGTGTGTCTGATACGCGCTGCATGTTTTTGAAACAAATTTTGGAGAGACGAAATAGTGACTTTACCAACACTGAGGAGAACTTGTGAACAAGCCTGAGGCTCACTTTTTTGTTGACTAATTAGGGGCCCCACATTATACCAATACAAGTACTGTTAGCTGATTTTCATAGCACATTTAAAAATAGCAAATACAATAGAATAACATACAATTACTGTATGTTAATAACAAAATAGTGGACAATGCAGTTGTCTCCTACAGATTCATTGGTTTAAGATGATGGTTCTGAAGCGTGAAGTAACTCCTCTCCTGACATTTTTTTCCCCGTCTCCTCTGCTCTTGGGCAATGAGACTAAGATATGAGGATTGGAGGTGAGAAAAGTAATCAAGGGTCTTTAAACAAAATGAGCGGGAAATGCATAAGAATTAAAAAAATAGGGCAAACACAAGTGAATGGGGGAAAAAACTAAAGCTGCATGCTGCGTTCAGTGGAAGCTGGAAATTACAAAATAAAAGAAACATCAGACTTCATTTGCAGTAATTCCAGGAAGGTTTCTCAATTTCGACTTCCACATTTTTTAAGTTTTCTAATTGTGATCTTATATATGATCTGTGCTGGTTGTTCATTATAAAGCACCATCACAAACCTGAGGCAGCCGTGTTTTTCCATGGCTTTATTAAACGTGTTTGCTTTAAAGGTCTGGAGGTCAGAAATGGCCAGGCCAAAATAACCATAACAACAACACAAACAGCTTTCGAATGGCTTGCCACAACGACAGATATCACAGTCATGTAAAAATCTTGCGTTTCTCAACACTGTCATACCTGTAAAGGTCATACATTTTCCTTCAGTTGTTCTGTGTTTTGTAATAATTATCAAGCTGAGACATAACGGGCTATGCAAAGATGGTAGTTAATTGTATATCTTTAGGGTGAGGCCCCGTTTACACGGAGCAAAAACGGAGGCGTTTTCATGAGTTTTGGCCGTTCGTTTACACGAAAACGCAGCTCAAAGCCCCCAAAAACGATCATTTCTGAAAACTCCGGCCAAAGTGGAGATTTTCAAAAACTCCGTTTTCACGTTTGCGTCTAAACAGAGGAAAACGGAGGAAAACGGAGGAAAACAGAGGAAAACGGACATTTAGGCTTCAGAACGTCACATTATGCACCAGAAACGTCACCAGCGTCATGTGTGCGACCTGTGTTTACAATTAGTTTGGCCACCGTCAATATTTTCTTGTATTTTACCTGTTTTATATTCTAACGTCACACTTAAAAGTAACTCCACTTCTCTGTCACTCCAAACGAAAGACTCGTTCCGTCTTGGAAGTAAAGCCTGAATTATGGTCCCGCGTTAAATCGACGCAGAGCCTACGGCGTAGGGTACGCGGCGATGCGCGCCGTACGGTGTGCGTCGCCGCGTACCCTACGCCGTAGGCTCTGCGTTGGTGTAACGCGGAACCATAAATCAGCCTTAACTGGAAGTTACACGTGTCATTTGTTGATGTTTTTTCCAGGATTCTGATTGGCTGGCATGACGTTACCAGCGTTTTCATGCGGGTCCGTGTAAACGAGGATATTTTTGAAAACGTAGAGGGGAAAATATCCGTTTTTGTAAATACCAGGCTACGTGTAAACGTGGCCTGAATCACTGTGAGCCTGTTGGCATGTTAATTTAAACCCTTATTTAAAACCACCACTATGCTGCCTCTGAGAACACAGTCTCACCTCGGGAATATGCAGCTATGTTGGCCTAAAGCGCAAAGAAATGTCACATATTCGTACGAAATCTTTTAAATTATGCATTTTTGTTTTTTTGCTTTGATTTTGCCAGGAAGAAGGATAATAGGAACATCATTGTAAAATGTAAATTGTGTATAGGTACCAAGACTCTTTCCAGGAAAATGTCTCTACAACTCCTGATACCATAAAGTGAATCATAAACATTTTTACGGGATGATGGTTCACTGGCTTCACAGGTCGATACACTGGTGTCGACTCTCATTTAGGTCATGATAAGTCTCAAAGGCTTGAATCAAGTCAATTGGACTTCCTTTTCCTTTAGTCTTAAAGGTGTTTGACCTCTCATCTGCAGAGCATCATCTGTTTAAATTAACTGATGGAAGCTCAAGCTTGGGACTACCCACCAGTTATTTTCAACTCATGATGCTTTGTGGATGGTGTAAAAGGACAGCCTTTCGAGAATTAACAGATAGACTGTGATGTTCTTGGCGCAGACATTAAACAGATTCATCAATTTTCTGGACTTTCTAACCAGGTGAGGTCTACTCTGACTGATGCAGTGGGGCAAAAAAGTATTTAGTCAGCCACCAATTGTGTAAGTTCTCCCACTTAAAAAGATGAGATGTACCTGTAATTTTCACATCACAGGTATATCTCAACTATGAGAGAAAATGAAGAAAAAAAATCCAGAAAATCACATTGTCTGATTTTTAAAGAATGTATTTGCAAATTATAGTGGAAAATAAGTATTTGGTCAAAAACAAAAGTTAATCTCAATATTTTCTTATATACCCTTTGTTGGCAATGACAGAGGTCAAACGTTTTCTGTAAGTCTTCACAAGGTTTTCACACACTGTTGCTGGTATTTTGGCCCGTTCCTCCATGCAGATCTCCTCTAGAGCAGTGATGTTTTGGGGCTGTCACTGGGCAACACGGACTTTCAACTCCCTCCAAAGATTTTCTATGGGGTTGTGATCTGGAGACTGGCTAGGCCACTCCAGGACCTTGAAATATTTCTTACCAAGCCACTGCTTCGTTGCCCGTGCGATGTGTTTGGGATCAGTGTCATGCTGAAAGACCCAGCCACGTTTCATTTTCAATGCTCTGCTGATGGAAGGAGGTTTTCACTCAAAATCTCACGATACATGGCTCCATTCATTCTTTCCCTTAAACGGATCAATCGTCCTGGTCCCTTTGCAGAAAAACATCCCCAAAGCATGATGTTTCCACCCCCATGCTTCACATTAGGTTTGGTGTTCTTTGGATGCAACTCAGCTTTCTTTCTCCTCCAAACACGACAAGTTGTGTTTCTACCAAATAGTTCTATTTTGGTTTCATCTGACCATATAACATTCTCCCAATCCTCTTCTGCATCATCCAAATGCTCTCTAGCAAACTTCAGACGGGCCTGGACTTGTACTGTCTTAAGCAGGGGAAATGTCTGGCTCTGCAGGATCTGAGTTCCTGGCAGCGTAGTGTGTTACTGATGGTACTTTGTTACTTTGGTCCCAGCTCTCTGCAGGTCATTCACTAGGTCCCTGTGTGGTTCTAGGATCTTTACTAACAGTTTTTGTGATCATTTTTACCCCACGGGGTGAGATCTTGCGTGGAGCCCCAGATGGAGGGAGATTATCAGTGTCTTGTATGTCTTCCATTTTCTAATAATTGCTCCCAAAGTTGATTTCTTCACACCAAGCTGCTTACCTAGTGCAGATTCAGTCTTCCCAGCCTGGTGCAGGTCTACAATTTTGTTTCTCACGTCCTTTGTTGCTCTTTGGTCTTGGCCATAGTGGAGTTTGCAGTTTGACTGTTTGAGGTTGTGGACAGGTGTCTTTTATACTGATAACCAGTTAAAACAGGTGTCTTTTATACTGATAACCAGTTAAAACAGGTGCCATTAATACAGGTAATGAGTGGAGGGCCGAGGAGCCTCTTAACCCCTAAGGACCCATACATCATTACAGTGGCAGGGAAACAATGCAAACCTCTTGGCATTAAAAGTTTTCCCCATTAATTTGCCATAAAATGTGATCTACTATTCATCTAATTCACAATAACACACAAATACAATGTGCTTCAGCTGATAATATGCAAAATGTTATGATTTCCTTCATCTTTTTTTTAATCATGCACTTATTGAACATTCACAGTCAATCCACAGCATAATTACTTCATCAAAAGATAATTGGAGTCAGTAGTTTGCACGTATAGAGTTCAGGTGTTGATGAAACGGTGTAGAGATGTGGTTTGGAGCAACCCTCACGGATTTAAAAAGTAACAACACACAAACAAAAACTAAACTAAACACTGAAACACTCAAACTAATGATGTGTGTGTTTTTCTTTACTCAGTCTGCCCACAAGTGACAGTTAAGTCTGAGTTATGGTTCTGCGTCAAAACGACGCTGTGCACACGCCGTCACCGTGACGCCGTCGTGAACCCTTCGGACTTCTCCGTCACTCCATGCGTTTGGTCTGCGTCGCCTCGACGCGTAGTTACAATTTTTGGGAGGTGCACGTCAGTGATGGCATGTGGTACGCTTCGACGCGTACCCTACGGCGTAGGCACGGCGTCGTTTTGACGCTCAGCCTTTAGAGACAACTGGAGAGACAGATAAAACTAACAAGCAAGTAGAACAGGATTACATCTCTTTTTATGAATAAACCATATGCAAGTCATTGAACAGCCAGGGTGTCCATGGCAACACCATAGAAGAAGTTGGTGCTCTCCAGTAATAAATAAATACATTAAAACATTTAAAAAATAATTGTTTTAAAAATAAGACGGTATGCATGAAGACGTTTGCCAATGACTATTTTGGTGACACAAATGTTATGGTGTTTATGTTTTATTAACTGATAACCTAAAAATGACCCCCACTGGAAAATGTGATGGGGGAGCATCATGATTTGGATCCTCTGGAGAAAATTTATTTACCAGTACGGCTGCACAATATTTGAGAAACATGTGATAACATAGTTGAAAATTGACTTTGTGTTTTTATGCTTTGCAGCTTAAATGGACCATTGACAGTAAGCCGTCTATGCAAATACGAAAAATGATTGTGATAATGTTTTTACTACATGGTTTAAAGAAAGAAAACTGACTAAACTGCTTCATGCAACTACAACACAGTTCATGTAAACTGGTATCTGCACACACCAGCCACTTTATTAGGTAAACCCGTCCAGCTGCTCATTAACGCAAATTTGTAATCAACCAATCAGATGGCAGCAACTCCATGCATTTATGCATGTAGACGTGGTCAACACGACCTGTTGCAGTTCAAACCAGCATCAGGATGGGGAAGAAAGGTGATTTAAGTGACTTTGAACGTGGCATGGTTGTTGGTGCCAGACGGGCTGCTCTGAGTATCTCAGAAACTGTTGATCTACGGAGAGCTGCAGCTGGTAAATGTTAAGCAGAAGTAACTTTTACTGTCACTACAGCAATCTGCAGCATGTCAATGCAGCTGAAAACAATGAAGAAGAAGTACTAGTAGTAGCAGGAGATATGTAAAGAGAACTACCAAGTGGACATATCACATTAGTTATCATCTGTCAGTTTGTGATGTAGTTCCATTTCCTGAAAGGTGTGGATCAAGTTACGCCATGGATTATGTTCAGTTCAACGTAGAAGTATAAATCACCAATTATTCTTCCAGTTAAATTTTTCATGAGGGTGAATAGGTCTGTTCGTCTCCCTCCCCTCACTATCACTGGTCTTCTTTCTCTCTTTTGCAGGCCTCAGTAACATCATTGGAATTATTGTCTATATCTCAGCCAATTCGGGCGACCCAGGTCAAAGCGACAGCAAGAAGTCCTACTCCTACGGCTGGTCCTTCTACTTCGGGGCCCTCTCCTTCATCATGGCCGAAATGGTGGGCGTGCTGGCCGTGCACATGTTCATAGAGAAGCACCGCAAGCTACGGGCCAAGTCCCGCACCGAGCTCATAAAGAAGTCTGCCTTCAGCCGCATCCCGTCCTACCGCTACCGCTTCCGACGCCGCTCCAGCGTGCGCTCCTCCGAGGCCCCCAGCCGCGACGCCTCGCCACTGGGGAAAGGCGGCTACACGGGGCCCGCCGCCTCCGAGATGCCCATGTACACGCTGAACCCGCGAGAGGCCGGCAATGCCGGCTCCAAGCTCGGCGGCGGCATGGGCGGGCTGCTCAACTCGGAGAGGGAGTTCCTCCAGAGCAGCACGCTCACTAAAGACTACAGCAAAGACCCCAACCGCAGGACCACACCAGTCTGAGAGGCTCTGGGGATCATCCAATCTGAGTATCAGCGAGGAGGATACAGGGGGGATGCGAGCAAACAGAGGGGATACACAGGGTTTCAGGGGTGGGTAGGGGTTTGATAAACTACGACTGTGAACTGTGAACTTTAAGCCTTTGAACTGTGAATCCTGAGCCCCACGAGAGTTTAAGTGTATGTAGCAGGGTTGTTTTTGACGGAGAAGTTGTTCCCAACTCCACTTCACCACATATCACTGTAGCCGTATCTGTAATTCCTTATATATGAAGGCACATGTGTACATGAGTTTTACGTTCATAAACTGACTTTTTGGACATTTTCATAAGAGGGAGACGGGACTGATGAGAAAAGCATATCACAAGTGGTTTAATGTTTGGGGCAACTTCTCCTAAAAAAAAAAAAGAAAATAATGTAATAATTTGAGGAGCAAACGGAAGAGGTGGCCAACTTGTTGTGATCTTCGATCCTGTAAGTTTTCTCCTCTTGACATCCTTGGTGTTAGCGGAGTTAAAACAATGAAGGGGAACAGCCTTAGAGCTCCGAGCCGACTCTTTTGATCACTTGCCATTTAAAAGTGAGGAAGTTACCACCTTAACAGAGGAAGTCCTTCACTTTCAGTTCGGCGGCTCTCAGAAGATAAAACCATGACACAATCTTTTCCATTTATGGCGCTAGTTATTGTTTTCTATACATACTGTAAATATACTGTGTTCATGTTTGTCATAGAGAGGCTCGCGTCAGGTCTCACTGAACTGAAACTGAATCTCATTCCTGGTTGAATTTACCCCTAACTGTCTGATCCCAGGTCGGGAGTTAAACCTCCGTAGACGTTTTGAGTGCTACTGACTACGGATCAACTTTTGGAGGTTGAAGAAAAAAGGTGTGATGAAACAGAACTAATGAATCACTTTTAGGTGGTAACATCTGATCCATTGGTGCTTCCTTTTACTTGTGTTTTCCTGCCACCTTTTTGATTTTTCTTTTTACCTAAAACTTGAGATGATTAGATGTTTGTCTACGCATCTGTTTCCATGAATCATCTTTCTCCTTCTGCGTTGCCTCATACCTCATCTCACTGGCGCCCACCTTTGCACACCCTTGCACATCCTCTCACCCTATCTTTCCTTTCCGTAAAGGGATGCTCGACTAGATTTAGGTCCTGTCTTCCGTTGGTTGTAAGTTGTAGACCAGTTAGGTTTGGTGGTTGGTTCAGGGTGCGTTAGACTGGAGACCGCTGAGCTGTGACTACGCAGTGCCAAAAATACATCAAAAATACATCTAACAAACTAGAAATGGACTTTTCCTGTTTGCCCACTACCTCCTTGCGAAGACATTTTAGAAGAATTAAATAGGACGTCTATACTTACGGGGAACAACTGTCAAAATTTAAGCTGGAAGAATAAACGCTGATAAAAGTTTTTATTTCAGTCTGGGGACAAGTCTCTCCGGTGGAGTATGTGTTTGTATGTGGCACGCCATTTAAAGATAGATGGGGGAAGTTCTTTGAACTATTCCAGTCAATTTTTGCCCCCGGTCGTTCAAACAGCTTCCTAAATGCAGATAACATCTACGCATAAATGAACACAAACGATATCCTACCTGGAACCTGCACGGATGGCTAGAAGGTTAGAGAAAGAGTGATAGCTCTATCTGTCACGCTTTCCATTCAGACAAAGTCCTGTTTCCCACAAATGGGAACTAATGTGAAGTGTAAATTATAATTGTCTTTGTGTCGTTATCAGTTAAGGGTTTCCATCAGTCCTGTTCCTCGGGTACCACTGACCCACATCCAGCCCGCATTAACAGTTCATTAAAAGGTGATCTGTTCTCTTGAATCAGGTGTGATGGAGCAGGGAAACATCTAAAACATGTAAGGCAGCGATATCCAAGCACCAGGACTGAGAAACAGAGGTTTACGGTCATGTGAACAAATTAGTGCCCCCTCTTTAGATCCTATGTTTTGTTTTGGTCATATGATGTTTTTTTTATGGAGAAAAATAATGAAAACTCGTCTGATCGTAGCGGGCCTTCGTATCAGGCAAATGCAACCTCAGGCGAGCAACGGCATGAAACGTTTTTCATCATGTCATTATTTATTGAACTAAAGTGAACCCAAAGAGACAAAAAAAAAAGGAAAACATCGTGTGGGCAAGACTAAGTGCCCTCATGAGTCAATAGCTTTTAGATGCCTCTCTAAATGTGATGACTTCAAGTAGTCGTATCCTTTCGGACTTTATCAGTTTCTCTCATCTTTCTGGAGGGCTTTTGCCCCGTTCTTTGCCACATTGTTTCAGTTCATTTTGTGGTATTTGCTTATGCACAGCTATTTTAAGATCCTGTCACATCATTTCAGTTGGACTGAGGTAGGGCTGGGCGATATGGACCAAAAGTCATATCTCAATATTTTCTAGCTGAATGGCGATACTCGATATATATCGATATTTTTTCTGTGCCATAATTGGGGTTTCCCCCAAAGCATTATAGCATAGCATCTCTGTTAGCTTCATTTTTTTCTGAGGCAAACCCTTAAAAAAACAGTCAGTTTTAATACAAAGCCTCGTGCCAAATGTCACACAGGTTCCTTTATTAACAGAGGTCTGCACAATATCAAAATTTATAAACAAATGAAATAAAAAATAAACTGCCTGCATATATAGAATAAAAATGCTTCTTGAATAAAATAAAACAAATATTCCTTTCCTGCATAACAATTAAATTAAAATACACTGTGCAATTAATACAATGACAGTAACAGGCAGACTTTTCCACTGAGGTTGACAGTTGTGCAAATAACAAAACATTTGTGCAAATCTCAAATAAAACATTCAAGTCAATTTGTCACAAAATAAGCTATATCAAAATCATAAAAAAAAAATATATATATTTATTTTTTATTTTTTAATAATCCATATAAACGATATTGTCTCGTACCATATCGCGTTTGAAAATATATCGATATATATTAAAATCTCGATATATCGCCCAGCCCTAGACTGAGGTCTAGACTTTGACTAGCCCTTTCCAAAACCTTAGTTTTCAGTATTCTTCAGTTAATGTAGATGTTCTGCTCTGTTTGGGATCGCTGTCCTCTTCCATGACCCAGTTTGAGCTAGCCTCAGGTGCAGGACAGAAGGCCCAACCTTTGTCCTTTTGGTATGTAGAGGAGTTTTCTGTTGAATCAGTGACTACAAGGTGCCAAGGACCTGTGGCCAAAAAATAAGCCTGCATCATCACCCTTCCACCTCTGTGCTCTGATTAAAGATTGGTTTTTAACAAATATCACACTAGACATGTAGGGCAAACAACTCCACTTTGGTCTCACGACTTTACAGCTTTGCAAACCTCAGTTGTGCTTCGATGTTGTATTTAGAAAGAAAAAGCTTTCTCTAGGTAACCCTTCCAGACAGACCATATTTGCTCAGTCTTTTAATTGGGCTGTCCCGAACTCAAACGTTTAACGTGCTCAGACCCGCTGTGGGCCCAGACGTGTAGTTCCTGGGGGAGTGTTTTGTATAACTCTTAGCATTTCATGATGTGAACTTGGGTTCACTTTGCTCTGAAATCCACTTCTGAGAAGGATGGCAGCTGTCTTCATAGCGTGCAACCTGCGAATAATCTTTCTCGCTATAGAACGTAGTTTGTAAATTACTTTCAAAGCCTTTCTAAATTAATGTGCAGAAACAATTACTTCTGGAAGACCATTGCTGATATATTTCCCTTGTGACATGGTGTTAACACAAAAGTGCACGTTCCAGAGCAGCAAACTGCCAAACCGGATCAGTTCGTCCGGGGCTGGTGAGTAGTAGCACCTGGTTACAACTTGCCCCTTTTAAATCCTATGAAAGTTAGGTACTTAAGTACTTAATTTTTTTCTTTTTGACTTTGATTTTGTGAAATGAAGAAGTGGCACAGAGGAGAAAAACATGTTACATGTTGTACTCCATCTGACGTTGCATTGGCCTCACACTAAGCTCACAGCAGTTGCGAGATGTTGGTGTTTCTGGAGATTTTTTGATGCTAAAAATGCATCTGTGCCACTGACCCTTAGTTGATCTAGTCCTTCAGTAACATAACCTCAAGGTATTTATACTTGATGCCCTCCCAGTTGGTAGTTTTCCTTTAGAGGAGATCAAAAAGTTTACTTTCCAGTATATTCAGTAGATCTGATTTGTCAGACATGAATAACATCTGCAGATGTGTAGATGCCGGTGTGCACACACACACAGAAGAGGAAGGGTTTTGACAGAATGACAAGAAGCCATAAAACACAGAGGGGAAGGGAGTGGGGAGACAGAGTATTTAGAAAAAAAGTTTCACAGAATTTTTTTTGACAATTTTGAACAAGCGAAACTCAAACAAGGAGATTACATTTCCTTCTTTATCTCCCTGAGCCATTATTGTAGTGTTTTGTACTAGCTAAACGCAAAACAATACGGAGCTGATACTTCCACGCCCTGCTTTGACAGTTATTACTCTGATAATGTAAAAAAAAAACCCGAAAGGGTTCAAAGCCGCAGACACACTGTTTAATTTACAATGTTTCTGTTTTATCTCCTGTCTTTTACACCGTAAATGGACAAATGTGCATCGCCGCAGACTTGCCAGCGTTGTCCTCCATGTGTAAATATTAATTTTACAAGATAACTACGCTGTCGTGGGCCGCGAGAGGGGGAGGAAAAAAAAAAAAAGAAACGCTTTCTCCAAGCAAGGGCTTTTAATTTTTAAAGGGCAGGAGCACACAAGGGCTTTTCATGCTCGGCACTGCAGCAGTGTTGTCAAGGGTGTAATGTTGGAGGAAGGGAAGGGAAGAGAAAGTACATTTGCACAGAAACAACTGTTTCTAAACCAGCTGAATAGTTAACCAATAGTATAACACCCGTCATGCAAAATAGATGCAGAGGTAGAGGAAGCAGGAAGACTGTTCACCTCTGCTCAACCCGTTTTTTGTTTTTCTGTTTTTGGTTAACTCTAAAGTAGACGAGTAACATTTTGAAGTAATTAGTGACGAAGAGGTTTGCCTTAAGAAAAACTATGATAATTAAGAGTTATTTGAGTTGCTTAAGAGTCAGACGTATATATTCTCAAAGTAATGACTCGTACTCTGTACCAATTGTACTCAAAGTGTTTCCTGTGTACCACGGCCTCCAGGTTAGCTTTAGATCATAGGTTTGCTGCTGCTCGCTCTTGTGTAGAATTTACCGTCCCAGCAGTAGTAGCTATGTAGCTCCGCGCTGTCGGGGGCCGCTCAGACGCTGAGGGTCCGTCAGGCATCACAGTTCAGAACTGCCATCCATGAGCCATGTCAGCACTGACCACTAAAACCATGCATGCCACATCCATTTGCTTCCAGTGCTCGCATTTTACTCCAATCAGGGCTCAAACGGCACCCTTATCTCTAGAACCCCCATATGGGACGCTTGACCGGTGCACTCAAGACGCCTTACTAGGGTGTGTGGGCTCCTGAACCAGGGCCGTATCGATGTTTACTCCTATAGAGGGCAGGGTGCCCTTTGAGACCCGCCTTTTCCTGCCACCATTCAGCTTTGATACTCTAATATCAACAAAAAAAAATTGTATTATTAGTTTAAAAAAAAAAAAAAGTATTCTAAAGGTGCCACTGTGCAGAGGATGAGAAACTCTGTCACATGTTATACTTATTACTGTTCTAATTGGCGATGGCGATGGGTTGCAGGGTGCAGCGTTGGAAAGCAGGAGTTATAGTCTTTCTCATATATTATTCTAGATTAATTTTCTACGTTGATGTTGTTGTGAGGTTGCATTGTTTTGGTCTCATCGGAAGTCTCTGACAGAAGCAACATAAGGGGAGACGGTGGATCTCTCCCCTCAAGGACATAAACCTCACCGAAATGGTGCCAGAGGACAAGTTTGCCAGCGGGACACTTAAGCACTGCAACGCACGCACACACACATGCATTCCTACAAGTTCCCGTACTTCTGAGGACACAGTTTAATCAAATGTGGCGGTCTTATTTTTGGCTTGAAATGATCAGGTTTTGTTTAGGTTAGCGGGGTCAAAATGACAGATGACTCATCAACTCTGCTTGTAATAATTGTCCTCATTTGTATAGAAACACAAGCAGCTAGAAAAGAAACCCCTCTAGCATTCACATACACACACACATGCACATACCAGTGCGGTGCAAGGAAGAAGTGTGTCCTGTTATAGGAAAAATAACTGTGTCATGTTTAGCGTTTCTAAACGACAAACTGTTCCTGATGTGTCGCCGTTGTGTTCGACTTCAAGTGTACTGAGCCAGCCAATCAAACATGGACAACCGGAAGAACTGAAATGTGAATTTATTGGAATAGCTCTGAGACAAAGACTTACTATAAGCACTCAACACTTTGCACTCACTACCAAAACACACACACACACACATATACACATGTGCGTGCAAACACAAATACAGTTACTGTGTGAGAAGGGTTCCCAGGTGGAGTTATGTGCCTGCATGTTTGTGCGTGTTAATGTTCACATGTGTGTTTGTGTGCGAGTGTATGCGTGCAGTTAATCTCTCCTCACCCGTGCACCTAGTGCCTGCCTGTCCTGCCTTCAGACAGCTCCAAGATCAGCCATGGGGCTTCCAAGAAAACCTCCGCTGCATTCCCACGGCCTGACACATGGCTCCGCTGGGATCAGTCTTAGAGCTAACCGCCTCGACCATTTCTCGGCAGACGCAGCCATACAAGCTGATGGGACTGTTTCCATTCAGTGGGTTCTTAAAGGATTCATTTTATTTTATTTTCCAGGTCTGAGCGAACAGGTTCTGTTTTGACAAAACCTGCCGCTCAGACTTGACCGTGGTATCTCTGTCTGTGAGGATGAAATGGGATCGGTAGCGAGGGCTCAGTATGATGTTTAAGTTTAGATAGGCCCCATAAAGTCTTCATCGCTCATCACCGTTTACTGATTAATGTTGTGCACTGTAAAGACAAACATGCTGATTTGAGAGCTGTGAAAAAAACCAGAATAATCAGAGTAGACAGCAAGTTTTACCCTTGACAACAACCTGACTTAAAGAACCCCATTGGTAGTCATTCAATGGTTTGTGGTTTTGTTTCAGGGTCTGCCAAAACAGTTTAAAATGTTAAAAAACCTGAAACCTTTATTATGTTCCCATATTATTCTAGTGGTGCATCTTATTCCGTAAAGGCTCCATATGAAATGTGTATTAAAATTGTACCCGGACGTCAGAATTTCCAACTTTCAACACGGAAGTTAAACTGGAACACCCCCTAAAGTCGGAATTTCATCTCAGAAAACCTCACTTCACTTCATGGTTAGACATCTAGAGTTCACCAATGACATACTACATGCTAGTGGAACTGTTTCAAGGCGCTTAACCTTCTGGTGAGGGAAAAGCAGTCTTGAGATAGTTTTAAAACAAATGGGAATGGTGTAGCTGTATTCTTTTAGATAAAGTCTGCATGGGAGTAGACGGTCCTTTAAAAACAAGAAAACCCTATGAACATGATGGAGAATTTGGAATAAACCATGCGGAAAAGCGAACATAAAACGTTGTTTCAGATGCCTGCCTGAAAAGGCTACCAAGGGGTAAACATGTTTAAATCTACGTGACAACACATACTGCGTCACATATCACGGGTAACTTCACAGCCTTTGTGAGTTGAGTTGCAGTTAGCATTGACACTGTCATGGTCCTCCAGAAAATCTTTTGAAACTCCAAGTGCCATAGAGATCGGGGATTCTATCATAATCTGCCGTGATTTTCAACTGCCCTATCAGCATTCCTTTGCGAAATGCCAGCCATTCAGTCTAATTTAGTCTTTTTTTTAATGTGTAATCATTTATGTCTTCATTAGAACTAAAATTAAATCATTTTTTTTAGCTTTTTTTTTTTTTACCTGTAAAAATGGAGTAAAAAATGATTATCGTAGCTGTTAAGCTCCATTCACTCCCATTCTTTGAGGACTATCTTGTGAGCGCCCCCTGTCTTGCTGGATGTTTGGTAAAGCAGGATCAACAGAGATTAACCGGCACCGGCAGCTGCTCACTGTTTATGGCAGTCCAAATGAGCTATTATAGCCGGCATCGTCCACATGTATTTTATGATAATGTACACGTTAAAGGAGAAACTGCTTATATTATTCATAGAAAGCTGTTTAATATACCTAGACTAACGGCAAAAACACAAAATGTGCAATATGTTGCCTAAAGTTGACTAGTTGATAGTCACTTGACTATTTTGGTTTGTTGGTACTTTAGTTTGCACAAGTTTCTCGTTTATGAAAAGTCTCTTCAAAAAAAGTAAGTGTTGCAAGAACAAGCATAGATTGAAGATGAGAACGGACAGGTTTTGGTGATGGCACCATCACCAAATCTTTCAATACCTTGTTAGCAACTCAAACAGCGCTCTTTTCAAAGATCAGTTATGAAGGTCCGAAAACATGGCTGTGTACCCTTACGTTTTCTCACGTGAGCAACAGAAAATGTCTGTGCAGACAAGTAAAAAAATCTCTGGAGGATTTACTGCAGACTTTGCCCTTAATTGGCTGTTCACACATGTAGTACAGAGAAGGAAATCCTCCGTGTGAGGTGCATTTTCATGTTTGAAAGCAATCCAGAGCGGTGCCTGGGTAGAGCGTACAGAAGGACGGACATGCTGGCAAAAGCAACAGCAGAGACACATTTATTACACTGCATTACATCTGATAACACAATGTCATTTAGCATTGAGTTCTCTTTTATATATATTTATATAGTTTATATATTCATATGTACGGAATATCAACCAAAAAAGGGAAAGCGATGGACAGTCCAGCAGAAAATAAAGTGAAGAAGAAACCCTTATTAGCACAAACATTCAGCTCGATCTGCTGTAGCTTCACATGGGGTCATTTAGAGATGTTAAGAGACCCGGGTAATCCAAGAGACGCCGTGTTTTCTGAGGTTGATATTCATGTTGTACCATGTAGCAGCGCCCCTGCACCAAAATTTCATAGCTGCGTAGCATGTGTAGAAACAACTTTAGCCCTTCATATTTTAAAACAAAACAGTAAAAGTTCACTATTTCAGTGGGAAATGACTTTGTCCATTTCAAAGTGACCACGAGGACTGTTAGAAAACAACCACCAGAGCACACTCAGGTGAAGAGTCAGTGACATTTGCATTCTTTATTGTTTGTTTGTTCATTTCTGTTTCCAGTTATTCAGAATATAGTACAAGAGGGCCACAACAGCCGACTAAAGGTTAAGAAAAAAACCCACTACAGCTCATGTTGTGCGTGTAGCATTTGGTCTGATAAACAACATAAAATATGTTTTTCCAGGGAAAGCGTCTGGCAGGCCTTGTAGCGCTTTGGCTTGAAGATGAAACGGTTCAGATGGAGATGAGGATGAGTAGGAAACAGCTGTTACTCTGAGTCTCTCAGGGTCACACTGGGGATTTCCTTGCACTAGTAATGAAAGTGAGAAAGCCTCAAGTCAAATGTACAGCTGGAACATAGAGTAGCTATTTTCCCTTTTTTGTTTTTAATCCCTTCCACAATGTGGGCCGAAAGTTTGAAACATGCACCTAAAAGTGTAGTGGTGGGTGACAAGCAGAAGGGTTAAAGATGTGGGCAGCTTTTATATCCTCCATACCTCTGAGCCCCATCATGAGATACATAGTCCTCTACAAACACAAATATATGTACACACACACACACACACACACATATACATGCATGCAGAAACATGCTGGCACACACATTTGTCTTTCTACACACAGGAACACCAGCTGCATAACTCCCACAGCTCACACACACACACACACACACACACACACATACATACATACATAGCTGCCAGCCAGTTTCACTGTATACTTTATAATGTAAACCTCCAACCAACAGCAGTCTGACATGGACACATGCTGTGAATAAAAGCACACTTTTACTTACATGATATAAGTATGATTACATGTATGAAGAATATTATATACAGTATAATAATTAGAAAATAAAGAATCACTTTTTGAAAGTGTTTGTGGTGAGTTTATTTAATTCATTTGTGATCTGTGTAGCATCCCATAGTTATTTTTTTTCTTTTTTCCTTCTTTGAGCATTTACATGACGAACATCGCCTGCACTGCTTTGACCGGTCTAAGGTGCAGCTCTGAATGATAACAGCTATGCGTATCTCCACAGCTGCCACAAACATCTCCAAACGACAGAGAGAAAGAGGGAGGGGGCAGGAGGGCTGGAAGAAGATGGGAGGGGGAGAAAGGAAAACGTTTATGAGGTAACTGGAAGATGGGCCACGTCTGAGCTGTTTAGTGGTTATAAGAGAGGGGCCAAGAGAGACTTGTTTAAAAGCTTTTATTATAAGACTGAAGGCACTGTAATTAATAAATAAATAGATAAATATATCCTTTTTCTCCTATCTTTTTGGATAGCTGATTATTTGATAGTGAATCTAAGAACCCTCTACACAGAGCCTTGATTTTTTTTTTTTATCTTTTTCCTTTTCATTGTGAATCTTGGAGAAACTAGAACAAAAACACATAAGTGAACTGAGCAAAAAACTGGTAGCCTGGCCAACAGGGTAATTTAGATTTGACATACAGAACTGTCTCAGAAAATGAGAATATTGTGATAAAGTTCTTTATTTTCTGTAATGCAATTAAAAAAAACAAAAATGTCATACATTCTGGATTCATTACAAATCAACTGAAATATTGCAAGCCTTTTATTATTTTAATATTGCTGATTATGGCTTACAGTTTAAGATTAAGATTCCCAGAATACTCAATTTTTTTTAGATAGGATATTTGAGTTTTCTTAAGCTGTAAGCCATGATCAGCAATATTAAAATAATAAAAGGCTTGCAATATTTCAGTTGATTTGTAATGAATCCAGAATGTATGACATTTTTGCATTACATAAAATAAAGGACTTTATCACAATATTCTCATTTTCTGAGACAGTCCTGTATAACCATGTGACCCGCAGGCAGAGCAACAACCAGACTAGTGTCATCAAAATGATGTGTTCAATGACTGTTCCAAATACTCTTTAATCCAATTCTTCAGCCACATTGGTTATTTTGAATAACGGCTCTATTGGATATTAACCTGGTACCGGGGAACATGGCTGGAAACTGGAGGACTGGACCAATTTCACAAGAGAGAATTTTCACAAAGTGAATGAGTGAGTGGATCAGGTTAAATAGTTGGCACCTTGTGTGCCAAATGTTAAAAAGTGTGGCCTCAAAATTATATTTTTCCCTTCTATGGCCATCAAGGCTCTTCACAGAAATCAAAAATGAAGCAGTTCTATTTTAGGACTGCTTTGATGTCGGGCTTACGTGGGTCATATTAGGTTCATAGGTTCAGAATTCAAATATATCATCTGAATATGAAGTAATAGAAGGGAAGGAGAATTGTGTAATGTGAGTGGGAAATTTGAACAGAGAGCGTAGATTCACTTTGTGAATCTTTATAACCCTAACAACACAGATGGAGTGCCTAGTTGTAGTGATAAAGATTGAAGTGGACGTTGAAACTATCCTATAAACTGCCTCTCTACGTGGCATTTCGTGGCACGAGCTCTCATATCACGTATCTCCTGTGCGGCGATGTCGCGGGCATCATACGCGTTTCACCAACCACCATTTCACCTTGGCATTCCCTGCTGTTCTTCTCCTTGATCCTCTTAGCTATATTTCTCCTCCGTCACATTCTTCTGTTCTGGAAACCCTCCCTCCCGCCGACCAGCGTGGTACTGTAGTAATTGCTTTCTTCAGCTCCACTGGCCCAATAAGAGAAAATGTCCCTCTATGCTAATAGCCCATAAAAGACACTGAGCATTCACAGCAGGAAACACACATCAAGATTATTTGATGGTGCTGCGCCAAACACTTATGTCACACCTTCTCAAACTAAAAATAAAACAGGAATTTGTGTCAGATCTGAATACTGAAGGTGAGTGTACAAATTAGTTTGGTTTGTTTAGGAATAGAAAACCAGATGCATAAAATGCCCGTTGGTTTCCTTCGGCCATTTTTATGATTTAGCATTTTATGAACTTTGAATCTTGAATTTTATTAGAATTAATTGGACTAAATTGGAACACAAATGAACTGAATTTCATTATCTTTGATTGGACTGTATTGGACATGTTTTCTGTGCATGAAGAGGGTTTTTGGTGCGAACTGGCACTGTACAAATAAAGGTGAATTTAATTCACCTGAGCTCAACATGCCATTGTTCATGAAAGTATATAACACATGCATTGTAATGTTGATTTACATTTTAGAGCACAAACTTTATGTTAATGTTCCCATCCCAGCTCCGTGTGGCCGTGCATAGGCACAGTATTGCTTTAAGTTCAATATTAATATAGAGGCTAATTTAAATATTGACATACTCCTGACCCATGTCCTCGCCTTGATAGTGCCATTACTTCTGCAAATATTTGACTTTAAACTGAAGTATTTTCTTTAAAATCCACTATAATGAGTGATTATACAAACTGTACAATTTGATCAGACCATTAGATGAGCATGAACGTCTGCAGACACTGTCCTCCTATATCATTTTGTCCAATAGATATACATTTCAATTCAAACCACAATGTTAACTTCAAACTGGGAATTAAGGCAAAGCTAAAGGATCCATATGATTCCTGCATATCTGCACTACATGTTTTGCCCAGAACGTTAACATCGTTCAGTCTGAACCAAAGGGACAGGCAGACGATAGTTAACATTTATCCCTTTCTGCCAGAATACCTAGAATTCAACCCAAACTCTTTCCCTTCATAAAGGAAGTCAGGCGTTCATGAATAATCATTCGGCCTGAATTTGAAGATATGAGTCATCAGATCAGTTTCAGACTGCTCAGGCAGGTTTGCCGGAAAATATACTCTCATGCTTTCTGAGAAGGGCAAATTGTGAGGGAGTCGTCTGACAAAGAGACAATCTCACATATACACATGTGTAAGTGTGTGTGGGTTGGAGAAACACTTTGGCTATCTGAAGCATGCAAGGGGAGCAGCGGAGCTGTGAATGTTGCTCAAACAGAATGACAGAAACGAGGAAGTGAGTGGAGGATAGAATGATGGATGGAAAATAAGGAGGAGGAGCAGAAAACGTTGAAGGTTAATAGCAGTTAAGGAGGAACGACAGTAGGAATAAAGATTAATAGGGGAACAAGAAGAGGGTAGAGGGAATGAAATACGACCCTCAGTCTTTCTGCCATGACACTTATTTTATTTTTATTTTCAGAAATGTTTTTATTGTTTTTATAAAGTTAGTTTTTATGAGCTAATAGGGATGATGAATGATGTGTACAGTGCCTTGAAAAAGCATTCAACCATTTACGTGTCAAGATTCATCTGTTCAGACTGAATTGGTGTATATTTGCTCTGGAAGCAAGAAGCAACGCCAGCAAACAGGTGGCACCATGATGATAAAGGGGCTCTGACACAGAATAGGGACAAGGTCTTACAAATCAGGGTAGGGTTATCAAAAGAAAAGAAAAAAACCTTGAAAATCCAACAGATCCCATTAGATACATGATCCCAAAATGGGAAGGATGTGGCCCCAAAGTAGGGTGGCCCACCTGAAGTCATGGACCAGGCAGGAGAAGTTTGAGTATCTTTCTGTTGGACTATAAACTGAAAAAAAGCATTGCCCACAGAATAAAAATACGGAAAGAAGCATATAAAGAGATCAACCAGGTGGGAGACTCGGCAAACGTGAAGAAAGTACTCAAATTCACATTTTTAGCCATCAGGAAGAGGTTATGTCTGGTGCAAACCCAACTCTAGATGAACAGATTTGATCAGAAATAATCATATTTATCATCATAGGTCAGTGTGACCTAAGCCAAGCTAAAATACCTGGCTCATAGACTTCCCTTCAGGGATTAATAATGTATTTTTGAACTGAACTGAGTTAAATTGTGTTAACCAAGGACAGATGGACACGTTCCAACCAACCACCCTATAAACTGGCATACACAACACACGTATAACATATTATAATCACTATTCCATATTGTGTATCACATGGGTCCATATGTAGGGCTATATTTTAATTATATCTTAATTCTGAGTCTTTAAAAAAAATGTCAGTTTTGTATGCAAATTCACCTCATGTCCTTTCAAAGAGTTAATCTACTGTTTCTTCTTCTCTCAGGAAAAAAAGGGTTCCATATTCATGAAGAGCGAACAACATTTAAACATGTCATATGCCAACTACAATTTAAAAATGCAGACCCACACACACACGCCAACAAAGCTAAGGACGTAATTGTTTCCAAGCAGCTCTTTGATGGCTGAGTCACTGAACACATCCTGTCTCATATCACGATAAGAAGAACATCAGTTTAAAGACAGCAGCTGCTTTCCTTTCATCCTCTCCCCCTTTTTTTTCCTACTGCATCTCTCCATCCACCCACTGCTCTCACAATGGTGCGCTAAGCCAGGGAAGATAGGGCAAATCCCTCCTCTGAGCAGAGCAGGCAGGAGGAAGAGAGAGGCGAGGAGTGCAGAACATCCTCCTCACAACCTTCTGTCCTTTCTCTTCCTTCACGTATCTGAATCCAGCCAATCAGCTTGCGGTCAACTACTGTTTCCTCCCCTCTGATATCCATGTGTGTGCACGTGTGTGATGATGTTATAACGTTGTTTGCCTTCTTGTTCTTCGTATCTCTTTGAAAAAATATATGAACATCTCTGTTTCTGATTATGGAACTACAGCAAAGCTGTGATGAGCTAATTTAGATGAAAAGTAGAGTTGACAACACTGTTGTCTTTATAAAAGGCTCATGAACCTGCAGTCACCGTCAGGTAAGCTATACAGTACACAAAGACTGGAAAACAGGGAAGCAGCTTGTCTGGATCTGCAAAGGAGGATCTTCCTGTAACTTCATAGCACATAAATAACAAACTATATCAATACCGCTGGGAAGGTGGAAGTCTACTTTTTGAGACTTAGCTGGATTCAGTTGCAAAAGCAGCCACTGGGGACTTCGAGAAAGTCACTGTTCTCTGCCATGAAATAATCTGGTTCAAGGGCAGAGACCTCATCAAACTCTTAACAATAAACTAAAAATGTTTACAGTTAATGAGAGTTGCACATATAGGACAATGGATCTATTCTGTTTTCAGTTGAAAGCCATAGATACATCCTGGTCAAGCTACCGGTCCATCACAGGGCCACATACAGTATACAACAGTCACTCCTCTAGGTAATTTACACTCACCAATCCATGCCAAACATGCATGTTTTTGAAGTGTGGGAGCAAACCAGAGAATTCAGAGGAAACCCCTTGCAAGCACAGGAAGAACATGCAAACTCTGCACAGAAAGGCCCCCGTTGGAAACCCAAGAAGCCTTCCACATTTTCATTTGTTTTCTAGTCATCAAATATAACCATTACAGACATGATTCCTGATGATAGCATTTGAAATGTATTTGTGTTATTTTGTGGATGGATGATGGATGGATGGATGGATGGATGGATGGATGGATGGATGGATGGATGGATGGATGGATGGATGGATGGATGGATGGATGGATGGATGGATGGATGGGTGGATGGATGGATGGATGGGTGGATGGATGGATATTTTGTGATATGCAGTACTGTGAAAAAGTATTAAGTTTTAGTCAAACATTAATCCTTTCCAAAATATAAAATGTAGTTGTTGGTAACTATACTACATCAGTAAGGTCTCTCTTAGGCAAAGACTTCCAAGCAGAGCAGATTTCAAAGCTGTCAAGATGTACTGTTCAAGCGGGAGCATGTCAAACACTGTAGATGCAGGGGACCTATTAAAGACACATACTTTACTTTACTTTGAAATCAGGATATATGCAGCAGTGCCATCAGCTCAGAACTAGTAGAAACCTGTGGGACATTGGTATCAACTGCCTGGAGAAGTCTGTCCTGAAGTCTGACCTGTGGGAGAACTGCAACAACTGGGGTGTGGAGAATGACAGCAGGTGTTCTGGAGTGATGAATAAACACTGGTGTCCTCAATACTGAGAAAGAAATCAGATACTTAAGTGGCATGCAACACCATCAGAGAGGTGTCTGATTGTCCCCGTATTTATCTATCACCAGAGAAACAACCACACACGTACAGCCACATTTATTTGGATCCATCTTCAGGGTAAACAAGAACAAGTCCTGGACTTCCTCCTGAGATCTAGACATCATCAAGTATGTATGGGATTATATTAAGAGAAATAATTATTTGAGACTGCCTCCGTTAGTTTTCCAAGATGCTTGGAACAACCCGCATGCCAAACTCCTTTAAAAAAAAAAAGAGGAAAACTGCAAGTGCACCTCAAATAATCGGTGCTGTTGATTCTGTCTCCAAACAGTGCACCTGTTGGGACTCAAAGGGATCAATAAGTTTATACAAAAAAGAAACAAAAAAGAAAATTGAAGAAAAAAACTGTTTTTTTTCTTTTCCTTTGAGGGAAAACAACTGTATGTTTTACTATGGCCATGGTGCTTAAGGGACCACAAATGGGCCTGCCAGACTTAAACTGCGGTTGTCTACACTGAAGTTGATAGTATATCATTATTATAAGTGGTGTTTTGTCTCCCTCCAGTGGATTATGTAGGATGTACACTAATAGTACTGATCAACAGTTGCGATGTAACCCATGTGTTCTGTTGTCAGGGATAACATGTCATATTGAGCTTTAAAAGTTTTAAACGTGTATTTAATCCCTGGTGTTTAATTTCAGTCATTTACCTGTTTTTTGCTTGCACCATGCTGGTATTTTAACTACATTTTAAAAATGTACATAGATTTCTGGAAAGCAAAAAAATTAATAAAAATAAAATCAGATTTCATACAGTAGAACTCTTCGAGTAAAAGCAGTTTTTTTGTTTTTTGTGTGAACCTATTGATCCCTGTAGGCCGTCTGTCGCCCCCTGAGTCCCAACAGGTGCACTGTTTGGGAGACAGGATGCTGCCTTCAGGGACTAGGAGAAAAAGAAAGCACTACTAGTCCTCCTTTAAAAATGTTTCAAATAAAACAGCAGAAAAGGGTATATAATTTGTTGGACCTGCATTTTTTTTAAATATAGCATCAGCCGTTCGTTAATTAGTTTGTCGAAGTGCAGGATGGTGGAAGAGACGAAGTGCGTTTTGTAAAATAAGAGTATGCTGCTGTGGTTACCTTGATGTCAAATTTTGACAAACCTAACCAATTTATTATTTTTTAATTAGACAAAACAACATACTTGATACACGCACAACAGGGACTCGGTTGTTTAATCCAAAAGGTTACATAAAAAGCAAATGAATGTGGTAGAAGTGAGAATGTCCGTGCGCACATGAAGGCAGCGCGAGCCGGTGCGTGCACTGCGCTGACGAGCCGTTGCTTGTGGAAACAGCTGGTGGTTTCTGTCAGCCAACTCTCCGGCTTCAAAGCAGCATTACTGCGAAGAAAAGTTCAAATTAGCCTCGAAAGTGACTGAATACGCTGTGTTTAAAGTATCTGCTCCCGTTCCATCCGAAACCGGGAAATGTCATTCATTACCCGCCCCGTTATTAAGGCTGTGGTTTAATTAACGGACCGGCGTGTTAGCGGCGCTAGCTCACTCTGCGCTCACACAATTACTACCAAAGAAAAGAAGTTTTTACTCTTTCTTTTTTCAGGGGACGCTGCCAGCTCTATAGGGACTCCTTCTCCTCCTGTCCCGTCCAGGAACGGCATTTTTTGCTCAGTTTCAGCATGGCTCACATACATTATAAATTCTCCTCCAAACTCAGCTACGACACCGTGATTTTCGACGGCCCGAACATCAGCCTGCGGGAGCTGAAGAGGCAGATCATGGGCAGGGAGAAGCTGCGAGCCGGGGACTGCGACCTGCAGATCACCAACGCCCAGACCAAAGAAGGTAAGCCCGCTCCACCAAGCCAGCCCTTAAAGTCTGGTTTATGGTTCCGCGTTAAATCGACGCCGTAGCCTACGCCGTAGGGTACGCGGCGACGCGTACCCTACGGCGTAGGCTCTGCGTCGGTATGACGCGGAACTATAAATCAGCCTTTACGTCGGGAACTTTAAAGGAACACACGTGGTTCATGTTTGACAGCTGCAAATGAATGGGCTGCATTGCTGCTGCATTTACGCTTCAAGCCTTTTAATTAACCGGCATGGAGGTGGATGTGTCGTGTGAGTGCCATGCATGTGCCAGCTGAGGAGCAGGTTAAAAATAGCCCAGGTAGATCAGTCAGATTTGTCATGACCATAGAGCAGGGGTCTCCAACCCTGGTCCTGCATGTTTTAGATGTTTCCTTGCATCATCACCCCTGATTCTAATTAATGGCCGTCATCATCAGCTTGTCATCCAGGTCTGCACGAGTCTGTTAATGACTCAGTCATTTTTATCAGGGTGTGCTGAAGCAGGGAAACATCTAAAACATGCATAGTCCAGAGCCCAAAATGTCACTTGTCAGTACCACTCAAGGTGACAAAACTTACTTGTGATTTTTGAAAAGATCCATGTCTAGTGGTCTTCAACCCTGGTCCTCAGGACCCCCTGCCCTGCATAGTCCATGGGCCAGACCAGATATCAGCACCACTCAAGGTGACAAACTTGCTTAGGATTTTTGAAAAGATCCATGTCTGTAGATTATATTTTGGTATGATAACCCTTTCTGAGTGGCAGCTGTATCATAGTTATCAGCTCATGAAGTTACCCAGCCCCTTCAGAAAATTACATTTTAGATGCTGGTGCATATCCTGGTTTAGACTCATGTACAGGATATCTGTCAATGTTTCACAATATTGTCTTTGGTATCATTTTAAAGGGGACCTTTTAAGCTTTCATTCAAGCTAAGATGGGAATCTTTGTGACCAACATCCAGGTCACTGCAGCTCTTTAAACTATAAACAACACACATTTATTAGCCCTGTGTCATCTAGGAACAACAGAGACACAAAATACCAAAAACTGGAATACTCACGGGACCATAAGGATTCAGGAAATGTATAATATACCCATACTATATCATTGTTACAGGTCATTGTGAGCCTTAAACTAGAAGAGCATCATTAGGCTCCTATGAAACTATAACAGCCACTATAGGCTGATGTCACAAACTGGTCTTTATCATGCAAATACAGGACATAAAGGACACCACAATGAGATAAGGAACCAGCTTAGTTTTATAAACAATCATCTAAAATATAATTTTCTGAAGGGGGTGGGTAACTTCATGAGCTGATAACTATGATCCAGCTGCCACTTAGGAAGGGTTATCATACTAAAATATAATCTATAGACATGGATCTTTTAAAAAATTATAAGCAAATTTGTCACCTTGAGTGGTGCTGATATCTGGTCTGGCCCATGGACTATGTAGGGCAGGGGGTCCTGAGGACCAGGGTTGAAGACCACTGCCATAAAGTCCAGCAAGACCCCCCGGAAATCAAGATAAATATACTGCAGAAAACGTCAAACTATTTAGTTACATAGTTTCGAAAGAAAAAAGAACTTTGACGAAATAGTGGTGCAGATTAAACACGATTTTCACCAGTAAGTGATAAGTATCAGTGTAGATTATTTCAACATCCTGCAGATGAGGTTTCAAATCCACCATAAGCTTCATAATGACTTTTCAACTGGAAGCACAACAGTAGCGACACTGAGGGAGGAAAAGTCCTTCTAAGCATTATTTAAGGATTCAAATTAATATCATAAAGACTGTTATGCATCTGAAAACAGCTTATGAGTTGCACAAAGATTCTGTGTGATGAACAAATGTAGTTTTGTGGAGACTTAGGTTTTCTTTTACCATTATACACAATTAAAAAGTTGTTTATTCAGTGAAGTAAAAGATTTGGAGAGTCCAGGGAAATATTCAATATTTCACTTATTAAATAAGCTATATATATTTTTGAAGACTCACCAGCCACTTTATTATGTACACCTGATATACCTAATAAAGTGGCCAGTGATTGTGTGTATTTGAACACAATTTAGCAGATATTTCACCTGGATCTGAAATGGATTGCAGGTTAAGTAACCTTTCTCCAACACAATGATCAGTAAAACAATTAAGTTTGAGCAATAAGTGTTAATGGTTGAGTAGGAAGTTCTTTTTTCTAAAGCACATTTTTTCTTTTTTTGCTACATTTCCTGAAATATTGTTGCCGCACCAATGGCAAACGGTTAATTAAATGGTCTCTTGCCAAATCAGAAGATATTAATCACCCGTGGAAGCAACAGGGCTGTACAAAAACTGTTGTTCTTGTTTCATATAATTGGACCATTGGTTTGTCCTTCAAACCCTTTTTCTTCCATGAACAGATGTTGCATGCTCATGTAGTTTCAGAGGCAGTTCTGAGAGGAGAGATATACTTTTTGTGGGTTTCAGAATCGTGATGACTCTTTATGGCCTTTTCATGATCATCTACCAATAAGTAGATTCATTATTTTAGCCTTATATACAGTAGCTTTCTTGTCTGGAAAATGTAATATCTCATGTCATGATAAATTGCAAATAAGTCACTTGAAGATGCATATATTGAGAACTTATTTACAAAAAGCTGTCATACGTTGAGAAATGTATATAAATACAGAATTCAGTTATTTACACACCACTGACGATAGTTATTTGTTTGTGCACATCTACCCATTCACAGAGTACACCGAGGATGATGGCCAGATTTCCAAAGGCTCCTCTGTCATTGTCAGGCGTGTCCCTGTCAGAGGAATCAAGTCCAGCTCAAACAGCAAAACCAAAAACACGTAAGTGTGTATTTTTAGTGTTTTGCAACTGGATTCCTACGCTGTTATTAGTGTTGCAATAATAGACTCCACCCAACCTGAGTAAGCTGAAACCCGGCACCTGCAAATCTGCCTTCAGTTGTGAAATACTATTTTTACAGAGATTCGCCAAGAAACAGTCTTTAGAGCTGACATGGATGATGGCAATATGCTACTGCCTCAGGAACAGCAAATAACTTTTAATAACTTGAAATGTGTATTTTATTGTTGGCCAGCTTCTCCAGTCTTGTTATAGTTTAGCAATGAAGAAGCATAACTGTACTCAATGTGGAAAAAGTAAAGTAGAGAAAAGGAAATCTGCTTTATTTGACGGTTTCTCTTATGTAAATTTCTAACAAAAAACTGCTGAAAGGAGAAGAAGACTCAGGTGATCAAATCTCAATCTTTAGAGTGAAAAACCGTACAAAAAAACTATCTTAAGGCAAATTAATGTAATCTTTAGACTCTGTTAGATTACATATAAAATCTTCCTGGAGGTTGTTTAACAAAATGAGCTATCTGGGGTGGTTCATCAGGTTTACAAGATTCCCTCAACTAATCTGGAGTAAACTGTGTTTCTGGTGCTGAATGTAACCTGAAACCAATGTAAGGGTTGCACAATCCGAGCTGTCAAAATAAGGCAGATACCTTTCAAAGTTAGTCATTTTAACATAAAGTCCCATTCTCTGAAAAGTCCCAAAAAACATTGCCTGTAAAACTGCTGAAGCCTGATTTTAGGTTTGGTTGAATGTTTAGATCCAATTTCTGCAGTTTTGTTTTATTTCTACACTTTTAATGTTTCAAATGTTTCTTTTTTATTTTTCAGAGAAAGACTTGACACCCCATCTTATAAAGCCTTTGGAGCCAGCAGAGCAGTACGTAGCCAAATAAAATCAAACGACACCTCGCCTACAGCTTCACGACACACATACACATTTCAAACTGTGCTTTACAATTTCAAAATCTCTCAAATTACTCTCAAAATGCTATGTTGCATTACTCATTGAGAAAATGCAAGTAATATGCATCTCACTCTGTCAAATATGTATTTTCTGTCAGCCTACCAAGTGGTTTTAACAAATGAGCTATTTATCGTGATCACCTCGTGCCTCTCTTTAAGTTCCTTTTGAATGTAAGTTACTGCTTGTCTTTTTTTATGGAGAAGAGCTGCTCTAAGATAAATTACATTGATGCAGTGGTGGTTAATGAAATTGGATATTGAAAGTTGGTAAGAGCAGGAGGATAAACCAACAAAGTCTCTATTAACTGAACCACATGTGCTTCAAATGGTAGGAAAAAAATAAATTCAAAGGTTTGAACAGTATGACAGTAAGACATTACACGGACTTAACCCTTTGTTTCTTTGCAGACAATATTAATCCCTTTTTTGTTTTGTTCTATCAAAATGTTAATTTGTTTGCAAATTACCATCTCTTTATATACATCCATTTCTATTTCAATCCAAAAGAAAATAGGACTGTAATGGTACATGCACTGCAGTGTTGGCTGGGTAGAAATTATGTTGCTTGAAACGGGTTATTGGAATCATGATCTGATCAAAAGCTCCATCTATGAGAGGTTGAGTTTTTAAGCTGAAAAACAATGTTTGTCAAAGACAGATTGGAAGTGACTTGCATGTTCCTTCTTCTACAGTGTATGATATCATGAAATGATTCAAGGAATTTTAGTGCGTAAAGGGCAAAAATACAAGCCTAAGCTAGACGCTTGTCATTTCTGAGCCCTTAGACGACACTGCATCAAGAATTACCTTTCATTGATACCTGATATGACCAAATGGGCAAGGGATTATTTTGAATAACCTTGGTCAAGTGTTACTGAGTTCAATTTACAAAAGTTCAATTTGCCACTTGACACTGTAGGTAACAATAGAAGCTTCATGTTAACCTTGTCTGGAGGAAGTCCCAACATCTTTGGGCTCTCAGACATCTGGGATGAACCATCATACACTGGAAACATGTTATAGAATAGAATAGAAAGCCTTTATTATCATTATATTTCTACAATGGAATTAGGCAGCAGCTCCATCAAAGTGCAAAACAAATGCAAGACTATTGGCACTTATGGCATGAAAACTCAGTATTCCAGAACTTTTTTGGAAGAAATGGGAGCCATGTGCACCAAACCAAAAAGGAAAAGACCATCCTTACTGTTATCACTGAGTCCACAGCCAGGCTCTGGGATGGTATGAGGTTGTATCAGTGTCTTTAGCAACTGTCCTGTGCACTTCTGTGACACTATTATCGATGTGTGTACACTAAGATTTTAGATCCAGACCCAGTTATGCCATCCTCAGACAAAACCCCATCCTGCTCATATTACAAAGTCGTGAGTCGCGTTTCCATTTCCCCAAGATTTGCGCAAAACCCGAGTATCAAAAAAGAAATCCATTAAAGGAAACGGATCTAATTCGAAAAAACTCCCAAATATTGCAAAAATCTTTTTACACTTCCAGGAGTTGGTTTTTCAGGCGATTAAATAATCCACTTATTCGCAAAAGTGTTATGACAAAATTTTTTGTGCATTTCTACGTCTCTGGCAGCGCTGGATGTGACCTAGCCGGTCAATCTAAAGTCATGAAAATTTAATTTCTAGCTGTTTTTGGCCTCAGTAATAGGATGGAGTTGTGCCATAACACTATGCATCATATGAGTGATCATCTGCTGCATATATCTGACTATTTTCTCAACAACAATAGCAGCAATCGCAATAATTTCGCAGACTAATGATGTTTTTCGTGCAAGAGAAGTCTTGCAGAAAGATACACAAGAGTTATGAGAATTATAGTGTGTATGTATGTGTATATATAGTGGTAAAAGCGTTACTGTCATAACTTTATATAGGAACATGTCACAGGCCTAAAATGTAGGTACAGATATATATTAAATCATTTTAATGGAAAAAAACATGAAATATATTGGGTTCATACTGTCTGCAACGAAGCTCAAGTCAAATGTTGTGTTTTATATCTTCCTATCTTTTTCTGCTTAAGGCTTGCCCCTCTATAGTTTTTTCAAATGGCTGTTATCAGCTGTTAATGGAACAAGCTGCTGTGTCACCAGTCACTGGTCATTGTTGTCAGTATCTCTCTCTGGGAAGTGAGAGCTGCACGGGTGGGTCAGACATTATCATGCAGGCCAGCTATTCACAGCTGATAAAGCCAACTGTTGTTTTAAGTCACTGGCTCTGCTGCAGTCATCACTCAGCAAGCTTCTCCTCCACACACTGCCTCAACACGAATGGTTGTTTCAACTTTATCACACACCTCTCGCTACTGGCAGTGTACTGTATAGTCATTTAATATCAAGCTGCAGTTTTAAAATTCAGAATATTCCCACAAAAATAAGTATTTTGTCTTATAAATGAAAAATTGTAAAATTGTATTATCCTTCCTAAAGCTAATGCCATTCTAATGTAAGAATCTTATAGATAAGTTACAAAGCCTTTACATGTACTTTTATTCTAGCTATATTTAAAAAATACTCTTGAGGTCTATTAAAGTGGTATTAAAATAAGTTTGTTCTTTTATTTGACAATGAATGTAATGCACTTTTCTGTTCATTGTAGATTAAATCCAAAGTATTCTGAATTAGTATGCACTGACCATATCTTATCTTTTTTTTCTCTGGTTTTTCAGTGGGTGAAGTTTCTGCCACTCTTCTTAATTCTTTGAATCTGAGTTTAACTGAATATTCTTTAATTTCTTTGGTTTTTCTACCAATAAAGTAATTTGGATTAAGCTGTGTATGTATTGAATTTGTGTTTTAATTGACTGAAGAGAATGATGGTGAAACATGGCTACAGTTGATTTGCCAACATTTTTTAGTTATTAGTATCACAGACATTAATGCTGAACTGTTGACCTTTTTCAGCAATCTTAGTTTGGTCACTGGATTAGATTATAAAACAACAGCAGTCGTGTTACAATAAAGTCTGGGAATCACGAGTACCTCAAATGTCTACTAGCAAACATCCAAAATCAAGGTGGCAGAGGCAGATATATTCTTTAACACACAGTATGAGCAAAACTGGATGGTGTTATCTGCAAGTCTCATAAACCCATGTTTTATTCATAGTACATTATAGAAAGAAAAAAAATGTCAAATTAAAAAATGAACCATGTTTGTAAAGAAAAGGTAAATATACTTCTATACTCTCTAGAAAGAGGAGCAGGGTGATGTGTTCTGCAGTGTTGCATCCCCATAATACCTCTGTGATCTTAGACCAGTTCCTAGAGAGGATTGTTCTCCCGGTCTTGTCTGGCACAGGATTCAGATTGCTCTACAGGCCGAGGTCTTTCTCATATTTGTTTTATTTTTGTAACGGATGCAGTTTGCTCTAAAACCTTGCTCTAAAACCTATCTACACCTTTCAGCCTTATCACCACCCCCACCCTCCGATGTGCTAGCTGCCCATTCCATGGGCACTAATCCCACCCCTTAACTAGTTAACCACTAATCCACCCCCATACCCATCGGAGTTGCTGGTTTCAGAAATGAGAACTGATAACAAGCTGGACGGTCCCCCTCTTCTTCAGTCTGGTGGAGTCCTGTCCATGCTTTCCCAAAAAAAATTAAAATTTCAGTTCATCTGACCTCAGAATAGTTTTAATGATTTTAAATGAGCTTACACTCCGATAAAATTCAACATTTCTGGGTCATGCCCACACGAGGCTGATTCTTTGCAAAGTAGGGCTTTAGCCTACATTTGCAAGTGGCACAGTGAACTGTGAGCTTTAAACACTAATTACAGGAGGTATGAGCAACTGAGCCCATGCAGTAGCTTTTATTACGCAATCTGTTTTTGATGCAGTGGCACCTTAACAACCAGCATGCTAACAAGTTAATATTTTGCTTGATAGTATTTATGACCAACAGTGTCATTGCAGAAGAGCTTGTGGGATTTATTAGGGCCGTTGATATTTGTAACAATATACCATTGTCTGAGACATTGTCATCACAAGAAAAAAAACTATTCATTTTTAACATATGTTTGGAAGAAGACAACAAATCTAAATCATAGGAAGATGATAATGCAGACATTTTTCATCAGCACTGTAAAAGCCAGTGCTGGCACCAGTTATTGTCAACTAAAAGGCCATGACAGTTGTCAATGTAGTTGTTTTTTTTTTTTGTTTTTTTTTTACCAGTGGTACAGGAATTGAAAAAACTAGATTGGGTGATTTCTTTTACAAATGTTTAAATAGTTTGGCTCATATTTGTTGAGGGCTTCTTCAAACTACAAGCAAAGGAGTTGTCATTTATGCATTCTGTAAGTTCTCATGAGGAAATTATTAAAAAAAGAGATTCTTGTGTTTCATTCAAACAGATGGATAACCAGAGTTCTAACATGGCTTTGTCATTTTTCTCTAAGGTATGCTCTCTCTCTCTCTCCTCTCCTGTTTTTGTAGTTATTCTTTTGGTTTAACTTGTGCACCAGTTTACATTAGACACTAATCCTGGGCTGACATCTTTGTGGCACACTTACATTCATGCATGTAGATGCAGATGGCTAACTTGGTTGATGCGGATGTGTCAGAGGAGGATAAGATCAAAGTTATGATAAATCAGTCCTGCTACAACCCCATGAAGTGAGTCATGTGTCCATTTCTTTTAAAAGTCTCTTCTTTCACCTCATTTCTGTCTTTTTATCACCTTTTATAACATCTTAATTCCCCTTTTATGAAGTCCCATGTCCCCATGCCCTGAAGGGCCCCCGTCTCTTTTCCTCTTATTTCTTTGGTATTCTTTATTACATTTCAAGTTTATAATGCATGTCCCGCTCTCTTTGTCTGTCTTCCTCCCCCTAGTTTTAGTACAAAGGTTGGCACTGTCCTGCCAGACAACTATACGTGCTATCGCTGTGGAAACACTGGACACCACATCAGGAACTGTCCAACTGCTGGGGTGAGGACAGACCACATCAAGTTTGGTCAAATTTAGCTTGATTGTTTTTCTTCAGTTGGTACTTGGTTGTAAATCACACTACATGTTGTCGGTAACAACATGATACAGAAATTTCTGCTTGACGATACTTATATTTGTACTTTTATATCGACTATTCTGTTCACACCTTCCAGTACTGTACATATAGAAATGTGTGATCTCCTACCAGGATAAAAGCTTTGAGGGTCCTCAGAAGATAAAGAAGAGTACAGGCATCCCTCGCTCCTTCATGGTCGAGGTGGATGATCCCAATATTAAAGGAGTCATGATGACCAACTGTGGACGTTTCGCCATTCCTGCCATAGATGCGTGAGTGTCACTGTATGTGGGCCATTTTCATTGGTTTATTTTCAATTGGAGAGGGTAGTTTGGTATTTTCAGAAATATACATATTTAAATAGGTGAGGAGGTAGGCACGTGTCAATAGTTTACAGAGGTTACAGATGTGGGCTGGCGTCAGGAGGACCAAGGTTCAAGCCCCTGGATTGTAACCAAGGTTAACCATTTGGGCCCCTGAGCAAGGCCCTTGACCCTTACTGCTCCTAGTTTACCTAGAGATTGGTTAAATGCAGAGAGAGAATTTCCCCATTGTGGGACTAATAAAGGAAAGATATTATTATTATTAGTTAATATGCTAAAACTACTGCTTTTAAAGAGAATGCCAATTAGCAATCGATCAGGCTTAGATTTTCCTTTGCATTTTATTTATATTCTTTAGTGATACAATGTTATTACTAATACCGTATTTTCGCGACCATTCGGGGCGCCGTGTGGAAAGGCGCACCCTCAGTTTTGTGTGTCATTTTTGGATTTAAAACACACATACGATGCACCGACCGAAAAGGCGCCGTCTACACACACGGAGCGCCGCCTTACAACCACACACACACGCGCGTGCACAACACACACAAATAGAGCGGGGAAAAAAAATGTAAAACAAAGCGGGAGCAAAACTTAGTTTGATTGTACTTTATTTAAGTTATTACATTAATCAAACCCATCGAAATATTCATCCTCCGTTTCTGCATTCATCCGAGCCTGATCGCGCTGAGACCGGGAGAACTGATCAGCTGCGACGGGCAGAGCCCGCAGCTCTCTGGCCGTGCTGCAGCCGAGTCACTTTCCGTCCCGTGCGGCCCCTCGGAAATGATGCCGGCTTTTGCAAAATCCTGAACAACAGTCCAGCCCAACAGACACGTCAGCCCACGCATCTACAATCCTTCAACAGTAAACGACGGAGCCCGCCGACATGTCGGCTGCCGCTCGGTCGGTGGCTCGGTGGTCGGTCGCTCGGTCGGTGGTTCCTCCGGCCTTCGGCCCGCCTCTGCGGCGCAGCTCCCCCCCAGGAGCGGCGTCTCCTTCTCGGTAGGGAGGCCGAGTCTCCCCGTCCGCTCCAGGTTCCCGCCACGGAGCCGCCGCCGGGCAATCACGGGCAATTCACGCGCCCCCCTTCCCGCTTTAACGTTCTTATGGTGGCCTCAATTAAGTCCGCCTTATGGATCCACGTTAAGTCGACGCAGCCCTACGCCGTAGCTTCTGCGTCGGTGTAACGCGGAACCATAAATCAGCCTTTACCATAATACAATGGGCACATTTAAAAAAAAAAAAAAAAAAAAAAAAAAAAAAAAAAAAAAAAAAAAAAAAAAAAAAAAAAAAAAAAAAAAAGACTTTTATATGCGCCTAATGGTCGCAAAAATACGGTATGCCTGTTTTATATACCCACACCACCCAACTTTTTTAACTACATTTGTAGTCATTCAGATGTCCTGGAAACCACACCTAAAAAGCAGGTATGAATTTTGTCCCTTTTACACTTTTTATGTACATAGACAGGCGTACGCGATTGGCAAGAAGGAGAAGCCTCCGTTCGTTCCACAAGAGGAACCAAAACCTGTAGAAGAGCATGATCCCATACCTGATGAGCTTCTTTGCCTCATATGTCACGACCTGCTCAGTGACTCTGTGGTCATTCCCTGCTGTGGGAACAGCTACTGCGATGAGTGTGAGCTTCTACAGTCCAAACTAACACACACATAAACTACATTAGCACTAATGTGATTCTGTGATTTCAACATGATCTATAAATATCAACATGTGCAACATAATAAATGTATGGATTTGTAGTTTTGCTGAGGTTTTCATATCAATTCTCTGTTTCACATAGGTATTCGCACTGCCTTGCTCGATTCAGAGGATCACGTTTGCCCCACTTGTGGCCAGGCAGAAGTCTCTCCTGATACCTTGATAGCCAATAAATTTCTCAGACAGGTGAATTGACAGAGCAATAGAAAGGACAATTATTTCCAGAGATATTTGGAAAATGGCGATGAGTTTCTATGATGTTGCCTTTATACACCACCACAATGGATTTGAAATGGAACAATCAAGATCAACACAAAGTGTGAACTTTAAGTTTTAAGAGGTTTTTGCAAAAATATGACTTACTATTGAGTGATCAAAGCAATTTTAAGCAAAGTACTTCTGTTTTTCTGGAGCTTTAAGGTATTTGTACTACATGACGTAATTGTAGCTATAAACTATTTTTAATATGTGAATGAAAATCCTTTGCAGTCACTGAAGTCAGTCTAGAGTCCATGGGCATCACCAAATTCTGAGTTTCCTCCCTTGAGATGCTCAGTCACACTTTCACTGCAGCCTCCCTCAGTCGCTCCTCATTTGTGGACCTTTCTACCTTTTAGTTTTAACTTCAGCAACTGAAAACCATGCTCTGCTGGATTGAGATCAGGCCAGTGACTTTTACATACGATGGTAGTCATATTTTTATGAAAGTCTGAAGCTTAACAGAATCTTTAAATTATTTCTTTCAGATTAATTGGTGTAGACAAAGAGCATAAAAAGAACTCTTTCTGTCAAGTGTTTTGCTGTATTAGCTCTTGCTTTTTATTCTGTCATGTCCTTCATCAGCAACTGATTTTAACTGCAGTATAGAGATGCAGTTGCAGCAATCATTTTGCCTTCTGTCTGTTTCTTTTCACGGTACAGGCTGTAAACAATTATAATAAAGAGCAAGGCAACAAAAGCTCACAAGGACAGTGCGGCACCTCCATGTCCAAGAATTCAACTCCGACACCGAGCCCTGTCCCTACACCTCCCCCTGCCAGCTTGCAGACTCCGGTCCAGAAGCCTCTTCAGTCATCCTGCAGCCCTCAGGTGAACCTTCTAACGGAAGCCTTTCATCTTAAGTACTTAAGTAATCAATATTGCATTCACATGTAATAATCATTGACTGTGTCTTGCATATTTGTCATAAAATCCTCTTATCATAGAGAATTAATGTTTTTTTTCTTCTTTCTCCTCTTAAGGACTCTCACCTTAACCTCCCAAAGGTTTCAAAAACGCCACCATTATCGCAGGGTTCTGATGTTCCTCCTCCAGCAACAAATTCTGCTTCTGCTGCCAACACACCAAACACTTTTCTCCAGGCTGCACAGAGTCATGCAGTGGTATCTAACAAGTATGTAAACAAACAAACTCAAATAAATCACTTTGTGTGGAAGATGTCTACACAGTGTCTTTGACAGTTCTTTTGAGGTGATTTGGTCCTGCAACTTATCTCAACTTCATCTCTTAGTGTTAAAAATACATAATTTCAAATGTCTCGTGTCATATGGATTCAGTGTGGATTATTTATGCTTAACCAGCTCGCACAACATGGAACCAGCAAAACAAATAATGATTTAATAAAATATTTGATGCATTTAAAATCCCACATGTGATTGTACCGTTATGCATAGACTCTACAAGACCTCTGACCTCGTTATTACAGCAAATATGCCACCGAGGCGTTTTTGTTGCATGCCCATTTTGAACTACTACCTCACAGTATCATACATGTATCCAAACTGCTGACGTGTCAGTGGCCCAGCTACTACATTGTAGCTTTTGCCTTTACAGTCTTTATACTTGACTTTAGCCTTTTTGTGGCGAAAAATACAAAGTTTACTATATATTTGATGGGTTGTTAAGATTCAAAATTTTGTGTTAACAAAAGTGCCACAGAAAATATTGTGCTCACAAGTCGGGATGATCTGGTGACACACAATAACTCTTTTTCCCTACTAGCATTGCTCTTGCTTGTGTATTACAACCACAGACTATATGGGCGAACCATGAGGCCACATGACACACTGTTTTCTGAAGGTCGGTTGCCCGTTTTTCTTCAGGTGGTGCTTCGGAAACCGACAGAAACACATTCCCCGTATGTCAATCAAAGTTAGCATTGTGCCTAGCTCTTTCACCAGAAGCCGCCGAAATATCTGCAGAGCCATCAGACATTTACAGCAGGACATTCCATTTATCACGTTGACTCGACTGCATAATCAAAAATGGCTGTGTCGTTTACTCAACACCGGGTTAACACAAACGGCTAGTTTCTTCGTTAAGTGCGATAGCGTGACGATTACGGATAATGGTGGATTCACACTGAAAGCGTCAAAAATCGCTTGTGGTGGCTGAGGACGCCTGCATCATATTGTTTAAACCAGTGATTCTTAACCATAGGGCCGCGGCCCACACTTGGGCCGCGAGCGCCATCTAGTGGGCCGCGAAAAAAAATCAGTTTTGTACGTGTGGGCCGCGAGGGCCGCGGGACTGCATAGCAACTCCCAACCAAATGAGGAGAAGAAGACTCAGTTAGCTGTACGTGTAATAGTAAGAGAAATGGTGTGTATTTATAGAGAAAATCATTCATTTTGCACAGAGTAGGTTTAGATTCGCCAGGATCAGGGATCGATTACTTGGGTCTGCACCCAGAGCGAGCGAGCGCGGCGTGATCATTTATCCTGACGCGTCCCCGCGGCCGGGGAGGTCGGTGCCGCTCCATTGTTACTGCTGAAGGATTGTAGATGTAGATGTGTGGGCTGGACTGTTGTTCGGGCTCGCAAAAGCATCGGAAAGTGACACGGCTGCAGCGGCCAGAGAGCTGCGGTGCTGGCTCTGCCCGTCGTAGCTGATCAGGCTCGGATGAAATCCGACACGCGCAGTCCTGACAATTTATTAATGTAAATAAAACTTAGTAAGTTACTTAGTAAGTAATTAGCTTGACTTTTACAGAGATGAGAAGCCTAACAGGTGGAAAGGGAGGTTCAACCCGGAATGGACAGATTCATCCTGGTTCAGTCTTCCCACTGGGACAAAACCAGTGTCTCATACGTTCAGAGACCGTGGCGTTCAAAGTGCGAAAGTGAAACGCCCATGAAAAAAAACACAAAGTTTTTCATCAAACATATCCACTCAAGTCTGAACTGAAGTCACAGAAAATAAGCTGACCATCTTAAAACATGTTTGGGTCCAGATACAGCTGTGAAGCAGCTTTCTCCACAATGAACATAATTAAAACTAAATATCGTTCCAGGCTCATCAATGAGCACCTTCACATGTGTATGAGAACCTGACACCATCCAGCCCAGATTTAAAGTCCTGACAGGAGAAGTTAGAGCTCAGTTCTCTCACTGAAAAACAGAAAGTGGGGGCATAAGATTAAGGGGAAAAAAGAAAAACTGCAAAACTGTTCAATTATTAAGATGTGTTTATATTCATTTATTATAAAAATGTGTTGAGACAATTAACAAAGAAAAGGGGAAATTCAAACTGCTGGTAAAGAAATAAAATAAGATAGCATTTGAAAAATAAAATAAAATCTATTTTATTTTTAAGAGAAAAAAATATGTGTAATTCAAGTTACACATGTTAAGTGGCAAATATGTGCTTTTTTAATATAACAGTCAGATGCAGATGTTGATACAACTATGAGGCTAATTGAATATATATATATATATATATATATATATATATATATATATATATATATATATATTTATTATGATGTTCTGGACCTTCGCTTGAGAAGAATTATTAAATGGACCTCTTAAAGTTGAATACCCCTGCTATACAGTGTTAATATTTAACGGGCCCCGGGCCACTCTGTACTGAAAACATTGGGCCCCAAGATCAGAAAGGTTAAGAACCCCTGGTTTAAACTGTGTTTTGTGATTAATTAGCACGGTTTTTAATTATTTTGCGTTGGATCGATGTAGCAAATCAAATCGTTCAGGCCATACAGCCCCTCAACCATCAGGTGTTTCACATGAGCAGTTCAGGTAAAAAGGGCAGTCAAATCAGCAAAAATGTCAGTTTGCTGGATGAAATATATTAATTCCGGATAAAATAAGTTTGTTAGTGCACAGCTATGCTCATGTACGCATGTGAATGAGTGCACGTTTGTGTGTACATGAAAGTACAATCTGCATTGAGGCTTGTTGCTTCGGGAATCCCGGTCTGTGATTGGACGCTGCCTCTGTGTCGCCGCTGCTCATATGCATAAAGTTGAGATTTTTCAACTTCAAATTGACGCTCTGGATGCCTCCAACGCGCTGCTCCCGCCACCTCCAATGCCTCCGTGGCCTCCGACGCCTCTCACAGCGCTTTCATGGCGTTTTCAGTGTGAATCCATGAAATGATAACAGCGAGCGCTTGGCTGAGCCGACTGTCAATCAGTCATATTAGAAATAAATGTAATGCTTTATGTAAACTCTCCTGGCGTGGTACAAAATAATGAATCCCCCTCAGAGTTGTCACGGGTGTGAAATAAAACAACTGAGACCAAAATGGTGTTTTGAACCAGGCTGTTAAAATGTTTTTCTGCTCTAAAGTTGGACATTTTAACATGGCACTCGCTTTTGGAGCCAGACTCTATCGGCCAGTCGAGTGTTTTCAACAAATCGAGTCGGTGCAGAAGTTAAGATTGTTGGCACTTGATCTCTCCCGTGATATGTTGCCCTCATTTGTTTTAGAGTGATATTGGAATATAACGTTTGTTTAGAGTCTGTGACATATTGTGTACGATATTGTGTATGATATAAGGTCAGAATGATGACCGACAAATGTTTTGGTTGTGTATCTTGCTGAGAACATTTATCTCACATGTGAAAAATAGGCACCAGGCTAGAACTTTAAACAGAATTGTTGTCCTTAAAGGTCATATGTAGTCTGAAGCAATTCATAGGCAACAAATTAAAGTGCATATGAATGCTAAAACGTAAGGTTTCCCAGTAGACTGTTACCTGGAGTATCACACTAACTCTCCATCCTTCCCTTGAACATCCAGCCAGTGTCTTCTGAGGTTAACTACACTGTGGTTCAGTTCTGATACTCTTGTGCCTATTGTAGGGGCTTTTGTTGGTGGACTGATGTCAGGATGGGCACGCTGACTGTTCTGCAGTTGCACAGCTACAATTCAGCAGTTTGTGCTTTAGTGGTTCTTCTTTTGCATTGTACCACATGGGCCAACCTTTGTTACCCGTGTGGGTGCTATTATCCACTGACTGATGCGTCACTGCTTGTTTTACCTTGGATGTTTATTAGCTTTTAACTACTGGTTATGAAAATGTTGCGGCCCCTTCATTTGGCCTTTACTGTTTAGCCCCTTTCTCAAAATGCAAATGTTAAAAACTGTTAACTTGCTGTTTGGTATGTAAGTCACATTCTAATAAGATAGAAAATGCTATTTTTTACCTGTTTGTTTTTAATGTTGTGGCTGCTTAGTTTGCTTCTGCTTTTATAAGATTGCACATTTTAAAATAGCTGGACTAGCATAGTTGAGTGGCTTCAGCTGGCCCGTTCAATAATTTTGATGACGTATGTACTGTTTACTCAGTGATACAGAAGGAAAGACACATGATGACTCAGCAGCTGCTGCCTCATCTGTGCTGGTTTCTGACAAAGATCCCATCGATGCTCCGTCACAGCTGAATTCACTAGTGAGAGCACATTCACACACGATGCAGTTTCATTAACACTCCCAAACATATACAACTTTGTAATTTTTGTGTCTTTTCAGTTAAACAATAGTCAAGTTGCAGAACCGGTTCAGAAGGTCGAGGAGAACCTCTGGGTCTGCTCCTTAGGTGAGGGATGTAGAAATAATTTTCTATCTGTTATATTCTAATGCCTAATCTAAATCAATCTATTCTAATATAAAAAAATAATAATAATGAAACGTGGTTCTCTTGTTCAACAGATTCAGTTCCAACACAGTCAGGATCATCAACCCTCAGGGACAGGTACAGGCTGTATTTCAGTGTCTTTACAAGTCTGTTTTTGAGGCTGTTTCTTCCTTCAAAACTGATGTTTTTCCTCTTTCCTATCTTTTCCTTACAGCACCTCCTCCTCCTCAGGTTTTCCCGCCGGAGGCTTGACTGATTCCAGCGCCCAGCAGCCTAGTTCCTCTGTGACATCCTCCTCCTCATCATCATCTTCATATCCAACCACACCTTCACCTCTCTTTCCTTCCCCTCTGTTTCACACTTTTATCCCAACACACCAGCCTCACAGCAATTATCCCCCTGGATACCAGCCAACCACACCCGTCTGGACGCTTCCTGCCCCCAAGGGTGCCCCCATACCCTCCCTCTGCCCCTCTACTTCAGTGTCCCCTGCCTCTGCCTTCAACCCCAATGAGTGGTACAGCCAACAAAGGAAGGAAAGGTACAGAAAACATCCGTGTTCTGTAGTGGCAGTTCTTCAGAGGCATAATGTTTCATTTGATCGTGTTTAGAAATCCCAAACAATTTTACTTTTCAAATGTAAAATTTTCCATTCATCACTAAGAAATACAAGTGTTTACATCTTTGTTTTAAAACTAATAGACTAGGGATTTGCCTTCACTTTGCACCTGGTGCAGACTTTGTTTTGGCAATACATAATACTCAGTATTTGCTTACCAGGCACAGTGATAGTTGGCACCCGACACGCACAACCTGGCCCTGTTGCAGGAGTTTACCTTTTTTTAGTGAATGGTGGAATTTTTACTTTTTTTTTTTTTTTTACAATTACACAAGATTTTGTTGTTTACAATCAGCTGTTAGCAGCATATATGGAGGCCTTGCTTCTTCGCTGTATCTCAGCCATACGTTCTTTGATCTGGGCCAAATTTGATGCATTTGTTTGTAGTGAATTTCTGAATACATCTGCAGGAAACATTGATTTGAGTGCTCTGCAGTCATACCAGAACTGGGAAATGTTACGCCATTGTGATGATTTCATCAAATTATAAATGAGTATTTATCTTTAATCTTCTAAAGGAAAAGGAAAATTTCCCTTTTATTTTTTCCCCATTAGATTCACCTACAGTATATATCTATATTTTCTATACCCGCTTGACTCTATTCAGAATTACAGGATATATCCCAACTGTCACTGGGAAGGACGTAAAAGTAGGGTTTTAAAATGTAATAATTATAATTGAATAAGTTAAAGGCAACAAAATAGGACATATTTGAGGTCTAAATTAAATGTTTGTCAACTGCTTCCATCAAAATACAACAGAAATATTTTCTCTTCTGTTCATAGTAGCTAGAATGGATCTGACACGTAGTTAATATTCAGTTTCACATCAAATTTGCTTTTTGATTTTGCAACAAATTATTTTGGCGTTAACATGTTTGATGTTGGGGATGAAGTTTTCTTCCCGTCTTTGGCTTGAATCTCTTGTTGAGGTATCCGTGGCACTGACAGCAAATGTTGCTTTAGGTCCATGGAGACAGATTCCCTGCTTCAACTGTGGCTTGGTAGGAGTTTGTACGTGGCGGTCTATGTTGACCAGCGTCTCCATGGCTTCATCTATTTTTCCCGGGGTTGGACTGTACGTCTGGGTTGCGTCCTCAAACTCTGTGTCTGGAAGAAGTCTTCAGAGTGGTTTGAGCCCCCTCTTTACGTGCTGTGGGGTGTTGAATCTCTTGTATGTCACATTCATCACATTGTTCTGTTTGAAAGTGGCCATATAATCATAAGGCCACTTGGTATGGCTGGGATGTCCCATGTTAGGGCTGGGCGATATATCGAGATTTTAATATATATCAATATATTTTCAAACGCGATATGGTATGAGACAATATCGTTTATATCGATTTAAAAAATATATATATATTTTTTTTTTGTAATGATTTTGATATAGCTTATTTTGTGACAAATTGACTTGAATGTTTTATTTGAGATTTGCACAAATGTCAACCTCAGTGGAAAAGTCTGCCTGTTAATTGTATTAATTGCACAGTGTATTTTAATTTAATTGTTATGCAGGAAAGTGATATTCGTTTTATTTTATTCAAGAAGCATTTTTATTCTATATATATGCAGGCAGTTTATTTTTATTTCATTTGTTTTATACATTTTGATATTGTGCAGACCTCTGTTAATAAAGGTACCTGTGTGACATTTGGCACGAGGCTTTGTATTAAAACTGACTGTTTTTTTTAAGGGTTTGCCTCAGAAAGAAATGAAGCTAACAGAGATGCTATGCTATAATGCTTTGGGGGAAACCCCAATTATGGTACAGAAAAAATATCGATATATATCGAGTATCGCCATTCAGCTAGAAAATATCGAGATATGACTTTTGGTCCATATCGCCCAGCCCTATCCCATGTGGTCATAGTTTTGCCTGCAGCAAGGTCCACGCTGTTCCCACCCACTAGTGGAAATGAGTTTTTCCCCTACTGTTCCTCTCTTGATTCCCCAGATGTGGCAGATCTTGCCCATCGCCGGTTCCCCTGTGGGCCAGATCTTGAAAACTGTCTCCTGTTAATTTGGTCGCAGACATTGAATGTCTTCTGCGTCAGATTCAGCATTTTGTTATCGAGGTTCTGGTTGTCCTGTCCTCTTTGTTATAGTATTACTGAGGATTAATATGACTGTAATTATTATATATACAAATGTGCTCATTTTAATAAATCTGGCTCAGTATCCTAACTTATTTATGCTTTTATGACCACGTAATTGTGATCAAAATCATGTGCCTATTATAATTACATCAGCTTTGCAGTGTTCAAATGGAGTGCTTAAAAAGTATATTGATAATCCTCATCAGCTGCTGGTGTAGATTACCAGTCATGCAGGTCCATTTAACTCCTAAAGAACACAATTAGAAGGCACTTAGACTTCTTGTATTTCTTGGAAGATTAAAATCGCACACATCCTCAGATGTTTCCCTCTCTTTTTCTCTCAGGTCACCTTACAGACGTTCTCCTCATGCCAAGTCCAAATCTTACCGCTCTTATTCTCGTTCAACTAGTCGCTCTGGATCTCGTTCCAGGTCCAGATCAAGGTATTTCTTTCTGCAAGTTGTCATCTTTTTTTTGTTGTTTTTTTTTTTAAACAATTGCTATTTTTTCAACTTTTATTAAATGTATAGTTCTGTAGTTCTTATTGTAGGTATTGATCCCAAAATTGACAGAAACAGAATGTTAACTTTTTACAGTTTGAGCCAATGGTTGATTTACCTCAAATTTAGAAAATATTGTTGAAAATATAAATAAAGTTAATATCCCCCCAACACACACACATTGCATTATTATTATTATTATTATTATTATTATTATTATTATTATTATTATTATCAAACTTTACCCCATCTTAATTCTAAAATTTTACATCATTTTTCTTTTTTTTTTTTAAAAGGCAAATGGTTCTTATCAGAGCTAAAAACCAGATAGGGGAACTAGATCAGATGATGTACATCACATTGACCATCAAGGTAGTTACAAGGTGAAGGAGGAAAGACTTCAGAAATGATCTTGGAGATGCAGTTGTTTCTGCTCAACAGTCTGGGAAGGGTTATAAAATCCTTTCCAAAGTACTTGAAGTCCATAGATCTGTAGTGAGAAAAATGAATTACAAGTGGAAAATATTCAACATTGCTGTCAGTCTCCCCAGTAGTGGATGTCCCTGCATATATACCCCAAGGTCAGACTGTGCAACGCTCAGAAAAATTGTAAAACCCCGGTGGCGCAGCTGGTAGTGCAGCCGTCTCACAGCAAGAAGGTCCTGGGTTAGTTCCTGCCGGGGACGCTGTGGGCGCTGAGGTGCGTGTTAGTTCCCCCATGACTTCGGCGCCCACACCCTGGGTGGGGTTGGCGAAAGGGCCTTTTTCTGTGTGGAGTTTGCATGTTCTCCTCGTGTTCCCTTGGGTAGCTAATGTGAGCTACCCTCACAAAAACATGCAACAGTCCTGGGCTATACATGCCCCCTCTGGTCCTATTTTTAAAAAACTGTAAAAACCCAAGAGCTCTTTCTCAGACTGCAGACTTTAGTTAACATGCTAGATGTTAAAGGAGCATGAGGCTCCTTTTAAGAAATGAGACTGATTAGCGCCACCTTCGCCACGATGGCCGTTGGGGGTACTGCAGCCAACAACGGCAAGGGAGAACGGGGAGAACGTGCATGCAGCGTCATTTGACGTCACATCCGCAGGACAGCGCGGGAAATTCCGGTCACAATTGCAGCACATTTTGCAGCACACAGCCTGTTCAAGGCAACGGAGAGATACGCTAGAGGGCTCATTCGTTTTGGTTTGGGACGCTTCATCTGACATTATTACTAGAAAACTTAAAACGTATACGAATTTTTTTTCAGAAATCCTGCCTCAATCCTGCCTCATGCTCCTTTAAAGTTCATGACGTTAGAATAGGAAAAAACAACAGGTAGTGCTTGTTAAGAGCCAGATTTGTGCATACTCCAACTTGACTGCTACTTACCGTTTTAATTCCCATGAGAGCTTTGGGGATGTACTTAGTTTTTCACACAGCTGGTGCTGCATTTTTACTTAATTTTTGTTCAATTCAATTTCATTTATATAGCACTATTACAACAGAAGTTGTCTCTAAGTACTTTCCAGAGACCCGCAACATGACCCCTGAGCAATTATTACATAAACATAACATAAACAGTGGCAGGTAAAAACTCCCCTGTAGGAGGGAAGAAACCAACCTGGACCAAGACATGGATCATAAGGGGGGACTAGCTGGGCAGAGCAGGAAGAGAGAGATCAGACTGAGAGAATGAAGAACAGAGAAAGGAGAGACAGAGACACAATGGCTAACTGGTGCAGTACAGGGATGACTATATAAGCAGATGTAAGCAGCAGACACTGAGGTGGTCGGAGGGGGGACTGCAGGTCAGGATGTCAGTCGGTATCATTGCTGAATAATGACAGTGTCACATATACTTTACTCTTCATTTGAGGTTTTATTTACCTGATTTTAAGACCTGATAAGGACCATATTATTATTTTCATCTTTTCCTGGTCAATAAAACTTTAAGTTGTTTTTTTTCTGAATCCTGTTTTCTTTCTATTTTCTTTTGGTCTTTTGTGGGGTTTTTTGCAGACCCCGCTCCTCATACTCCAGTAAAAGAGACTACCGTAGCCGCTTTCATTCCACCATTTCTAATCGGTTTGGCTACCATCGCCCTCGCTCCCCTACGCCGTCATCCTCTTCTTCATCTCGAGGTGGCTATGAATCCAAATCCAATTCACACCACCAGAAGAGCCGTCATCATAGCAAGGGGTCGGCCTCAAAGATGGGGAAAGAAAAGTGGAGAGAACAAGCAGGAGGCTCATTAAATTCTCAACATACAAATGACACGAGCAGCCTGGAGCTGGACAGACAGCGCTACTTGCAGTGGACGAAGGAGTACCAGGAATGGTATGAGAAGTATTTCAGCAGCTATACCACCCACTTCCACCAGCTGCCTCCTCCCCCTTCTCCTTATCTTCAGGACCCTCGCTGCCCACCTCCAAGTAGACTGGTGACGGGCAGCATGAAAGACTGCTCCCCTTCATCCGAGTCGTCCAGTGGCAGTCGCTCCCCTTCTTATAAGTCCTCAAGTGACAGTCACTCCTCAGCATCTCACTCCTTAAGTGACAGCTGCCATTCTCCTCGCTCCCACTCGTCCAGCGACGGGCGCTCCTCAAAATCAAAAGACAGGGCTACTCTGCAAGAACAAAAAACGGAAAACAAGCAAGTAATACTTAAAAATGATACAAACTCTGTGAAACATGAACAGAAAAGGACAAAGAAACTTGAGAGAAGAAAAGTGGAGGATTCTTGCTCCTCTGATTCAGGTGATTGTACAGATGACGGCAAAAAGGGCAAGAAGAGTGTCAACACTGAGCCCAATGCTCGCAAGGGTGAGCCCAATGCCCGCAAGGGTGACACTGAACTTGGGCGCACAGCAATTACCAATGATGCTTTAGAGCCAGTCCAACCTTCCCCCAAAGTAGATCACCCTTTAGACAAAGACTATGAAAAGCCAAAAGCCAAAAAAGAAAAACGTTTGGAAAGAGAGCAAGGGTGGAGAAGAGGTGAGGATTCAAACTCTATGAGGCGAAAACACAAAATAAAGCACGCTAAAAAGCCGGAAAGGGTAGGTGGACGTAGAGAACACCCTGACAACAGAAAAGATCCCGACTCACTACTGGGGAACAAAAGAAAAAGAGCCGGTCCAGAGAGAAAAGAGAGAAACAGCCGTGTGACTGTTAAACCTCGCACAGCTGAGGCTTCAGAAGATCCCGAAAGCCGTGAAGGAGAGTCTTCCAAGTTATCTAACAGAAAGAAGCAAAATACAGAAGAGAAAAAGGAGAAGAAATGTTCCTTGACAGAGAAAGACATCTGGGAGGGAGGAATAAAGGTGATGCCTCAAAAAAAGATAAGCATCAACATCAATCTGTGTGCGAAAAGGAAGGAGGAGAAAACTGATCAGGAGAACTCGCCTATAACGGAGATCTGTCCACAGGAAACCACAAGTCAGACTAGAGGGAAAGAGGAGAGCTGGAACGAAGACAAAACAGAAATGGAGTTAAATAAAAAGGGGGAACTCAGCGAGGAAAACATATTGGATGATAAAATCAAACCAGATGAACAAGAAGAAAGACAGATGTGGAAGGAAGTTACCTGCAAAGATAAGGAGGAGGAGTGGGGAGTAAATGCTGTGGATGAGGGAGATGGTGAGAAAAAAGCTGCAGGGAAGGAGGACTCATGGCATCATGTTCTTACAGTAGGGGAAGAGGAAAGTGTGATGGGAAAAGAAGAAGCAGAGAGAGTAAGACATGCTTGCAGAGAGGAGATGGACACGTCTGTCCTTAGGTCCCAGGAGCAGAGAGGAGAGGAGGAGAGCCCGTGCAGAGAAAATGGAGATAACCTGCAGAGGGAGGAGGAGGGTGATGGATGTAACAACACACCAGAAGATGGCAGGTCAGAATTTAACTCCTATTGACTTTTTTGGGGGACTAATAACAAATTAGTCAATTGGCCATTAGTTTGTGTTGTTATATAATAAGTGGGATCTTAATAAGGGTTCAGTAGAATTCTTCCTGTTAAAACTCAGCAGATTTTGGTGCTTCATCTTTGTTGACAAGGTTAATGGAGTTATTGTTTATGTTTATGATAAATACAGTTGTGCCTCCATGGTGGGTGACTGCGCTGGAGAAGAGAGTCATGACAAGAAGACTGTGGTGGAATCTCACACGGAAAACACTCAGGACCACGGTGAAGAAATCCAGAATGATCTTGTTCTCGAACAGGTGTGTTTCTATTGGAGCAGTAGTGGACGCGGGTTTATTGTAAAATGACTTTCCTCTATAGCTCTAATATTTGAAATACCACTGGCAGCAACACAAACCCAAATGATTAATCCACACCCATGATTATACAGTCCCATGACACTCCCATGATTAACTGTTTATAAACTGAGCAGCTTCTTTTCTTTTTTTACCGCCTTCGACTCTGTCAACATTGATTATCTTAATTTTCACAGTGCGAGGAAGCTGCTTAGTGGAAGCCATGGCTGATGGTTACCAGGACAGGTTTAGGGAATCAGTTTTTATTGACAAACTATAAACAAGCCACCAACAAACATGATAATTAATAGGGGTGTAACAATATATCGTGCCACGAAATTTCGCGATACAAAAACGTCACAATACGTGTCGTGGAGGTGACAAAGTGTATCGCGATATTGGGTTATTAATTTTAATGACTAGAAACGCGCATCCGACCGCGGCCGCGACCGCACCTCGACCCGCGGACCAAAATCTTCCTCCGCTCAGAAACTAGTCCCGTTTTGCGGTCCCGTTTTGAGCTCTGAACTTTTACTCATGTAAGTCTGGTGTAGAGTTAAGCCTTACCTTATTAAATTAAACCTTTTTCGGGTCGTGAGTAGGATAAACACGCGGGCAAATTCTGCTGAGTTCCAGTCTACTATAATGTCCGCTCGGCTCAACAGCGTAGGATTTTAGAACATCAACACAGCAGCTAGTGCCGTACTGTGGCGTATCACTCCGCCCAATCTAAAACATATTAACAACTACAGATAAACTGACTAGTGTCATTATAGTCCCTGATTTACATCAGAATATAAAGAATATACTTATAAAATAATGAACCCTGAATTACCAAAATAACCTTAACAAAAATACATCTCCTCTTACACTTATAAGGTGAGCATGAATCAATCTTTTTTATGATGTAAAATTGTATGTATTTATTTACTTTTATTTATTTATTTATTTATTTAATTTTAGTTGTTAAATTAGAAAGAAAAAATTCAAGTCATACATGAGAGAAACTATTCAGTTTGTGGCTAAATATTTTTAATGTATGAAACTGAAGATGCATAATGCAAACCTGACATTTACTTTTAGTTCAGTTTGTGGAAAATGGTTGGCCTGGCTTTCTCTTTAAAACTTAAACAGTTATAAAGCATTACAAACTGTAACAATAGGGCAAACGTACAGCATTGTTTTGTATGTTGTGTCTTTCAAATAAAAGAAATATTTTTCCAGTCGTATGTTCCTCATTCAAGGTTGTTAAAAAAATACTGCTATAATATCGTATCGTTATCGTGACCTCAATATCGTGTATCGTACCGTATCGTGAGATTAGTGTATCGTTACACCCCTAATAATTAACATCTGGGACCATTGTAAAGGTTTGGGAAAAACCTATCCTTTTGCTCCTTACGCTTTTTATAAGGTGTCCACTAACACCTTACTGAACACATGCAATGATGGTTGTTTGCTCAATGCTTTTTCTTACCATTATTGTTTTGTATAATCTCTCCTTTGCAGTTGTATTTTACCCACCTGTCTCAGGAACGGCAATCCAGATGGGAGAATAAAGAAGAGCAGGATGGAGAAGACATCAGGGTTAGAACTGACACTCACACTGTAGCTACACTTCATCCATCAGAGCCACTGACCAATAATGAAACACTGAAAGAAGATGAAACACTTAATGACGATGAACGGCAGCGACCACGGTCAGCAGAGGGTGAGAGAGACCGGGAGAAAGTGGCAGAGAGAGGAAGAGACAAGGAGAAACAGAGAAGCTACACTTTACCGTGGACACAGCCGGTTGTGACTCCCTCTAGTGGCCGTGATAGACCTGACAGCCATGTGCCTGTAGACAGAAACAGAGAGATGAGGACTGAGAGGTACAGGGACAGAGAGAGAAGAGACAGTGAGAGGCAAAAAGAAGATAAAAGATCAAAACAAGAAACAAGGGAGGAAGGAAGAAGAGACTGGGAGCGGAACAAAATGACCTCCGTCCAAAGGAGAAATCCTCCCTCCTACTCTCACAGCTCCCCTCTCCTTACATCACAAGAAACGGAGAGGAGACACTGGCAGCGGAGGGGTGGCCAGTGCAGCAGCAAGAGCTCATCCAGCGTGGGAGGCTGGGGAAGCAGCTCGATAAGCAGTCCTACCAACCCGCCTGATCCAAATGCATCCAAAACCTGTCGAGCCTTAATGTCTCTGGACCTGAAAAGTAAAGACAATGACCATGTCCGCCAATACTGTAACCAAGGTCCATCAGTGAGCTACAGAGACCGATACAAACCTGCAACGGCCCACTCTTCCAGCCACAGGAAGGACAGAGACCCGCTCTTTGGAGAATCCCTTGGCGGCCCTCAACGAGCATCTCCTGACTGGGAAATACAGCAAAGCAAAAGAAGAAATGAGAGCCGGGGGGAGAAAGGAGAACGTAAACCAGAAAGGGTACTTAAAACGGGGAGAGAAGTGGAGGGGAAACAGAAACCCAGCAGCAGCAGCAGCACTCGCTCATCAGCAAACCACGACAACGCCAAAGACAAGAGAGAGAAGGAAAAACAGCACAAGTACGAGAAAAGACACGCCTTCCCAGAGCTGCAGGGCGGAGACAGAAGAAAATACCAAACTAAGAAATCAAAGAGCTGTAAAGATGAAGCGGAGGAGGAAAACGGAGGAGAGGCAGGCAACAGGTGAAAGGAGGAAGGAGACAGCACTTAGAGCCGCGCACTTGTCATCTTGACTGTGAGGAAATAAGAGTAAATGTAATCCTGGAATGTGTTTCCTTTCTCTGACCAAATCGTGCCTGGATATATTTAATCATTATTTAATTTTTTCCCATGATACTTTTTGTATCACGTGAAGATCTGTTATACCTCGTATGACTCATCCAGAATTGTGAAGGCAAAGCACTTTAAAAAATGAAAATGATTGTGAATGAAAACCGATGCCACGCCTCAGAACTCTTTGAGTTATTTAAAGTTGAAAAGATTTTGCACATGCTTGCGACTAACTCACGGCTGCTAGAAAAACAAAGGTTTACACCGAATGAACCTGCAACGTTACAAGTTGCACGAAGGACGTCTTACTCTGACTAAACGTGAGTCGGTTATATGATTTGCCTCGCCCAGGGGTGCGTTATAAGATTTATGATTTGCCTCGCACAGGGTTGCGTTATAAGATTATTTAATTTATAAAAAGGCTGATTTATTTAAAATTGTTACAATGAAGATTTATTATTGCAGCCTCTGTGTTGTTTTGTTTTTCTTTTTAATTTTGTGAATGTGTAAAAAAAAAAAAAAAAAACAGCTGGATGGCTAAATTATTATTTACCAAGGGAAGATGTAACATTTCCTGTTTTTGATGGAAATTAAACTAAAAAAAAAAATCATACTGATGTTGTTGCATTTGTTTTTCCTTTTTGTGTTTAATTTATTTTTTATATCTAGTTATTTGTATGAATTACCAAATACTTAAAAAAGATACTAAACTATTCAGGGCTATTGACTGTCACGACGCAGACGTTGTGTTTAATTTATCTTGAAGTTTTTAGTTTTCACATCATAAATGATTGCCCTCTTGGATCTGTTTTATGGACTTGATTTTTTAAATATTGAATAAAAAAACATTTAAAGCAGCACAATGTAACTTTTCCACCTTAATATCATATTTCCAGAGTCATTGTGATGGTACATCAACTTACAACATGTTTAATGACACCTCTGTCATGGTCTGAGGGGTCTGTATCGCCTTCACTGGGACTATGTAACTTGGAGGTGGATGGTAGGAACCCTGCCACACTACTGGTAAAGCACTACCGCTTTTGTCCAAAGGAGCCGCCAAACTCAAAAGCTGAAAGTTACATTGTGCTGCTTTAATTCAACTTTTTAGTTGTTTGAAAACCCAAGATAGTACAATTGTTTATTTATTTTCTTCTTTTGAAAATTGAAACATTCTATTAATTTTCAGATTAATTGAGCAGCAAACCAAAGATTGCAACTAGGTTGTCTGTCAGTGGTCAGTTCTGTACAAAACCCCAAAAAATGTGGGTGCAACTTTTCATCCATCCATTATCTGTACTTTATCCTGGAGCAAAATACAGGGCTGCACCTCGGACAGCTCGCAGGCGAGTTCCAGCTCCACATAAGGACATCCACGTTGGAACCGATTTGGACCGTGAGGGGAAACCAGTGTCCAGGAACGAAAATCCACACAAACCCATCAACTAACAAACACCACCCACAAAAAAACCTGCTTGGATTAAAACTAGAACGCCTCAAGTTGTGGGGCAACAGCCCTAACCACCAAGCCCCCGGTTTAAAAACCAGACTGCTGCAAGTACCTGTGCGAACAGGTGAAGTCCTTGTGATCGTTTTTTATGTATAACCATATGTAAATAAATAGTAATTTAATGGTGCAATATTTGTTAGTTTTTTTTTCATGAAAAGCAGAGCTGCAAAACCACAAGAACAGAGGGAGGACTGTACTGATTAGTTCATCAAGAAGTGTGACTGCAGAGGAAACTGAACAGCCAAGAATGTTTAGGAGAAAAATTGATAAAAAAAAGGCTTTGGTTACACAAAGTAGCGATATTACAGACTGTTTTTATCATTGCAGCTCAAAATTGTTTTGATTTTTACACTTCTAAAATTTTGCCAAGATTTAAAAAATATAATCTAAAAGTAGCTCATTTCTTCAGCAAATAGTGTGGAGCATGCTTGTATGTGTTATGAAAGTATAACACCTGGAAACATCTTATTTATCTGTGAGTTGGTCACAAAGCCTAAAACTTAAACAATCTCATGAAAGAGTTTACATAAACTGAGCAAGTGATATTTCACATCGGAATGTTTAAGGTGAGACATTTACTTCTTTCTCTGATTATATCAAATAAACTAGTCTTTAAAGTCAGATATAGCATGTTTTTTTTTCTTCAAATGTAGCTTTCTTCTTTTCTTGTCTGAAAAACTCCTTTCAGCATTTTTGTGCAACTTTATTACCTTAAACGTAAAAATGGAGCTTTAAAGCCACTCAATGTAGCAGCACCACGTCTGCCCACTGGATGACGGAAGAGACTGTTGTGTTGACAAACGAGCCAATCACAAAAATGTGCTAACCAGTGGGTCCCGTTGTGTAGCTGTGCACTTCATTGACTACGTTTACATGCAGTCAAAATTCGGGTTATTGCTAATATTCCAGTTACTGAAACATTCGGAATATTCCGTTTACATGCATGAGCAAACAGTTATCCCTGTATACATGGTAATTAATCATTTGCGATATCTCGATCAAACCAACGATGCACGGAGAACATCATGACGCAATTACCGTCATTTCCACTTCTTCTTCCTGTATCCAAATTCAAAACAAATGCTGCTTCGCGCAACTTTTCGGTCAACTTCTTGTAAACATCGCTATCCCGGTACTTTCTACCGTCTACAAATGCCAAAATGTTCATATCCTTCATTACATTTATAAAATGATTAGTCTCCTCCTCACTCCAAAAGTGTAGCGTGGTCTTGTGTTTCTCCATGTTTATAAGTACCTCCTGGACTCAAAAGACCAAGATTCCTTGCGAAAAGAGCATGCACAGAAAACAAATTCATGGTCCGTTTGATCGGGATATTCCGTTAGACGTTTACATGACCGAATATTCGGGTTTTAAAAGGAGTAACCCACGGGGCACATTCGGGTTTTTAAAAACCGGAATATGAGCAAATTCGGGTTATTCAAAGGGGTTATTGGTGTTTACATGGCCGTGCAAAACCGGGTTATTGCTAATATTCAGGTTTTAAATTGACTGCATGTAAACGCAGTCATTGTGTCCTGCAGCTTACAGCTCTGTACCTTTAATCGGTCTGTATACTTACGTTTTTATTTTCTTCTCTGGCTTGTATCAGTATCAGCTTCTCCTAGTTCTTCCAGGTCAAACACTTCTGGGGATATCTTCTGAGCTGTGAATAAAGAATAAAGACTTTTTTTTTTATGTTACCATTGAGACCTTTACCGACAGCTCCATAGTTCCTCTGGCGCACTCAGCTCAAGCAACCATGAGCGGGACGAGCATTTCCAGACCATTCCAGGTGGAAGTCTGCTGGAGCCCGTGGTCAGACACGTGCAGGCTTCCCCGACTGAATGGGTTGAACCCAGCAAGCAGTGGGCCGAGCAGAAGGGGGTCCCGGAGCTCTGCTCGTCCTTGTTTCAGTTCTGGGATTTGTCCAGTTCTTCTTATACCGTCTCTGAGGCTGACGTGAACTTTCTTGTGATATGCTGCCCCCATGTGGCCACATGTTGTATTGCTACATCAAGTGCTGAAGTATACACAAGGCTAATATTACTTTCACTCCATCTCTGATTGTTTTTAGATTTTTTTTATTTATTTTCTGCCTAGGTCATGTGATTCTTTTTTCCTTTGCCCTTCTTTTTAAACATTATGTTAGCTTCCAAACAGCCACCCCTAATATCTGAATCAGAGACCAAGTCGAGCAGCACAATCCCATCCAAGTCTGAAACCCCTAGCTTACAGGTAAGGATTATCACTCCCAGCACCCTATATGTTCCTTTTCTTCACCATTTTTCTGCACAGAGATTCTGCCATAACTCACATTTCAATCAGGGATCAAAATAGCGGTTTAATCAGGACAAAGACATGCTGACAGTCTGCTTTCACACAGGTTAGTGTCTGTTGTGCTTTGTCGGTCTTTTGTGTTGTCTGTGCTGGCACCATGTGCCATCCCCTCTGTGCTTTGTGTGCATATATGTTCATAATTTGAGTTTACCCAGGCTTTTCTTGCCTCATTAACTCCCCAGAAGTAAGACATGGCAGAGATCCAGCGTCTCTGTCTTTCCCTCTTCCCTCTTTGTGTCTTGCTGCTGTGAGAGTAATCGCTCAGCGTTGTGCCAAGGCATGCTGGGACTGAACAGGCAAAAGTCTTGTTGCTGTAGGATGCCCAGCTTGGCTTCGGTCCAAACCTTTGACAGAGGGATACAAGGACACTTGGGATGATATTAAAACACAAATGTAACCTCTCCCGTCGGCTTCTTGTGTGCTGTGTGTCCTCCACAACAGCTACTGAACTTCCCTGCCTGCTTCAAGTGGCATTCATTTCTACAGCAAATTGTATTTCCTTAAATAGTATCCGTCTGTGCTTTATTGGGAGTATTTCTGCAAGGCGAGTATGCTGCAGACTAACCGCTGATGGAGAACACAAAAGAGCTGTGATATTGGGAAAGATCACAGACTGTCAAAGCTAGCTCCGGATGGTCAGAAATAAATACAAAATCTGTGTATTTATACATAAAAAAATACACAAATAACAAGTAAACAGCAGATTTAGATGTGAGAAGACACCAGGTACATTAGATAAGATGGGACATCAGGCATGCAGAGGTACAGATGCCACACAGACGTACAAAGATCCAGGCAGACAGGTGGACCCTGTAGCAATCAAGAGCAAGCATCACTCCTGCTCTCCCAGTGTGCCGTGAATCACATAGAAGGTACGCCTTTATTTTTAAGATTTATTTATCAGCCTTCCATACTTTTCTACTGCCTTCACATCCGCTGCAGTCTTTTTCTTCTTCTGTGCTTATTTGGTCCCTTCTCCTCCTTTGTTTTGTCTTGCTTTCTTCCGTCTGTGTTCCCTCCTTTGTGCCCGTGATGAGTGCCGGCGTCTCAGGGCACGATGCCAGCACTGCCTGATGAAGCCCAGGCTGTGTCCCCGTGTGTGTGTGTGTGTGTGTGTGTGTGTGTGTGTGTGCGCGTGTGCGCGCTGCTGTGTTCAGACTGGCTTGTTTATGCTTGGAGGCAGCTGCAGACACTTGCTCGGGGTGTTTTGGAGTATTACACACTTGTAGTCTTTGAGTCAAGGACCCTCTCCCAGTAAGTATGTATGTTATACTTACACACCGTAGTCCATCGTCATCTACAGTTCTGCAACCACAACCAGGAAATGTTGATCCTTTGATATAAGCTGTGTTTCACTGTACGCTTGTTTTTGTGGCATCTTTTTGCATTTTGCAACAGATTTCAATGAGCCTCAAAAACAAATGCTAAAACTGACAGAAACACGTAAAAGGAAAATGGGTTTTATTCGGCAGCTGTGGCCCATTTAAAGGTGAAACCATTGAACACAAACTCAAAGAACATTTATTGTAATGGGAAGTGATGAAATATACTTACATGGGAACTGTGGTTTGTTTGTTGCTGTTTTCCCTTCTACTAGTGCTAATGCTATTCCATATTTCAACTGGGCTTCATTTCTGTGTCAAATATTTTATTTCCCATTCCATACCTGTTTTCAATTTTAGTTATTTTTCAATTTTAAATTGAGGATTTTCTACAAAGGGCAATATAAAAGTGCAAGTTGATGTCAGTGACACATTTTGTTACAAAATGAAAGATACAACAGAAATGTAAAACTTGGACACAATTTTAATGTACTAATTCTTGGAGCATGTTATTAATATATAAGAGGACATAGAGTATAGTCTGAGACCAGCCCACAATGATGGAAGACACTTTTCCTGCAGTTTATTCTGAATTATTTTGGTTTGCTCATCTGCAGTTCAGCTGAGGACAGTTTCAATGTTTTTTGCAAGTCATGCTTTCAACTCCTCTGGATGTTTAGACGTTCTGGCGCTGCATACTGTGCATTGAAGACAGTGCATTGTGTTTTCCTTATTTTTGTCTGAGGACTTAAAAACATGAAGCATTATCAGCTTAGTTTGAAGCAGCAAAAAAGCCAGTTCCCTTTTAGGTGTGGAGTTAAATCCCATTCATGACATGATTTAAAAAGTAATTCTTTCCTATAGGGTCTCTTGCTCAGCTGTTTAAAATGTTTGTACTGGGTTAAGACCTTGCATTACCATAGATCCTGGTCACAAGTGGCCAGCATGTAGCACATGTGTTCACACCTGTCTAAAATATGCACGCAAATATGTCAAATGATTGTGTTGCCAGTAAACACCAATGCAATGCTGTTTTTAATTGCCAAAAGCAGCAGCTGGAAATAGGTGTAACCTGCAGGTAAAAACAAGAACTGGGATACCAGGACAAACACGGTCTGCCATCGTTTTTTCCCCAACTTTATTCAGTAAAGGAATATGTACAAAAAAAATCAGGGTGTATAACACAAGGAAACAAACAGGAAGAAGACATCGACTGACAGAGAGCTTAATGGCAGTCAGTTTAGTAAAAGCATGAGCTAATGACATGACTTTATTAGCCAGTCTTTGAATCTGTCCCAGGATCATTTTATAATCCTCTTTAACTGTAAAGGTGACATTATGTTCTTTTGTAAAATTTGACCCATTTTTCCCACGTGTAGAGCAAGAACAAGCATCTTTTCAGCTTTGTTCCCGACGGCCAGTTTTTGAAAGGGGAATGAATCCCTCCCGTGCTCCACTCATCCACCGTTAGCTCTGTACTGCCCTCTGAGGAACAGCAAATGCTCCATGATGTGAGTTTAGAGAGACAGATGAAGACGGGGAGGCTGGATTATTGTCTGCTGTGTGTGTGAGGTCAGAGTAGCTGAACTGTGCACCCGATGAAATGTTGGAGCCCTAAACAAAGTGAAAAGGTTGTGTTATGTGCTGATGGTCAGCTCTGTTTGAGACGTTGGACAGGCATCATGAGGGAGGAAAAGCCTGAACTGCACATTGCAGTCTGCTCAGGAGCTTCTGTTGGAAGCAGGAAGTCTCTTTGCTTTGGCTTGTCAACCATCTGCCTCAAAAGTCTGAACGTGGGAATGGGAACCACTATTCTGTAAAGTTCAGACCCAGTCATGTTAATCTGGGCAATGCATTCATCTGTTGTATATTAAGAAAACAAAACGAGCCGGATTTGTGAATCTAAAGTTCAAATGCAGGTTGAGCAAACAAAATTCCTCCAGCTAGCAAACAGACGTCCTGCAGAGGCAGACTGGGCCGGGTTTACAACATATCAGTGCCATCTGAGCCAGAGTTATAACCATTGTTCATTTTTTATTTGTTTTCATTTTTATATTTATTTTTTCAGTTTGTTTGATTATTTTAGTTTAGTTTAGGTAGGTTTAACAAGCAGTTTTTGGAAAAATTGATTACTTTTAGTCTAGTTTTAACTCAATTTTAGTCTTAGTTTTTGAGGAACTGACTTACAGATATTGACACACACAAAAATCTAAGATAAAATAATCCTGTCAACAATACTATACAGTACAAAAGTCCCTTATTCTTTATTTTGAGTAATTACAATGAGAAAACAAAATTAATTAGAACGATTAAGCTACAAATATTTTTTTTTTTAATAAAAAAAATGAGGCACAGAATGAGAACAAAGTTAATTTACCTGCAATTTATTTTGTTAACTTTAGTTTAATATAAATTTTTAGTTTTTCTTTTTATTTCAGTTAACAAGATAATTTTTTCACTCTTAGTATACAATGTACCAATTGCATGAAAATGTTAATATAAATAATTTACAACATCATACACTTAGACATATGAGAATTACCAATTTAAATGTCATACATTATCTCATAAAATTGCATGAAAAATTTCCTAAACCTTAACATTTGCAAGAAAAAACACTTGAAGGAGAAAGTTTGCAAGAAAATCCTGCTGCCAGCTGGCAGAGGTTTTTTTCAAGTAGGTGAAATAAATAATACATTTTGTCACATAATTTGCTAAAAATGAAAAAAAGGTTCTGGCCTACTTCTACTTCTGGCTTAAATCTTGTATACTGAGGCCTTACTTTGTAGTTTGCGGCCTCCTACAGGTGCGGCATGCATCTGCATTAAGCAGAGCCTTCAGGTACATACATTTTCATGCTCTCTTTGGGTCTTAATGATTCCAGATTTATTTCATTATGAATGAAGTGTGGATTTGTGGAAAGAAATAAGTTTCTCGTTGTGGTGGATGTTTTACTCTGCTTTATTATTTTACTCACCCCACGGTTACTGCTAGGAACCTATGAAGAGCTGCTGCTAACGTGACCTCTGGTAGAAAGTTGAGCTAAAACAAAATAGTACTAAAGACAAGCTTATGATTTTCAGCGTCACATAGACTTTTACTGTACAGGCGGCTCAAAGTAGGACACGATAGTAAGAAACAAGAGCCTGACATGTTCTGGTGCCGTAACACTGCAGAGCTCTCCGTGATTCAGGGGAGCTGCAAAGCTGCTCTGTAGTTTTTACAGGTCAGTCAGTCCTCTGTTTTTACGCGGAGTCTGTTGGTGGCAGATGTTTCTCTACCACTGATGGAATGAGTGTGAGTGTGTGTGTGTGTGTGTGTAAGGGGGGGCACTATATGCAATTGTATGTATGCAAATCACAGCCGCTTTTGTATTTCTTAATCTTGTATGGTATTTAGCATTTGTAATGTGTCAACATGCACCCCCACTGTGTCCCTCACTGTGCTGCAGTGTGTGTGTGTGTGTGTGTGTGTGTGTGTGTGTGTGTGTGTGTGTGTGTGTGTGTGTGTGTGTGTGTGTGTGTGTGTGTGTGTGTGTGTGTGTGTGTGTGTGTGTCCGGACTCCTGCCTGGCCCTGCCTGTGACCACAACTGTGAGCAGAATAACAATGAGCACGTCAGGCTACCCAGACTCCGGTGTGTGTTTCCTCGTGGAGTTCATGAACAGATGGATTTAAATCGTTGCATGCTCAGCTACTGGCTAATACTGACTGCAAAGGTCTTTCCTCCAATTATTTGTCCATTTTACTTTTTTTTTTAACCATTAAAAACAAAGGTTTACCCCCTTCATCCCACTGAGAACAATCACTGCTGGCATTTTGTAAAACCACAAATGACATACTTATTATCTTCATCTGGGAAAGCCACGGCTTTCCAGCCGGCTTTAGGAGACGTGTAGTTTCCCGCCTCTTACATTTGCAAGCTATTGTCCTGATGGGGGTTGAAAGGCAAGATATTGTTTGATAATAAAGTTGGAAGAACTAGGAAGAAATGGAGAGAGGAATTGAATATTGACAAAAAGCCAATGTGACCGACTCAAACACCTTCAGTCATGTGTGTGTGTGCAACGTGGGGGCCAGAAGCACTGCGATCAGATGAATCCGTCCTTCCTCAAGGATTGCACAGATCATGCATATTTATCAAGACGCTTTACTCCCCGTCTTCTCCTTTGTCAGTCCGTTGATTTGTATGTTCGACCACACCAGAAGGCAGGACCTCGGCTGAGCTGTCTAGACACCTTATTTATGGTTCTGTTGTGTGCGTGTGTGCGTGTGTGTGTGTGCGTGTGTGTGTGTGCGTGTATGTGTGTGTGTGTGTGTGTGTGTGTGTGTGTGTGTGTGTGCGTGTGTGTGCGCGTGTGTGTGTGCGTGTGTGTGTGCGTGTGACAGAGAGAGAGAGAGAGAGAGAGAGACAGAGAGAGAGAGAGAGAGAGAGAGAGAGAGAGAGAGAGAGAGATAGAGAGACTATGCTGATTTTCTTCAACACCAACCAGACTATGTATGTATGAACAACCCGTCCTGCTCAAACTATCTAAATCTAAATGAAGGATTACAGATTTCCATTTCATTCATTTCCACCTGTCCTCCTCGGTGCGCCCCCTGGTGTTCACCGCCCGGAACTGCAGCGGCTGAGGCCGGACAGCGATGCTAAAACTGCTAACGCGGTGTTGAGTTGCTACTGGCCAAACAGAGGTCCAGAGCGCAGAGAGAAAGTGGAAACAAAATGTACGTTTTGTAAGTATTTTATCAGCATGTGTGCTAATACGTGGGTATAAGTCAACAATGAATGTACTGGAAAAACATTGAACCATGATTGTGTGTATGTGTGTGTGTGTGTGTTGCTACATTCCTCTGCACTCCTGGATGAGGGAGCTGCGGTATTTTGTTTAATTTGTGTATCCATGGCAACGGCTGCTTATCACATGGAGGAAAAATGGTGTACAATGCTGCGTGTGCAACATCCTAATGCACATACAGTCATGTGCATTCACACAGAATCAATCATTTCTTTACAAATGTTTTACATTGTGCTGCTTTTTGACCCGTTTAACATGTTTGATGTAATGTTATACATTTCAGGTAGTTCATCATTTACTGTTTCTTTTCTGATTTACTTCCCCTTATTTAAAGTAAAAATCAGATTTTTTTTATTTTATAATTAAGAAACGAAGTATAGCATATATATATATATATATATATATATATATATATATATATATATATATATATATATATATATATATATATATATATATATATATATATACATATATATATGTATATGCATGTATAGTGTCTCGATAAAGTATGTGCAGCTGCAAGTGATCAGTTAATTAAAGGCTGATAATCACAGGTCCTGTTTGCAACATGTCCTCTTAAATCCTATGGAAGCATTAGAGTTTACTGTTGCCCACCTCTCTCTTTTTTCCTTTTCTTTAACATCTTTTCTTCTTTCTTTCTCTCTTTTTTTGTCTGTCTGCATGGGAAAAGTTGTGTACTCTTCATCTGAAGTTTTTTTCCGCCCAATATTGCTATTGATTATAGATAGATTAGATACTGCTTTTACACGCACAAAAAAGGATTCAGTGTTTTGCACGAGACTGTAGCATGAGAGGAGAAAACACAGCTTCAATCAACATTTTCAGATGCTGAAATCACCATTTTAATGTTTATACAACAACATGGCAAATCCTTTTGGTTCATTAAGATCTTGTTAATGGCACACTGCCAAAGAACTGGCCAAGTGAGTCAGTCCTTCATCCTACAAACCTTCAATCCGCTGCTCTGACTGTGAGCACTCTCATTTCTTTTCCACTGGCTGCTGTCATGTGATTTCCTCCAATCGAACTATTGTTGCTATGTGAGCCAGGACAAAACAGAAAGGTTTTGTGCAACGTTATTTTGTCCCCCATGAGTTGTTGTTAATGCAGGGCTGCCTTTTGAAGCCTTTTGAAGATGTACGTCACTTAAAAATATTTGATGGTTCAGTATGAACAGAGCATGGCACCAGTGGGACGTTACACTGCAGAAGCATGTAGGTATTTTAGTTTTTAGTCGTGACTGAACACTATATAAAAAGAGAAAAGAAAAGACCAGGCTTGGGAGTTTGGATAAATCAAATGGGGGGGGGGAGTCTGTGTGTGTTTGTGTGTGTGTGTGTGTGTGTGTGTGTGTGTGTGTGTGTGTGTGTGTGTGTGTGTGTGTGTGTGTGTGTGTGTGTGTGTGTGTGTGTGTGTGTGTGTGTGTGTGTCCTGCTGCTATTGATATGGAGATGGGGAGGAAATAAAGGAGCTGAGTAAATCTGTGAGAGTTGATCGCTGTAGTAGAACTCCACTATCGAGAATGAATGATGAGAAAATCACATGGACTAGTTTAGCTATCTTCTTTTTATTATTTCCTCTCTATTTCAACTTTTTCTTGCAGTTGTCTAATATGTATCTTCTGTTTTTTAGCTACTTCACTACTACTTAAATTTTTTTTTGGTTTTCTTTTACATCGTGTGAGTGTTCCGCTCCAACGTGTTTAGTTTCAGTTTTAGTTTTGTCTCCCAGATGTTTTCTGTCTGTTATGACTCAAGTGTTTATAAAGTCCTTCATTTTTTTTTATTTTCTTCTTTTTTGTCACTGTTTTTGCAGTTTGCTTTTTCTGTTCTCTTTATTACTCAGTATTTAGTTTTTTTTAAGTGTTTACATGAAATTAGGAAAAAAGAAAGAATGAAACAGTATTTAGACTGAATCACTTCTGTTATGTAATAAACACATGATCCAGTTTTTGAAAGTTTGTTTTCAAGTATAAAAAATATTGAAAAGTCTTTATAGTCTACTTTGAAAGTGAAAATGATTAATTATTTTGCTAAATTATGGGGGAAACCTCAGTGTGGAAGGTGCTCCTGTAATTCAACTTGTATTGTTTGTATTTTCAAAAGAGTCACATCATTAAATCCACTTTAATGTGCTTTAAACAGTCCTTCAATAAACCTCCTAACAGTGTATCATTTCTGTAGGTCACCATGGGCCACAAAGGCCACAGACTACAGGGTTTGTAATCTGGCTCTTTGGTTTTAAACTTGTCGGTCTCCATTTAAAACAGCTTTCATAAATACCAGCATTTGTGAATCTTTGCTCATAAATACTGACATTTCCAGAAAATAATTTAAAAAAATCCCACCCACTGCTTTGAGAGTGATTCACAGATACCATTAGGTGATACTGAAACACCATAAAAGGGTTTATTGTAGGAAGATGCAAATGCTGTTTTTTAAATCTGATTATTCAGCGTGTATGGTGATATTCACAAATAGTGACTTTAAAACATTAACAGCTGCTCTGCCATTCCACAGTTTTAGGTAATAAAAATAACAGCAATAATGATGATAATGATTACAATTAGGTGCCAGTTTTTGAGCAGTTTCCTCTCTGCACGGCTGATGAAGAACTGGTTCTAATTACAGTTCTGATTCTGAATTATCACTAAAAAGACTGATTTGATTAGAGCTGCAGGAGCAGGCTCGTCAGGCTAGAAGAAACTCCATCACCATGATTTGATACATCTTCATGTTCGGTTCAGTTAAAAGCCCCTTCTTGGTTTGTAATAAAGCTGGTTCGTCTCAGTATGATGTTTCTCGTGTATTGAAATGAACACCGGAATTACAAAACCCGTCCATTTACTTTTAAAAGCAGGATACAAAAATGAAAGGACTACATGAGCCGCAGTGGTCAGGAAAGATAAGTGAAACTTGAAGAGGGCAGTGACGCCAGAATAATCTGGTGACAACTGAACAAGTTGACATGCTGTCGGCATTTTGTTATACATAAGTATTCCTTTCAACATGGCACCATTCCAACTACTGTTGTCACATAGCTGGACAGACGCACACAACAGCGTTGGGTTGATTACGAGGAGCTGAGATCACGACATACAGCGAACAAGTACCACTGTTGTCCACGTTCCTTTGTAGTTTTACCCAGGATTCATCTGCAAGGGAGATGTGTGTGGCCCGTTGTGAATGTTTATACCAGCTGAAACGCAACACTGTTATGAATTAGTCATGTAGATAGAAAACACCACACACACACACACCCACAGTCCTGCACAATAAGGACGATTAACAGTTGAGTGACAAGGTTTTATTGGAGGGCGGTTGAGAGTTGTGATGGAGGACAAGATAGTGAGAGCTAGGTGGGATGTGGTGAAGCGATAAAGAAGAGAAACAAGCTTGTTAGGGATAGAGGCAGAGCGTGAGGACTGAGTGGCAACAGAAGGAATGAACTGTAAGAGAAAGGGAGAGGACAGGAATGTCGGAAGAAGGGCACAAGGGAAAAAAGAGGTTTTGTTGGCTGTTTGTAGTTTTGTCTGTCAGATGGTAAACATTTTCTTGCTTCAAAGGAAATGCATATAGTGGTATATATATATATATATATATATATATATATATATATATGACTTGGTTGCCTGCCGTTTACTGTTTCAAGCTGTAGGAAAAAATGCTGAAAAAATATTGCTGATGTCTGTTTTAGGTTTAATTTTCTTGGATACACTGCATTTTTTTAATTGGTTTATTTTTAGACAAGAAGTTACCTCAGTGTGATGGAATCAGGTGAATGATAAATTAGTGCATTGTGTGTATGTGTATATATATATATATATATATATATATATATATATATATATATGTATCTACAGTATGTGTGTCCGTGTGGGTCAGCAAATCCATCCTAGAAATGAGGAGGATTTGAGGTGGAATACAACGGTCACAGGCCCACCATAATAAAACTAATATGGATTGCAAACCAAAGGTTTACTGCCAGATCAATCTGTGTGTGTGTGTGTGTTAGTGTGTGTGTGTGTGTGTGTGTGTGTGTGTGTGTGTGTGTGTGTGTGTGTGTGTGTGTGTGTGTGTGTGTGTGTGTGTGTGTGTGTGTGTGTGTGTGTGTGTGTGTGTGTGTGTGTGTGTGTGTGTGTGTGTGTGTGCAAACGCTTGTTCTGTTCAACATCCTGCAGAAATATGATGTATTACATCTGGAACCTGCTCTGGCGTTGCCATGGCAACACCTGTCATGCTGACAGGCACCCCATTTGAGCACTCAAACACACGCATGCACACTTTCCGCATGCACAGTGGTAATGAGAGAGCGAGAGACTGGCAGAACGCCAGGGCCGTCTACACAAACGCACACACACACACACACACACACACACACATTCAAGCATGCTTCCCCCCTTGAACTAGAACATTCTGAGCACACACACTGAGGATATTCAAACAGGGCTGCTCAGATCAGCCTGCTGGATACATCTTTTTTCTGTTTGAGGGAACAATTTGTCCATTTTGTTAAGAGGATATTTCACCCTCCTCAAGGCTTTTAAAATCTATTGTTGAGCCTAACTATAAGGTTAAGGGTCTGAAGATTAAACTGTATGAGAGTCACAACCCGATAGCAGAGGACAAAGAATCATCTGAATTTCTGTGGACTGCTCTTACAGCTACATGTTATATTGAAAGTTTAGTTTGATGAAATCTTTTACAGTCAGGATTAGCTTTTTGGTAGCTCTTTTTTCCCCATCCTTTAGCCTCAACGTCTGTCACGAGCTCCCCTCCCATCACATCATTCTCCTTTTGTCATTCACACTTTGAAGTGCATTCTCTCACCCTCCAAGGGCAGTGACAAAAGGCCAGTTCTGACTGCCCATGACAAAGGTTCTCAGGTTAATCTGCATGCCACCAACCGTTTCATGGACCAACGGGAACGCTAAAGTCTGCTGTACAGTCTGAACTCAAAAAGCAAAAATGCAAATGTACGCTCAGTAGATGTTTTGTACGAAAACTTTGAAATATTTACCCCAACAGTCAACAGTGATGCTTTGTGTGAATGAACTTGCATGCACCACAATGTTTTAAAGTTAAAAGATAATGATGCTTACAGCTTTAAATTTTGAGAAGAAATGTGTAAATTGTGCCTTTGTTCAGCACAATTTAAAGTTATAATTTGCTAAAAAGCCCTAAACACAGTTAACTCTGCTTGAGTGTCTCTCTTCCTTGTTTTCTGCCAGCAGTTTTAATTTTTGAATAAACAACAAACTTGCTTTGGCTACTGTGAGTTCTTTGAGACACGTGACACTATGATACTGATAGTTTTGTAAATATACAGATAGAACTTGCCTCCCAAAGTGCTGCTTAAATCTGGAGGGATGATTAAAGAGTAATTTTAACCAACTAACATAAACTAATTTGACTTTGCTTGTGTAAAGTAGCGTACGGTAGTTAGCAGTTAGCATAACTCTAACTAACTCATGGATCATGGAATCATAGAACTTGTGGAACCTGCTTTCGAGTTATATCATTAATAATAATAGTAATAATGATAATTATCATTATAACAATTTCCGAAAAAGTTAAGCTGATTGCCAAAAGAGCAAAATCCGTAGGCCATTTCACAGTCATACAAGTTTGTAAATTATTGAAAATTCATCTGAATCTTTGACAAAATAATGGATGAATAATTAGGGAATAACTAAAATTAACTAGTATAGATTTGGTAAAGTAAGTTATCTTTGCTTATAGTTAGCTGATAGTTAGCAGTTAGTGTATAAGCAGGTTCTGACTGCTGCAGCTGTCAGCACCAGTGAAGCAGAACCTGATCTTTACTCACATTTCCATTACCCCTACATTTACTAAAAAAAACCTAAATAGTGCATAAAAAAAACGTGTAATGGCAAACGGCTGTAATTCTAATGAGTTGGTTTTTCAGATATGCTGATAATCCAGTTTACTGCAAAAGTGTGATGGAAACGCTTTTTTCGCAATTCTTTCGCAATTGCACGTCACCGGAAGCGCATTGTTTTGAAGAGAAGTCTCACAGGAATGGATACAGTGAGAGATCTAGGAGAGTTACGCTCATACAGCGGAAACACTGACCCCCCTGAAGCGGTACCTTTATCGCATAGTCAGAGTTTCGCTTTTCCTTTGCTAAAAAAGTGTAATGGAAATGCGACTTTTTTCGAGTCGTATCATTCCTCTCATCATGACCAGAAAGCTTAAAATAAGAAAAAATCCTACACAGCTGATCTTTTTGAGAGCAAAAATCCACGACATCTAGGCCCGTGCTAATCTGCAGTCCAGCATCATAAAAACGTGTAGGCCGTTGAAAACAATTCTGCCTTCCTGACAAAACAAAACAATCGAACTGGACTGAATTTTCTTGTTGCTGGGATAACTCGCACAGATAAAGCAGTTGATTTCGAGCTGATTTCTACATGGTTATGTTCAGAGAGACTGGAGAGGCCAATTTGCTCTACTCGCTCCACAGTTCCCACCTTTGACCTAGAAGCACTGTAAGAAGTCCATACCTAGCAACACAGAGAAAAACAGCGAAGTGTGACATACTTTAGTTAGTAATAGATTCCCTTCCCTGGAACAAAGAAAGAGTCCAATTAAATGGCTTGAAGTTATAGCTGTAGCACCACTAAACCGTGGATGTAAACGTAATGACTCCACTCTAAAAGGAGGTGTGCCATTGAAGTAACCAGACTGTATGTTGGTGTGAATGTCTTTGAAAGTAGGCTGCCGAGTTAAAAGAACATTCCTCTTTTCTACCCCCACACAGACGCATGGGCCTCTGACAACGACACTCTGCTTTCACGGCATGGACGTTGGCATGTCGTGGGGAAGCGGAGTTGTTGTATGTTAATTTAAGTCTGCGCATGGTTTTATGTAGCAAACTAAACGGTGTATCTGAGTGTTTTTATTCAGTCTGTCACTTCTGTCTGGAAGGTAAAAAAAGAAATATATTCAGCCTAGATCAATGACAATAGGACCAGCCAGCCTCTGTTCCCTGTGACTGCTGGTCTGCACGACTTCCTGCAGTCGTAGAAAACCAAGGCCAGCAGTGAATCAGTGATATGAATATAAATGAGGGGGGATTTAAATAAAGCGGTACATTTCAATATGCTATACTGTAACCCAGCACACTTATCATGGTTAACTGCTTATTCAAGACCCGGAGAAGGATTATGGGGACAGAAATGGAAAGATTACATGGAACATCTAAATATTCTAGTAAAATTTGTAAACTCTGTATGCGTTTTGTGCATAACAAAGACTGCAAAGGTGAATAAAAGTAGTAGTTTTATAAGTGTTGCTGGTAATCATGTTGATACGTTGTGTATGTATATGAATGTGAAGGCCGTGAGATGTTCTAGGAAGTAGTCGTACTTATAGCCATAACAAAATCCGTTTCAAGGCAGATGTCGTGCCAGAGAGTAAGCAGGCTATAGGTGAAAGACAGGGACTTTTAACGTGCACAGATTGAAGCAAAAATCAGACGTTGGTTTTATTTGTACATCCACAAGGTCAGATAATAAGTCGGAGTAAACCGTGTAGAGATAATAGACATTGGAGATTGGAGAAGGTTGTGCATTGAACATCCTAAAAACAAATAACTTGTTCTGCACTTGAGTGGAGACAGCTTTGCAAATATCATTATTCCAAGCATGGTGAGTTATTGACCGGTATCCTTTTTAGGTACCAAGGTAGAACAAAAACAACTATAAAAGGATGAGGTATTCACAGTGAGGTTACCGAGCAGTGGTCTGCCATATGGCACATCATTTATTTTTCCCGTTTTCTTATTATTCTCCTTCTTACAACCAAGTGGTGTTATAAGATTAACATGAATGTGTGAGGGCAGCACTGTGGTTGGTTGGTTAGCACTGTTGCCACACAGCAAGAAGGTTCCTGGTTCGACTCCCTGGCACAACAGGGTCTTTCTGTGTGGAGTTTGCATGTTCTCCCTGTGCTTGCGTGGGTTTCCTCTGGGTACTCCGGCTTCCTCCCACAGTCCAAAAACATGCATGCTAGGTTAATTGGTGATTCTTAATTGCCTGTGAGTGTGAGTGTGAGGGTACCTGGTTGTGTGTGTATCTATGTGACCCTGCGATAGACTGGCGACCTGTCCAGGGTGAACCCCTGCCTCTGGAGACATAAAGGTAAAGACTGATAACATCAGGTTGTAAATGTAGTTTTTACTATAATACAAATCTTCCATGTTTGTATTCCAGTACTATGTACCAGCTGTGAAACTGAAGGCAGTGCCATATGTATAAAGAATGAATGAAGGGGAGATTTGCACCTTCCTGCTTTTGTTGGATGACAGAAACATAAAGGGATACGCAGCACTGACAAAAAAGTCACATTAATATTGTTGGACCACCTTTCGCTTTCATTACAGCATTGTTTCACTGAGCTTCTGCAAGGTTGCAACATGGGCGTATGCCCAGAGCTACATTCTTCCTGTTTTTGCCAATATTTTGTGTTGATGATTTTTCTGGCACTTCTTATGAGGGGGCCCGTCCATGCATGAAAATGATGTCTCCTGCTCTGTAAACCCATCTTTCAAATTTTAAACCCAGTGAATCCTGCCATCGATATTTTAGCATTTACTCTACCTGTCAGGGAAGAAAAAAAATATTGATTGATTGAAAAAGGTCAACTTACCTCAGTTTTTGGGGCACATAATGCTGAAGAATTAAAATCTTTCAGGATTTTTTAACATTTTTTCCAGGTAGGACAATTTAATCGTTTAGTAATCTTCTCAGTTAGTTATTTTGCTTGTTGTACACCAATAGTTTGACCCTTCTGAAGCAGAGCACCATCTTTATCATGATCACAGGATTGTGTTTCAACACAGCAGGTGAGTATTATAAAATGGTATATTTCTGTGTCACTGTCCTACAATGCAGGTGAACACGGTAGAGGCAAACCATGATCCTTTCCTTGGCTGAGTAGTTTTGCTTCCCCGTCTTAACTGAATTGTGAACAAAATTGAAAGGAAACAGGAAAAAAAAAGAAAATAAGTGAAAACACTATCCCCAAAGTGCTTCCTAAATTGGGTCTCAAAATTCTCATGAATGTAAAAGCTGTGCCTCTACCTGCCACTACCTTTTCACCCTCTTGCAGTAAATTCTCCAGGTTGGCAACAGCATGTTTGCTTGTTGTATGATGATGGAGTTGATGTCAAACTATGGATAGCAAAAAGTTTTCCACAGCTCAATCGGAACAAAACGGAGATCTTGTTAATTGCTCTCCAAGATCAGAGAGAGTAAACACTCGTTTACATGCACTAACAGAAAGTCGAATTGTTGCCTTAATCCGACCAATTTTTTATTTTTAAAAGCCATGTATACACCTTAGCTGGGCCGAATTGAAGCTCTTGAGATCGAGCTATTAGTACCAGATAATGCAGTCCTAATTTCGGTGATAATTTCGGTGTGTATACCCAACAACAACATTGCTGTGTAACATTAGGGTCAATTTTTTCGCAATGTTGTTGTCCTCCTTAGCGCTTATTTACTAATTGTACCAGAAGAATGTCAACACGAAAGTACATGTGGCGCCACCTAGTCGAACGTACCTCACTCAATAATCGATTGTCTTCTTGCACATGTATACTTGGATTTCTGGGAAACTCCAGTTTAATTCTTAGCCATATTGTTGCCAAAAGCTTGATTTAGATGTGCATGTAACCGCACTGACTGAGTACAATGGCACTGGTTCATCTTGGACTTGGATCTGAGTTGTGATTCCCACATAAAATCTGTCACGAAGAAAGCCTCCTATCACTTGAGAAACATCCCAAGAGTCCGACTGTTTCTGTTTCAAGCCAACAGATACTTTGGTCCATGCTTTTATTACATGCAGGGGGATTTTTGTAATTCTCTTCTTTCTGGTCTCAAAAATATTGCTCAATTACAGTCATTTCAAAACTCAGCAGCATGTATGCTAACACCAAAAAGAGAGTGAACATTACATCTATTGCAATGTCCCAGCGCTGGCTAGTTGTTTTTTCAATATTCATTTTAAGATCCTTTTATGGGTTTATAAAACTGTCAATGATTTTTTTCCTTCATGTCTGACCGTGTTGCTTACATTTTATAATCATCTTCAGACTGTCTTCTGTTGGCAATTTATTAATCATTTCCAGTGCTGGAACAAAAACACAGTGAAGCTTCCTTTGACTATTACAGCCCATTTTTGTGGAATGATCTACCAGAAGACTTGAGAGCAGTGAAAGTCAGGATAAATGTTATAACGTTAGGTAGGTTAACATGAGCAAAGTTGATCTAAAATGGATATTATCACGTAACGGTGTCCAACTGGCCACGCTTCATTCACCACATTTGGGCAGAATCAGTTCCTGCTAATCTGGTATTTGTAGCTATTATGGTTTTGTTGGGTTTTCCTGTTTTCTCCTTATAGCCTCAAATTAGTTGAAGTTTGAATATTTCCTGGTTTATTTTGAAAGTGCCTTCACTGGTGCATGACTTCCCTGGTCTGCTCAGTCCATGGTCCACACCAAGTAGCAACATTCTCTGTTCAGACCAAATGTTTCTGCCTTTGTCTTTTGTGCCAGCTTTTTTTATTTTTCAATTTTGGTTATCTTGCCCAGCATTATTATTTAGTTTTAATATTATTATTACTATTATCATTATTGTTGTTGTTGTTGTTATTGTTATTAAAAAATGTGTGGATAACACAGTGTAACTAAAGTGTGGAACTATAGTTTGATTATATTAAGTTAAAGTTACTGTGTGTTATTGTGTTTCTGCTCCACTGTACACATTTCACAGTGGATCTTCTAAGGTGGGAAAAATATAAATATTTAAAAGTAAGGGGACTAAATGATGAATATGTAATATACTTGAGAGCAAATATGAGACATATTCGAATGCAATAAAGTAACTGGTCTTATTTTGTTTTAGGGAATGTTTTATTTGTGTCTTTTAGCGTTTTTTCTTTGTATCATGCTTTGTGGTATTGAAATGAATTCTGTTAGTTAAAAAAAACACAATCTTTAATTGCACTGACCTTTAGGATTACTTAATTGATTAACCAAACCCCAATTGTTGCACATCAAAGAACATTGGGAGATATTTTTTTATTTAATATTCAAATTCAATTAGTTATTTAGTTATGTAAGTTGGGTTTGCTCCAATACACAACAAAAACATCCTGTTCTGGTTTTATATGGTGACTCTCACACCAGTACTTCTGACCTGCCCTCGTACCGACAGTATAGTGTACAGCAGCAAAGAGACTGCAGACACCAGTAGAAATGTAATTTGACACTCTGTGGACAACCCGTGTGCACACCAAGCTCACCGTGCAGCACTGTGAGCACTGCAGCTTATGAGTGTGCACTTCTGTACTCAGGACAAGCCTATTACTACTTGACATGCAAATCTCTTTTCTGACCTTCTTCAGGCTGTCAGTCTGTTTCTCTCTCTTGCACTCTCACCCCCCTCCACATAATCTCTCTGTCTCACTCTCTCCCTCCGTTTACTAACTTAATGTTCCCTGCTCCCGTCTGCTCCCTTTCCTCTTTTTTTTCTTCCTGCACAATTTCACATATCAGGCCAATTTTCTCTGCCTCGTTCTTCCTCTCCACAACAATGTGCTTTCCATTTTTTGCCTCTATGAACACAGACACGGTCACAATAGAAACAGGCACATTTGAAGACCTGCTTCCCAAACACCGTTTTTAAAACACCTCTTTATATGACCATGTTATGCACGTTTTGATTACATGTTGAGCTGTGCAAACAAGTCTTGATGTTTTATCAGTTCACCATCTGTAAATGTGCACTTACACGTTGACCCGAGTCTGTTTGTGAAGTAACCAAGTTATTTCCTGGACTGGAACTTCTGCAAGTGTGTGTGTGTGTGTGTGTGTGTGTGTGTGTGTGTGTGTGTGTGTGTGTGTGTGTGTGTGTGTGTGTGTGTGTGTGTGTGTGTGTGTGTGTGTGTGTGTGTGTGTGTGTGTGTGTGTGTGTGTGTGTGTGTGTGTGTGTGTGTGTGTGTGTGTGAGAATGAATGATTAAACCTTGACTTGGTGTGTATACACTGCTTTGCTTATCAGTGTGACTGCCTTGCCACAGATTATTGCCAAACACTCGGCTGCCAGCGAGCCTCTTTTTCATTAATTTATCCCAGCAATAATTTTCTAACCTTTCAAACGTGCATGTCTAAACTTACTGGTATTGGAGCAACCTTAGGTTTTTATTTGTGATCAAAGTTAACAGTTTGAGATATGTGTATTCGTATCACCAAACGTTGAAAATCACGATTGTGTCATGTAATTAGCCACATTAATGATGTGTGCGATAATCTCTTATGACATTATCATTTTGTAGTCTTTGGTTCAGGTTTAAACTGGATTTAGTGCAGACTCCCTCAAAAAGGGAGTTCAAGAGGGTTACGGAAAGAGGCTTAAAATAAAAGACCCAATAACAACTGTATCAAAGCCGTAAACATATTTTGACCCACCTTAAAGCATCTTCATCAGTTCCAGCAGTCATTTGTAGTCTGAGTAAGCGTGACTCTGCTCTATTAAAGACTTGTTCACGCTGCCTGATAGACCTGTCAGTTCAAGGGTTTGTTTGGATGCATGTCAAAGTGCCCTAAATCGTCTGATAATCATGTCAGAACATCCTGCTGTCTCCCTCGTTTCACCAGCTACCTCAAAAATGTGTTGCTCAATGCTACAACTGCAGGATGCTTGTTTCCTAATAGACAAATGCTTCGTCTGTGTTTTTATAGCTTTCATATGATATCATACCTGCTGGAATACTCTTTTACTTTATCTTATTTCATTGATTATTAAAATAAATCAAAATATTTTGGGAGTGTTTATTGCTGAATTCCCAGATTGCCACCAATACACCATCAGTAGTAGAAATCTATACTCAGGCTTTTGGTAGTATTTGTTCGTATTTACCCTCTTACTCATACTCTGTATAATTTGTTCTGGCTGTCTTTGAAACTTGGACAAATAAAATCATTACTTGGCAGTGACAAACCCTGCCTCTTCCTACTCTTCCTCACAGTCAAACACAAACAGATAAGAGAGGCACTTTGTGAACAAGGATGGGGGTTGTTTTGGCCTCTGGTGGGTCAATGGTCATTGCCTTGCGCACACGCTTTGCTGCTCTCTCCTGTAAGCAGCAGCAGCCTTTGTCTCCCTGATGAAACGCTGGCAGATTCCACACTGTATTTGTTTCTCTATTGTCTAGGCATCTATCTCCTCTTTTTGTTCCCCTCCTTTATTTCCTTGCATAACAGCTAAAGTATCGCATCAATGGCAAACGTTAAACATGTGACCACATGAGAAACGTACAAAAGTTCTCCATATACTTTACTTGTTATTGTTATTATACTACAAAACGTTGTGCTAAAGAGTGAGATATTTTCACTCTTTCTTCTATATGCCTACATATTTTGGGTTAAGTTAATCATGAATAATAGCTTACACCTATATATTTTCCTGACAGCTGAAGGCTTTGAAACATTATCAATCATCTCTCAGAATAACATGTTAATTGAATAAATGAAACCTCAACAAATCTACAGTATATAGTGCTGGTAAGGATTGCGCTGGAAGGTTTTTCACTTCAGCATTTTTAATATCTTGAGTACATTTTTGCGCTTCAGCATCATTTTACATACCTGGGCAGAGATTTGATCATTGTAATCTTTACTCTTCACATTTTAAGAGCTGGTTAAGTGTATTAATAATATTCTTCTGAATTTGAATTTCTATGTATCTTATCAGGTAAAAATGATATAAAGCTACAAATGTATGCATAGTTAGGGTTGTTTTTTCTTTCGGAGTGACAGCTGCTTTGCAATCTGTGGTGTCAAAGGGGAAGCCGTCATACCTGTAGCTACTTATTGCTTAGCATTTATGGTGATATTGACGTGTGAGCTGTGAAGGAAGCATGATTTATCCTTCTCCATCAAATCCAAGCTGTCACAACACAGAGCCTCTGCGTTGCCTGATGTGCACCTCCAACATTTTCTGACTTCATATCAACCCAGTGCAGTCTAAAAGGATTGTGATTGGTCGGTGTATTGCATCATTTCTGACACTTCACTTTGGTGCTTGGTCCTTTCTGCTAGACCCGTTCAAAGAGCGTACAGACTACCGCTACGTATGACTTCTCTTCTGTTTACTATGCGATATTTGCAGTTGAAACGTTTGCTGTTCCGTACCGCTCAACTCTTACTCCAAAATAATGCAATGTCATGAAAGATATTTCCAAAAATTGACACCTTCTGGCGTCTAGGTGGTGAAATTGCTTTACGGCACTATGTGACGCATAAACCTCTATGCACCTTGAAAAGGTACAAACGGTGTTAAGGCAGGGGCCTTCCCTTTGCGTGGGGTTGACTCAAAGGGAAGGCCCCTGCTTAAGAGCTGAGAGAGCTTCATGACTCTGATTTGAAAGATATTATTGCCCGTTGTGGTAACTGTACTAGCAGCCTGCTGTGACCAGTGATGAGTTGGCAAAGATTGCAAGGATTCAAGGCCAAAGGTGGCCTGACCGGAGCAGTCAGATGAAGACTGATGGCGGCTTGCTCCGGCTTTAAGCCGGGGGCTGAGTTGGTGGACATGGACTGAGCTGGGAGGGGAGGCAGCTTTTAGCTGCTGCTACCTACTGCTCTCACCAAGTCACCTAGCTGGAGAACAACTAGCCTCGGTCATCCAGCTAGTGAAGGATGGCCATGGTAGCTTCCAACAACTTAGCCAGATTTGAGCTGAATGAAAGTAGGTTACATCAACATGAGATAAGCAAAACATAGCTGGGTTGTGGTAACCATACACTGCGAGAATACTGGACAGGTGATCGTGATGTCACCCATATATTTTAATATATATGAATGGATCTGCAGCTGAATGTTTGAACTGGAATATCTCGTTTCAGATATCGCTTCAGTAGCAAACTCAAAGATGGTCACATTCTTGCCTTAATCCGACAGATATCGAATTTTTGAAAGCCATGTTTACACCTTAGCCGGGCTGTAGTCGAACTGAACTGAAGCTCTTGAGATCAAGCTGTTAGTGTCAGATAATGTTGTTCTAATCCGAGTTATTCCGGCATGTATACGCTACTGACTGCCCCGGAACCCCTCCTCCTAGAAGTAACAACACCGCAAAAGCCAGAATATCAACACAGTTGGAGAAGAAAAAGACGAACAACAAAGAAGGAACCGGAAGAATGCCAATGCAAAAGTGCGTGTAGCGCCACCTAGCATCGCAGAGTTGAAAGCACCTCACTAAATAATCGATTGTCTGCTCGTGCATCTATACTTTGATTTCTCTGACCCTCCAGTTTAGTCCTTAGCTAGATTGTTGCCAATAGCTTGATTCAGACGGCATGTAACCGTCATCTCCAATTCCACATCAGAATAATGACTGCTTTGAATCTAGAAACGTTGTGCTAATTTTGAAGTTTTCCCACTCCACTGCCCAATAAATTCAGCATATGGTTCAAGGGTGACTGTGACTGTATGAGTGTGTGAGTGTGTTTTCAGCTACAGTATCAACCTTTTCTTCTTGTGTAGGCTGAATAAATGAACAAAGTGATCATGATTGATCATTGTTTTTTTTCTTTTAGTTTTCTGATTTTGTATTTTAAACTGAGAAGTTTTTAGATTAATAACATTTTTAAATTTGTATGTATTTGTGTTTCTAAATCATGTTTTTCTCATGAGTTTTTAGAATAGAGAAACATATATTTATCTTCACGCAATTTCATATTTGATGAACATCTAAAGTGGGTAGTACAAAGTTGGGATGAACAAGCATCAACCTTCAACCATCCAGGTTGAAGCAAACCTGGAAGTAAGTAAAACTGCAGTTCATTGACTGACCACTGGGAGCTGGTTAAACAAGCAAGTTTGAGTCTGCAGTTCAAACATCCAAAAGCCTGGTGCTAAAACAGTTTTGGTCTCCATCAATATAACATTACATTAAGATTATCATTTTATTATTACACGATTAGTATAGTATTAGTATCAGTATATACACTTAAAATTATGTTCAAATTAAAATTAAAATGATGTTGTTTGGACAGATTTGATATACATTTGAAGACCCAGCACACGCTGGAGAGACTATGTCTCTCGGCTGGCCTGGGAACGTCTCGGAATCCCCTGGAAGAGCTGGAGGAAATGTATGTGGTGAAGGAAGTCTGGGCATCTCTGTTGAGACTGCTGCCCCCGCGACCCCGTTACGGATAAGTGGTGGAAAATGGATGGATGGATATACATGATCAAATCAATAAAAAATGCAATGCAAAGCGCTAATTATATTATTTAGCATCATAGGAAGGTCAGAATAAGCTAAGTCAACAGGCTTTAATTGACATAAGTCGGACATCCTCAGCTTTCTAGGCTGCCTTTCTGTACTTATTTGCAATATGATGCCATGGTTGCCGTTCAGGAGATAGAGCTGACAAAGTGGCTAAAAAGGGAGCTTTTGTACTGTATTGCTGTGTTGTTGTTTTTTTAATCAAAACATTGGAACCTCAAAAAAAAGCTTCATCCTTTATTGTTATTTGATAATTAAATAATTCAGGTAAATCAATCAGAATATTTTCTTTTTTTTAGTATCAGGATACATTACACTTCTTTTGAGTCGCTTAATCACGTCGAGACTTGAGAGGACTTTCCCCGCTTGTCATAATTTCTCTGTGATACTATGGAGGTAGATTTGTGTCTTAATTATTCAATCAAAAAAATTGCGTCAATCAAAAAAAATCACTTCAAATAGAAAAAATATTTTCAATCCAAAAAAAAGTGTTCAAATGCAATTTTTTTTCATTGAAAATATTTGTTTCTTTTTGAAGCAACTTTTTTGATTAAATGATAAAGACACAAATGTCCTACCCATAATATGGCCCAAACACAAAAAAACACTACTTCAATCAAAAAGGTTGCTTCAAACAAAAAAAAACTTCACTTCCATCAAAGAAAACATTTCCAATCAAAGAAAAAACAGTGTTCAATATTTTTTTGCATTCAACCACTTTTTTTCTTTGATTGAATTTTTTTTTTGATTGAAATGAAAATATTTTTAATTGAAAATATATTTTGAGATTGAAGCAATCTTTTTTTTTTATTTAATAATTAAGACACAAATCTACCTCCATAGTATAACAGAGAAATTATGACAAGCGGGGAAAGTCCTCTCAAGTCTCTTTAAGTGATTAAGTGACTCAAAAGAAGTGTAATGTATCCTGATACTAAAAAAAAGAAAATATTATGATTGATTTACCTGAATTATTTAATTACCAAGCCTTTCAGGAGATAGAACTGACAAAGTGGCTAAAAGGGGAGCTTTTGTACTGTATTGCTTTGTTTTTTTTATCAAAACATTGTAACCTCAAAAAAAAGCTTCATCCTTTATTGTTATTTGATAATTAAATAATTCAGGTAAATCAATCAAAATATTTTCTTTTTTTTGTATCAGGATACATTACACTTCTTTTGAGCCTTGAGAGGACTTTCCCCGCTTGTCATAATTTCTTTGTGATACTATGGAGGTAGAGCTTTTTTTTGAGTCTCAAATATTTTTTTGCATTCAACCACTTTTTTTCTTTGAATTTTTTTTTGATTGAAGTGAATTTTTTTAATTGAGCTTTTGTACTGTATTGCTGTGAGTTGTTTTTTTTTTTCATCAAAACATTGGAACCTCAAAAAAAGCTTCATCCTTTATTGTTATTTGATAATTAAATAATTCAGGTAAATCAATCAAAATATTATTATTTTTTATTAGTATCAGGATACATTACACTTCTTTTAAGCCTTGAGAGGACTGTCCCCGCTTGTCATAATTCCTCCGTTTCTCTGCTTTAATTGCGCTGGTCCCTGGGAGGAAGTGGTGTAGAGTTTCCTGCCTCGCCGCTGCCTCACAGCCGAGCTGAGACAGAGCAAAGCGACGGGAGCTCAGCAGCGGCGAGACAAGAAAATGGCGATCATGCAGGATGAATGCCTCCCCTCGTAGATGCTGCAGACGCGTTGACTTTCTTTAGCCTTACAGTCGGCTTTCCTTTCCACTCTGTTGCACTTTATACTTCAATGAGGTGAGGCTGCTGGTGTGTTTTATCTGTGTTTGTATGTGTCGAGTTGGTGGAGCCGGGGGGGGTTAGTGGAACAGCCGCTGTTGTTTTAGTTAGCCGCGGCTCGGCTAATGCACGGTGCAATATACACAAAACACACCGTAAAAGCACCGGGGGGTGGAGAAACATTTAAAAACGCACGACTAATCCACATGTGCATTTCAAGGCGGTTTAACCTTGCGCTCGCAGGCAGCACTAACTAGTACTAGTCAACTCCGGCTCGCCAAACTGTATGCATTTTTGATCAAATGTCCCTTGTTTATATTTCTAAATAACATATCTGGTAATTTCTCCATGTATCACCATTTTTTTTTCTTCTGATTATGCGGCGCTTTTACTTGAATCGCTGCATTTGGAGTGGGACCGCGTTAAATCGACGCAGAGGGTACGGCGTAGGGTACGCGGCGACGTGCACCGTACGGCGCGCGTCGCCGCGTACCCTACGCCGTAGGCTCTGCGTCGGTGCTACGCAGAATCAGCCGTGAGCGGTAGCGTTAGCAGCGTGCTACCTTGACGCAGGTCGCTCCCCGCTCGCAGCGCCGTCTCCTCCGACTCTCCGGCCGCTTGCATTCATCAGATTAACGTGTCGACATCAGTATTCAACCGAAATGATGTGGTGTGAAACTTGTCATTAGTGGGGTTTTGTCATTAAAACAAGTGAAGCTGCAGAGTTGTTGTTCGAGCCTGTGCCTTTAGCGCCCTCTGTCGGCGGGTGGCGGCACTGCAGCTGGAGCAGCTCAGCTCGGCTCGCCTGCTTTCTGCGGTCTATTCGCCATACTTTGTACGGCGAGGCGACGACACGGTAAACACGACGCAGTTACGCTGGAATTGAATTATATCGACAGTCACTGTGTGTCACGTGAAAGCCGTGGGTTTTTGACTGCACTGAACAAACAGCAGGCTCGAGAGGAGCCATGTTGGTTAAGCTGTAAGTCGGGCAACAGCTGAGATAATGGCCGATCAGGACCGAGCTGTAACTTTGACCTACACACACACACACACACACACACACACACACACACACACACACTCACACACACTGTTTCTCTCTGTACGTCATTTCTATACAAACGTCCTCCTGTCACCTTGTAGGGCCTGAGCTCACTGGGGCCCTGCTTGTGCATTGCCCTGTTATGCAGTTTATGCAGTTCAACCTGCATTTCCACATATGAAATACTTTTCATAGGGAAATTACTGATCATTTTGAGTTTGTTTGTTTGTATGTATGTATGTGGAGGATAGGTTGTAGCATTGTACACGTAATTCATGAAATGTTAATGGTTAAACTCTTGTATTTTTCCATGTACTCTTATTTTTATTTTTTAACCAGCAACTGTTTACTTGCAATAAACCAGTAATTTGATGCAGACAGGCATTCAGGTTAAATTGAATTTTGCGATTTTTAAATTTGTTTTACAGCAACAGTGTCTTGGATCCCTATGGGGCTGGTTTTAATTGTTCTTTCTATTTCAGAGATTTGGAATTGGAAGCTGTTGCCACCAAAGAAACTGAAGCATCTTAACAGGTCAGTGGGCCTCCACAAACACACACCCGGGATCCAGTGCACATTAACGAGACCTGGCTAGAAATCAACAGAATTTAATGGAACAGTCCTGTATAAAAAGCTGACCTTTTTTAAAGGTGTGTTTTTTTTTTATTTTATTTTTTCAAGTATAGAAACTAAATATATTATGTCATGTTCGGTTGTCAGTAGTTTATAGTCCAGTTGGACTGTGTCAAAGTGGCAGATATTGTCCCTTATTTGTGTTAGTTATGGTAGGCTGTGGAACAGTCATGGGTTTGTATATCAGTAGAGTTGAACAGTGCAACACAACTGAACATACTAATGTAACTGGCTGTAGGATTTATTGCAGGATTAATATTATCATTCTCAATATAATGAAATTAGCAGTGTTCTTGCATATTAAAGTAAAAGCTACAATTTGTATTGGCCTTCTAGCTGATTCTCTGTAGATGATACAGGATCTGTGTCTGTGTGGTGTGCTGCCAAAGGGCTGTATGTGTGTGTGTTTGGGGTTTAGGGGGTGTCAGGGGGGCATGGGATGGGCAGCTCCTGCTTATGCTAGCACATGCAGTTCCGTTTGCGTTGAATTGGAGGGTCTGGGTTGGTCTAGGCTGCATTGTGCTGAGTAAGCTTTGCTGTTTTAAAATCGCTTAATGAGAAGCCCGAGTCCTGATGTTTTGTGTGCAGAGAGGCGTTTGTGCAGCTCTTTGTGTTCATACAGTCGGTCTACATGCAGCCACACAATAGAGCTGTAGCCCTTAACTAGTTCATCATCTTGTTCAAAAGGCAGTTCAATCTTTTCTGTGATTACATTCTTGACCTCCACCCCCCCAGTTGTGTAATTGTAGAAAATGAACAGTGCCTCTGAATGCCAGAAATATTGGAATTTCATTTGAGTGCAACTATTAATGGTTTTTGTTGTTTGGTAAGGTGCTCTGTTATGGTGGTTTGTTTTGGAATGGTTGCTACAGCTAGTTTATGTTTCACAGTTTCCTAGCACTGGGACATATTTTCCAGCTGTGTAAATGTGCATGTGACTGCTGGTAATGCAGTGTAATAGGGGAAAATTATATTCATGTTCTTAGATATAAAAGCTTTTGAATGGTTTTTAATATTGTGTGTAGCAAGCAGTACTATGCAGCTTGAAATCATTTCAGCAGAGTTTTTGAGATTCTTTTAGTGTTGTGTTTATAAAGAAAATCGTTTTACAAAGTTTACAGATGGCACATGTGGATGTTTCTCTAAGAGGGAAAACAATGTCAGAAATCTGGTTCTCTTGCGGCTCTTGTGGATGTTGGATTCCTCAGGTCGAAAACAGAATTCATGTCGACAACCTCTACATTTGAAGTCCATTAGCATGAGTTGAGCAGAACTCTCAGAAACATGCTTGAAAAATGTGTTCAGTTCTGAGGAATGTTATTTCTTTGTCTTTGACTCATCTGTTTGCTTGCTTCACTTTCGGTTTTGAGAGCCACTTTTCAAACGATTGTTCTTTAAACATGCTCTCAGTCTTGCCTAAAGACGGAAAATGCTTTCAAGTGTAAAACAAGATGCATAAAATGACTCCAAGCTGAACTAGCCAAGCTGAGAGTGTTGGGAATTTAATACTGTAGTGCTATAAATTCTCGGGATGTTGCAACATTGCTACTTTGGTGCTGCTTTGGTGGTTGGTGATCAGGCATTTGATCAATGCCCCTTTGAAGCAATTATGTCGCACCTGTCTGACCATGAAATTTAAACAAGTTTGGCACAGAAATTGAGATTATTATTTTTTTTTTTACATTGACCTTCGCAGCCTGAGACAGGCCACGAGCCACACAAAGCCAGTTTCACACAACCAAAAGTCGTCTGGCTGTGTGGGTCTCTAAACAGACTCTAAACCTTCAACTTGCTCCATGTTTAACTTAAGACGGCACCATTCCCTGGCTGTTTTCTGCTAGGGCTATCATATTGCGTTTCTTCAGTTACTTTGACCTGAGGTGAACTGACCTCATTTTCACTGCACCAAACAGATGTAATGCAGCTAGATTTAAGATCAGAGATACGCCACAACTTTGAATTTTCTTGTCCAGGTGCAGATATGTATGTTTAATTAGTCTTTTTTTATTGTCGTTTTAAAGGTTTGACCTGCTGATTCAGATTTATTTTTTTCTCCAAGAATGACTGAATCAGAAATATCCTTTATGTTGTATCAAACAAAAGAAATGAATTGCAAGGGTGCCAGATTGTTCGACTGGTAGAGTTGTGCTCCATATATGGAGTCTTGGGCCATGTTGACATTGACAGCCCGAATTTGATTTTCAGCACGTCTGATCACAATCTTTTTCTGACAGCTTGCGTTAAATATTGGAAGTTTGTCAGTGTGCAGCAAATAAATGGTGTGGCACTATGAGCAGCCGGTATCTCCTCACCAATTGCCCAGCTGTTGGAGCTCTCCTAATTTCTTGTAGGAGCCACTGGCTGGTAAAAAGACAAAATACCAAGAGAAAGGAAATTATGTAAGTGTATCATCTATTAAACGTTTCTCAGGTGGCTTGATTGAAAACATAAATGAAACTACAACCTAGATCAATAAATCTTATCGCCCTATCATGACTCACTGAGCTTTTGTGTGCATGATGGGAAAGAAAAAGATTACCCACATGCAACTACGTCAACTGGTTAAGTTTATGTCACTATGAGCTACTGCACAGGTGATGATAAACATTTACAGTATTAAAACAAACACATTTACAGACAGACTATTTCAATGAAATTATTATTGCAAATAGCTGTATTTTATTAGTTTACTTTTTATAGGTATTTTATGGGTTGACTACTACTACTGTGATGTTAAAAGGTGTTTGATTTTTGAGCGCAGTTCATTAGAAGTGATTTTATTGATAGTGTGGTTATAAAGTATGTGATTGTAATAATTTTACTTTTTTAGTTATTCATATCATCTGTCAGAACTGCTATTTACACAGAACAGTGTTAAGGTTTCAGTGAATTTCCTGCTGCCAAAGTCAAATCAAACCCTTCTGGAAACATTTTCACTTGGAGGATGGTGGTTCAAACTTGAATAGTGCAACAATTTTTGAGAAACAGTTGGACTCCAGGGGGATGAGTTAGCTGTTTATCCTTTTATGTATTTTATACACCAGATAGTTGATACTCGTGTTTGTTTTTTCCAAAATACAAAACTGTTTTGGAGATCAAGACAAATATATCCCCCCCCCCTTTTTTTTTTTTTTAAATTTCAAATCCAGATTTTTTTTTTTACATTCAGTGTTTGTACTTTTGTAGATTAAAATGGGTGCCCTGAAAAAACGGAGCAAATGATAGGCTTATGGTAGGCTGGAATTTGAACCAACATGAGACATTCATCAGTGTGTTTGTGGCAATAAACAAGATAAAAAAAAGTTATTGAACCATTATCAGAAGCTTCTTTTGCTTGGTATTGTGTATTAAGAGCTCAAATGATGTATCAGATTTTAATGACCTTTTATTTTCAACTACGATGTATGGCTGATGATTCAGTTACACTAATTCTGTTATTTTCCCTGTAACAACATTATTTGTTTTCTCAATGATAACCAGTAAAACCCCACAGAGCCTGCGGGGTTTGTGCCTTGCAAGCTTGGACTGGCTAGCTTTGCCTTTAACTTCACAACATTGAGCACGTTTACATGTTTTAGTTGTTGGGATTAAATGTGTTTATTTTATACCTTACAGGTACTACAGATTGATAGTGTTATGTGCACTGTTTGGGATAAAAACGTTAACACCAGTATCTTCTGGCTGATGAGTTTTCTTGTTGTTTTTTTTTTTTTAAACTGCTTGTTGTGACTGTGCCAAGATGCATTTGTCAACTGGGAGGAGGACCTGCTGCTGCTATGTGGATGATGTGTATACTAGCTGGGGCCAGGAAAAAAAAAACTGAGCACATTGATATTTCTCTACTGGAAATATCACATGTTGCAAGGTCAGATCCCCCATGCCTTTGCTGAGGCATGGGGAGTTTGTGAATAGGAGATACTTGTTTTTCTATTCATTGATCAATTAAATGCACACAGGGCCTCCAGTGTTGACTCTGTGGGACATAATCATGAAATTGATGCAAATGATGTGCAAATAAGCCACATGACTACCTTTGAGGTTTGTTGGGGGAGAGAGACATGTCAAGTTTATGGGATAGTGTTTGACTGTATGTCAGGTGCAGGTCTGTAAAATCAGCTACTTCCACAATGCTACAAACCCAGTCACTACAGTTTCCTTCAGTCTTTGATTTCAGCATTAAATCACTGCTCCTACTGCATCTTTGACTGCAATAGTTAAGAACCCAAGCTTTCTTATTACTTGGACTGCAATATTTAAAAATCCACACATTCTTATTTCTACATCCGCAGAAGCACAGATATGGTTTATTTTTCAAGTGCATCAGTTGTATTTCACAGCAGGCACAGAGTTCACAAAGGGGGCAAATGGGGATCAGCAAAGTATCTTTACTGTGAGTGAATATCACAAAAGCCTAGCTTTAAATTGTGCTTTTGAGTACAGCCAGTCTCTGAAGTTTATAGAGAAATCCAGAACAACGTAACTGAGCTGTAACTAGGACATGTGGTTAACATTTACTGACTGTTTTTAAAGCTATTTTAAATCTATTGCTTTCTTCTCTCCTAAGGTAAATACAATTTATATCCACTTCAGTTATTTAGCTCTTTTATGAGGTTGTAAATAGAAAAACGAGTGACTTATTCTGTCTGCTGTTTTTCATACATCTCACTTCTCTCTCTCTCTCGTGTGTGTGTGTGTGTGTGTGTGTGTGTGTGTGTGTGTGTGTGTGTGTGTGTGTGTGTGTGTGTGTGTGTGTGTGTGTGTGTGTGTGTGTGTGTGTGTGTGTGTGTGTGTGTGTGTGTGTGTGTGTGTGTGTGTGTGTGTGTGTGTGTGTGTGTGTGTGTGTACATATACATACATTGATGGAAAACCCACAACTATGTGTTTAACAAAGGACCTAACTGTCCAGATTATTTTACCCATTTTAAAACCTTTCAAATATCATGGATGTATGGAGAGCAGTCTATCTTGAGCTGTAAAGTGATGTGTAAGTTGTTTTCTAACCATCAAGCCAGGCCTCACTGAGTTGTAAATATAATTGCATCTGGCCTTCATTTACACGCAGAAAATCATTCCTGTCAGGCAGATTGCGCCTTGGCTTCGGTTCGAAAGAGGGAAAGCAGTTAATGAAAGGGATATTCCCCTTTTCCTAGTTTATTTGGGATCTTTCCTCAACAAAAGTTTGTCCATACAGACTTGGGACCTGGAAACTATGAAAACCTTTTTTTGTTAACTTCTTTTCATTGATAGTTTTTTGCTCAGTTCATTTATTTACGTCTTTATATTCCTTACATACTTTCTGTATGAAACAAGCCTAGGTAAATGCAGGATTTTGATTGTTTGGAATTAGCTTTTTCCCATTATACTTAGCTTTTTGTTAGGATTGTGGTTGTAGCCGGAGGCTGGGGTCTTTGAAATTTTATCCAGTGTTCATTTACAAACATTTTTAACAAGCATTTTTTAGTTGTGTAAGATAGTTTTGAAATTGATTTCTTTCTTTTTATTGCTATCTGGTAATTAAATAATATGGTATATGCTTCCACTAATTCCTTTGTAAATGTTTTGCTCTTTATCTTCCTTTTTGGCTTGTGGTATCACCCCCTCCGTCCGTCGGGTTGTGGTTGTCTGGTGGAGGGCAATTGATGATTGATAAACGTATGCCATCCGCAGTGTGTTCGTTGCTCTTCAGGGGGGTTCCTAGAGTGGTCTGCTTTCGTCATTTAACCCAGAGCCATCTGCTGGAGCACTTGGGTTGAAAGTTGAGGACCTTTTTGAGCTGCTTTGTACTGTTGCAGTAGAAATTAGCATAAAAGTCAAGCGGGAGGTTTTTTTGTGAATGATGCCTCCTCTGAGTTTTAGTACCGCTTTTTAAAGGAAGTGTTTGTTTTCCGGAAGAAAGAGTTAGAAACTATTCAAGTGTAAACTTGAGTGCTTGCGTGGAGTCATATCCGGTCAGCAGGTGATCCTTCAGTGTGGCCCAGGATCCATTTGTATTCATGCTGTTTTTAAAGAGGCCACACGTGTGCCACAACAACTGTGAATCTGACTTCAACAATGAGGGCTGAATATGTCTTTTTTTTCTTCTTTTTTTTAAGCGAAGTGCATTGACTATTCAGTTTGAAAACAGTGCAAGAAGTTTCTTTTAACAGTTAATTAAATGTGCTGATTAGGATAATGATCTGTTGTGGTGTTGGAACTGCTGCATCAAAGGTTTTTTTTGATTGGATCTCGCTGTTATCGCTGGATGATGGATGCTTATTTAATGCGCGTTGGGTAATATAAACACAAGGCGTGTCATATGTAAGCTTGTGAGATGAGGGGAGGGAATACGAGTTGGAGACGTTATCCACGAAACATAAGGAAACCGGTGTGGGCGTGTAGAATGACGTATTATCCTTACATCAGCAAGATTTATACGCCGTCAGACAGGTGTAATTTTCAAAACAATGATGAACGAACATCGGGGTGAGCGTTTTTTTTGGCCAAGTTTTGCTTTTTGCAAACCCCCGGTTTGTCATTTTGGTGCCCAGTTGTTCAAACAATGGGTTCTGGACATGCACTGGTTTATGGCGTCCTCGGCTCCAAGGATGAGTCGCTCGGAGATCTCGTCTCCCCAGTTACTCATATTGCAAATTTCAATTAAAAAGTATAAAACTGTACTCGACTGCAACAACCCTTTCCATGTAAACTAGCATCTGACTTCCCAAATTCATTATTGACATTTAGAGTGAGAAGATATATCATTTGTAAAATAATGGACTAAAATGTATTGTTTTTTTTTCCCTTTTCCCTCCCTTTGTGCTTGATATTGGGCATGTTGATATTGGGCATGTTGATATTGCTATAATAAGCATTACTTGGTCTGGCAATGCCATGTGTATATAATCAATTTCCAAAAATAGTTTGCCAAACATTCACTTTTTAAATTTCATTGTTTTTTTTTAATATATATATATATATATATATATATATATATATATATATATATCTGTTCAAAATTGTATTTTACTGTAGAGCTGCATGCAGTATGTTCAATTCATGCCTGTCTCACACCTGTATCATTGTAAATGTTCCACTTGTATTGACACATTTATAATGTAGGGTAATACACATTTTAACATATATGATCATGATATTAAGGAGATGATGATTGCAATTTTTTTTCTCTTTCAAAATGAGGAATACATATATTCGTGTGTGTGTGTTTGTGTGTGGCTAATGCTGTGCCGTAATCTCATCATCGGATTATACAACAGCCTGTGGCTTTCTTCTGCAAGTGCAATGGTCTACATTCAGGGCCAGTGCAGTTAAACTATACACTCGCTAAGAGAGAAAACAGCCTAAAGGGACAGAAAGTGGAAGATGTCAGTTTATATAAAGATGCACAAATGGTAATTTTCCTGGTGGATTTACTATCCTGTGGGGCTGACCTTTTGTGTTTCACAGTAGCGCATTTACCATAAAATAAGATATAATTCTTTAATTTACCCAAATATTGAACCAGTGCAATAATTAAATTGTGTATTAATTGGCTTTCTTTATGTTCTTACACAAGTATAGAGTTATCTATGCCAACCCTGCTGTGGGTAGTGTTTGTACATGTGCACTGTTTGTGTTGCTCTGTACTTTCTTCTAGGAACAGTACTGCAGACTATGACCAGATGGTTACATTTAGCTTTTTCTTTGTTATTGAGCCAATTTTTTTGTTTTTCTTTTCTTCTTTTTTTGTTACAGCTAATCGCTGGAGTTCAGTCTGAACATGTATAGACTTTTATTGTGGTAAAATGTGAAACTACGTAGCCCTGTGGTCTGTCCACTATAGCTAATCATTCACTATGTAGTCCAGGTGTTTATCCTGTACATTGCAACATCCACGTCACGCATACTGGTTTGGGCAACATAAGACCATTTTATTTAACCACCACACCCGTGCGACAACACACAGCTGCATACGTGTTGTGAGAGAGTTGCATGTGTAAATGTCCCTGAGGAGCACATTGCAAATGTATGTTAGTTGTAGTCTATCATCTCGATTCCCTGTCTCTGGAGAGTTCAAACATTCAATACTTATTCCCACAATTGGTCAGCTATATGCATTCCTCCATGCTACTGCCAAAGGATTCAACTACAGTGAGAACATGACTGACAATGAAAAATGAAGTGGTGTGTTCCATGACTTGATTAAAAACAGGTCTGTGGTGTTGGGCAGGGCGCTGAAAAATAAACTACAGCAACTACATAGTGTCCACTGCATATATTACAGACATTGTTGGTCTATTTATTTATTTATTTGTACAGGTTAATCTCATTGAGACATGGTGTTGTACAAAATAAATTTATATCACCATAGAATTGATGTAAGTTTTTTTTTTTTTTTTTATTAGTAAAGTTGCATAAAAATTGACAATTTTTCCCCATTATAATTTAAAGCAAGGAAGAAGAAAAAACTCAACTGGTCAAATGTTTGCATGCATGCATAAAAAAACAACAACTTTCCATGAATGATTACTGAATCTATTGCAGGGTTTCAAAATGTTTACATTTTTATCCATCCGCAGTGGCCACAGCAGTTCAGTTTAAAAACTGAAATGAGGTCTGCAGCACATTTAAATTACTGTATTCTAAAATTAAAAATGTTAATGTGGCTGTAGTCTGTAACCACTAAAAAGTACACTACGCCAGAGAGAGCGGTTATTTTTGAACACAACGTTGAAGCCTGTGAGTCACCATGGGAGTGTGCGATGTCATCTTAGCTCATCAGTATTCACTGCTCAGTGATCAGTATGAATGGTACTTGGAATTGAATTAGTTGAAAAGCAATCAAAAGAGCAGTACAATGACTTGTATTCTCTGTTCTTGGAAGGATGCTAAATGTAAAGAGGGGAAAAAAACTAGTTTCCTGAGGAAACTGGCTGTCCACCATTCAAACATTATACCCTGATCTGTCACAAAACATTTTTTCAGGATAATCAAACAATAATGAAGTGGCAACGCCTTACCCCAGATTTTTTTGTGAGCACTACCATTTAGTCTTCAAGAAGCCAAAACACCACTGCAGCATATTTTCTTAACACGGTGAAGAGTTTAAACGACACAAAACTGTTTAAATGAAATGGTGGTCTTTATCAAACATTACTCAGTATTAGGGTTTAAGTGAGAGGGGTGTGTGTGTGTTTATAATGTATGATTCATGTATGCCCCTAAATTAAGTAGTCTCAAAAAAACAAAACAAAAAAATCCGGTAGGCGGTACTGTAGTCAAACCCTTTTTTTACTAATATATTAAAGTCTATCCCCGTTTTCTTATATACTCAAACACAGGGTGGCTATCAAATTAATAACCTTGCTTATCTGGTTTCTTGGATAGATACAGTTGCCCCCACAGTTTCTACAAATTCACTTCTCTACCAAATGAGTGCTTGTATAACTTTTATACATGGGATGGCTTTGGAGTACTGTGCTCTTCACTTCTCGTTCTGAGGTAAACTAACCCATCATTAAGGCAACTTTTCCTATGAAGTCCAACTATATGCAGTGAAAGCAAGGCTCTCTATTTCACACAGTTCACTTTCATTGCCGGTGCACGTTGCTTCTTAGAGGTCGGGAGTTTCTTTGGTGCTTAAACTTGTGCCATATGGGACTTTTTAATGTGGGCTAAGTGGATTCATAATGTGCTGAAAGCCCCACATATTCAAAAACTAAAAAAACTATTTTCTTAACAAGGAACATCTCCACCAGCCTTGATTTTTTGTTTCCAACTTGGGGCGTATCAGAAACTATTTGGCTGTCCTGTGTTTGGTATCTACACTTTTAAACACCTACATCCAGACTTTTTAACACCTATGATTGATGCAGAGCCAGCAGCTCGAGTGTGCCTGTCAGAAGTGGTACTTTTTAAACTTTGTCTGAAAAAAGTGGCGTAAAATTGACAAGTGAGGAAACAAATTACTTTTAAACCTGCTGCCATGTATAAAACATGGTGTCACACAATGTGATGCGATGGCGACCCCGAAAAGACTGCTTTTCTTTTTTCCCTTCTTTAAGGCTGCTTCAGTTAGACTAAGCGATGGATTCATGAGTATATGACTGAAAAAAGAAATAAAGGACTGCTCACCACTTGAGCCATTACTCAGTTGAAAGCCTTAAGAATTGCAATAGTTGAATACATCCGGCACCAAGTTTAAAGCCAGCCTTGGCTGGTGCAGATGAACTCTGTGGTGTAACAGACCTTGACTGTGGTTCGGGACAGGTCTCCCCAGCGGCTGATCCAGGATATTTCTAAGCCGTGTGGCAGCTGTGTGCTCATGTTGTACAACAGTTAGATTTACTGAAATTACATCAGTCCATTGATCCAATTGGATAATGGCAGAGAAGTAGCACCACAGAAGCAACTACTATGCTACTGAGTGGACCAGTAACAGTTCGTAGTCCATTAGAGTGCAATTTGAGCATTACGTAGGCTCACTAAAATATTTGCCCCATTCACTCTAAAATTCAGACCAGTCTGCAAAGTCATAACAAATTGTACCATTCTCGTATCCATGAATGCTACAACACCGCAGTATTAATGTTTAGTTTATCAAGGCTGCCATTAGGGTTATTAGAGTTCGGTCTTTACTCTAAAAGTTTCCCTGAGTTTAAGTTGAATTTTTTTCTCATTCAAATTACAATGAAATTAAATGGCGTATCTCCTGTTGTTAACAGGGAACACACCCACAGAGGGAAGAACAGTGGATGGAAGAGAGAGAGAGACAGAGAGCGTGACAAGGAAGGAGGATAAGATACAGGTGTGAACAAAAGGTAAGATGTCATGAGGGTTTTTTTTGTGTGCTTCTTTGTCCTTCCATGGCAGGAGTTGATGTGACTACTTGTTTCCACTAGCAGGAGTTCAGGGTAAATCTGTCAGACGGGACTCTAGGGCCGACCGTCTCCTCGGTCCCTTCGGCCACCGTGTCTCCATTACTCTAGCGCCATACAAGAACCGTTGACTGATATAAGATAGCATAGTAGACCACTAGGTGGCGGTAATGTGCATTTTTTGCTGTTCACAAACTGCCAGCAGCATAATACGAGACGAAAATGAAGAAACACGTAAAAAACGAATGCTACCGGTACTTTTTTTAAAAACATACACTGTGGTCGACGCGATTGAGATTAAAAGAAATCCCCTGCCAGACCTTTTATATTGTTGTAATATGTCACCAAGACCTGAACTAACTTGTCAGTCTATCCATTGTTTTTTGTACTCTCTAACTTCATTAAATGTACTCGTTGCAAAATCTCTCTGGTGCAAATGCTACAATTTGTGGTCGCATGATTTATGTTCACACGAGTGCTGAATGTAATCCAGATCAGCAGAGAATGCCCCGCTAGGCCAACCTGAGTCCCTCTCCTGCTACAGGGCTGTCTTTCACCCCCGTAAAGGTTCCTGAAGGCTACTTTTACAGGGCCATTCCTGGTAATGGAGACACGCACAAAAGGCCCTGAAAAATCTACCTGGAACTCACGCTAGTGGACACGCGCCTAATGTTAATGGTTACAAAGTAGAAATATCAGTCAAGTGAAGAAGCCATAAACCAACAGCTCAGACGCTCATGCTAGGGCACCATGTCTTCATTATAGATGTCTTTACTGGGTAAGTAATCCCAAAACTAGAAATCTCTTGGATCTGGAAGGTCAGCAGTGGTGGTTGTAGAAGGTTAATGAAAGGAAAAACAATGGGTGTTAACACCATAGTAAAACTAAGCAGAGGTTGGAGATATATGTAGCCTACTGCTCAGAAATATTGTTTTCCCAAAGCAACAGCTGTCACTTTAGCATGTGACTCTTTTAAGCGCAAATGCAACCTAAACTGATTTCTTAGTTGGGATTGTGGAAGCAATGTTTGTTGTGCATACAGCTGTGACCAGTTGCATTAGTTTCAAAACAATGTGCATGGGAGGAGAAAAATGAAACTTTCAACTAATTCACACATACTTAGCCTGTAAGAACATGTCTCTGCTGTCTGGTTATGTCCTGCAAGTAGTGTTGACTTTAAGCACATTTAATGGAAGAAACACAGAATAGACAAGTTCCAGCATTTAAAAAAAACTGCCATAGTCATGTTTAATGTTTTTTTTTCTAAATGATTGGTTTACATGAAAGAAACAAGTTTTGTTTAATGGTGTTGCATGTTTAACACCAAGAAAAATTAACTCATTTTTAATTATGGCCTTAAAACTGTTTACTTGGATGGTCTGGGTTCTGTTACAGAATTTTTGTCCCAGTAGTTGTGTGTGTGCGCTTTATTAAAATGGCAGTTCTGGTGCCCTTTGGCATGTGATGTAGTGGTGTTTTTCCATTTGAAGCTCTTAGTTTCCATTGAGTTTCATTAGTAAGAACCTACTACAGTTACAATGAAAACAGTCAATGCTACTGCAGGCAGAGGTCCATCTCTGATCGTGAAATGTTATACAACATTTTTGAGTCACACTTGATCAAAAGTGTTTTCATGGAATAACATTAGATTGTTGAGAGGAAATCGTTCTTAATATGTAAAAACCAACAATAAGTGGTATTACATGTTTTGGGAAACAAAAGCAACAATTCTAAAATTGAGACAAAATAATGCTCATAGACTTTATAAAACAATGGGCAAAACATTGGGTCACATTACCCATTGGTTTCTGAAGAGCGGTTTTGAAGCCCGTTTTTCTTCATCTGGGGCACAGTCATATTGATTCAGAAGCAGATGGAAATGCGGTACGTACTGTATGATAATCAAAGTTAGCTTTGCTCCCAGCTCCTTTAGCTGATGCCCGGCGAAAAATCAGCAGAGCTGCCCTCAGCCCAACATACTAAATGTCGTTTTACGCAATCTTTACTCATCATTTTTAGTAACTCACTGAAGCACTGGCAGTTTTTTTTTTTCTTCCCTTTTTTTAAAAATGCTTCTGTTCATTATTATTACAGCAGCATTAAACCACGCTTTTCAGTCATCTTTAATATACATGGCAAAGTTGCTATTAAAATATAGTCAAGCAACCACACCACATCCCTTTTGTGGTGTGGTACCGTGGGAATCTGGTAGCATGACAGGATTGGATGTGGTATTACAAATCCAATTCAAGCGTTTACAGTGCTACCTCATGATAGAAGTAATCTCGAGGCACTTTACAGAAAAAGTAATGGAGTGCAATAAAAATACAACCAAATACAGTTCAACCAAATTACTATCTACTAATTACTTTTTAGTTAAATTAACCACTGTAATAATGTTAATTCCAGTTAAATAACATTTTGTCAAATTCATTAATTTTATTCAGAATAGTGCAGTTTCCTATAAAGCAACCTTTTTAAGAAAACCCACACATCCCATTCCCTTTGCTCCTGTAATTGAGGGAAACTCTTTTAATGGGTACAAATCTCCAGCAGAATCAGGGTTGCAGAGGAGAGTTTTGCTGCCCCAGCCAGCAGAACATTCTTTACCTCCAGACGACTGAGGGAAATCCTGTGACCTCAGCATTTAAAACATAAGCCTGACAATCTACTAACAGAAGTTACATTTGAATAATCTCTGGAGCACTTAAAGCAGTGATTTGGGTGAAAAGTCACCGTGAAATAAGATGAACTGTAAAACCGCATGTAGACCTGAAGCCTTGTTTTTTGACCCTGGTGTAATATTGGTGTATTTGGTGGCGCACCTTCAAACCCCTCCCAAAGATGACGCGACAGTGGTTAACTGAAAACGTGCGCTTATCTGCTCTTGCACACACTCCAGACCACACATGTAATCACATTCACCACATGCTGTTTTGATAGGGCTATAGACGCACACTTGGCACACGTGCACCTGCATTTATTGCGTCGGGTTAATCTTGCAAGAAATGAAGGAAGTTCACACAGGAAAGATGCAGACGACATGCCTTCACTTCCTGGTTTCCTGTAGACTCTCTATTCAAAGGTATTTGCATAGTTGAGAGACACTGGTATGTACTCCTTTCGCTGGTAGAAACTTGCTTCGTCAAGCCCAAAGGAACTGGGAGTGTTCTGGGATTAGAAGTGTTTAAAAAAAATAATTAAAGAAAAATTGCATAAGAATCGTGAAAGAAGTTGAACAAGTTGATTTGTAAAACAGCTAACCAACACAACTGACTCTGCATTACTAAACTTGCAGCAAATTGTGAATTGGTAGGAAAAAACAAGGACCTCCTGTTCTCTGTACCCACTCATTTTTGGGGGCTTGACAAAAAGATTAGACTAGATGCAGACAATAGAGGCAAGGTATCCCAAACCACCATGGCATTTTTACATAGAAAATGAAACCTGAGTTGTATAGAGCTGCAACGATTCCTCGAGTAACTTGATTACAACAGATAATCGAGGAATTTCCTCTGCCTCGAAGCCTCGTTTTGATTTAAAAAAAATAAATTTAAAGCTCTAGTTTCGCACTGATTCTTTTTAGTGCGACATGCTTAAACATAAGCGACCCCTATAAAGCGGAAGAACACGGCGGTGCGCTTTTTGCAACGTGTGTGAACAGTTTTGCTGTACATAATGGCAGACGCCGGGACCAAAAACGGTGATGGCGACAATGAGCAAAGAGAAAATGTCGAAGGTGTGGGATCATTTTAAATAAAATTAAAAAAAAAAAAAAAAAAAAAAAAAAAAAAAAAAATTAATTTCCTCGTCCACACTGAGTAGGAGCTCTTGGTTCAGGTCCCGGTCCACAGCCAAGCATTGTTGTTTAAACATTGCCCAATTTAAAGGCAGTGTTTAAGAATATTTTTAATACTTTAAAGAAATAAAGTCTCACTTATTTTTTCTAAGTATTAGGAAATGTTAAGTTTGAAGTAATTTTATTTATTTTACTATTTAGTTTACTATTTTGCATACCATGTAAATAAATGTCAATTTTTCTGTTAAAGGAAACAAATTGGTTTTTATTAATCTGTCTTTCTGATTGGGCTTTTATTAAGCAAAAGTAAGTTTTATCCAATGAATTGATGGAATATTCGATAGAATAATCCATTACCAAAATATTTGATAGTTGTATAAAGATCTTAAAGTTGTGTAGGCCTTTTTATTTATTTATTTTTTTAGACTCAAGTTGTGCAATCCATTCTACATTTTAAGATACCTTTTTATTTAATAAAATATACGTTCAGTATAATGATGCATGCATTTATCATATGGGAATGGAGGAAAGCTTGTTTATAAATGCAGTGCAATACTTGCAGAAAGAGTTGCCGCACTCTTATTTAAATAGATATTTAACAGTAATACTTAATAAATGAGGGCCGTTCCCTGTTAACCCTGTTAATAACCTTTTGTTTTAAAGACGCCTCTCAACTACAGTTTTCTTTGCAGAGACTTGTTGGAATTGTGGCTGAAATTTGTCCAATTTAGTTACAAACTGATGATGATTTCATCTTGAATCTGTGATTGCTTTTAATCTAATCAGATTACATTATAATACTTAGTTTCATGTCCTTGTTTTACGTCTAAAAGGACTTTTGCTTCAAAATGCGTTTTATGTTGTTTATGCACCCCGGCTAGTTGTCTACACATTGGTTTGTTTGTTCTCTTATCATGTTGGCTAGGGAACAGAGTGGTTGCTATTTGAACTGGAAATATATAAATAGACCTGTCTACTGCAGGCAGGCAGAGCGAGTTAAAAACACTCCCTAAATTGCACCAAGAAAAGGTCAGGAGACGAGCATGCACACTTGGTTTTAAATACACTGTTCTATTTTTGCTGGAGGAAATTATTCTCTTTACACTGCTGATTTTCAAGGTTTTCGTCTCTTTAATGTTGACCTCCTTTTTTTGCTGTTTTATGTCTTTCCTGTCCCTCAAAAATGAGAGTAAAACACCCTATTAGATGGGCCACTATGAGTAGGTGACTATTTGGTAGAAAACGTTCACTTCCACAAGCTCTAAATGTGAAACACTTGAACTGTACATTAGCTATGCAGAAATACATGCACTCGTCGACTGCAGCGTCTGCTGGCAGCATTTCAAGCGCAGGTGTGCAAATCAGGGAACTAATCAGTGTGCTGAAGAGACTAAAGTGACAGTAAAATTCAGACCATCAAGCCACTTCAAAATGAAATAACCTACATAATGTTCTGGGTTTCATTTAGAGGTTTGACACACCAATGTTTAAGTGTATATGAGAATTGGAAGTAAGGCTACAATTAATGACTATTTTGACAGTCGATTAGTCAGACTATTGAAACGACTAGTCGACTAATCGGATTATGAATCTCTATGATTAGGATGTGCTAATTAAAAATAAAAGTCAAGGAAGATGGACACTTCATTCAAAAATACATGAATTTTGCATCTGTTCACAATCGATTCATATTTATTTCGAGCAATAAACATAACATAAGTGACCTGCGTGCAACATAAAATTAAACAAATACTGTTTATCAGGTGCAGGTTCAAAATACAAATTAATTCGTCAACACTCGAAAGGGAGTGGGAAGAAGAAAACGTATTTAATCCCACCCCTGTTTCTCATTAACAACTTGACAGATTTTTTTTTTTAAGGCTTCCTCCTGTCTCAACATTTGAACCAAAACAATGAACAAAAGACCTATATCAAATTATAATAAAACATTTTCTACAGTTCACCTCACCTAAATTCACACACATCGTGGCTGTGAAATGTAGAGCCATTTCATGGCCACAATGCGTGCAAATCCAGGAACAATGTATATAGTAATATTTATCGTTAACCGTTAACTTATATTTATAATAAACCGTTAACTTATATTTATAATAAATACCAGCAATGGTAAGAGTAACAATACCAGAAGGTAATGGACATAATGGACATATAGTACATACATACACGTCAGTGATTGTCAGAACAACAGTACCAGAAGGTAATGGACAATACAAACTTACTAAATGAGGAACAACAATTACACAAACATTTCAAGACCGAAGTTGATTAAACAAAGTATTAAAGTCAATTAAATTAAACAATTAAGGTCACTGTTCATGTCCTCACTCATTCAGACCTGTCGGTGAAGACTAGTTTTGGAGATGGACTCGAGACTTGAGCTGCAGCAACATTGGTCTGCATTCTGGGCACAGGTTGAGTTGGAGACATCTATTCTTGATCCGTTTCAATGAACATGGCGTTGTATAGTTTTAGCAGAGAAAGGACACCAGCTGCAGTCTAAGATTGTAGAACTGTAAGTTTCCCACTGAGTGATTCATAGCAGAGGAAGTTGAATTGCATCAAAGTCTGCCACAACAATGAGTGGGCCCACCTGAAGGTATGGGGAAGCATTAGCCGGACGGGCCAAGTTGCTTAGCACTGACTACATTTTGTTAAAAATAGAAACATTACACAGCACAGTAATGATGCCGTCTGTAGTTTTTTTTTTTTCCAAAAAACACAGTGTCCTAAATTAATCTTGTAGTTCATGTGTGATCATAAGGTTGCCAGGAGAACGAAGTCCTTCTTAAATTCAAGTTTAATTTCAGTTCTGGCAAATAGGACGTGAGATCACAAACAGCACTGGCAAAAGGGTAGCTGACAACGAAGCCAGCATAGCTGTTCTCTACCAGAACATCTTAACACCCCGTATAACATTAAGTGCTGTGACTGCTCGGGGTTGATGGGTGGACAACATCAAAAAAAGCTTGGTAACCTTGTTATTTTCAGGTTTCAGAACTTTTTTTTCTTTCTTTCTTTTACTGACTTAACCCTTTCTGCTGTGAAGGGATTTCAATCATGTTGCTCTGTTTTTAGGGATTGCAAAAGACGGAAAACAGTCTTGTCTGTCTTGGACTTTGAATATCAGACACTCACTGCTCCTCTGTGACCAAAAACAAAAGTGCTTCTCTTATTGTTGACACGATGACAACACATGAGGTGCTATGAGTCACAAGAATGTTTTTCAAATAGGCCTCAGATGCACAATTGACTTTTCATGTCTTGCGCTCTTATTGGAAACTTTAAGATGGATTACAAAAGTATATTTGAACCGTAAAACATTTGTTAGTCAATGTTATGACTGGTTTATAGACTTTGTATCCCTGAAATGTTGTGATATGTGCACAATATGACTAATTGGCACACTTTTTCTCCTCTCTTCATACAGTGCCAGAGCATACCGAGGCAAGACAGTTATTAATCTAAACCACACACCCCCGTCCCCACACACAATATACACACTCACACAAACCTGCACACACATACACTCCTCAGCGATGCCAAGGGGGGCTGATCAGCCTGCTGCCTGCTCTGACAAGCCCTGCCTCCTCACCTCACACCCTTGAGGCTTTGCTCACTGAGCTTCGACCTTTGACCTCCCCTCTGTCGACCTGGGAACCAAAGGTCACCTGTTCTCCACTAAACCCGGGGACGCCCTCCTGCCCAACCAGGAGTTGCAGCCACCAGAGGCACTGAAAGGTAAATGGTGAATAATGTAAAAAAGCACAAATATTGAAAAATGTTTTATTCTGAATGATGCTGCTGTGGCTTCAGAGTGATGGCTGCACCGGATTGGATCCAAAATAGATTTTTAATAATAAATGGGTGATCAAAAATGTGAGTGGGTTACCAACGGTATTCTGGTAGTAATTAATATGCCGTAGGGCCCACCAATCATTGATTGTGAAACTCTGATAGCGGTTAAAGATGGCTGGCTGTGGGTTCTAGGTTAATTTTAGCGTCTTAGGTTGTTTTGTTTTTTTCTAGTTGTATAGCATTGGACATGTTAAGCATGTTAATGCTGTTTAAGTGTTGAAGTGAGGTTGTTGGGTTTTTTTTTTGTCATCTCAGTAGTTGTTTGATTATCTGCAGTTATTTGAACTGGTACACAGATGGGTACCAGTACAAATATATTTGGGTACTTTGTACACAGAAATCTATGCTTGATATGGGGAATCTTTGTGAGCAGCCCTTCAATCGATGCATCCCTAATTTTGATCCCAAATCCTGTGTTACTGTGGTTAAGATTGTAGCCTCCATGGCGTGACAGTCTGGTCTGCAAGTTGTAAACCAAAACTGAGATTGGTAGACTGACATGAGACTTGAAGCTTGACACTTTTAACTTCTCTAAGTACAGAGGTTGTACAAGTTTGCCTTGAGCAAGTTTTGTGTAGTCCTGTGGATGAAGGAGATGCAAGTACTGGTAACTTTGATGACTCAAATTATTTTGGGATTGTGCGTGCAAAGAAATCAAATGTTATTGGACGGTGTATGGATGTAAATAATCGCAGATGCGATACCCTTATTTTTGCCAGAATCTGCACATATTTTTGCTGCTGGTATCATAATTAGAACATTAGTGGATGACCAACTGTATAAGAAACTTGTGTTCAGGTATCAGCATTGTTTGTCTACTAATAGTTTTACTTGCCCTTCTTTCCTGAAACTTGTGTGACTTTAACTCTCTTGTTTTCCCACGTGGTTGGTTAACTCCCGTTGGATTGACAGTTTGTTCCAGCTATTTCTAACATCTGCTCACTCTGTTTTCTCTCTCCCTCCAATTCCCTCTAACTCTGTTTGACAGTCTCACTCTCTCTGTTTCCAGGCATGGCTCCCATTCGGGATTCCGTCAGCCATTCTCCTAATCAAACAGGTGAATAGAAACTACCCTCTTATCTACTTGTTTTCTGTATTTCCCCCTTCCGCACAGTCTTTCTTCAGCTGTCTGTAGAAAGAGCCTGAGTCTCGACCTTGACTTCCAACTTATTGTAGTCATGTTTGATCAGTGAGACGAAACAAATGAGTGGAAAAAGTGGGTATCAGGAGTTGCAAGGGGAGACTTGGCACGCACACAAAAGCAATGTGAGCTGTGGGAGACACCTTTAAGTTAGGTAGACCATGAATAGGCAGCTGCTTTAACCACATCTTTTGAAATCACCCAAACTTGATAAACTTTTGGTAATGTTGTCAAACGCTGGTTGGGTAATTCATACTAACATAAAAAGTATGATTCTTCGACAGCAGATTTTCATATTCAGTTTTGCAGTAGAAAAATTGCTTTTCTACTTCAGGAATGTGGTTTCAGTAAATGGCAGGGATGCAATATTTGAAAAGATTGAAGTTAGTGTAACACTGAAGGTTGACACTTTCCACATGGACCCTTGCTACATTTTCTGTGGAGGCTTCATTAAATCTGTGCTCTCAATAAGCCCCCTCTCCGCTTATGTTTGTGATGATATCAAAGCATTTCTGCTTCATTTGCTGTTTTGTGAGATTGCATTATCCCTTTTTTGCAATCTGTTTTGGTGTTTTTGTTTTTTTTCCACCTCTTTTTCTCCCTCCCTATTTTGATAACCAGACACGGTACATTTGCCCCCAATTTATCAGTGTTATCTCCAACAATATTTGATGTACTCCTTCTGTCCCCAGAAATAAGCTTTTCTTTCTTTGTTGTGATGATTGCTGTCTAAAATGTTGAGCTTTGGATTGACTGGCATGGCAGGATGTTTACTTTCCGTTTTCCTGGTTACTGTGTTGCGTTCTCTGACTGGTTGCTTAAAAAAAGTGTTAGTAGCAACAGTATAGTCTTCCTGAAAACTTTTGAGATTTTTCATCTTGAAGCTGTCATATCATCCGCTTACAGAGAAAAAAATACAGTGCTCTGAAAAAGCAGTGATTTTGTGGTTGCGTCCTCAGTGAGAAACATTTGGGGGAAAAAGGCTGACGTGCAGAGAAAAAAAAACTATGGAGACACAAGCCCCAAGGCCATGGGAGTGTAACATATGCCATTATCGTGTCCCCTTTGCCAAGTGCTGCCACTCTCTATTTCATACTTCCTCCTGTCCTTAGTTGTCATCTACCCCATGCCCTCCCTTTTCTCACTGACTATCCATCGTTGCCCACCTCACTGAATCTTGGTTAATAGCTTTGGCATGCTTTTGGGTCCTGCTGGGGTGACAAAATGGTGGCAGCTGTGACCAGGCACCGGCCTGGCAGTGATCACATCAGAACAGTGGGGTCGCTAAAGCGTGGAGGGAAAAATGATTTGTAGGGGAACGTGCGAATTGGGCACTAAATTGACATCGTGTATGGCAAGAATAAATCAGCATATCTCTTCAATGCATGGCCAAACTGTGATCCCCCATCTTGAACAGTATCCTCTGCCATGTCCACTTTTTCTTTTAGGTTTGGAGCATTCTGGCTTGGACTCGCAGTATGAGCCCTGGTCCTCTGGCTCCCCCTGCAGCAGTGACAGCAACAGCAACTGGGGCAAAGTCCTAGTGGACGGAAGCACCGACAAATCCAATAACCCTTGTTCAAGCAGCTCCTCTGTGTGGCCTCCCTCCTCCTCTTCATTTTCTTGTTCCTCTTCTTCTTCTGGTTGTGGTTCAGGATCAGATCCAGAACTGGCATCAGAATGCATGGATGCAGAGTCTAGCTCCTCAATCAGCTCAGAGAAAAGCCTTGGCGCTGCAACTACAGTGATGATGTCAGCAAATGCTTCTTCCTTGGTGTCCTCTGCAGCAGCTTCCCCCTCCTCCTCTTTGGCGACTTCTACCATGATGGTCGGTGTTACTTTGAACGGAGACAGCAACAGTAGTCAGGTAATAAATGGAGGTGTGGGAACCATCAGTAGTGCAAATAATGGAAATGTCACTGAGTCCTCACACTACTCCATGGCGGGGTCAAACAGTATTGGCAGCAATAACATGAGTAACCACAACAAGGTAGTCGGCGGTGGTGTATGGGGTAACCAGTCAGTCAGTAATATGATCACCACTGATGGGAGCAAACCCTGTATCAATGGAGGGTTAAACCCAAATGCCAACCATGGTGCCTGGCCACAGAATCAAACCCCAAGCCCAGTGTGCCAGAGCCAACGGCCTCCACAGGCTCAGGGGATGGGCTCCAAACTCGGTATGGCTTCCCAACTGGGCTGGGGTTGCTTGGCAGCTCCAGACAACAGCATGATGGAAGACACAGATGTGAATAATGGTACATCAAGCAGCAAGGTGTTAGGAAGCAGCAACGGTGGAAATGGTAGTTTGCAGCCTCTCAATCTTAACACTGAATCCAATGGACCAAATAACACTATCTTGATGAATACTACTACTACTACTAACACCACAATGACCTCTAGTCCACCAAACTCTACCGCCTCACCCCAGCTCAGCGGGGATTGTTCCTGGGGTTCCATTGGAGGAGGAATTCGGGGTCCGCTGGCCAATGGAAATCCCTCATCAGCCTCCCAGCACCCCCAAGGAGAGTTGGGGGGTACTGGGGCCTTTGGTACGCCTTGGGGCGCAGCTACCTACCCTGTAGACAAGGGGCCCCCAAATGTAGACACTGTGAACCCCCAAATCTCCTCTACTGCTGCTTTCAAGAGTAATAATAACCACAATAACACTGGGGCCCCATGCTGGGACCAGGGGCCCACCAACAACCCAAACCAGCCTCAGAGCAACTTGTCCTGGGGTGTTGGCTCGAATCAAATCCCAGGGTCTACAGGCCAAACAGGAAATGGAAACCAAACTACTATGGGCCCTCCAGCAGGGATACCTCGCCCCTGGGGCAGCAGTGCGTCCTCCACTTCCTCATCATCATCCTCTTCTGCATCTAACAACAAAATGTCAAATGGAGATTGGGGATCAGGGACTTCTGGTAACAACCATTCAGATGCTGGAAGTCATCAAGGAAGCTCTGCCAGCAATGGCTGGAAAAGCCTAGAGGACGATGCCATGGGCATGGGAGGAGCAGGGGGAGCTGGCAGTGGAAGCCATGGCTTTGGAAATGTCAGTGGAGGCTGGGGGCGCTCTGGAGGAAGTGAAGGAAGCGGTGAAAGTTCTGGAGGGCGATCCAACTCAGACAGAGAGAGCAATCAACTTAAAGGAGGAAACCGCAGAAAGGTTATCCAAACTGTGTCAGCACCTCCTGTTCCGGCCCAGCCTGATGTGGACCCGAGGGTTCTGTCCAACACTGGATGGGGACAGACGCCCATACGGCAGAACACTGCCTGGGATGTCAATTCTCCTAGCAATCAGCACCAGGGACCCAGAGGAGATGAAAGGAAGCATATTAGCGCAGGCTCCGGCTGGGGCACAGCCGCGCCGGCAGCTCCCTCCCAGACCTCTGCAGGTACGGACACAATGTCTTTTCTGTGAAAATTCCATATCACAAAAGCAAAAAGTAAGGAACTAAAGTGCTACTTCTGATCAATTTGCAGGCTGGAGGGGTGGGCCACGCAGCTCCGGCCCTGATAGTGGAGTTTCTGGCTGGGGAGAGCAGAGACAAACATCTGCCTGGGACAGTAAAGGTCCCAATAATGGAGGAACTAGTCAGAGTGGCTGGGATGGTGAATCCAGCTACAAGGGCAATAACAGTAACACCTGGAACAATAACAACAACAACAAAGATGACAGGTAAATGTCCTTTTTTGTGGTCTTTGCTTATACTCATTTTCAGACTTATTTATTTAGTGTTCTGTCTATTATGCTCGACTAATCTCTTGAACTGATTTTGGTTTAGGTCCAACACATGGACTAATACACCGAAACCGCAGCAGGGCTGGGGCTCCAGTGGTGGGAACGGGAGTGAATCGTGGGGCGGTACCGTTGACGGTGGCAGAGCAGGAGCCGGCAACCACTGGGGAGAACCTCAAAAAAGTGCCGGCTCAGCGAGCTGGGACAGCGACAGCGACCGGTCCGGCTCTGGATGTTGGAGCGAGCCAAGCCGAACCAACACGAGCAGCGGTAACACCTGGGCCGGCAGCGGAGGATCAAATACTCCAGACCAGAGCACTCCGAACCCAAGCTCCAACTGGGGGGACTCAGTCCACAAACCCAATCCTCACAGTAACAGTCAAGGCTGGGGTGAGCCAAAGAAGAACAACCACGGAGCTCAGAACTGGGGAGAGTCAAACCCTAAACCCTCCAATGAGTGGGGAAAAGGTCCTGAACCAAACATGTCCCGAAGCACTCAAGGCTCTAGCAAGCCCACAGGTAGTTATTTCTCATCAGTTAAAGGGTTTTTGATGTTACTTTGTTATTGTTTTTGAGCTTTGACAGTGATCCTAAAATACTTTTTACTGAAATTACAAAATAATGAATGCCTCAATTTTCTTCATATTGAAGGCTGGCTTGGAGGTCCCATTCCCACTGTAGGTCAGAAGGAGGAAGGGACATCTGGGTGGGAAGAACCTTCTCCAGAATCTATCCGTCGAAGGATGGAGATAGATGATGGAACCGCAGCATGGGGAGACCCTGGTAAGCAGAAAAATCTCTTCACCTTCTTGGCTTATTTATTTTTAATTGGTCAAAGCCCCTTTCAGCAAATTCATCTTATTTTTATTAAATCTTCTCTTAGTTAAATACAGCGGTGGACCTCCCAACATGTGGAACAGGACAACCCAGCCAGATCAGGAACCCATGGTTTCATCCTCGCAGCACCGGCCCCATCCAACACACAACTCTATGCAGCCAGATAAAAGCTGCACTTCGGGTGGGTTGAAATATGTTTTTGTTCGCATAAATGTTTTGTTTGAAAATGGCAAAGTTGTGAGAGCTTGCAATCAAATTCCATGCAAGCTCTGAAAGATGCAGTTAGCCCGTCATTGCAGGACTAGCAACTCGAGGGCACTGATAGAGTGAAAATAAGCACTCAGATGAGCGTGGTCTGGCATCTGCAGCTAGGAAATAAAGTGCTTTAAGGATAAAGTTGATTCCAGAATAAATCAAAACATGAGATCTATTGAGTCGTTTCATACTGTTTATAAAAAGTGGACTGGCTCATATAATTTGAGTTGGAGAATTTAAATATAGTATACTTTTTGTTTTTAACCATTTTTGCAATTCAAGTAGATTGAGCAGTGATCACACATCTGATGCACAGATGCATGATTTTTTTTTAGCACTGAATGGGAATTAAATTTAGTCTGTCATATTAAGTCTGTGGCTAATCTTACTCAGAACTTCCTCTCCAATGACTGATAGAACAGTAACCTAGTATTGGTTTTGTCACCGCTCCTGGTTTGTTTATTACCTACATGTGTGTATTAGCCTCTTTACATAAAAAAACTGGCCCTCTGGAGGAGTAATGAAAGAGCACAAAGGCATTATGGATTTTGATGACACAAGCAACCTTTTTTTTTAATTCAAAACCAGATGACCCATCAGAGTTTCTGTCTGTGCACTATAATGATTATGTGGTTGTTTTGTTTTTTTATCACAAACCCGGGGGCGGTCATCTGTGGTTGACACTAATAGTCTAGTAAGGCCAGCCGCTGCAGCCTGTTTAACAAACGCTGTGTGTAAGCAGATGCATAGATGTAAAAGTAAGAAAAACAGTTAATTATGCATCCTATTAGGGTAAGCTATGATTGAATGTGTCTTGAACGATGTATAAAGTAGTAAATATAAAAAAAAAACCATTCTAAGTAATATTTGGAGCATAAAACCTGGAACCAGTTTTCAGGTACTTGCATCAGCTGTGCATCCAGGAACAATTGTGGTGCTTCAGTTCAGCCAAACATAAACACAACTTTCCACTGAAGTGATTTCATTACTTGCAGTCCATGAGTAAAATTGTTTTATTTATTTGATATGCTTTTTTGGCCAGTGTGGTACTGAAATAAACCCTTGCTCATCAGGTGAGCAGAACTTTTTCAGTACCCCATTTTCTCAAGTGTTTTACATTAAAACCAGCGTTGACAAGGTAAATGGACTTGTCATAAAAGTTAGTCTAAACATTTATTTTTCACTTACAGCCCCCCCGCCTTTTTTTAAATTTAAATCCTGAATTAAATTCAAGACAATGTTGCTGTTTTTATAAAATGTTGATGGCCATGGATACATCTTACTATGACGTAAGACTGTCACTATAATAAACTATGCACATGCATGAACGTGCAAGTGTGAGCCTCCAAGTGCAGATTATAAGTCTTAAGGACGGGGGAGGAAACCCCCCCAACACACTCATTTTGAGAGAAGATATTATGTGAAATGATTTGCACAGCGCAAAATGAGCAAGTGTGCACTTTTAAATGTTTAAAACGACATGCACAGTTTTACCAGATGCATGGTGGGAAACTAGCCGTTGCTTCTGTCTTCTTATGGTGGTGTTTGTGTCGAGGGGTTTTGTAAAGGGGGTTGAATCATCCCTCTGGAATGTTAAGAGCTTCTGTTTTTTTTCTTCCCTCATTCACCTTTTTTCCTCTTTTCCTTTTTTGTTCACCCACCAGTTCTACAAGAAATGGATACGCTATTGTTGCACGCTGGGGAAAGAGGGAACAGACTTTGAGTGGCAAAAGAGGGGGTAGCTAGCTTGGTACAAGCTGTGAAAACTAAAACAAGCAAAGCTGTGACTATGAAGAAGGGGCCTGTGAAAGAAAAAACCCTGTCAATGCTATTCAGGGTTCCTTGTTGAGCAATCTTAGTGAGGCAGCTACATAGATGGCTAAGAAGAGAGGGCCAAACCACCCAGCTACTATACTTAGAAATAAAATGAATCAAAGCAGTATTTTCTATTTTTGTGGATACTGAAGTACAAAAATCTATCAAGGAAGAAATAATTAAGACGGACAATTCAACTTGCAAGCAGGCTGATTCTGATTTGGGGATGTCTTTCAATCTGCTGCGGAACGTACATTTGATCATCTAAATACTATAATCTTATTTGTTCTTGAGTCAGCTGATGCACTTGCATGGACAGAGAATCAAAACAGGATTATTGACTTTGAAGTGTACATGCAGATCCTAATATCCAGGGTGTGTGCAGTTGAGACTGTACCTTGGGAAACCTTTGTTTAAAATGCATGCATAAATATAAACATTTATACGTCTAAAGTGTCTGCAGTGGTAGTCTGCTTGTGTTGCATGCGTGAGCTTGTCTGTAAGCCCAAAAATAAGTACACAATCACAAGAGGAACTCTGGAGCCTCAGGGCACCCCATGATCTGTCCTATTTTTACATGGATGTATCCTTGGCGTTTCCCCAAACTCCTCCTTTGAATGGGGGAAAGTGGCAGGCCGGGGTGGTCAGCTGTAACAAGAGCCCTCTGAACTCATGCATGCACTGTCAGGAATACACAGACATTCACCTTTGAAAGACTATATATCTAAATAAACACTTACATAATCACGTTGACGCAGGGCTTTACAGGGATATGAACATAGCCCTTTTCGTAGAGCTCGATTCTCTGATTTCAGAGGGGAAAAGTAAACTTTGAGCATGACTGGAAACTGAAAATGATAAATGGAGGCCTGTCATCCTTCATGTATCACAAACTGCCTTCCAGTTTGGGCAAAAACACTTGATATTGGTGCTTTTAGGTTCAAAGGTTTTACTGTCCTTTTAAAGGTATAAATGATTTAAAGACAGAAGTATGATCTTGACCTTTTTCTTCTTCTTCTTCAGGTTGGGGTGAACATTACTCCCAGCAGAAGGAATCTTCCACCTGGGGTGAGCCTGCACCTAATCCACCAGTGACTGTGGACAATGGCACAGCTGCCTGGGGGAAGCCCGTAGACAGCAACCCTGGCTGGGAGGAACCCAGCAGGGACACTCGAGACTCTGGGGCTGGTTGGGGCAACCACCACAAAACTGGTAAACGTGTGTAGAGCAACTTTACATATAGATACTTAGATTCCTACTACTTGGGAAAACCTGCCAAGCCCTCTGAAGAGCGCTTATGGGGCGGGTTTTTCTGTAGAAAGTGCATGACCTGACAAATATAGATCAAAGATTTACCCCTTTGCTGTGTACTGAGTTTCATCTTTGATGGCTGCAGGTCCCAAGCCTATAGATACATGGTGTAGTGAAGATGTGTCCATGGGAAATAGCTGGGATCAGGAAGAAGAGGTGGAGATTGGAATGTGGAGCAACAGCCAGCAGGACAACAGATCTAATGACCACAACACCTGGAACTACAAACACAAAAGCTCCAAGGTTCGAACCATTTGAACATCTCAAACATGTCATGACATCTTGATTTAGTAGAGTTCATCCAGATCAGTGTGGACAAAAAACTGTTCTGGACCCTTTTCTTTTAAAGAAAAGCCATTTAAAAAAAAGTATCTGTTTCAGATGAACAAGCCAGTCAAACAGGAGGAACTCTGGATGAAACCTTTAATGAACCAGTTCAACAACATGAACTTCCCTGTAAGTATGATCTTGTATTTACTCTAAACAGGGTTTGTTGGCATATGTTAGGATATATGAGGTTTTCATGACAAGTGTACAAAAGCATCAGGAAGCACAGCAGAAGAATGTGTTTATTAAATATAAAGGAGGCATTTGAATGGTACTATGACTGGTTCACCCCTTACTTGCCACTTACCGGATCATATCACTTAATTAACTGGGGTTTTCTTGTTTTGAACTTGCAGAGAGATGCTCCTGATGATCCCATGAAGGGAGGACCAGGGATGGTGACAGACAAGCGCATGGACATGAGCAGCATGGGAGACTATGGTGGAGTGATGGGGAAGAACCCAGGGTCTCGACACCAGCTCCACAAAGACTCTGCTGTAGATCGCAGTCCTTACTATGACAAGGTATACAGGCCTGTCCAGCGCGTCAGCCATTACTCTGATCAAGTCTGGCGTGTAACCAGCGTCTGCTTGGGTTTTCTCAACCCTGTTGTGCCCCATGTTGGTTGTTCTTGTGTACTGCATGTGTGCTCTTTCGTTGCCACTTTTCACTGAAAGCAAATGGAATATACATATTTGGTGCTCATATGTAACAATGGTTGCTAGTGGTTTAATTATTCCTTAATTACTCCTTTTCATAGTTCTTTACAAACTTTGCTGCTTTTCATTTATTAGTCTACTGCTGCTTGGATCATCCCCTTTTCACCTTTTAACCTTCTTACATTTGTCCGGTCTTTTCCATCCTGCCAGCTTCTCCTTCTCCACTGCGTTTACCTCCTCATTTTTAATTTCCTCCCTCCTCTTTCATGATCCTCTTTTCCACTTGGTCACACCTTCCCACACTGTTCATTTTCTGTGGTTTTGTTTCCACCTTTCTTTCTATCATCCTCCTTTTCCTTGTTTTTTCCTCTAAAGTATTAACTTTTCTTTCTTTTCTCCTTCCCCTCCTGTGCTTTGGCTGCTGATGCGCTTCCTGTCCCTCTGTGCTTGTCGCCCATCTGCCGTGCACCCGGGGTTTGCTTCCGCAGCTTTCTGCTTCTGCTTATGGTAGCCCAGCTTCTGATGAGCTCTCCTCCAATCAAAGCATGAGCCTTTCCTCTAGCACTTCTGCTCAGCCTGTCCCCTGTCACCACTCTGGGCCGTCCCCTTCCCACTCTAGCTCTGGGGCTGCTCAGCAGGTGAGTTTGGAGGGGCGAGGATGTGCTGCACAGACCTGTCTTTTAAAAAAAAAAAAAAATTTTAAATTGGGATCCAGTTCTTAAATAAACTGGTCTTTTGCTTGAACAATGCAGGGGTTGGAGCATATTTTGCATCAGTAATTTGCTCCTATTTTGTGAGATTTTATTTATATTTATTTCTTCCAAGCTGTTTAATCATGCACCATGTTTAAATATGTGCTTGTCATTTTCTTTATCCTTCAGAATGTAAACCCCATGTTAGGTGGCAGCAGCGTAGCACAGGGCCGAGGCGGCCCCCAGTCTCAACCCCCTCCTCAACCTAATCTTCGCAACCAAGTGCCTCCACCCATCCTGCCCCCTCAGGTAATTTACACATAGAATCAACACATCACTTGCCATGGGGCTATTGGACTTCAGACATAATCATTTCAGTGTTTTGTGTATCCTATAAATGTGTTAATTCACAACCAAATGTGTGCATTTCCAAGCAATCCCTGCTTTCAGAATGAGCCATTTCTTTTTCTATGTAAAATTATTATTATTATTATTTTAAACAATTATAATTCAGAAATGCAAGCAACATCATACAGAAAAACAGACCGAACTACATTTCTGGGTTTCCAACAAAAAAACCAGAGAGCACCCACAGTGAGAGGTCGTGTGAATTAGTTGGACCGTGTTTAGTCTACATTTTCACATAATTAAAAATATGTTGACCATCTCTTTTTATCATGACTTAACTGAGTAAAATGTAACATTCAAAGACAAAGTTTGAACGGCATCATATTGATCCCAGTCCTGTTTGTGTCCAGGTCCCTGCATCCCTGCTGAAATATCCAGGAGGTAACGGAGGTCTGAACCCTCTGTTTGGCCCTCAGCAGGTGGCTGTGCTCAACCAACTCTCCCAGCTCAACCAGCTGACACAGCTCAACCAGTTACAGGTACAGAGATGGAGACTTGCAGGTTTAGATGGACATGCTGCCAACACTGCAGCACTCGTGCTTTTCTGCCATCTGCATTTAGAAAAGCCTCAATTCGGTGATGGCCTGAGCAGGAGGCTGCAAATGGATTCATTTATTTTTTGGTTATATTGATATGATGGCATCACACAGCTGCCCCAACTGCACATCCATGATGTAAATGTCTTATTTCATCACATTGCAGAGAGCTCTGTTGAGTTGATGATCTGGTGACCTCAAGTCATTTTAATATGATGACTCATTAGCCCATTTTCCTACTACGGAGCTAAACTTGGTTGAGGCTTGAACGCACTAATTGCACCAACAAATGTTGGTTAGGCTTGTGCGTAATGCAAGGAAACGAAGCATCTTGTTGGTCAGGATCAGCACTCCATTCATTGAACGCACTCGTACAACTGGTCGTATTAATAGCAACAGTAAATCTGAGCCCTGGTTCATCAGCAGCAGTTTAAACTACCAGAATCAGGCTCAATGAGTCTGAGAGCAATATCAAACTGTAGACCAATTTAAGAAGTGAATTAAATCATTTTAAACCAGCTTTCATTTGCAATATTCAGTGACAAACCTTAAAGAAATTAAAGGTTCAAAATAGTAATCTGGTCCGTTTGTCGAAGCGAAGAGTCATAAGTTAAGTTAGGAACTGCTCAGTTTACCTGAAAAATGTCTGTTTGAGAAGGAAAGCATGTTGAAAAGAGCCATAAAACAAAGACAAGGATGATGAGAGGACTAGACAAGGGAGCAAGCGAGTAAATGCTGCAGGATGATGCGAAAGGTAACTGAGCTTAGTCTCAAAACTAAATGTTAAGACAGTTGTAAGCAAAGGCATTATAAACGGTCATAAGATAAACTAGAAAGATGCTAAATTGTAAAACCCTCTTACTTTGACATCCCCTCCATCCCCATTCAGCCCAGCCTTGCTGCACAGAAAACCTAGGCCATGAATCCGGCCTGGGTGGCATGGTGCATTATCTTGCTGAAAAGCTATGCTGTAGTCAAAAGAAATTATGGATATATTTAGTAACAAACAATGCCCTGTTGGGCTGTGGTGTTTACATGATCAGGGGTGCACATAGAGCCGGTTTCCTGCGTGTTTCAGATGTTGACCTGCTGTAACACACCTGATTCTAATAAAGGCTCGTTATCAGGGTCCGCACAGGTCTGTTAATGACACAGCCGTGTTTATCAGGGTGTGTTGAAGCAGGAAACCTCTAAAACATGCATGATGCCTTCACTCGAGACCCCCTGTAAATGATGTTCAGTTGGTACTAAGGGGCCTTAAATGTGCCATGAAAATGTCCACCTTTGAGCATTATCTGGAGAACTGACTTTCTCAGAATGTGAAAATCCCAGTAGATCAGCAGTTTCTGAAATACTCAGGCCAGCGTCTGCCACCAACAACCGTGCCACATTCATAGTTACTTGTATCACATTTCTTCCCCAATCTGAAACTTGCTGATTTTTAAACCCAGCAGTTCCTATTGACCTAAAGCCATTGAGCTGCTGCCATGTGATTGATTTTAGATTTGTTGTTCAGCAGTTGAACAGGTGCACTTAATGAGTTGGCCAGTTAATATACTTCTATAGTAATTCCACTCATTTTTGATACCAATGGTGCATTAGAGTCACAAGATCCATATTTCATTATGCCTGTTAAGGAAGTAATTAATCTTTTTTTTTCTGTTAACTCAAAACTACGGCTGTTACATCTACTCTCATTTTGACCACCTATCCCTCTGTCTGCAGCGCCTTCTCCTCCAGCAGCAGCAGCAGCAGCAGCAGCAACAACAGCAACAGCAGAAGGTTCAAAACCAGAGAGCTATGCCTGTTCGTCAGACTGAACAGGTGTGTCTCAACACAGTTGCTGCTAGGTCATGCTCAGATTTAAACAATGAAGCACCATTTCAGTGTCCAAGTGATGTTTCTTCTTTCACTTCTAACCTTCTAACTTCCTGTCCTTAGACACGTCCTATCGGTTCATCCCCATCAATGATGCAGCCGCCACGGCACTTGGACCCCTCCCTGCTGAAACAGGGTCCACCACTCAAACCTTACCAGGAGAGCTACTTGTCCCACAATACCCCTGACATGCAGAAGAATGCTGCCAGTCTTGGATCCTTCAGCAACTTCCCTTTAAGTATGACATTTTTTATTTCTATATACATATTTGATCAGTTTCATCCCGTTTAAAATGATTCATCTCATTTTGTCATTGGGCTGTACATTTATTTGTGACTGCCATCTTCTCTTCATCCTTCCCATTAGGCTTGAACTCTAACCTGAATGTACCCCTGGACATGGCCGTTGGAAGTATTGGTGGTGTGAGCTACAAAGAACCACCCCAGTCCAAACTGAAGAAACTTTGGGCTACTGACCCTCTGGAGCAGAACAGTAAACCTGGTACGTCAGAACTTCTTGATGTTTATTCTTGTACAAGTGCTAGTTTAGTTTAGTTTATTTTGCACATAAAACATAACAGTAAAAAACAAAGGTCAAATGAAGCATTGTGCAGGAGAGGTGGAAGCCAAAACAGCTTATGAAAATGCCTCCCCTTTATAAAACAAACATAAACGACAATAACAACAGCAAAAACACAATATAGAAATAGATAATATAAGACAGAAAAAGACAATTTAACATGAAAAAGAAAAACACTTCTGAATTATTGAAAGATGGGGAAAAAAAATTAAGAAAATGTAGGATAATTGCATGAAAAAAAGTACAATTTAAAAACTCCAGATGTGTTTCTGATCTTAACTAAAATATGATTATTTTTTTTTTAACAAAACCAGTGAAGATATTGATTTTAGTGATGTAGGTAAATTGTTCCATAGCGACGGTCCTCTGTATTTTAAAGTGCGTTGATTGTGTGAAGTCCGGCATAAAGGAAGGTGAAAGTTCTTTGAGTGTCGTGTCTGATATGAATGGATGTCTGAGGAAAACTTAAAAAAATTCTGGAAGCTGAGTCATGAATCATGAGATGAATATACAAACTTATACATAAACACACCCCTAGTATAGCAATAATTACCGAACTGACCTGAATATGTGACGAGTTTATTGGTCCTTTGTCCAACAGGTGCTATGTCATCTGGGCTGCGTCTGGAGGACTCCCCCTTCTATGATTTCCTGTCTCCTGGCCCATCTCCCCTGAGTCCTCCCGGCCAGTCAATGGGCTCCGTGGGTGATGGCTGGCCAACCCGTGCCAACTCCCCCCCGCCCCATGGAAACTCAGTCACCTGGCCCCCAGGTATGTATGCCGTTAATGCTTGGACATCTGAAAAGTCTGCCTTGAAGACGTCGTCTACATGCATGTGTGTGTGTGATTGCAGAGTTCCGACCTGGGGAGCCTTGGAAAGGTTACCCAAACATAGACCCCGAGACTGACCCTTACGTGACCCCCGGCAGTGTCATCAACAACCTCTCCATCAATACCGTCCGCGACACAGACCACCTCAGGGACAGGAACAACGGTAGGATCTCAATCATGGAGGAATGCATGTCGCCTCATTTTATATGTTTTGTGTTAGCTAAAAAAACATACTTTTATCAGTTCTTAGACTTGATTTTAAAACAGCGGATCAGATATTATGTAGAGTTCCATCAAGTGCTGGCAAGCACATAACTGATGCTGAAGCTCTCGTTGGTGTTTTCCAGGGCCATCCTCATCACTGAACACCACGATGCCTTCTAACAGTGCCTGGTCATCCATTCGTGCCTCCAGCCACAGCGGTTCCCTCACCAGTACAGCACAAAGCACTTCAGGTACGGTTCTTCCTGCTGTCCTTCTGGACCTTGATCTTCAAGCAGCTGAAGTCAATCAAAAGTGAAAAGTGGGGGTGGAGGTCTATTTGGATTCATATAGTGTTTTCTTTGTATCTGTACCCTGGTGTACAGCGCTCTTGGTTCTTAGAGATGCATACTATCCTCTTGGAGCAAAATCCTTCAGCGTGTAACCGCCAGTATCACGTAAACTCCTTGCACCAGTCCTCTTCTGAGCAAAATAACCAAATGACTGACTGCTTCTGGACAAACATTTATTTGAAATAAAACGATAAAATGGAAACCAAGAATGGTAAACATTACAGCCCTGAATTCATATGTATAAACCACCTGGTGTTTGTTGGTGGGTGGTAAGTCAAATTATATAAACAACCATTCTGGTATTGCGTGGGCCCACTAAAAAAAATATAGGCAAAAGAAACGGTACCTCTGTTGCAGTCCTGAGAGGTTCTTGGGTTCAAAGAGTGGACGCCAACACACAGGAACAATGTCCTCCCCAGCGGCAGCGTCACTGCACATTACTCACCTGAATTATTTCCCCGGTAGTGTCCAGCCACAGTTGTCCGCGTCTTAATTTGGATCCTGTGTACTCGGAGGTGAGAATCAGCTCAGTACGACGTCCACAAGTCTGGAGTCCATGAGGCTGAAATAGACATCAACACTCTCCACTAAACTCAGTACTCTCTTCCATAGGGGTGGGTATTGGGAAGGACCTCACGATACGATACGCATCACGATACTTGAGCCACGATACGATACACATTGCGATATCCCGATTATGCGATATCCCGATTATTATATTCTACATAGTTCACCGAAAAATTTAAAAATGCATTACACATCTTAAAATCCAAGTTGTATATATGTACATCAGATGATAGTGATGGATCTTAAAATCCGAGTTGCACGTTCATCAGATTATAGTGACAATTCATGGGACAAACTGAGTCAAAACAATGTTTTATTATAACTATACAAGCTAAAGTTACAACATATTTGTATATGTTTTTCATATTATTTACATCATATGAAATTAACATTAAATTTAGTATGCGGTTGCTTTAATTATGTGGCAAATGATAATAAACACAAGAAAGATGGGTACTAAAACCAAGGACAGGCACGGTGATCAGTCAGTATAGATATGAATCCATAAATAAATAAACCTCTGTCCATTATTTTTCATTTTTTAAGGACAGGCAATTGTGTTTATATAAAAAAAAATTATAAAATGAAATAAAATATATAATGGGAAAAAAATCGGGGATAAAAAATATTTAAAAAAAAAAAAAAAAAAAATCGATATTCAAATTTTGAATATCGATATTGAATCGGCTGGAAAAGTATTGCGATATATTGCCATATCGATATTTTTGCCCACCCCTACTCTTCCAAGTGAATAAAGTAAAAAGTAAATCCAGCCAAACTGATGCGATGATAGTGTAGTGTCTGTGTCATCGCTGTTTATCAAGTAAGTTTACCATCGTCATTTCTGATAACTCTGATTCGCTGGTCAAGGGCTAGCCCTCCACCAATCAGATTGGCGATTCTACATGTCGAGTCAGCCAAAACGAACGCAGATGCCGACAGATCACTGCACGGGACACACCAACCCGACTTGAGTCACCGACTGCGTCCGACGGACGGTAATCGGGTTGGTGTGTCCCGGCTTCCTAAGTATTTGATAATATTTTAAAGCCAACAGCTCGTTTAGATTATTTATTTTTCATGGTGATGTAGCGTATTTGCACCTTTTCTCTCTTTCAGTGTTTAAGAAAACATTTGGCAGACATGTAAAAGTGCAGGTTGTCTGTAAGTTGATTTTTCTCCTCCTTGCAGCTAGACCCAGTGAGTCAAAGTGGTCTCCTGGCGGTGGTTCTGTGTCCAACTCCTCCCTGGCCCACGAGCTGTGGAAGGTCCCCCTGCCTCCCAAGCCGCTGCCAGTGGCGGCCCCCTCCAGACCACCACCTGGCCTGCACAGCCAGAAGCCCTCTGGCTGGGACGGCTCTGCCCTGAGACTGGGGGGCTGGGGCTCCACTGAGTCCAGATACACACCTGGTGAGAGAGCAATAACATCCTGGATATTTTCACTTTTAAAATAATGTTTTATACTAGGGGTGTAACGATACACTAATCTCACGATACGGTACGATACACGATATTGAGGTCACGATAACGATACGATATTATAGCAGTATTTTTTTAACAACCTTGAATGAGGAACATATGACTGGAAAAAATGTATTTTATTTGAAAGACACAAAATACAAAACAATGCTGTGCGTTTGCCCTATTGTTACAGTTTGTAATTCTTTATAACTGTTTAAGTTTTAAAGAGAAAGCCAGGACAACCATTTTCCACAAACTGAACTAAAAGTAAATGTCAGGTTTGCATTATGCATCTTCAGTTTCATACAAGTAAAAATATTTTGTCACAAATTGAATAGTTTCTCTCATGTATGATTTGACTTTTTTCTTTTCCAGAAATTTAACAACTAAAATTAAATAAATAAATAAAAGTAAATAAATACATACAATTTTACATCATAAAAAAGATTGATTCATGCTCACCTTATAAGTGTAAGAGGAGATTTATTTTTGTTAAGGTTATTTTGGTAATTCAGGGTTCATTATTTTAGAAATATATTCTTTATATTCTGTAAATCAGGGACTATAATGACACTAGTCAGTTTATCTGTAGTGATTAGTCTGTTTTAGATTGAGCGGAGTGATACAGCACTAGGTGCTGTGTTGATGTTCTAAAATCCTACGCTGTTGAGGGACATTAAAGTACACTGGAACTCACGCAGAAGTTGTCCCGTGTTTATCCTACTCACGACCCGAAAAAGGTTTAATTTAATAAGGTAAGGCTTAACTCTACACCAGCCTTACAAAAGTAAAAGTTCAGAGCTCAAAACGGGACCACAAAACGGGACTAGTTTCTTTTGAGCGGAGTAAGATGTTGGTCCACAGGTCGAGGCGTGGTCGGATGCGCGTTTCTAGTCAAAACAATAGATTAATATTAATAACCCAATATCGCGATACACTTTGTCACCTCCACGACACGTTTCGTGACGTTTTTGTATCGCGAAATTTCGTGGCACGATATATTGTTACACCCCTATTTTATACTATTTGGAACAAAATTTACTTTGAAGAGTCATTGTACATTGTAATATTCAGTCAAATTGATTTTAAAATACCAAATAGCTTGGATAACTGACAGTGTTTCCTTTGTGGCTTAATAAAGTAATAAGTGCATTTAACTGAATTAAAAATATAATGTTAGTCTCATTAATTTGAGAAAGCGCCTCTTTATGGAGGAGCATTTGTAAATGATCCGAAACCAGATGATAGCTGGAGTTTAAAAACAAAAAACAAATCAGCTGATTAGGCAGATTACATTTTCTGGCATTTTACAAGTAGACTTGTAAGGACATTAAATGGTGATCGTTAACTGTTGATTATTTATGGCTATTCATTATGGCATGGTTATGTCTTGAAGCAATGCATGGAATTGTACTGTTCTGAAGCTACCAGCAGGGGGCGCCATTTACCGGGATTCTACTAATTTACCTCCAGAAAAGACCACAGAGTACCATAGAAATCAAAAGTAGATATGAAGAGAGGAAAGCAACGTTTGGTGTGGGACTATTTTGAACTTTTAAATGGCTGTACCATTTAAATAAAATTCACCCGACGGTGATAAACGAAACTTCTCCTAAGCAGCTAATCATCACCACAATGTTGGCAGTAAGAGCTGCGGGACAGAAGCAATAACCTAAGGGACTTACAAATCGATTGCAATGGATGTACTGCCCATAAATATCAAGTATGGGTAACTGCAGGCAGGGAGGGGGGTCGTGGTGCGAGGGGAGTGGGGGCGTGGTGAGAACTGCAGTGGGTGTGCTGCGATCCAAGCCAATCAGTGGGTTTACAATGACATCTCAATTTTGTATTATATTTATCTAATTTATTATAACTATTTCCATTAGATAATTGCGGATTCATCCAAGTGTTTATCTATAATATATAGGCTACTGCTAAATGCCTAAATTGTAAATTGTGTGTGTGTGTGTGTATATATATATATATATATATATATATATATATATATATATATATTTAGACGTTTAATTCAGGGCGATTTAGGCCTACTAAGCAAGAACAAAAAATACATCAGATATGCTAAGTAGTATAACAGTGTCAAATATTAATTATACGTAAGGGTTAGTGTATCACGAAGATCTGTAATGATACTAAGCATATAGTAAATAGTGCTGTGCCTATATAAAAGATAAAAGTTTACGTGAACTGTGTGTGTGTGTGTGTGTGTATTTGCCTACCATCACATATTCATGCATTATTAATAGTTCCATGCATTTTTAGTGGTGGTGTATATACATGGTTATTAAAAATGAGCTTATAAGAGGTGACCTTAAAGTAAAGTGTTACCCTTCTTTCTTTCTTTCTTTCTTTCTTTCTTTCTTTCTTTCTTTCTTTCTTCAACCAGAGTTTATACATTTGCGACATACTGGACATTCACTCGAGAGCAAACCCCTTTGTCCCACCTGGTTTCTCAGGGTGCTCTATCAATAAAGTCTCTTCAAGAATAAAATGATAAACGGTCGGGAAATATATGTTCCCCGCGTTTGAATTTCATTGGGCGGCTTGGTTTGCGGTACGCCCAGTGCTTAGTTCGCAGCACGCCCCCCTGTGATGTCACTCGCTACTCCCTGCCTGCAGTTACTCATGACTCATAAATATTGTTGAAAGCAAAGGTTTTCAATATCTTGTTAATAAAATTAAATCAGTCTGCAGCATCCTGTTGTGGTGCACCAGGTTCATAGAAACTGCACATAAAAAAGGAAATAACTGTTCCAAACTGTCTGACAGGATACCTTTGATTGATCAAAAATAGTTTAATTTACCTAATGATGGATGGAGTGTATTTCTAAAAGTGCCTATCCCCTACTTGCAAGTCGGTAGTTATTTTGTTAATGAGTAATCCTTCATGATCATTACTGCGTATTAAGATTCTGATTCAAACTGACATTTAGAGGTTTCTCATAATCTGTAGGAGAATTGCAGGCTTTACTGCTCCAGTTGTTATGGCTGGATATTCTTGGAAGTATTGCTGTCAGAAATATTATACTCCCTACACGATGTATCTTGCCAAAAAAGGAAGGCAATGTAAGTATTGGTGAAGGCTCTTAGCTGACTTAACACTGTATTTTGTGTGTCTAGGTTCCAGTTGGGGTGACAGCAGCAGCTCAGGGAGAACCCAATGGCTTGTTCTGAAGAATCTCACACCTCAGGTACTCATGAATGAAAGAATCATATTTAATGTTATCAGCTTGTCATAAATAGAAAAGACTTGATGTGATTGACAATTCCGTGTTTATTCACATATTTTATGGGCTTGTTTTCCCCAGATTGACGGCTCTACACTGAGGACCTTGTGCATGCAGCACGGCCCTCTGATCACATTCCACCTCAACCTGCCACATGGTAATGCCGTGGTATGCTACAGCTCCAAGGACGAGGCCGCCAAGGCCCAGAAGAGCCTGCACATGTAAGCAAATCAGACACAAGTCACTTCACTTAGCACAAGTTTGTTTCAGAATGCTTTCAGCTAATACCATGATTTTCAGTATGAACAAGAAGCCCATTTGAGTAACAAGGACGAGATATTCTGCAACGCAAATGTATCATGATGTTTTTTAGAGCTGATTTCTGAGTAATGCCAGTATTTGCAGCACAAGACCTCAAGATGTTGAAATTACGTTGGCAAAAGTGATGCCACTTCCTTTTTTTTCTCTTTAAACATTGACGCTATGAATATTTATACTAGGGCTGGGACTCGATTAAAAAAATTAATCGAATTAATTACAGGCTTTGTAATTAATTAATCGCAATTTGATCGCATATCAATTTTAGACCTGAGAACAAAGAGATTTCCCTTTTTTGTTTGTTTAAATGGATTTTTGTATACGAGTGAATGATTGACTAGTGAAAATGTATGTTCAATTTATGAAACAGTTTATTTTTATCAAGGTGGTGCTTCACCAAGAACAAATCGGTGCAATTTGCTATAAAGTGCAGTAAATTAACTATATGCAGTATGCACATTGAACGAGACAGGTATCCTATAGTCAAGGACCTTCTGTAAACACTTAAATATAACAAAATACTTGCAACTGTTTCAAGTACATTCCAGAACATGGAAACACATTAGAAAACAGAGCACGCTTCCATCCATCCGTTTTTTAAAACAAAATTTCCCATCCACGGGACCAACGAGACCCTTTTCGTCTGCGACTTCATTCATCTTTAACGTGTGTGGTAACAACTTAGCTTGTGTTATGTCCGTACTTCGTACGACGGCCGTACTTCGCTGTAACACTAATGCACGTTGGTTGCAGAACCTTGAGAGAGAGAGTTGTAAAACGCTTTGATCACGCCGCGGAGCTCACAATGGGAGTCCACGTAAGTGTCATAACTCTCTCGGTGCGTGCGAAATGCCATGCTAAAAAGTATATACTAAAAAGTATACTTAAGTTCTGCACACTTTTGAGTAAATATTAGTAAATATCATTAGGGTGGAAGTATGCGATTTCGGACGCAGCCTCTCTCTCAAGGGGTCTGGTTGGTTGGTGCGCCGTCCGTGTGAAAGTCGTCCCGTGAGAAACGTTCCAAGGGGAAAAGACTAATGCGATTTAAATGCGCTATTTTTTTCTAGCACGCTATTTTTTCTGTAATTAATTAATCGAAATGAACGCGCTAAAGTCCCAGCCTTAATTTATACATGTACTTATTGCCTATTCTTTCTTGTATCTCTACAGGTGTGTTTTGGGGAACACTACTATTATGGCAGAGTTTGCCAGCGAGGAGGAAATCAGCCGTTTTTTTGCACAAGGGCAGTCATTGGCATCTCCCTCCTCCGGTTGGCAGACCATTGGCTCTTCTCAGAGCAGAATGGATCAGTCTCCAGCTTTCCCCAGCCGTGCTCCTGAACCGAGCCAGTGGAACAGCAGCGATCTACACAGCTCCTCCCTCTGGGGCAGGCCCAACTATTCCAGTAGCCTGTGGGGGAACCCCGGCAGCACGGAGCCAGGGAGGATCAGCAGCCCTTCTCCAATCACCTCCTTCCTCCCAGTGGATCACCTTACAGGGGGTGGGGACTCCATGTGAACCACCTGCCCGTCAGCCAGGCTGGGAAGAAGGGTCAGTAGAGAATTTATCAATAATCAGCAGAAGAAAATGGAGAAGAAGAAGAAAAAAAGTAGTTAAAACGCAAAGGCACTCGTAGGACTCTTTCTCACAAGATATTCAACAAAACGGGGTTTCCCCTGTGGAATACAAGTTACGTTTCTCTCTCTGCACATATGTCCACTTTGTTTTAGCCCAAAAACATATCAGTCGGAATACTTGAATCATGCAGGCCAATTCTATAATGTGAACAGATGGATATTTGCTTCCAGGTAGTGCTCTTTCAGACCGAAAAAAAGCTTCAGTTGAGCTCATTATTATATATATATTTTTTGTTTCATTTGTTGTTTATTTGAATTCCAATTCTTTTTATTTTTAACGTTTTTATTTTTTTTTTCTTTTGCATTTGTTTGCTGACAATGTTGGAGTATGAGCTTTTTTAACTTTGCACTGAATGTGGTTTTTTTTCTCAGTATATATAATCTGCAATATAGAGGGAGCAGCCAGTTTTTCCAGTGTAGCTGTTTACTCATTGAGGTCCTTACCGTGTGCGTGTATGCATGTGTGGAAGTACTTTGCATGTGTGGAAGTACTTTGTATGTATGCGACTGCGAGTTGTGAATGAGTACGTGTGCGCTCCTCTCTGCCTTGGCACGCCTACCTTACTGCGTTGTCGTGGAGTTCAAGATCAACAGATAGTTAAAGAATAAACCTGACTTAGGATGATTATCTGGTGATAGAAAAAGTGACATTTAAAAGTATTGCACCGATATTTTTTTTTCTTTCTTTTTTTTTTTTTTTTCTTTTTCTTTTTTTTAAACTAAAGAACGTTGAGCTCTGCAGTGCAAAGGACTGTAGCCGCAGCTGGGACTAGCAAGGCCCGCCCTTCGAATATAGAGAGTGGGGCCGATCTAGCAAGCCCTCTCATTGGCCCCCTCATGGGCAGGGAGGGAACAGCACTTTCAGAATAGGCTTTCAATGTTTTGGAGGTGCCACACTGCAACCTCTTGTTTACAAGACTTAGGAGGCGGAATGTGTGTTCATTCTTCATTTTAAAGAGAAGATGGAATAAATGAGAAAATGCACAAAAAAATTAAAAAGCTTAAAAAAAACAACTTTGTATAAAAATTTATAAAATGTAAAAACCACAAAAAAAAGTAAAATAAAAAGGAAACTCTTAATGAGGATGAAGATCATGCTTTGTAACTCTGGGAATTCGGATCAGTGTTTTTGGCCATGGCATTGGTTATTTAAACTATTCCTCTTTGTCTGCTAAATAACCAGCAATGGTCCTCAGGAAATCAAGCCAGTTTTACCCCCCCTTGTAGTTGAATTAAGAAAAATAAAATAAATGAATGAAAATAAACTACTACTCCTTGTAGGAAAGGAAAATCCAACTTCTAGCACTGAAAACTATGTATAGGTCTAATTTTTTTTTCTTTTTTTTTTTTTTTTTTTTCCTGCCAAATAACTGCTTTAAGCTGGAGAAGCTCAACACACTGCTTTCAATATGCTGTCTTTTGAGGGAGAGGGAGGGTCCCAGTCTTGGGAGGGGGGGGTGGAGGATGAGCTGTAGAAATCCCAGCGCTCCTCTCTTCTTCCTCCTCCTCCACTCCAATGATGTAAAAATTGTGGGGAGTGTCTATTTTGAGTGTGTGACTGTTAGTGGAAAATGTTCTGTCTTGTCAGACGTATAAACCAAGAGAAAGGCAAATCTGTATCTATGCATACTGTAGCCTCTCACATTCACATGGCGTACTGAGAGGCGTTTTTTTTTTTTTTTTTTTTTCTTTCCCTATGTCTCAAAATTGTTTTTAATGTTTCATTAAGTACAAAAAAGTGCAAAATATTACTTGCTTTTTTTTTCTTCTTTTAAATCATTGCCACAAATGGTGTTCAAAAAAGGAAGAAAAACTTTAAAATCCTGTTTGGGTTGAAGATATTTTAACAGTGAAAAAGTCGTCCGCATTTCATTGCCTTGATCCTAATTGTGTCCGAAGATGCAACAAAAAGTCAAGTGGCTTCTACCTGTTTACAAATAGAATATGATTGTATTTTTTTTTCTTTTCTCTTTTTCTTTCCTCCTTTGGATCAGGGGAGGGTGGGGTGCTCATCTGAAGTTCCTGACATCAAGAATTGTGTGTGCGTGTGTGTGTGTGTGGATGTGGATGTATCGGTGGAGATCTGCCGCTGCAGGGGAAGGGTTATGGGTGGTGTGTGTGTTTGCGTGACTGTTGATCCACCAGTTGTGTATGTTGACAAATACAAGTGTGAATAATGGATTTTACTTATCTGCCAGTGATTAAGTCACTACGATGCACAATTTTTTGCAGCGAAACGAAATTGCGTGAATGAGAGATCAGCATTAGCGAAGCCATGGACCTTAATTTCTTTTCTTCGTGTAATATTTCTGTATTAAGCCTGTTGTGTTCTCGTGCACATGTTTTCCCCCACCCACATAGATTTTTATTTCGAAGTACTATAAGCATTGGCTTCAGTAGTGTGTTTTTTTTGTTTTTTGGTTTAGTTGTGACTATTTAACAACTTCAAAGCATATGTAGTGAGACAGAACCTCGAGTATTAGCCAGACTTGACAGTGGTGTGTGCCAGTATTGAATGCTCTCTACCAAATAATTCAATCATACAAAAGAGTAGTTTACTGAATTCCACATCTCTTTGCTTAAAATATATAAATGAGTATATAAATGAATATCTTATTTGTGTTTTTGTTTTTTTGTCTTGTTGAACAGTTGTTATCAAATGACACACCTGAACTGCGTTTATTCATGTATTTTTGAGTCTGATGAATTGAACTGAGGAGCCTTGGAGTTTGCACTTGAGCGGACGGGAGGGAAGGTGGAGCGAGCAGAGAGCAAAGCCGAGCGGGCGGGGCAGGAGCTTGGGTTTTGGTCTGAGAGTATAGTGACAGGGTAGTTTTGTTTCTCTATCTCTCTCTCTGAGGTGCGTTTACTTGTCCTGCTTAAGTGAAAGGTCGGAGGTGCGAGCTCTTCTTGCTGAGCCTGAATGTAGCTCGAAACGGTTCAAAAGGTCTGTTCCAACATCTCTGCACCTCATCAGCTTCCACCTTGCACCCGCTGAATGGGAAAGATCCAGAAAGGCAGCCCCTGCTCACGGTTCGTTGGATGTAAATGAAGAATCCTGCTGCTGTCCTGACCGCACCTGGTTGCCGTAGCGATCTTCGGTGCTTGTCGGAGATGCTCGTTTCTTGAGCTGGACTGAAACGAGGCGAGGGCTTGTTGTCGGCCCGTCGCGACTCAGGCAAGGGGATGCGACTCGCGATCGGCTGGTTCTTCCTGGCTTTTCAGGGACCCGGGGTTCCTTGCCTCCTCGCTGGCTTATCCAGGTTCAGCTTTCCCTCTCTCACCCCTGAGCTTAACTACAGGAGGGGAATAGCAAAACTGACAAGAGGTATGGAGCAAGTAAACTCTTAATTATGTATGTTCCCTTTCTGCACATTGAAATTACTTTACACTTTGTTCATTCTGACAGTTTCTCTTTGGCCGTTTCTTTCCTCATGCTGATACAAGAGCAGTTTTGTCCCCGTTTAGTGCCGCTACCTTAACCATTAGTGGGACAAAACCTGCCCTGATCAGCAGCCCAGGAGGCTTCGCTCTTGGAGAAGGGACAAGCAAAATCTGTAAAACTCCTGTGTTACTGTTGTAGTTCCCAGCATAAACGTGCCGTCTCCGTTTCATCCAATCTAGTGTGGAGTGTGTGTGTGTGTGTGTGTGTTTGGGGGGGGGGGTGTGCAGAAACAGTGTACATGTGAGCTCTTTATCATGCCAAATTAAGGAGGGAGGCTGAGAGGAAAGGAAAGGGATCGTTTTGTTTTAGTTATGTATGTGCGCATTAGTGTATTTAAAAAGCTGGACAATATTAAATGCTTGAAGAAGAAAAAAAAATTGCAAAAGGATGATGTGAGGAAAAACCACCATGAGCAATGTACAATCCCCAGGGCTGCCAAGCAGCTTCCCGAGAGGGCCAGACGAGGGGAGGGAGGGGAGGGACGAAGGAAACAAAGAGGGGGAGGAGAGGAGGGAAGCTGGCTGGTGATACTCTACTACTTTTTAATATTTAAGATTTAAAATAAAAAATGTGACTCATTATTTCTTAACTATCCTGTGAGTAAATGCTATATTATATCATAACACAAAGTGGCTCCTACAGTTGATCAAAAGTGCTAAGGCTTTTTTATTTTATTTTGAAGAAGAAAAAAAAAATTTAAAAAACAAAAAACAAACAAAAAAAAAAACAAACTGTGAGAATCTGCTGTCTTTGTTGTTTTACACTTAGTATGACCACACACAAACCCTGAAAAGCTTTAGTCTAACCAGCACAAAGATGTTTGGGGTGGGGGGTGCAGCGGGTGGGTGTTGGGTGGGGAGGGCAGTACCGGGTGGGGGGGGGGTGTTGTTGCTCAGAGAGACTATGCAGTGGAGTGTTGAACCCAGGCTTCCATGTCCACCTCGGGTTTTTCTTTTTTCTTATTTTTTTTCCTTTTTGGTTTAAAAAAAAAAATAAAAAATCTGAACACAGCTGAAAAGGAATTCCCAATAATATTCCTCAAACATGTGCCATCTTTAAATCGTACTCCTAGTACTACTACTAATAATAATAATAATAATAATGAAAACCTGACAAACCTTTATTACCTAGCAACCGTCAGGCCAGTTGTAGCAGGAGAGGACAGGTTAAGATTTGCAAAGTCCATTTCTTATATTTTCACAGCTTGTCTCCTCATTGTGCCGAAGGGAGCGAGGCCGGTGAAACTGCAAATTTTACACAACTACAATGTTTTTTATAGAGATTCTATCAATCCAGTGTGTAGTTGGATCACCTGTAAACCTTTTATGCACATTGCTTTGGGGAGACTGTTGAAACTATATATAATATATATATATATATGAAAATATAAACATACAGTGTCTATAATCAGCGAGAGGATGTCTTCCTCTCTGGCAAACAAAACAGGAAGTACTTTTTTTTTTTTTTTTTTTTTTTTTTAGATTTTCAAATGTCTTCCTCAGCTCATCAAAGGATTTTATCTTAAACTTCGGTGGAATCTGCACTTTTTGAAGGACAATCTTTATTTGTATGGGTATTAAAATTTGACAAAAACGAAGTCGCCTGATATTACGTGGTATAGAAACCAACTCCAGTGTACTCTAATAATGAATGTCTCCTCTGATGCTGTCTATTTGTTTCATTTAATCTCTTAATTCTCCTTCCTTTTGTTGCTTGGTTTGTTCTGTATTTTTTTTTCTCTTATTTTTCTCTGGATTTTAGTGCTCTTAAGAGAATCTGTACTAAGGTGTAGAGTAGTAGGTAGTAGGTCTTCTGTTGGCTGTACTTGTATACTGATTACTGTTTGTAACCCTTTGGCTCCTGCAGCCAGCATACAAAGCTGTATAACTTGGGTACAACCCTCAATAAAAGACTAACAGAGACACTCATGGCCATCCAGTCTTCATTATTGTGCTGGGGAAACTGCACCGGGGGTGAACTCATCTTTGTGACTTTGGGTACCTAGAAAAGCACTATATAAAATGTATTATCTTTTAGTGAAATATCAGTAATTAAATGAAGCCGTGCATATCAAGGATGTCTGAAGTTGCCTGGAGCTAAAGAAACCAATAAAGACTGGGCACATTTTACCATCATGCAGGATACTACAGGTTCCCATACTCTAGCCACCATGTTTAAATTACTTGTTCTGCATTCATTTGCTATTAAATATGAGCTGATCACCATCAGACACAATAGCAAGTACAGTGCTCTTAAACTGATTAATGGTTTAATGGCAAGAAGATAATTGGTTACAGTGCTGGAGAAATGGTTCACTGTGGTCAAATCTTAAAGCAAGTATTTTGGATAGATCTGGACTGAACTGACAATGCAGAGGCATTTTTTTTTTGTAGAATCAGGTGTAAAGAGCTGTAGAGGTCGTTCTACAAGGTCATGGTGCAGACTGACTGGACCACTAAAATACACCAACGGTTATGTGGATTTACTTTGATAGGAACTTCCTCCAGCATCACTTCTGGGCTTTATCTGATGGATTGTCTCCATTTTATTGGATCAATGCAACCCTTGAGATTACTTTGCATTCTCTTCCAGCCTTCTGTAGAAACTCTTGATGTTTAGAAACACAACCCCATTAATTGGTCTTCTGATGTGAACTGACTCAGAATCTTTAAATGTTCTGCTTAAACACATTCCAATTTAGGATATACAGGACAGGACTCATTCAAAAATGAAAAATATTTTAAATAAAAAAATGTATTGAAAAATGTTAATTTTTTTTTTTACACCTTTCAATTATATCTACAGGATTTTCCAATGAGTTTTCTCCCCCCACCGAAAGAGCTATCTAAACAGTTATGTATTTATTTATTTTTCTTGCTGTTATGTCAATGTTTTTCTGACATCAGTTAAGGTTATTGGTGGGTCACATACTAACGTTTAGGTGGATACCACCATCTACTGTACTGGAGGCTCTTTGGGACTTGACGCTTTTTAATTATTTTTAATTTCCCAGTTGTCTCCTCCGCTTTGTCTCACTCCCTCATATTAAAACAAATGCCGGAAATATTTTGTTAATCTCATTATATGGCTAAACTATGGCTTATTTGTAGTCAACAATAAACAAATGCAGCTTTGTTTGTGCATTTGAAGTACTTGTGTGTAATAGCGCCGCCCAGTGGACAGCTGCTGTAATAACAGGTACGTTCTTTAGGAGTCGTTCCCAACATACCGTATATATATATATAAAGCCTTTATATACAGGACTGTCTCAGAAATTTTGAATATTGTGATTTTCTGTAATGCAATTACAAAAACGTCATACATTCTGGATTCATTACAAATCAACTGAAATATTGCAAGCCTTTTATTTTAATATTGCTGATCATGGTTTACAGCTTAAGAAAACTCATCCTATCAAAAAATTTGAATATTCTGGGAATCTTAAACTGTAAGCCATAATCAGCAATATTAAAATAAAAGGCTTGCAATATTTCAGTTGATTTGTAATAAATCCAGAATGTGACTTTTTTTTTTTTTTTTTTTAAATTGCATTACAGAAAATAAAGAATTTTATCACATAATTTTCTGACAGTCCTGTAATTTTCCTGTTTTAGTTTAATTTTTAATTGTAAATTTTGCTGCAGTTACGTGAGCCCGTCTCTCTGTGAAAAGCTTTAAGAATGACTTCTGCTAAATTCAACAGCAAGACCTTTATTTTTGAACTGACAATTTAACATGTTTGTGTCAAAGACTTGAACACACAATCATAATGTGTATCTTTTATTGATCATGAGAAATTAAACAACCACAGGCTGGAGCCAGAAGGGGAGGAAAAAAAAAATCCAAACTGATATCTCCAAGCTCCCGAGAACATGTTCATTTAAATACAGTCTAACACAAGACACAGCAGGTGCTGAAGATGTCGCCACGCTGGACAGAAGAGCTCATGGGGTTTAAGTGGGAAGTCTGGCGCTCATCTGCTCTGCCAGAACCTTCTTGTGTGAGGGTGGGGTATCCTGTGGGAGACAATAAAAACATTAAATGCCAAAAAAAAAAGGACTATTTATCATATGAGAGGACACCTGACTGACTTACCTGCTTCTGAGCTACAGAACAGATTATTCATAAACATCTTTCTTGTTTGCGATGTACTGTACAACCTCCTCTGGACTCATCAACTTCTCTGCTTCTGCGTCTGGGATCTCAAAGCCTGCAAAAGAAACAAGTAAACTCATCAGAGGCCGATAGAATAGAAGACTTTATTGATCTCCCAGAGGAGAAATTAAATCGTGCAACAGCCAAACACCCACACGCTCAACAGTTTATACAAAAAAAATTAAAATAGAAAACCAATAAATAGCTACATTAAAAAAAAAAAAGAGCAATATAAAATGTAGAAAAATTGGCAATGTACAAGAGAAAAAATAGTAAACACAAAAAAACTGATAATATTTACATGTGCAAAAATACGTGAGGTATTTAGCGGTAACCCCGAACTTTGATACAAATTACTTAAAATTGGGTAACTTAACTAGTGACAATGAAAATCCTAAAAGATCAAGAGTCCATAAAAAGAAAAACCTGCAGTGTCCAGGTTTTCATACTGGAGCAAACTGGGGTCACTTATTAATCCACTTGTACAACAGTATGTGCTGCCTACTGGTACATCAGGAGTTATGCAGAATGTCATCAAAAATAAAAAAGCCGTTACACCTGGGTATTACCTGAACTCAGCCTCGTGACTGCTTTCACTGACCCACTGTATTATGGGATTAAGTACACAAGGTAGAGACGCCACTTGCATACAGATTTTTTTTCCAGAACTAACAAGCCATCATAAAAATGCATTTGCGCATATGGTTAAACTCCTCACAGAAAATACATGCTACTTTAAGTTCACCAAGAACCAATTCTGGATTTAGGACAAGACATGCCTATAAATTTAGACATACTGCAAGAAATTTTAAATTAGCTTTACAGGTACATTGAGGTACTATCCGTTAGCGCTCAATAACTATGTCCAAGTCATGGAGAGCCAATCAAATCACTCTTTCCTTGTAGCGAGTCTCTGGGCGCGATGACGGCAGAGTGCCAATGTAATCTGCATGTAGTTGAACATTAACGGCCGTTTGAATCGCCTTTAGTAACGGGAGTCATAAATGGAACAGAAGACAACAGCTAAATCTTTTCTTTGCAAGGTAGATGTATTTGCCGTTTTACCAAGAGGCCACGGAAAAATTATGATTTACTCTTTTCTACGACTGGTCGTAGCGCTAACCACCTGCGTGGAAAGGTGCCACCTTAGATGTGAAGGCCCTATGGATCGTTTTAGCCTCTGCATCTTTCTAGATGTGGGTCTGATCTATCACGATAGCAAATGGGATCCGATAGCTTTTTTTCCTCCAAACTCAAAACAACACCGGCACTCATTTAACAAAATAAATTAAAGCTACATGCAAAAGCAGTGTGTGGAAAACTAACTCCAGTTAATCATTAGTTTGCAGAAGCACCTTTCAGAGCAGTAAAATTTAGTCATTATTTGTCTATGTGACATTGTCAGTCTCTCATTGTGGAAGTGTTCTGACTCTTTTCAATTTTTTTTTGCAATTTCTGAACATTGCAGAAGACTGGCAACTTTTTTTGAATGTTTTCTATTTGTCAATAACCCTACGTTCTATAGAAAAATGTAATTTAAATTGTTTGGAAATTATTTTAAAACCCTTCCCAAACTGTTATGCAGCAATAAGTGATTCTCTAAGTTCATTGCTGATATCTTTCCTTCCAGGCATTGTATTACAATCAACCTGAAACATCTAAACCATCATCTTTTATGGTGGTGATTACAGTTGCTGATGATTGATCAATCACTGCTTTTTGACTGGGTTCTTGTTAAATTGTTATGAAGTTCTGTGTTATTCATCTGAGGTTGTCTATATATAACTAACTAACCTTAAATTTAAGAGTATACATTTTGTTTTTCCCCATTATGAGACTAATAAAAGGAAATCTGATTGAATTGTCTTTAATTTATCCACATGAATGTCCTGGGTGAAACAAAACTAAAAATCACCATCTCCAATTACTTTATCACAGCTCAATTACTGCTCTTTTTCTAGTCTAAAAACGTTATAGATATTTTGATGGAAGCTGAGTGGAGAACTAGAGCTGCTAGTTATTTAAAGAGGTTTCATTTCTAATACTTGCATTTAAAGTTGCATGTAACTGTTTTATTATTTAAATTTTTCATTTTTATAGAACGATAATGTTTTAATCCATTGCTCTTTTGTTATTTGTATAATTGATTGTTTCTGTAAGGCACCTATAAATAAGATGTATTATTATTAATAATGATAATATAAATATTTTACCTAATGCATTTCAGTAAGCATCTGTTGGACAAATATTGTAAAACGTTATTTACTTATACTCTGGAAAACAGGAATAGATCATGATAATTTAACCCCCAACAGCTGCAAATACTTCCCAGCGTAAAAACGATCAGCTGAATACGAAGGTTTGCATGTTGGCTCTCACCAAATTCATCTTCCATGGCCATTATGATCTCCACTTGGTCCAAGCTGTCCAAACCCAAATCTTTCATGAAGTGGGAGCTTGTCTGCAGCTGTTGGGCAAGCAGAAAAAAAACTAGTTAGACACCAGATTTTATATACAAATAGATCAGTTTTGCTTCAGCATCATGAACTGTTTCTGTTCAAATAATCAGCGAACCCTGAATTTACTCATCCACTTTCTTGAAATACAGCTTAATAGGGTACTCCTAAATGTATATAGGCAAGAAAAAGTTCTTTGACTTATTTTACATGTTAGCACTTTTAAACCCCTCACTTTTTGTCAAGAAAAAACTGATCTGATCTGCAGGTTTGACAGTTTCTGCTGCTTATTCTCACCTTCTCTGGGTTGATCTTGTCATAGAGCTTCAGTACATACATGACGCGGTCTTTGATGTTTTCTAGGGTGAGGGGGGGCAGGTCCCCATACTGTCGACACAAAACCCCCACCGAGGAGATCTAGAGAGAAAGATGAAGGATGGGAAAATCATTTTTTCAAAAAGAGTCCAGTCCATAAATGTGCTTTAGGTGTTTGTTTTGCATCCCGCGGCTACAAACTAATCGAGTTGTTGCTGAAGAGTGTCACAGCTATAGTGATGAAGTAGGAACTTGAAAGGGATCAGTGTGTCTATGGATGGATACCATGTATAAAAAAACCGAGTGTAAGGTAGGGCTGGGCGATATATCAAGATTTTAATATATGTCGATATATTGTCAAACGCGATATGGTACGAGACAATACCGTTTATATCGATATAACTTTTTTTTATGATTTTGATATAGCTTATTTTGTGACAAATTAACTTGAATGTTTTATTTGAGATTTGCACAAATGTTTTGTTATTTGCACAACTGTCAACCTCAGTGGAAAAGTCTGCCTGTTACTGTCTACATTGTATTAATTGCACAGTGTATTTTAATCTAATTGTTAAGCAGGAAAGGGATACCGGTATTTGTATTAAAACTGACTGTTTTTTTAAGGGTTTGCCTCAGAAAAAAATGAAGCTAACAGAGATGCTATGCTATAATGCTTTGGGGAAAACCCCAATTATGTCACAGAAAAAATATCGATATATATCGAGTATCGCCATTCAGCTAGAAAATATCGAAATATGACTTTTCGCGCAGCCCTAGTGTAAGGCCACGTTTACACATAGCTGGGTATTTACAAAAACGGATATTTCCCCCTCTACGTTTTGAAAAATATAATTTACACAAACCCGCATAAATACGCTGTTAAGGTAGGGGTGGGCGGTACACCGGTGTCATAGTCATCACCGGTGTGACACTGCGCCACGACATGGATTTTGCAATACCGTCAATACCGTAATAAATCAATTATAAAATAATAAGCCTAAATAAGGCATTAAAAACGTCGGTGATATGCAAGGTTTGCTGCCGTGTTGTGACAGCAAGAGGTTGAAACACAAGCAACCTGTTTCATCACTTAAAAAACACGCACGCCCGTGAATATGAAGAGGCAACCCGGGCCAAAACGAGCGCAAGTGGGACCAGCAGCTGGTCCCACTGGGACCGCTGCTCCGCTGGTGCTGCTGAGCAACACCAGCGGAGCACGTCCCAAGACTAAACAGCTTTCAATGCAGGCATCGTGTACTGCTGCTACACCTTACGACAAGAGTAGTAAGAAATGCAGGGCTTAAAGTATTCCGGCACCGTGCCGGATCTCCGGCGTACAGAGTTTTTTTTTTCGGCGTGCGAGTTTGACTGCTTTAAAAAAAAAAAAAAAAAAAAAAAAGGTTTGAGAGAGAAAAAAAAGTTGGAGTCAACCGAGTTCGTCTACCAATGGAATGAGAGGAAAGCAGCTCTGGCTCAACCAAACTAACACTAGCCAATCAGAAGTGGAGCTGGGCGGGTCTTTGACAGCACCAGAGCGCAGAGCGCTGTTTCAACCTGCTGGAATACGAATCACCGACTTCAAGATGGAGAAAAAATTAATGAATGTCGGTTTAAAAGAATATTTTTGCCCAGAAGAAAAAAAGAGTGACAAAAAAATACCCATAACCATGTTCTTCTCTCGAAAAAACACACCTGTACCGCGGGCTTTAGAAGAAAAAGACGCTGCAGCGCGAGTCGGGTTGCAGCAGGCTCAGAAGAGCAGTGGAATACGTGCGAGGCGGTGCTGAACTCCGCAATTTGAAGCTTTGTATAATAATTGTAAAAAAAAAAAAAAAAGGGTTGCTACTATGTGAATATCACTTATCACGGGTTCTTTTTGGAACGTAACCCTCTCGAAAAACAAGGGATTACTGTATATGAATACTCATGGCATAAACCTGTCAAGTTTTGGATTTAAAATTAAGGGAAATTTTCCACCACCCGCTGTCCAACCAGCCCAACCGAGGTCCAGTATTACATTTTAAGACAGGTTTACAAAATATAATATAATAAAAATAAGTATAATATAATATTATATATATATATATATATATATATATATATATATATATATATATATATATGTATATATATATATGTATATATATGTAAGATCTTTAGGTTTTTTGCCAAATAAATATGTTGAGAATGCATAATACTCTCCCATGTCTCTTTTTGATAAGGATACTACCATTTACTTATTATATCATAAAAATATTAACCTTATTCACATAAAGGGACAGGACAGGCTACTCCTCCCAAAACGTACCAAAAAATACCGTGATATTATACCGTCACCGTTCAAAAGATGAAAAATACCGTGATATTAATTTTAGGTCATATCGCCCACCCCTATGTTAAGGTGCTATGAGCAGCCAAACCTACAGGGGGCAGTGTAACGAGAAGCATAAAGTCATGCTAGCCAATCAGAATCCTGGAAAAAAACGTCAATAAATGACATGAGTAACTTCCAGTTAGTTCCAAGATGAACAGGAGTCTTTTGTTTGGAGTGACAGAGAAGTGGAGTTACTTTTAAGTGTGACGTTAGAATATAAAACAGGTAAAATACAAGAAAACATTGACGGTGGCCAATCAAATTGTAAACACAGGTCGCACACATGATGGTGCACTGCAAAAACTCAAAATCTTACCAGGAATATTTGTGTTATTTCTAGTTAAAATGTCTCATTTTTAGTCAAAAAAATCTCATTACACTTAAAGAGTCTTTACCAGATAAATAACTTATTTGACAATTTTCACCTGTTTCAAGTAAATTTTCACTTTTTTCCAGTGATGAGTCTTGTTTTAAGTGTAATGAGATTTTTTTGACTAAAAATGAAACATTTTAACTAGAAATAAGACAAATATTCTTGTTAAGAGTTTTTGCAGTGTGGTGACGTTTCTGTCTCATAATGTGACGTTCTGAAGCCTAAATGTCAGTTTCTCTCTGTTTACAAGCAAACGTGAAGACGGAGTTTTTGCAAATCTCCACTTTGGCCGGAGTTTTCAGAAATGATCGTTTTTGGTGACTTTGAGCTTCGTTTTTGTGTAAACGAACGGCCAAAACGCATGAAAACACAACTGTTTTTGCTACATGTAAACAGGGGCCTAAATAATTCATTAAATTAATTAATGTATTCATTAAAAACAAAAATCGTTACACAAATGCAGTTCATTTACATCCTAACAAGCAAGGTGGCGTTATCTTTCAGAACTGCTGTCTAAATTAAATATTCTGACGTAAATTAAACTCGTCTTGTATGTCTTTCCAAAGATGATTTTTTTTTTTTTACTTTATTTAAAAGAATTAACACAAAACAGTATACAAGAACAGTATACAAATAAAATACAGAACATGTGCCAGGGGTGATGTTTGTTATTCAAGAAGATTATACATATAACAAACAAAGTTCCATTTCTTTCTGGAAAACAAAAGCAAGGGGTTTTCTTTGAAAATTTACTCTTATGAATATGAAATTTGGCAAGAAATAAAAACAGATTTATCAAAAAGTAACATTTTCCTTCTTTCTTAGGGAAATTTTCCCAATGTAAATTAAAATCTATAGTGAAAGAGTCAATAATAAATTTGCTAATATCTGCCCATAGTTTTTTCGAATGAGAGCAAAGCCAGAATAAATGAACAACTGTTTCTGGATGTAAATTACAGAAGGAACAATTTGTTTTAATGTCCTTTTTAAATTTCTGCATGTAATGGCTAGCAGGATAATATTTATGTATGATTTTGTAGGAGACCTCCTTAACCTTATTTGTGATTAAAAATGTGTTAGTTTGTTAAAAATGTGTTGTTTCGTCTTGTATGTCTTTCCAAAAAGATAATATTCAGCACTTCCGGTCCGGTCACGTGACCGGTCAGCGTGGCCAATGAGACTGAATCTAATCTGTTAAACACATTTAGAGGACACTTCCCTTGGTTTAACAAATCTGAATCATTTCTTAAAGCCCCAGAAAGACCTGGCCGAGCAGCAGAGCTGTGAGCTGAGGCGTCCCGGTACTCCCAGACAGAACTGAGTAGAACACAGTTTAGTCCCTGCAGTCTCCGCTAACTCCTAGTGCTGCTAACCCTAACCCGAGGACGCAGCGTCTCGTGTCCTTCAGGGAGTCCTCACGCTGAGACCGCCGCTGCGCCACCACATGAGGGTTTATGTAGTGATACCCCGGTACATTAACCCGGCGGGGTCTCCCCGCAGCCCCTTGTCCCCGCGGGGGCTGAAAGACGTCGTAGGTCACGGCGGAGGCCGCGGACACTCACCCGGCTCGGAGCCGCGGGCCGCGTCCTCCGGCTGTCCAAGGCGAAGGAGAAGGGTCGGCGGGGCGCAGCCGCCGGGGCCGCGGCTCGGACCGCCAGGGTGGCGGAGCTGAGCCTTAGCGAGGGCCGGGCCAGGGAGCGGACGCACTGCTGCAGGACACGAGCCGCCATGACGGAGAACTGACTGGCCTCCGCACGAACGAAGAAGAAGAAGAAGAAACACGCGAAGAAGAAACCAGGGCACCGCGGTACGCATGCGCAGAACGGGAGGCGCTTTAATTAAACGTGATTGATTGATTGAAATCTTTCTTTCGAGCATATTAAATAAAAAAGAAAAACAATTACACAAAACATCCAAATAAACAGTCATTAAACAGATAAAAGGGAAATAAACCTTGTTGCCTGAAAAGGAGTAGGAGGAAGTAAAAAACTTATGAGGTCCTAACAAAATAAAAATAAATATAACGGCAAGCTTTACTTTCTCAAAAAATATACCTGTTGTTACATTATAAAAATATTATTGCAATATTATACCTGAGCATTATAAATATAAATATACCTGAGCATTATACATAGATGATATAATTAAACGATATACAAGAGCAATTATAAATAATATACGTATACAACATTTGGTATATATATATGTATGTATATATATATATATATATATATATATATATATATATATATATGTATATATATATATATATATATATATATATATATATATATGTATATATATATATGTATGTATGTATGTATATATATATATATATATATATATATATATATATATATATATATATGTATGTATGTATGTATGTATATATATATATATATATATATATATATATATATATATATATATATATATATATATATATATATATATATATATATATATATATATACACCATTATGCATTATACATTATGCTGAATCCCCACACAATCACTACCTCATGTCTCCTCTTCCCTGTATTTGGCAAAAATTTGGTTTAATTTGGTTTTGAACCTGTAGATTACAGTGGAAATTGTTTCAGCTCTTTACTCAGACTGTTCCATAGCCTCACTCCATTGTTTGAAATGCAAAATGTTTTGCTTGTAGGTCTACATGTCTTTAATTTAAAATTAATTGGTTCCCTTAATTCATATCTCCCCTGTCTTACCTGAAACATTTGCTGTATTTGTCCGGGTAAAGAGTTATTTCTGTCTTTATATATTATTTGTGCAGTCCTTAACTCTGCAATATCGAACAATTTAATTATTTGGGATTTAATAAATAATGGATTGGTGTGTTCGAGATAACCGACATTGTGCATAATTCTGATAGCTCTTTTTTGGAGAATGAATACTGGTTCCAAAGTACTTTTATATGTATTGCCCCAGACCTCTATGCAGTAATTTAAATAAGGTAAAACATAATATTTAAGTGGTTCTTATTTACACGACCTTTTTTAATCACAAGGAACCACTAACGAAAGGAAGACAGATGTTTTGAAGTTGACATTGGCAAAATGACAATAATATATAATCACTACCAAACACAGAAGTAATGATGACCTGATATGGATCCCTGTAAACATTATTAGTGTCCTTTAAAAAGGACTCTAAATTACTGACAGGAAGCTGGGTTTCTCATTGTGTCGATGATTCGCTCTTGGGAACCATATATACAGGACTGTCTCAGAAAATTACAATATTGTGAGAAAGTTTGGCTTACAGTTTAAGATTAAGATTCCCAGAATATTCTAATTTTTTGAGATAGGATATTTGAGTTTTCTTAAACTGTAAACCATGATCAGCAATATTAAAATAATAAAAGGCTTGCGATATTTCAGTTGATTTGTAATGAATCCAGAATGTATGACATTTTTGTTTTTGTAATTGCATTACAGAAAATCACAATATTCTAATTTTCTGAGACAGTCCTGTATATAAAGGCTTTATATATATCTATGTTGGGAGCGACTCCTAAAGAACGTACCTGTCATTACAGCAGCTGTCCACTGGGCGGCGCTATTACACACAAGTACTTCAAATGCACAAACAAAGCTGCATTTGTTTATTGTTGACTACAAATAAGCCATAGTTTAGCCATATAATGAGATTAACAAAGTATTTCCGGCATTTGTTTTAATATGAGGGAGTGAGACAAAACGGAGGAGACAACTGAGAAATTAAAAATAATTAAAAAGCGTCAAGTCCCAAAGAGCCTCCAGTACAGTAGATGGTGGTATCCACCTAAACGTTAGTATGTGACCCACCAATAACCTTAACTGATGTCAGAAAAACATTGACATAACAGGAAGAAAAATAAATAAATACATAACTGTTTAGATAGCTCTTTTGGTGGGGGGAGAAAACTCATTGGAAAATCCTGTAGATATAATTGAAAGGTGTAAAAAAAAAAATGTATTAACATTTTTCAATTAATTTTTTTATTTAAAATATTTTTCATTTTTGAATGAGTAGCGAACAGACAATAAAACATTGAGTTACACAGAACAAGATGCCTGGGCATCACTGAGTGAATCCTAAATGAAGTGAACCGTGTGAAATTAAAGGCAGAATTTAACCTCACTGGTTACCAGAAATGTCAACACCTCTGCTCTAAATGTGCAGTTCACAGAAGAAATTTCCTTCCGAAACAAAGATCCTTTATTTCAGTATTTGTTATTGTCATTAGAGGAGAAGTAGCAGGATCTAGTGGTTATGAAGTTACCGTGTTTCTGAAATCCATCAACACTAAGCCATATAAAGGCGATAAAGGAGCACCATACCTCCATATTATACTTATTAATTAATTCAGGATATGAGAATAAGTTACCACTTCAAAAGTGTTTTTTTTTCTTCCTGTTGCTGAATCCCAGTTTGAGCGAGAGAAGAGGAAGCAGTCTGCTGCCAGAATCACCACCCGTACAAAACACCCCCATTCTCATCCAGCTCCACTGGCTACCTGTCCATCACCGCATCCAATATAAAGTTCTTCTCCTCACATTTAAAGCTCTCCATAACCTTCTCCCCCCGTACACCCCCACCCGTGCTTTACGCTCCTGCTCAGCTGCTCTCCTGTCTGTACCCAAATTTAAACTGGCCACTATGGGTGGCAGAGCCTTCAGCTGCTCTGCACCCGGACTCTGGAACTCTCTCCCCCCCTGCATCCGTCAGATTGACTCCATTGGACAATTCAAATCTCGCATCTCAAGACCCATCTGTTCAGACTTGCATATCCAGTCTAAATTTTTTGTATTCTATTTTATTTCCTGTTGTATTTTATTCGTTTTTTCTATGTTTTTTGTAAGGTGTGTCACGGCTCAAAAGGACAGAGAACCCAAATGCACAACACCAAGCAGAATCAGAGTCCAAGAGGCTTTAATCGGGTCAAAGGCAGGCAGGGGTCAAAGCGGGCAGACAGGCAGATCAGACAAACAAATCCAAAGGGGCAGGCAAAAATCCAAGAACCGGGCATCAGGCAACGTCGCAGGCAGGCAGGAACAGACAGAATGAGTGGCGCTTGAAAGCTAGGAAAGAATCTAGAGTCTAGACAATCTGGCAAACCGGAAGGTGGAAATGGGCCGGTATATAAGGGGAACTGATGAAGATGGAAACCAGGTGTGGAGCTGGGCCGGGGAAGCACAGGTGAAGGGAATGAGAGGATGTCTGGCTGATGAGGGTGGCAGGATCTGGAAAGACAGGGAAGGGATTTATCAAGTAAAAAACCTATCCTACACTAGGAAACCGTGACAAGGTGTCCTTGGGTGCTCAGAAAGGCTCCAAATAAAATCTATTATTATTATTATTATTATTATTATTATTATTATTAGTGCTGAAAACCAGCTGATTCTCATGTCTGCTGCTTCTCCCGAGCTCACGCATCACATCCACACCCACACCCAAGGATACCCTCCCTGCTTTGCCGCTGCTCTTTTTCCCTTTTATCCTCCTCTTCAGTTTCTCTCCAACTACATTTTTGACATCTTCATTCAGATTCAGATTCAGATTCAGAAAACTTTATTCATCCCCGAGGGGCAATTGCAGGACAACTGAGCAGCAAGACGTTGAAAATCTCAAATAGAACAGGAGTGAAGTAGAATAAAAATGAAGAATGAAAATGAACATCTTCTCTTAGATCAGTAACTCCAGACTGTTCCTGGCCGTATTCTCAGCAGTCCTGGGGAACTATAACTTCGGCTACTCTTTGGTCTACTCGTCTCCCGTCCTCCCAAAGTTCCAAAGTCCCGACGCCGACCTTCGGCTCAGGATGGACACTGAGCAGGCTGCGTGGTTTGGATCCATCTTCTCTCTTGGCGCCGTGGCTGGCGGGCTGGTCGCCATGCTGCTCAATGATCTGATTGGACGCAAGCTGAGCATCATGATGTCTGCAGTGCCATCGGCGATTGGGTTGGTCTCAACATTAATAAAGTCCATGCTGTCTTGACACTAAATCAATGCTGGAATGAATGACCACTGACAATGAAAAGAAAATCAGTGAGAGAAGTTTGTTGCGTTATCCTGTTGTGGTCTTGTGCTCTTCTTTGCCATTAGGATCTTTTCCCGGGGCTTATTTTTGTTTTATTACCTGTGGTAATAATCACAGGTAATAAGTAGTTATAATAGCAATTATTAAAATTTATTATTAAAGTATTTTTTTATTTTCTTTTACTTCTGCTGCCTCTAGATCTCCTGCATTTGGGTCTTCTCTGTACATCTCACTGTTGCACAACCCACTAGACCTCTTTAACATGTTCTTTCCAACTAGGTGAATAACTGGAAAACGGAGTATCTGAGTTACCAAGAATAAGATTTGAGAGATAATCCAGATTTTGGTAGATTTAATTAAACAGTTGCATGCAAAAGGGTCAGAACATACATCAGGCGTCTCGATGCAGAATGACAATGAAACAGAGGAGCGTACTGATATTAAAGCGTAGAGGATTCATTTTAGTAGAGAAAACATTGGTGTTCCCACCGCTAATCTTTGGGCAGAGTAGTAGTCTGCACCTGTAGTCGGCCAAGGCTATATCCTGAGGTTCTCAGCAGTTTTGATTTCTTCAAGTATGGGAAAACTTTTTTTTCCCCCATCACACTGATGACAACATGCGCAAAGGCAAAGGACGATACAACTTTTGAAAGGGGATAAAAAAACAAATTGCAAAACTTTGGAAAGAGTTCCAGTTTGTCATTGCAGAAATGGCTCTTACAATCTTGAATGCAATGAAAATAAAGGAGCAAGGGTAAAGTGGCTGCAATTACTAGCAGTCACAAGGACAAGGCCTCTAGATGGCTGCGAGAACACGTTTTCATTGTTGCTGAACTTTAAGCAGCCCAAGAGTTGTGAAGGCTGCCAGTACCTTTGTCAGGATCTGTGTTTTTACTCTGCTACATCTATATATTTTTTCAATGTGTGTATAGGTTTCACACACAGTCCTAACTTTTCGTTTCCAAGGGTTGTCCATTACAAATACTTTGAATCCAAACTACTATCTTACAACCAAGTTGTTTGTTTTAACACACGACTTTGTGTGTCTCAGGTACATGCTGATGGGAGGAGCCGTGGACTTGTGGATGCTCCATCTGGGCTGTTTCCTCACCGGCGTTGCTGGAGGGATGACTGCAGCATCCATTCCAGTGGGTTCCTTACATTGTACATGTAGAGCCTTTTGTCTGGTTCAGGCTCCCATAACTGTGTTTTTTTAATGCCACAGGTTTACATCTCGGAGATCTCCCACAAAAAGGTTAGGGGGGCTCTTGGCTCCTGCCCGCAGATCACAGCTGTGTTTGGGACCCTGACGCTCTATGTCCTTGGTGGGTGCATGCTGACACTTCTGCATAAACTGACACTTGGGGTTTGTGGCAGGGTGGAGGAGCAGCAGCCACTCAGGTTGATGGGTCACAGCTGTGTCCCATCAGCCTCTCCACCCTGCCTGCCTTCATAAGGCGGGGCTGCACAGGAGCTGGGGGTTCTGCTGCTGGGAGAAGGTGCTGCTGCTGTGAAGGAGCTGAAGCACGTGTTCTGTGTGATTTCAAATAAAGTGGTTGTGCACGAAAACTCCGTGTCCTCTCTGTCCTGTCGGGCAGGCCCCCATAGCACATGCCCTGCTACACTGGCGCCCAACGTGGGGCCCGACAGGATGGAGGAGGGAGGCACGGAGCGGGCCCTGGAAGCGCTGGCCCATGCCCTGGGGGACCTGGCAGTCCTGCTCCAGGGCCAGGGTGAGCAGCAGCTCGCGGCGCTGGAAGCGCTGGTGGCGCCGCAGCCGGCAGGCCGGGAGGCAGAGGCTACGGGACCCGCGGAGCGATGGGTCCCGCCGCCACAGGTATTGCTCTCAACCACCTGGGGGCGCCACATATGAGCAAAAAGACAATCTTTTGCCGGTATTTTCCCTGGAAGTAAATTAAAACAAAAAAAGGTGAATTTTAGAGAAAAATCTGTAACCTTTGTGGAGGTGCAGAGTACCACAAATTCAGCACAGTCAAAGGCCTGGGTCTCACATCTTTGATGTACAATGATCCACAGAATCTATCCAACACCTAAAGAAGAATGGCTGAGAGTGAAAGACCTGAATGCTTGACACTGGCCATCAGTGCATACATCCCTGTGAAAATTTGAGAAATAACAAAACTCTGTTATTTGAAATATGACTCCTGCAAACTGGAAGAACATGATGGCAGGTAGAAGCAGCTGAGATTAATTTTCTTTGCATATTTGCAGGACTCTCCTTTTGACATTGGGTGAGGAGTAGTCACCCCTTCTCCACAGGGGCATCTAGTTGCTGTGGTTCCGGCATCTGGTTTGGATTCTTACTGGACACCTACCTGGGGAGGTGTTTTAGGTTTCTCCAACTAGAAGAAATACTTCTGAGAATTAGGTTATCTACAGATGCTCTCTAAACAGCAACACAGTTCTGATAATAACATTTCCATCATTAATGTGAAAAACACCTCCTGTATACAAATTAATAAACTACATATATGTACATCACAGCATATATAGCACTCGTCAGCTATAGGCTAGTGATAAAACAGAAAAGAGAAGTGATCTTAAAGAGAAAGATCTGAATACGTCATCAAAAAGTAAACAAACTGGTTCAGATGATACAAATCATGTCAAGAAAACCCTAAAGAATCAGCTTCTTTTGCTTCAGAAACACAGGCAGGGGATGGGTGGCATGGGACAGTGATAGAGATACCGCTTTTAAAAATAAGACAGCTTGCAAAAAGGAAACAATCAACAAAAGTGCCTTCCTACTGACACATGCTCACATAACTGTGTGGAAATGGATTTAAAATCTGTTCCAGATTGATGTGCAGTAACAATTGTTTTCTCTGAAATCCTTGCTTATGTCTCTCTTGGCATTGTGTTAACACACACCAGAATGGTCACCTGTATCTTCTGTTTTATAGAGCTCCAGTTATTGATGATCCGTTCATTAAGTTCATTAGTAGAAACTGGGTCCCACTTACCATCTTAAATCCTATGAAAGCAGTAAAAGGGTACTTAGTATTGCCCACCTGTTTTCTCTTTCTCTCTTTTGGGTTACATTTTTGTGGCTCAGCGAAAATGCTACATGCTGTTGTTCATCTATATTTGCCTAAGATCCACTAGATCAGATGCTTTTTTATTGATCTATACACATATATACTGCTCTAGTAAAGACATATACACTTTTAGCTTAAGCTCAATAAACAGCTATTATGTTAAATTGCCTACTACAGGTCAACATCCACAACTCATTAAATATTTGGTTGGTGAACCAATTTGTTGTTATGTTGACAAGAGTCTATTAATAAATAAGTAAATCAGATATCAATCATATGCCATTTGTCATGACTTTGTTGGCTGTCTCCTAGGAAACATTATATGATGGGCATAACCTGGGCTCCTGATGTCAGAGGTCTTTAGTTGCCACGGGTGTGGCTTCAGGCCTTAAAGCTCACACACCATGTGGTGTGTTCTGGGGTGTTTCCACCCTTCTACACCTTTCACACGTTTACTCAGAATTGAATTCCACTGTGTGCCGAATACGCCAAGCTTCTAGGACTAAAACACGTTTCATTATATCATATAAATCATTTTTGTATGTGATGTAAGTTTTAACATGTAATAGAGTAAGGGCCAATCCCAATTCTCCTTCACTCGCCCTTCTTTTCTCCACTCGCACTTCTTTTCTTCCCTAACCCCTAAAAAAGAAGGGGGAGATTTTAGGGCACTTGAGATCTAGGGCACTTGGCCCAGGTGCCTGTCCCATTTCTCCTACTCCCCCTCGTTTTCATCCCTAGCCTGATCAGGAAGCAGAGAGCCAAAAGCTGTTTTAATTTCAGCTGTAGCTCTGTTAATATGGCACTTTATTAAGTTTTAATATTTTTTCAGGCATAAAGGTAACCTTAAGATCCGCAACCTGGGCTCAGTTTATCCAAATAACGCTTGTTAAGAAATTTGACCCGATGTTTTCGGAGATGAGAAGAGCCACCGCCCCCGGGGAGCAGCCTCAGTTCACAGCCCGAGATCAGACGTGTCCGCCGGGTCAAGCTGCTGCGTCAGCCCCGGGAGAGAAACTCTCTCTGGGACGCAGCTCTGTTGACAATTACGCCGGCTGAAATAAATCATTTAGGAAGATGTTGGTTTAATAGATGAAATCTAACAGTTGTAGCTACGCCTGTTAAGAAATTTGCTCCGAAATTTTGAGATTTCTGTCTGCCGGCTCCGGAGTTTGGGTCCGCGTTAAATAGACGCAGAGCCTACGGCGTAGGGTACGGCGTATGGCGCGAGTCGCCGCGTACATCGACGCAGACCTTACGGGGTAGGTTGCGTAACCTCCGCCGAAGGCTCTGCGTTGGTGTAACGCGGAACCATAAATCCCTTTATTCTGCCGTGATGATCGGCAACTTTATCTGAAAGTGTGTAAATTACCCAGATAACAGCTGGATTACTTTGTGGTTTCTGAAGACTATTATATCAGAAACATCCAAAACATATCTGACGAGTCACAGGATTATTTCTCTCTATTTCTCTGAGACGAGTCTGCCTGTTTGCCTTCGGTCGGCGAGTCAAATCGACGCAGAGCCGACGAAAAGCATTCTGGGAAATTTTCATACCCCCTCGCTCGCCAAGTGAGCATCTGAAATCCCTCGATTTGAAGGGGTTATTTTCAGCCCCTAGCCCTCGTTATGCCCCCTCCCCCTTGGTGAAAAGAGGAATTGGGACACCACTACCTTCACGGGAACGCGCAAAAGTTAGGGTTAGTGAAGAAAAGGAGGGCGAGGGGGAGTATTGGGACGCAGCGTAAATCTAAACACTAACATGAACATGTTTGCCCCCAGGCGCCGTATCAGCACTTTAGTTTGTTTGTGACCACATGAAAAGAGCAGATAACCCGGCTCACATAACCCAGCCTATTGCGTCTGAAAAGAGACGCAGAAGGGAACATTTTGCGCCAGTAGTGTCAGTTTTCGATGCCTTCGTAGTGAGACTGTGTTCTCTCTGATGTCTCTTGGATATGGCAAGTTCATCTTTCTCAAGGTTCAATTTTCTCCTCTGCTCCATAAAATAAATGTCTACTTTTTCCACCCACTGTTTCATTTCCTCATTTTGTCTTTGCATCAGCGTTTCCTCGTCCATCAGGAGTTCTTGGAAACCTTTATCCATTTTAATCTTTGTTTCATTCATTTGCTTTTCCTTTTGCTCTTCCAGCTGTTTCTTGTCGTTCTCCATATTTTCCACCTGTTGCTGCAAACTCTTGTTTTCTGCTATTAGTTCCTTCATAATTTGAGCTTTGAGTTTTGATTGCTGCATCAGAGTTTTCGCAATTTCAAATTGTTTCTTTTCCTCTTCTAGTTTTTCATGGTCTTCTAAGTTTAATATCTGCTCCTTAATCTTTACATTAGTTGCCCATGCCTCCATATCTCTTTTTAATGTTTCTTTTATGTTATTAATTTCATCCTTTAAGTTTAATATCTGCTCCTTAATCTTTACATTAGTTGCCCATGCCTCCATATATCTTTTATTATTTTCATCCTCTAAGTTTAATATCTGCTCCAGCATATTTTCCTTCTCCGTCTGGGGTTCTTGGCATTCTTTATCCATTTTAATCTTTACATTAGTTGCCCATGCCTCCATATCTCTTATTGTCTCTTCCAGGATCTTAGATCTTAAGATCTGCGGCAGTATATTTTTATTCTCTGTCTGCAGTTGTTTATCCATTTTAATCTTTTTTTCCATTTTCTCCATTTCAAAGTTTTTCCACAGCTCTTTAAGTCTCTTCTTCTGCAAAGCTGTTTTATCTTTCTCATTTTGTGCATTGCACCCTTCATTCTCTATTGGAGATCCGGTAAATTTGTCAATAGACGCGGGCGGACGATCCTTAGGTTCGTACCCCCTCCAAATGCTACTAATCCCTTCTCTCAGCAACCTGACCGTGACTTCAGCAGCTACGGCGAGCATTGTATATTAGTTAGTGCAATCTAATCTTTAAAAGTTTTCTCTAAGTTGTAGATTGTCGTGTCCACCAGAGACAAGTTCGTGACAAGTTGCTCCTCGAACGTACAAATGCAAAATGAGGATATCCTGGTATGCGATATCATATATGACGTCCGTCCGAAATGACGTCATACTCTTCGACGTTCCAGGATGGTCGCCATGGTGACCAGTGGTTAAGCCACGCCCACAAAGCACCACGTCAGAAGATCCTGACGTCACGTCCGGGCATGCGCAGATGAGCGGAAGCAGACCGGCCGCCTGCGTAGCCGCAAAGCTAGCAGCTGAGCACGATAGATGCATCGAATATTGTTATTAAATCATATTTACCCTGTTTTTTAATTCTCAAATAACCATGGAATTGTCTGAACTATTGTACAATAAAGCGGAGTACATCGAGACGGTAATGCTTTGACTTTTTACTCGTAGTTTGCTAACTGGTAGGTTTAAAAGGGCGTTGTATTATTGAGTGTTGTCATTTTAGATGAGCAATAAAACAGCTAAACAGTCTTGTAGAAAGAATAATCAGCGATGTCTTTTTACTGCAGGCGTCTGGCAACAAAGTAAGCAGGCAATCCGTGTTGTGTGGAAGTCAAAACATTGTTCTCAATGGCAAAGTAAGAAAATAAATCACTGAAACGGTGTTTTCAATGTGGACTACTGTCATGTGACAGTTTGGTTTGTTTACGTGTGTTTTCTGTTTCAGACTATTGTCATGAATGACTGCATTATCAGGGGAGACCTGGCTAATGTCAGAGTGGGAAGACACTGTGTTGTAAAAAGCCGGAGTGTAATAAGACCCCCTTTCAAGAAGTTCAGCAAAGGGTAAAGTAAACTTGTCTTCCTGTACAGATGATGAAACATCTATCAGCCCTGGTTACACTTTCACAGCTGGTTTTATCTCATGTTCTTTTACTGCCATATGATAAACAACCTGAGAATAAATATGGAAATGCATACCATTGCATTGAGCATGAGTGTAAAGCATTTTATTTCAATGCAATTTAGTGATTAAAACCAATAAGTAGTGCCAAATGTTCGATGTGTTTGTTATGAATTCAGGGGGAATAGTTTGTCAACTCAAAAGACTAAAAACCTGAAAAATTCAACTAGCAAACAAACAAAAAACAAAGTGAGGCAGCAAATCACCACAGTGGGTAAAATGCGACAGCTTAAAAAGTGAATCCTGTTGACTTTTTTTGTAATTCTACTCATAATTTTCTGTTTGCTGTTCCTCAGAGATCATCTTTTTATTCTCCTTGTTTCCCTCCAGAGTGGCATTTTTCCCGCTGCACATCGGAGACCATGTCTTTATTGAGGAGGATTGCGTGGTCAACGCAGCACAGATCGGTTCTTACGTCCACATTGGCAAGAACTGTGTAATTGTGAGTGAGATGAACACACCCACTTGCACACAAACAAGCCACAGTTAAAGTTAAAGGCAGCACTTCTTAAAACTGGTGAAACTTTTTCCCAGAGAGACGGGACATTGTCGGATATTGTCTCCTCTGTCCCGAGGTGGAATAGTCACATGGGAGTCATGTTGAAGTGAAGTGAACAAGCTACTGGGGCGCAGCTTTGGGCTGGGACACACAGCTGGAATTTAAAGGCTTCACTGTCATTGTGTAGATTTAGTCTGGAAAAGTGGGGGTAGGGTGGCACTGTTTATGGCGTGTGGCATTAACATGCTTCTATGCATTTCTAACTGCGGTTGGAAGTGCCTACGCAACCAGCGTTTTCTTCGTAGACATCCAGGTTTCTATCTGGCAGGATTTTTGTCAAGCTGTTCAGATAAAACTCATTCCAGGCGCATTGGTGGGGTCATTTAGAGAACTTGTATGAATGTTTAAAGTAGAGCCTTGAGCCTCTGGCTCTCTAAACTAGCATTATTGTAAAGGAACAAGACTGGGGCAGAGAACAATTCTTTCTTTTTACACATTTGTGCACTTATTTTCAAAGTTGAAAAAATAAAGTAGAGTCCCTAACATCACAATTCTCTCAAGTGATGTAAGGTATTTACTTAATTTTTTTGCCTTTTCTTCATATTGCATCCATTGCAAATTGAAATGCATGCCAAAGTACAACTCCAAATTTGACAACTATGTGATTCTACGATGATAACACTCAGGGCAAGTGAATGAAAATAAGGATTTTTGCTGAGACATTGTTAGACACAATGATGTCCTATTTGTTAACCACAGCAAGGTGCATGTGATGTATCCTAGGTCTGCTCACTGGAGATGCATGGAGACACCTTGTGGTGTCAGATGTGAACTGACGTTGTTAAATCTGACCTCATCTCAATTGGCCCGCTGGGGTTTGACCAGGTCCTTGGGCTCTATCACCCTCCGTATTTGATTTTTGGTGTCTAAAAGACAAGCAGTGGATTTATGAAAACATCAGACCTTGAGAAACTGGATGTACATGTTAAAAAAGGAAAATAGAGGGAGGATGTTTGCTGTTTTCTTCGGTTGAGTTTGAGTGATTGATCACACTTTGTAAATGAATGATCACTACCACCAAAATGTTTGATCCTTTTCAAACAACAACCATATTTTCGGTAAGTGCAATACTTTCATTCAGTCCAACCTTTCCAGAACGCTAAGCATAATTCTGTAGTTGACTGATTTAAGAAAACTCTCTGGAGTTGGTGAAATTTTCCCCTTTGCCAGATGTTAACGTTGTTTTGCTTTGACTTGTGCATCCCATTCAGGGTCGCCGGTGTGTGCTGAAAGACTGCTGCAAGATCTTAGACAACACAGTGCTTCCTCCTGAGACGGTGGTGCCACCTTTCACGGTCTTCTCTGGATGTCCAGGTCTGCAGGTCTCTCACCGGACCATCAGTAAATGTGTCAACTGTCCCTTCCTGCCCTGCCTTTACCTGTGTTTGTTTCGTCCCCCCCCTACAGGTTTATTTTCAGGAGAACTTCCAGAGTGCACACAGGACCTGATGATAGATGTAACCAAGAGCTACTACCAGAAGTTCCTGCCCCTCAGCCAGATCTGAATCCCACACCCGCCCTCTCAACCTGGCCCCCTCAGATCAGCCAGATATTGTGGTTTTGCATCAGACCAGTTCAGACTCTATCCTTCAGCCCTGAGGAGAAACATCTGATTTGAGCCCTATAACTTTCAACCTAATACGCCTAAGAAACTACACATACAAAATAAAGTCCGATACAGCTGCACAAGTCTAAAACACACACAGCAGCTTGTCTTTTTAAACCAGAAAACCATTAACATATCTAAGTGTACAAAAAAAACATTTGTCATCCTGGCAAGTCTGTGATGCCTCAGACACAGATTTCAACACCGCAGATCTATGATTTTCCTTTTCAGTGTGTTGTGGTCAAACTCAATGTCCATCTTTGCTCTGTGGCTCTCTAACTGCAGTCACAGGTGACGATGAAGAGGTGGAAGAGCAATGAAGAATTTCCAACAATTACACAGCTCGATGTTAAACACCAATGGACCAAAGTGGTAGCAACAGTTCTTTAAACCATGTTGGCTGTACATGTTTTACACTTAATGAAGAAAAATGTCCTGTAGTGGTGATTTTTAAACTTAGACCTTGTACTTGCTTGTTTTTTCTTTTCTTTGATTTTCTTTTTTTTTGTGCATTTTTATTTCACCCTTCTGCTCTTTGCATTTATTTTCTATGAGTGTATAATAACTGCAGCCACTACTAAAATATTTAAGCATACAAATAAACGTACATGTTTGAAAACATGACTCAAAAGTGAGAGAGCTTTTTACACGTGATGATCCACTCCCTGGATAAAAAAGATGTAAAAAAAAAAAGACTGATACTTTGTTGTACCACCTTTAGCTACGACTTATTCGTCGCGTCTGTCTTTGCCCGAGTCTCTGTATTATGGACTACAGTCGGTCTGCTGTGTAAAACTCTTCTGCAGCTCAACCTAACGTTCATCAAGAGGGTTGAGGTCTGATGTTTCTTCTGGAGGTATTTGTGTGAAAATGTCTCATTCCCCCTGAACTATCCTTTTACATTTTCAGCCTGATGGATCCAGGTATTGTGTTACAAAATCCCATTAGGGGATATAAAAAAAACAAAAAAAAAACTAGTAATTAAGCACACAATGTAGACCTGACCAACTAAAGTGACCACAGATGGTAATACTGTACTGCCACCACAGGCTTGCAGCGTGGAGTCATGAGCCACACTAAACTGCTATTTTGTCCCAAAAGCTTAGGTTCTCCAAATAGTTTGGCTTTGGAACCACTTATTTTTACTATTAGTCATTGTGTTCAGGACGCTTTTCTTTACTCAGAGGATACTCGTCTTCCAACTAGGTAGGAGGAAGACGCAAGACTTGGAAAATTCAGATATTTCGCTTTAGTTAATTGGGGAAGGGCAATCTTCAATTTTTAGACCTCAAATATGCATTTTTGTAGTAAAATTGTCATTTTAAAAAGGAAAGAAAAGTAAATCTTCCACATGCTAGTTTTTTTTTTTATTTCATCTTTGAAGGACTATGGGACACAAGTCTATAACTGAAGTTTGCATAAGCTTAAATCCCATTTTAAAAGCAATAAAAACAAAACCATTTTCATTGTTTTTAATGGAACAAAGCCCATCCACTTCCAACTCAACAGTTTTATTTCTTTTACAATGTGAACCACATATATCATTCCAACAATTAAATGTTAAGTATATAGATTAGCCATTTATCTTTGCAACAAATAAGTATGAAGAAACATCTGATAATAAAGTTGGCTCCAGAGATGTGGCAATGTCAGCTGTTGGGAACAATACTGGTGAAGACCGACTAGTTCTGGGAAATCCCACCATCATAAACTCATTCACCCGCAGGTGAAAAGATAATCCATCCTCTGATTGGCTGGATTGAAAAAAAAAAAGTATATATATATATATTTTCTTTTGGCTAGAGCAAGATTTCCATCCTGCCATAACAGTCATCACTTCTTGTAAACTTAAGCTCAGTTGCTGAAATGTGTAAAATAAAACCAAGAGCAAAGCGTGGAAAGGAAACACTTATTTGAAATCCAATCCTCTGATTTAATGAAGAGCGTGTGGACAGGTCAATGTTCAGGATTCACTTATCTGCAAACCTCTTCTAGTTCCCATCATGGTCTTCTGCCAGAGACGCTCTGCAAAGTCGAGACTCGGACAATGAACTGCATCTAACTTGAAATGTGACTTTTGTATAGTTCTGGTTTCAGGCACATGGAAGCATCGTGTTAAAAGATTATTCTCTCAACCCGTAACAGCTAAAGCTAACAGCAGCTTGCAGGACATCACTTTTCATTTTGCACTCAACACATCACTTATCAACCTCCCTTCATAATTACAAGAAACTCACTACAGGCAAATTAACACTTTTCTAAGGTTAAGCTTGCATTTTTTAATCCACCTCTAGCGGTGGTTCCTATTAATAACCATGGCTCCAGATGCAGAACTTTTATTTTGACAGAAATGTTTCAATAACAAGCCCACAATCACGTTTGAATATAAATGGCAACTTATAGTTTAGAAAAAAAAAAAAGAAAACTGAAATCAGTGACAAAAGTGTAACAGAAACTGTCAAGTTTTGAACTAATAAAGAAAGCTCACTTTCCAGGACATAAAAGACAAAATAGAATGAACAAACCATCGTGTTGGGGAAATAAGAAAACATTATTTCCTCAGAGGTCAGTTTCTCTGGGTATTACAGACATGACTCTTCCACTGCAGAATGATCGACGACAGCTCAATACTGCAGCCGTTAGTGGACATATTTCTGGCTGGTTTATTATCTCGACAGCTCAAAATTTCATTTAAAACAACACTGACTGTATTAGATATTGTAACTACTACACCCACAAGTTCAGGTTTAGCTCCAATAATCTTTTGTTGATAACCTAAAAACATGCCTAAAGAAAATCTGTACAAAACCAGTCCATGTTTATGATTGCCAAATATACCCAAATTATATTATTTATTTTTTTGGATCAGTCCCTTACTGTGATCCCTCACTTTAGGATGGAAGGCTACAGCCATTGTATGAGTGAAACATCATGTACCAGGAATATAATTATACCCATTCGTATTTTATTAATGCATACACCCCAGTCACATGAAGCAGATAGTGGACCAAATCTGAAACTCTTGGGTTGATAGAGTGTTTTGTACGCTGGGTAGCTGGCCAATGTTGTAAAAACATTTGTGGGATTTCAGAACTCTATTTTTTTGTGGCATTATTTATTTTCCAATAAGTTAAATAATTTGTCAAACAAGGAAGGACTAAGTGTCCAAATATTTGTTAACTGGACACCCATAAATGCTCAAAAAAAAGAAAAGGTCAAATACTTTTGAACAATTAATGGAATCAAGTATTTTACTTTTTCTAAGCACTTAAACAAGTGGGCCTGATCAGGGCTGGAAAGGCTACAAGTGTTATACAATGGAAGAGCCGATTTGTTTGCATGAGTTAGAGGTGAAAGCTAAGTGCAAAAATACTTATTGCAACTCATCAGAATCATCACACGACCACATAAAACAGCAGCTGCTTTCACGAGGGGGAAGGGGCAGAGGGCATCACAGTCAGCAAGTGGGCCATCTGAGAAGCTGTATACGAACAAGATTTCCTCATTGTTATCCTGAACAACAAAAGAGCTAAGTGAGAAAATTAAGTAAAATTAACTTGGCTATTGTTGCAGTCAACAGTTGCAACAAACCTACAAATGTAACACTGGTGATTGCAGAAGTAAGGAAAAGAAAAAGAAAGGAAAAAAAGAAAAAAAAGAAAAAAAAAGTGACAACAGTAGGTCAAGCAGCGAATGAAGCAGAGTAGTAAAGCAGAGAACATGTTCTGAATATTCAAACATTAACAGCTTGCTATTGGTAGTTAAATGACATTAACCTAGTAGCCAGAGGTACGTAACTGGTTACAGGTGTCAGATGATACTGGGTCACGCCTTACATGTGCCACTAGGTGAATTAGCTCTACCACGGATAGGCAACATCTTTTTAGAGAAGTCACAGACAACGAAGTGCGAGTCTCTGACAAAGTTAGGTTCAACATTTGGCGAGCAACTCCACTGAGTGAAATATTTGATCATGGCCCTCACTTCCTTATTAAGGTGGTGGGTGAGAATGAGTGACGTAAAGGGAGGGGACAAATGTGTCAAAGATTAAGTGGCTTTCTCTTGTTGAGCAGCACGTTCCGTTTTCACTCCTTGAGAACTGTCTGCATCCAAGATTTAGTTAGTGACCTTCTTTATCGTCTCCTTTCCGGGGTATAGCGAGGTCTGAGGAATGTGTGATGTTGTCCGGACTTTCTAGCCACCCACTCACACAAACACAAACACTCATTGCTCTGATTGTGGATCAGTGATTTGCACTTAGTGTTGGGAAAGGAGACAATTCATTCAATTGAACAACCCCAACTGAGAAGCATCAAGGCCCCGTTTTCATTTTTAACCCACACATCTGTACCACATAAGCCCATCCATCACCCTTGCCTGGCCTTGCCTTTGAAGACTACCCACCCCACCCCTTACACATAAGCAGGTATCAGATCAGATCATCCTGTTACGTTTGTGCGTAGGGGAGTCTGTAATGACATCACTACACTGGGTGGAGTTTCGTTTCCTGGTCCCTCCCCCTCCAGCAGAGGCTGAGCCTGTAGAGTCCAGATGCAAAGCCATCTCCTCAGCGATGAAAGTGTTCAGATCAACATCTTGGAGCCCATTACGCCTGCTGCGGCACACTGGCCCAGAGCCAGAGGAACCACCTCCACTTGCACCACCTGCATTGCTGCTGCTCCCACTCACATGCGTAGGAGAACCTGGAGCACCAGAACGCACACTGATACTTGCCATGGCGCCACTCAAGCCTGCAGAAGACAAGATGGAGACGAGGTGAGAAAGGTGCATCACAAACAGAAAAAATAACCAAGATAATTCACTAAAAGCTTGCATTTACATTTTTTTGTGATTGCAATGGCACAAATTATCTTTTTGTAACTTTAAGCCCAGATGATCCCTCTGGCAAGTCGAGCGGCTTTTATGACAGTCATAGATTTACTTATTGGGTCTCCTGCAAGGTCACCCTCTGGTTCTCTCTTCTCTTCTCTTCATTACTTTGAGTCTCTCAAGTGCCTCTGCCATGATGTCCACTGTAGGTCAATGAACTAGTTTCTTTATGTGTGACACACTGCCATATGCAGTTGTTGAAGAGACAAGTAGTCTAAAATGAAACTGACTTCGTGTATCTTACAAGATACAAAAAGTTTTTTTTTTTTTTTAAACAGGAGGAAACGTGGTACAAACAGGCCGACAATGGAGATATGTTCAGATCACTGCTCATTTGCATATTGCCTACATTTTTATTTATTTTTTTACTTTCCAAAATAATGCCCTTTTAATATGGGACTAGTATTACTGAAGGGCCCATCTAATGGGGGGCCATGGCTGATAATCATGGATGATGTCTATGTTAATCCCGTGAGACGGTGCCATGTCTGTACGCTTTACAGTAAAAAAAAAAAAAAAAAAAAAAATCCACTACTACTAACACTACTATATTTCAGCTAACACAAGCGTCATGGGATAATCTGAATAAATTTTGTGATTTTGTTTCATGGCCAGTGTTTCATTTAGTCGCTTTTTGCAGCATCTTTCCCTGTGGGATATAATAAATGATGATGTCTTGAGAGAAAATATTTCTTCTGACTATACAAATACTACAGAGGAAAAAAATAAAATAAAAAAATACTAGCTTGACAGCCCAAACATTACTTTAAGAGAATGCTCCAACTACAATTTGACTGTTCTGTTTACAATTACAGGTACCATGGCAACTGAAGCACACACCATATTTTTATTTTATCAGGTTTTACCCATCAAAATGTGAAACAGAACCATTAGCCAAACTTCAGGCATGTAATGAAGGACATTAAGGTTGATTTCCACCAACATTTTACTTCAAAATGTTGATAAAACAGAGGTTATTATTTTTGGTCCAAAGCAGTTTAGGAAGGGAATAGATGGCGTTGCGGTGGCCTCCAGTGCGAAACCTTGGAGTTCTATTCGATCAGAATTTGTCGTTTAAACAGCATATTAAATCAGGTTTGTACGACAGCGGTTTTCCATCCCTGTAATATCGCAAAGATCAGGAACATCCTCTCCCAGAGTGATGCTGAAAAACTAAATTCACAGGTTTGTATCTTCTAGACTAGATTACTGTAATGTGTTATTAGCAGGATGTCCAAGTAATTCTCTGAATGTCCTCCAGCTGATCCAAAAATGCAGCAGCGCGAGTGCTGACAGGAATCAGCAGGAGAGACCACGTTTGTCCAGTGTTAGTCTCCCTCTATTGGTTCCCCGTAAAACTCAAGAGTCCAATACAAAAATTGTATTACTTGCGTATAAAGTCCTAAACGGCTTAGCTCCGCGATATTTGGAAGACCTAATAGCACCTTATGTTCCTAACAGAGCTCTCTGTTCTTGGAGTGCAGGTTTACTCGTAGTTCCTAGAGTATCTAAATGTAGATCTGGAGGACGGGCCTTCTGCTATCAGACACCATTACTATGGAACCAACTTCCAATCTGGGTTAAGGAAGCTGACACCACCTCCACCTTTAAAACCAAACTTAAAATGTTCCTGTTTAGTAAAACTATAGTTAGTGTAAACTCTAGTGTGATAGGGCCAGTAGTCATAGCTGCAGCTGCAGGACAAGACTAGAGCAGCTCATCCTAAACATAGCTTCGTTGTAGATATGTTGCTATAGACCTACGCTGCAGGGGCAGTGCCCATTACCCCTCCTCCTCTCCCCTTCCCTTTCTTAACCTCAGTCCAGTTATTAATTAGAAGTATCTCATAACCACAATTGTCCTCCATTGTTCTTGTAGTTTGTTGTGTTAGTCTGCCCCCTTCTTTTCTCTTCTGTGCATGTTAGCAGGCCTGAGCTTCCAGAGCTGCAGTCCCCCCCTCTGACCATCTCAGCATCTGCTACCTGTTTATCTAGTTCTGTACGTAGTACACCAGCTAGCAGTGTATTGTGTCATATCTACATAGAACTCTTGGTTCTTCCGCTAATGGATAATTAATACTAATGATCTTGTGTTTTGTACCTTTGACAATATATCTGTGCCTCTCTTCTCTTTTTTCTTCATCCTCCCTTTCCTATCTCCTCTCTTCCTCCTCTACCGAGCTGGCCTTCGGCAGGAGCTTCCCTCCCCTTATAAACCCAGTCCAGTTCAGGGTTCCTTCCTTCCTGAGGTTTTTCTTGCCACAGTTTGGCTTAAGGTTTTTCTCCAACTAAGGGAGTTTTTACCTGTCATTGTTTATGTAATAATTACTCTGGGGTCATGTTATGGATCTCTGGAAAGCGCCTAGAAAAAAAATATTTTAATACATGCTATATAAATAAAATTAAATTGGCCCAATGTCTCTGAACTCAAACTCAAATGTGTGATCAATATTATGGCATATCTGGAGAATGATTTCAATAAGTTCTAGTAAATCAGTCTTTGCTTAACACTTGTGAATGAACCATGGTGTAATTTCATTACACGGTACTAGTAGTCCAGTGCAAATAGGAAATAAGTTCAGAGGGAAGCTGTTTGTGTCACAACATGACCAGTTTCACCATCAAAAATACTACCAAATTTTAAAAACTATAAATATGACTACACCATGCATATGCTTTGTTCACTTGAATAGAGAAAAATGAAAAGTTCAGACAAAATAAAACTGATTTGAGAGATATAGACCTAGTCATTAAAAAAAAAAAAACAAAAAAAAACAAACTTTGGTTTAGCTGGAAAGTGGGGAAAAAGTAAAAAAGGTCCCCAACCACTTAGTTCATCCTCAAAAATCTCACAGGTAATCAGCTACTCAGAGAACTTTCCCCAAATAAAATATACCTTTTTCAACAACAGCATGAACATTTTTGTAAGATTTCTATTGGTAATAGTACACGAGACAACTGAAATTTAGAATGAAAACAAACACTGTGGTAAATAAATAACACCAATCTTTTTTTTTTTAAGCTACATGGAATCAAATTAATCCCTTATGAAGCCTTCTCACCAACACGTCAGACACAATATTTTCATGATGAGCACCAGTTCAATATCAAATATCCAGACTTTTATATATGCATATAAATAAAATGATTTCAACAGCTCTGACACGCAAAATCACTTGCAAAATATCAGATGACAGGGACATAGTGAAACTTCTAGACAGAGACTTAAGTTGAACTTCTGTAACCTAACCCATGACATGCCCAACATGATCCAGCCTAACCTCGTATGCACTCAGACTCCAACTTGCCCCCTTTAAAGTGTGAACTAAGAACTGAAAGTGAAATAAAAATATTGTGTGTGTGTGTGTGTGTGTGTGTGTGTATATATATATATATATATATATATATACACATATATACACACACACACACACACATACATATTCACACACACTTAAAAAAAAAAAAAAAAAAAATGAACCTGCTTGAAAACCTGACTTATGATTTAGTCAAATCTGCTCTCATATCACGAAGAGTGGATCAACATGAGGCCTCTTGTCACTTTGCCAATATTTACACACCCGACCAAAACATACACTTATCTTTGTACGACATGTGGCAGAGCAGGATGGCTGAAGAAAACACATGCCATCACACCCAAAAGCAAAGAGCCAGCTAATCACAAACTAATAAACTACAGACTTAAACAACAATTTACCTGATAACCTATGTGGTAGCAGAGAAACCAAAACCTATGAACCATTTCATCCCACATCATGTTGATTACTTGAGTATAAAGCCATCATAGCTTTGGTCTAAGATCTCACACGCCACCATGATTTGAAACATCTATGCTGGATAAATGGGTGGTGTCTCAGCTCTGGGTCAGGCTAGAGCTTAAACTTCCTTACCATGCAGTGCTATGGCCTCCCTGAAGGGCTGCAGGTCTGCTTCCACAGATGAGCCAGTCTCAGCTGGTGAATTAGCCCGGCTGGGGGCCACCATGGCCAGCCTAGAGTTGGTTCTGCTACTTCTATGTGGTGGTGCTTTCCCACACAGAAAGCTGATAAGGTCCTCCCTCCGGATGGTTCTTCGACGCTTTTTTACCCAGGCCAACATATCCTACAGCAATTGACAAGGACAATCCATCATTAAGCTGAAAAATGAACCACTTTAATATACAATGATGAATTATTTCTTTAACCCTGTTTGTCAAGCATCATCTACTCGCCAAACACCTGTTTCCTTTCTGGCAAAACATATAACAGGGAGATGTGTCCAGATACGAGTGAAAAGAGTTACCACACAAAAGGAAACAAAAAACACTCACCTTGTTACGACGTTGGTGGCCAATCTGAATACCCCGATCAAAACTTCTCTGATGGGCCTCCACACTCTCTGAGATGATAAAGAATATTTAAATGCTTAACACTGCTGATCATCACATCAAGCTATCATTTATGATGCATTTGACAAAGTCAACACATCAGTAAATCCAACTCCAAAACACAAAACTATAATGTCCTGCCATTTTTCAACCCACCACTGCTGACTTTTTTTCCAGTCACAAAAATAAACAAAACAAACAATGTACAACAAACTCATACTAGATCTGTGTGTTGTGTATTTTTTTGTGTGTGAAAACAATTACATTTAGCAGAACCAAAAGTGTTTTAGCTGTAGCTGTTTACACACTAAAAGCAAAAGGACAGAGTTTGAGGATGTGGACAGTTACCTTTGTACAGGTTGGTTACTGCTGTAGCAGCATTCTGAAATGGCACCCACAATGACAGGCCCTGCTGATGGCATACCCTATCTGCGAGAAAGGAAAATACTTTGTGATTAGACAGCATTGAGGTTGCTTGTGATTTGAAGACCAAATGTGACCACAGGAAAGCGAGGGGGTCTTAAGGTAAGTTCATCTTGAAACGCCATTTTGTCTCGCATCTACAATTGCAGAGACGGGTTTTGGCATAAAAATAGCTGTCAGCAAGCGCTAGATGGCCAGCTTGGCAGCAGACTGTTCAGCAGGAAAAAGCACCAACTTAACTGCTCTCTCAGCACTTAAGTTCAAGAGCATCACAAGATTACAAAAATAAGTAAATGGCCAAAGCCTAACTCTTCAGAAAAGGAGAGAAAAAACAATAACGGGAAGACCACAGCAGACGATAAACACAGCAATAAATTCACAGCAAAGCAATATTATCCTCGCCATCTTGTGATTATAACGGTGACCAAACACAATCCCACTCATCAGTAAAGGTTCAACAGCCACCCTGCAGGTGTGGGTCGTGGATTTGGACCGTTTCAGGTGCTTTTAGAGCCCCGAGAGGAGCCGGTACCGCAGATGAGAGGCTGACAGCGTCCAGCGGACTGTCAGCTGAGAATGTCGCGTAGCTACGATTGTTGATACCGTCGCCATTTTGTAACTAGCCCCGGCTAACGTTAGCCGCCACAGTCCAACTTAAGGCTGATTTTTGGTTCCGCGTCGCACCGACGCAGAGCCTACGTGCGTAGGGTGCGCGGTACGGTGCGCGTCGCCGCGTACCCTACGCACGTAGGCGACGCGCGTCGATTTAATAGCTCAGAAAAAGTCACCTGTAAACGTTCTGTTCCCGGTACCGGTTAGCAGCTAGTTAGCATCCAACCGAGGCTCGAGCTAAGGACTATATACACAAATAAAATATATACAGTATATATAAAATATAAATGTATAATATAGCGTTAGAGCGTGTGTCTTTAAGCGGAGAGCGAACAGTGAGCCTGTGGTAACCTTTATATAACTGAGCCACGGCGGTGGCGGAGTTCTGGAAGAGAGTCCACAGTTTCTCCTGGTCGGTGTCGGCCTCCTCCTCGCTCAGCTCCCGCTGCTCCGCCTCGGCCAAGCACTGCCGCTCCCATTTTGAGAACCAGTGCTCGGGTCCGTGTTCTTGTATCTCCGAGTCTCCGTCTTCCTTCTTCTCCTCCATTTAATACACCAGCAAACTAGATGGGAACTTGCTTTTTTTCCTATTTGAAATGGTAATATGTGGACGCTGTGCCGATAATTGTGTTGAGAAATGTAATAATACTGCTATGTTGTTCTCGATATTTGCCCTACAACATCGAGCCGCTACCTCGGTCTGCCATCTGACATGGGAAGCATAGCTAACTATTTTTCCGAGTTCCCGACGTCAGCATATATAGAAGGCGAACTACCCTGTTGTGCATCTTAGCCCGCCCGTTACTCCAGATGTCGACGCTGATTGGTCAGATGGACACTAGTGGGCGGGTCTTGTATCGGAGCTCGGAATGTGATTGGGTTTCCAACACGTCCATCCTGGCATCGACACAAAGGACCTCAGTAAAAAAAGTATGTAGCTCAAGGTTCCAAGAGAGTTTTTAGTTTTATCATGAAAGCCCAAATATTATATTATATTATATTATATTATATTATATTATATTATATTATATTATATTATATTATATTATATTATATTATATTATATTATATTATATTATATTATATTATATTTTATTATATTAATTATATTATATTATATTATATTATATTATATTATATTAAATTATATTATATTATATTATATTATATTATATTATATTATATTGTTAATGTGTTGGCAACAGCTTTAAAAAGCATTATTATTATTATTATTATTGTTGTTGTTGTTGTTGTTGCTGTTGTTGTTGTGGTTGTTGTTATTTTTTTGGTTGCTTCTTAAGTAGTTCAGAATGTACAAACTAAAAATCTGTTAATTGATTTTTAATAAAAAATAATAATAATTATAAATTATAATTATAATATTAAAAAAAAAGGACCTTGTCTGCACACATATTATTGGTTAATACCATGCTGGTAAGAACCTAAAGCATATATGTGCAATTTTGATATAAAATACATATATATATTTTTTTAATATGTCACATATATTTATTTTATTTATATATATATATATATATATATATATATATATATATATATATATATATATATATATATATATATATATATATAAATATATTTATCTTTTTATATAATATACTATTATAAATAATTATACTCTGTATAATTTAGACTTCCGGTGGAACTGAGAGTTTTGTCATCTGTCATCAAATCACCGGAGTTGTGAGATGTTTCAGTGATGGACAGGCCATTAAGTACGGAGAACTGGTTGACCGCTTTGTGACATGGTGTGGTTTCCTTCACCTCACATTGAACGTTAAAAGGACAAAGGAGATGAGTGGACAACCAGGAATAAGACCAAAACTATTTCTGTCTCTGAAGAAAATTTGGTGGAAAACCACAGATACTTTGGTAGCGTTCACCTGGACAACAGACTAGACTGGAGATGCAACACTGAGGCTGTCTAAAATACAGGACTGAGCAGAGTAAACAACTTAAAGAAGTTCATGTTCCTTGGTGCAAGACGCTACATCTATTCTATAGGTCTGTGGTAGAAAGTGCAACTTTATCTGCAGTTACCTGATGTCAGAGACTCAAACATTTGACTTGAATTGGTGAGTTCAAGTTCAAGTTGAGATCCATTTATTCATTTGACATTAGTTTATGAAGCTGAATTGACTTAATTAAATTCAAGTTTAATTCAATACAATAATTTGAACATACCTTTTAGTGGTATATATTACAGTTTTACACAAAAAAAGAAAAAATACAGAGAATCCTTATAAATGTATCTATATGCACATGGCTTGGGTGAAACACAGTTCAATTCAAATTAATTAGCTTTAATTAAATGTATCTACATAGTGCAATTTAACAATAAACATCATCTCAAGGCATAGTGCAGTCCATTTAAACTCACTCCAATTTAGTGTGGTTCATTGTACTGCATTTATAATCCATTCATTCCAGCTGGGTCCAGCTTCAAAGTTCATCCCTCTATTAGCTATACCTACATATTCCTGTTTTGGGTCACAGGGATCTTTGGAGCCTGGACATATACTGGACATATTGCCAATCTATAGCAGGGCCACATTTAAACAAACAACTACACCTGTTCACACCCACTCCTATGGATGGTTTAGAATCATTCAAATGCATCAGAATCTGAAATCCGAATCAGAAATCTCTTTATTTCGCCAAATGTACAATGTACACAGGAATTTGACCTGGTTTAAACAGCATCACTGAGCAATAAAATAACAATTAGAAAAATATAAATAGTAAATAAGTAATAAATATATAATATGTATGTAATATGTACAATGACCAGGAGTATTTACAGGATGGCAGGAATGAAAAATTAAATAAAGTGTTCCTTAAGTGTCTTTTAGAAGCGGGGGGGGGGGGGGGGGGGGTGAGATGCCTTTATTTAAGAGGGTGGTGGCCTGGGACAAAAAATGTTCAACTGCCCGGTGGGTTTGGTTCACACATATCATGCTAATTCATTTAACACTAGCCCAGCTAAATAGACCAATAGATAGTTGAACTGAGTCTTCATTTTGATAAGCCAAGCCAAGCCAGAAATCTGGGAATGGTTTTGGTCTCAGACCTGTATTTCAACAGCAAAATTAAGACACCTGTGAGGTCAACCTATTATCACCTAAACAACACTGCAAGGATTAAAGGACTGATATCTCAGCAGGCCTTACAAAAACATGTCCATGCTTTTATCTTCAGTAGACTAGACTACTGTGCCGCTGTTCTCACGGGTTTCCCTGAAACATCCATCAAACAGCTGCAGTCAGTTCAGAACGCTGCTGCCCAAGTCCTCACTAAAACCAGGACAGTGGGCCATATAACTCCAGTTCTTAGATCTTTAAACTGGCATCCTGTCTGTCACAGAATATATGTTAAAATCCTGCTGCTGGTTTATAACTCTCCGAATGGTTTCGGACCCAAATATATCTCCGATCTCCTGGTCCATGATGAACCAACCAGAGCCCTCAGGTCATCAGGGTCACACATACTTTCTGTACCCAGAGTTAGAACCAAACAGGGTGAGGCAGCTTTCCACCGTTAATGCTCCTCACCTGTGGCCCAAACTCCCAGAATGCATCAGGGCTGCTGAAACTCTCAGTTGCTTTAAGTCCAGGTTGAAAACCTTTTTATTTACGGCTGCATTTCAGTAATCTACCACAACTACAACCTTTGTTTCTTGCATCTATTTTTTTAAATTATACATAACTGATGTCCGTCTGTCTGTGTTTCATTTCTGCTTTTAAACTATTTCACTTTTTAATGCAATTTTGTAGAGATCTTTTTATGTAAAGCCCTTTGAATTGTATTGTACATTAAATGTGCTATACGAATAAATTTGCCTTGCCTTGGTGTAGTCACCCATCTTGATATGCACAAAATGACAGTGGAGACGAAAACTCACTGTTAACAGGAACAAACCTTCAAGAGAATGAAACAGGCATCTACCTCCACCAGTTGTGGGTCTGAGAGAACCCACATGAGAGGTGGCTGATAACTGAAGCCTCTGCTTCTCGTTCTACTTGTGGAAACTGTAGGAACCACAAGTAGCCCAAGCCCGCAGTGTGAGAACAAAGTGTTCTCTGCTGTCTTTCACCCTGCATTGCTTTGACAGCGCTAAAAAAGGTGAAAGAAAGCTGTTCTGAACACTTGTTTTACTTACAAAATAAAGATCACATTCTGATTAAAAATAATTCTGTTTCCCCACTTAATGCAAAAGAAATGCCAGAGAAATGAAATGACTAGACAGTCTAGCTCGAAGGAGCTGAGATCCAAAGACAACAACTTCAGCCTTATCTGAGTTTCGCAGCAGGAAATACTAAATAACAAATACCTTTGGGACCTCCGGTAGTACTGATTTAAAAACAGACAGCATTCTGTTGTGGAAATCATTATATGTGATCAGGAACACTTCTGTCAAGGGATCGACCAAAGGAATGTTAACGGTGAATGATGCAAACAGATTCTCAGCAACTTGTGCTCCCACAGAGCTGAAGGAAAGCCTTCCTTATTTCAGCAAGGCATTGCTTCATAACACTCTGCGTACATTACAACATAGTACATCATAGTAAAAGAGTCAAAATGCTCAACTGACCTGCCTGCAGTTAAGTTGATCATGTCATGAAAAACAATAACAAAGGAGATCCTAAACTGTTCAGCAGTTAAAATCCACCAACATACGAGAATATTTAAATATTTTTAAACATTTTATGTGTCTGTATTCAAATATACAAGTTAAAAAAATTACACACGATTTTATTCTCTTTTTTAATTTTTTCAGTGTTTCTCTTTTTTCTTCTTTCCTAGAAGCAGAGTTACATTTTGTTTTCGAAGCTGAATACAATAACCATCAAAATAAGTTTGTGAAAATAGTCGATCTTGTACTCAAAACTGAGCTACAGCTGCATTTGGAACTCAACAAGAATTTTATTTCTTTAGCATATGTTACCATTTAAATTCATTTAGATTATATTACCTTAAACTATATTTGACTTTGTCAAAGTCAAGTACAGATTTACTAAGTGTTTTTACAACATATGATTGGTTAAGTGTATTCTTTTGTGTTTGTAGTTTTTAATCAAAGGACACATGGAAGGCTCAGATCATGTTTTACTAAAGTGTAGCCAAATTACTCAAAGTATTAACCTACAATGTTAAAATGGATAAAAATGTGATAATTTGGAAATCTTAATTAGGAAAATACGGAGAAATGTTAATTCGTGAAAATAAAAATGTAAGCCACGCGCACCGACCCCCCCTCTAAGAAAATAAATAAAATTACATACAAAAAAGTATATATATATATATATATTATTTTTTTTTTTTTTTTATCCATTGGCTAGACTGGAAATGAAGTAATGTGTTAAATAGTTTTTGTCCACTAGATGGTGCTATTTCCCCAGAATCTGAAGGTGTGGGTTTCCAACACAGCCAGCTGTCGGTAATGCACTGCTTTGATTAAATATAAATATAAATGTCTGATGTGACATAGTTTTTTCAACAAAAACGTGAATGTCCTATGATATACTCAACATTATCAATACATTCTTCATCAGGATTTATAAAAAAAAAAATATCTCAGTTCAAATAAAAACAAAAACTGCTGTAGGCTATCTTTTCCCCACAAGTGTTCAAATTGTATAAACTTGATCGACACATCTTGCGTTAAATAAACATGGACGTGGAAATCAGCTCCTTATCCGTATTTGAGTTTATCCCGATTCAAGTGAAATCACCATGGTTATGGGGCCTACACTATAGCAGTTAGCTGCAAATGTGCACATGTATAAACCCTTGCAACCAATTGTACTTATGTCACATTTAGTTTTTTTGCACTTCCATCTCAAATGGCCCGTTATTTCTGTTGCAGCAGCCCCGGGTGAGCTTGTGTGATTGATCGCAGGCTGAGAAACCCGGCCGGGGATGGGCCCGTGTTTGGATCTCCATGCGGATGTGACATTTCAGAGAGCAGCTTGGCCGCCATTTTGATCCTTCCCTGAGCGAGAGCGAGCACATCCCGAGCTGAGCCGCGGGAGGAGCGGGTCGACAGCAGCACAGACCTGGCCGGGGCGCGCATTCCTCTCCACGCAACCAGAGGTTAGTCACAACATGCAAGCGAGCGCCGCGTATTTGCTCTCCGTCGTGTTAGGGGCGGTTTAGGAGCGAGGGGGGGGTTGTTTTGTGTCGGGCCCTGGCATCCCCTTGTCTCCACGCCGACAGCAGCGGAGCGGGTTTGAATGGACAGTCTCCCTGCTCCCCCCCAGACCAGGGACAATCGGAGCAGCACACGGACTGGGGACACCGCAGGCACGGCTGGTGAACGAAGAACTTAGCAGAGGAGGCTTTTGTTCTCACGTTTGCACCTTTTTGTGAGCGTGTATCTGCCTGGTGCCAGGTAGAGTATCAATCAGGGGAGTTAGTCCTCCATCGTGCTGCGGCTCTCTGCCCCTCGTTTCCCGGGGTGAACCCGGACTGACTTAGTTACTTCCAGCCCTGGTCCATCCATCCATCCTTCCATCCATCCACCATAGCCGGCCGGCCCCCGTGACTCGCCAAAACCCCCACCAAAAGGCGCCGAGATTGGGCGAATAGCGAGCAAATACGTCCGCGTTTCTCTGCCCGCGTCCCCCCCCCGCTCCCCGGCGCTGACAGCGGACAAGGCCGAGGTCGTCGCACCGCAGGCCCGGCCGCCGCCGAGGCTCCACTCGGACCCGCCCGCCTCACCGCCTGTCCCCCGTCAACAGTCCGAGCCAGCCCTGGACAAGGACAAGGTCGAGGCCGCCCGAGAGAGCAGGGATCCCCGCCTGGTCCCGCCGGCAGCCCCCGCCGACATGAACCACCACCAGCACACGCAGCAGCAGCAGCAGAAAGCCGGGGAGCAGCAGCTCAGCGAGCCGGAGGACATGGAGATGGAGGGTGAGTACCAGAGCAGCCATGTTACACGAGTGTTATTTTACACATGTTTCATCCCAGTAAACACCAGGCCCGCCGGGCCGGGCCGGTTCTGCTGATGCTGCAGCAGATCTGAGAGCTGACCTCATTCTGATCAAAGCACGGGCTTTATTCCTCCCGGCGTGTCTCAATAACAGCTGCTGCTGCGGCAGGACCGGTGTATCAGTCTGGTGGATTAGGATGCAGATCGATCTCTTTAATCATTCATTCGGATCAACCACCGCATTTGTAAATAAACCCTTAAGTTTTTTTTATACGCCTTTCCTGCTGTGACAAGTTTATCCGTGTACTTTCTTTGCCATGAAAAATGCATGTGCAGAATCACGGGCCTGCTGCTTGTTGATAACCTAAATATTTGTAAACAAATGTCGCTGTTTAGTTTTGTGAAATAAACCACGTTATGTGAATTCAGCTTCTCCCTTCGCTTCTCTAGGGCTCCGGGATTAATCTGCTGTTATTGTTTAACTTTTCTCCTCTTCAAGCGCGGGATATTTCTAATTCTAATAAGCAAATCCTAAATATATCAAGTCAATAACAGTTCAACATGGCGTTAGCTTCAAAAGTGCTAGCAGGCTTTTACTCTAAATGCGGCTCTGCAAAAGTTGCTAAAGCTTAAAATTGTATTTTAGCTTAAAATTGCTCAGCCCGGACTCAATAATTTAAATTGGCAAAATTAACACGATTGCACGAAGCTTCCGAGTGTCTTTTACGTCCTAATGTGTTGTTAAGTTTATATTACTGAGCACTGTTGGCGTTGCAGCTAACCGTAGGCTAGTGAATTAGCCCCACGGCCCGTCCGTGTTAATGGGAGCGCTAGGTAGCGAGCTAACTAGCCGCGGCTAACCCTCACGGAGGGGGTGTGTGGCGTTCTAAAATGGTGGCTTGTATTTTGTATCGCTCGGCTCCAACGTCGGGCCTCGGCCGTTTAGCCCGCTGCCGTTTATAAATTCACCCTTTTAAATCAAAACAGTTTAATTTGGGGACTGTAGGTGATGTTTATTCCCCCCGTGTTAGTTCTAGACTGTTCAGGCTCATAAGGGCCTGCGGATAAAGCCTGAATTATGGTCTGCGTTAAATCGACGGCGTAGGTTACGCGGCGACGCAAACCGTACGGTGTGCGTCGCTGCGTACCCTACGCCGTAGGTTCTGCGTCGGTGTAACGCGGAACCATAAATCATCCTTAAGGCAGCTCACGGGGACGCAGATGCGTCAATCCCGATGTGCTTTTGATGTCAGCGGTGCATCACATCAACCATTAACGCCAAAATAAGGCCATTTTCCAAAGGAACATTCCGCACTTTTCTGTCGTTTGGCTGTATGTGATGTGACCGCGTTTGGCAGCGTGTCACCGGCTGGCTGAGGCGCTGGCAGGGCCGGAGCTGCTGCAGCCAGGCCCGCACGGGCAGCGCGGGGATTTGCTGCTTCATTGTATGGAGCACCGACAGGCATGGAGCTCGCCATTTTTAATGATCTGTGTTTTTGTTAGCTCCATTTGGAGTCAGGCCCAGCCCTTGAAGCGTGTGAAAATAGTTATATAGATAAAAGAAAGTAATTGCCGGCTTTTTTTTCCTTCCCTTCTTCAATAAATCATCTACTGATGTCAACTTTGCACCGGCCAGACTCTACTGGTATTCCTCAGCTTCACTGCGTCATTCAGTCCTAGTAATTTTATTATCCACTCTGATTCACATTTTTTTGCCAGTCATTCAGCAACACACTAAAAGGAATATTCTAGGCATTTGTAAATACTGTTTATGTTACAGAGAACTATACCTGTGATGCATGCATAGTTTTAATCATCATTAATGATTGATGTCTCCAGTAGCAGGTGCAAGGCCTCCTGACTAGCTGCTGGTTTGCATCTCTGTTCTCTCTGTGCACTTAAGCTGTGCAAGGTCGATAACATTCCTCACTCGAAAATTGCTTACTTATTCTGACATCTTATAGCATGGCTACACGTACATAGAATTTCCCCATGATAGCAGGCTCCACATAGTTGTGGTGTGGTTTCTCCATCAAATTTTCTGCATATTTCAGTAATTTTGTCAGTCTTGCAACAGTAAGATGTCAGACTGGTAGTATAGGTTATATAATGAGAATGACTACTTTTTCATTTCATAGAGTGCTGGTGGAATTAAATGTGTCCTGGCACTAATTAATTACCCAAAGGATGTGATTTAAAGAGTTAAAAACGCATGATTTCATGGTTGCTGGTTTTTTTCCCACCTGTCCGTTTTGTGGATGTAGTGGAGCTTAATTGTGGTTGGATGCTCCTAGATGCATGGTAACCTCACAGTGTGGAGTCACTGTTAAAACTTGTACTTGTTGGATTTAAAGCATATTTGTTTTTCTTGATTGCTAAACATAAAGTTGTTTGACAGAAGAAATCACATTTGTCACTCAGGACAAAGCCTGAGGATTTGCCTAAATTATCAGAGAAGATTTTTTAAATAAATCCCTTTTCACTTGAGCATATGTATGTTAGCATTTTCTTTTTAAAGTTATGAGTTTAGTCCAAATACAGAATGCATTCAGGTTTGTTGCTGAGGTGCTCTCTAGAAATTTGTTTCCACAGAGCAGAAGTCATCCTGTTGAAATACTACCAGTTCTGCAATTAGGGTTTTCTTTTCCCAGTTTAAAAAACCTGCACCAAGAATCATCTCTTGCAGTTTTCCGGATTTTTGACTGCACATGTCAGAAATTTCAGTATGGATTGACACCATGAACAGGGCATGGTTGTGCTGCAGTTGACTGACAGACCTCATTAGCGTGGTGTAATCCACTTGGGGGAAAAGAGGTCAGTCTCCTAAGGGAACCGCTCAGTAACCTCACCTGAAGACTAGCCCACATGACTCACAATGTTGTCTGTAATCAGGAAGAAAATGTACATGGAACTCAGTCAGAGAAGACATGAACTGGCAACATACTTGGGGATATGCTTAAGTCTTAATAATATTTCTGCCTTTACTCACATGTCCCCTTAAGAATCACTGTCATCCTCATAGGGTACTGTTAGACTTCACTCACTCCTAGAAATCTTCTCAAAGTCCATTTGACTCTGGCATTAGTTGAATTGAAACAGAGATCTGTACTCTGAGCTGCCTCACTCAGCTTGGATAATTGTCGGTGCGAGCAATTGGAATGATGACTTGCAGTTTAATCCTACATTGTATCCATAATTATTTAGCCGACTATTGCGTTGTGCAGGCTTTGTCACATACGCATGAACACATTCCCTTTCTGTCACCCTCACTCTGTCACCACACGGACCGGGAAAAGACTTGTCATGCTGTCTCAGCACGGTTTTCCCATCAGAGTGTACAAAATGGGAAAGCAAACATCTATTTAATCTCATGCTAAATTTTGCAGACTTTTTTTTACTACTTTTTTTATTAATTATCATACGTTTACAATTTATTTAAAAAAATGACTAGACTAATAATGTTTAGTGTTCACATCATGTGGAATTTAGATACGTTTTTTTATCCCGGTTTTGTATCAGAGGTACTGAAGTCCAGTTGTTTGCCACGAGGAGCCCTCAGCTGAATTGACTCAAGTTGAGGGGAAAATCTCTACTGTGTTGTCTGTCCTCAAAAACCTCTATCCATACAGTCTTCTCACATTGTTCCTTTCTCTGCATAGCTGGTGACACAGATGACCCTCCAAGAATCCCGGCCAACCCAGTGATCAATGGTAATGTGGCAATGGCAGATGGACACAACAATACAGAGGAGGACATGGAGGATGGTGAGGAGGATATATGCATATACAGTCATTTAAAACATTGCAGTTTGGAGCGTTAAAGTATTGAGGATGTAGCAGAATGCATAAACAAAAGGTTTTGTTAAATATCTGGGGTTTAAAGGCAATGGTTTAGTGTGCTTGAGCATAGAGCATGAATAAGCAAAAGGATACAATTAACATTGAAGTGTAGCTGCATTAAGTCTAAATTTACATGTTAGAACACCCAATTACTGGCCTAATGTCTTTTAAGGGGGAACAAAAAGACTACCACAAAGTCAGCGATGGACAGTTAAGACTTGAGAAGACTTGTGTACTTTGTACAGGTCAGTTTTAGTTCAAAGTGACAAAGAGCTTTGTGCAAGCTTCACATGGAATCCAGCTGAGTCATCAGAACAGTGAAAAGGGAAGTTGCAGGTATTGACTGTGCAAAAAAGCCAATTAAGATGGGTAGCCTGAGTTAACACATCTCGCAAGGTTATTGGAGGGAAAGAAACAAAGTTCTGTAGCATGGTGCTGCACAGTCATGTGTCATGGTGAACAGTTTTACAGGCAAACTTGATTAACATGTTAGAGCTGCTGGTAACAGTGTTACAGGACTGAAGCGCTTGCGACTGAACTCTTCTTTTTCTTGACACGAGGGCACAGACACCAAGAGACGTCTAATAACAATCATTGGCTTGATTGCAACGCCATTTACTAATTATCTTCTCTTCTTGTTGTTTATCTTTTCATAGACACCAGCTGGCGATCAGAGGCGACGTTCCGGTTTGTGGTGGAGCGCTTTAGCCGCCTGAGTGAATCTGTGCTTAGCCCGTCATGCTTTGTCCGGAACCTCCCTTGGAAGATAATGGTGATGCCTCGGTTTTATCCTGACCGGCCTCACCAGAAGAGCGTTGGCTTCTTCCTGCAGTGTAATGCAGAGTCAGACTCCACGTAAGTGTCTTTGGGAGTCGAGGGGATTGGGATGCATGGCATACGAAGTTAAGACTGTTGATAATTTGTTTTGACTTCATACTCTGTTTTTGCTACTGAAAAGGTGAGACAGAAGGCTCACAAGTCAGTCTGACTCTTTAACAAGACATCATCAATTCCTTGTAGTACAGCTGTAGTGGAAGTGGATGTCATAACTGTTTGGGATAGCATTGGCGAGTGGGGGGGTGTGAACAGTTATAAAATTAGCCACAAACTAAGCTTTGTTTGCATCAGACTGTCAAATCTTCTTTGTTTGTAATAATCTCTTATGTGCCTTCTAGTAAATACTGGCCCACATCTCAAATTAGTGTTTCAACATGTTTTTTTTCTCTTCTTTTTGCTGAAAAGCTGTGAACTAAACAAAGCACAAACACTTTGATTATCTTTTATTGTGCAAGCTCCAGAAGCCACGTGTGTCTATTTGGATCTCAATTTTCAGTTCGATTTACATTTGATGAGGAAACTGAACATTTTGCACTCTTCGGGTATACATCTCAGTTGTCACAACTTGATCAGTCCCAGGTGTCCTTTCACTTTTATAGTACAATTTGGAAAACAGCTGGCTGAGCTGTTGATGTTTTTTGGTGGGTTTTGGTAAATATTGCCTGTACTTGCACACAGTACATTTTCATAGTTTGGAGGATTTTCAGCAACATGTTCTTGAAGACAAATTTAAGTTAGCAGCTGAAAAGAACCACTAAGATATGAAAAAATCTGTTAGGAATCCATTCAATTTCAACGATTGTCTTCTTGGGTTTGCAGGTCATGGTCGTGTCATGCACAGGCCATGCTGAAGATCATCAACTACAAAGACGACGAGAAGTCATTCAGCCGCAGGATCAGTCACCTGTTCTTCCACAAGGAGAATGATTGGGGTTTCTCTAACTTCATGTCCTGGAGTGTAAGTAAAAAAAACCTAAGAAGAATGAATAAAGGGGTGGATTAGTTTATATGAACAGATTGTCTATCAGGCCTGGAACAACTCACAAAGCTTGCCCTCTGTTGTTTTGCTAATGATCTAACACATGGAAGACCCTATCACAAATTGATTTATTTTGGTTCAGTTGATGCCATAAAGCAGGGCTGGCAAAGTTTTACTTCAATAGTTTTTACTAATGTGTTGCAGGACGTGACTGACCCCGAGAGAGGTTTCGTTGATGATGACAAAGTCACATTTGAAGTCTACGTCCAGGCAGATGCCCCACATGGAGTGGCGTATGCAATCTTTTATTTCTGAGCGTTGTTTTCTGTGATAGTCCCAATTAGCATTTATTTTTTGTTTTCAGCTTTTATCTATTTTATCTATGCCTCTGACATTGTTTTGTCCCTTTTAACTAGTTGGGACTCAAAGAAACACACAGGATATGTCGGACTAAAGAACCAGGGAGCGACCTGCTACATGAACAGCCTGCTTCAGACGCTGTTCTTCACTAACCAGCTACGGCGGGTATGGTTTCACCTTTTATGTGGTTTTTACCTGTGTCACAGATAACTAATCAAATATCAAAGAGAGGTGAGATGTTCAAAAAGGTTGCAGGGTTCCACCATTGTCATAGTAACCAACATGTACGCCCCAGCTTAAATTAGCAGCTCTGTAAATGCCGGGCTTAATCGTCAATTGAGTATTAAAATGTGAATATAATCAATTCCCTCTCTGAAAACCAGCAACTCTGTTCCAAGTGTGGTAATTCTGCTGTGGATCCTTTGTGCAGGCGGTGTACATGATGCCCACAGAAGGAGATGACTCGTCGAAGAGCGTTCCCCTGGCACTGCAGAGGGTGTTCTATGAACTGCAACACAGTGACAAACCAGTTGGCACCAAGAAACTCACAAAGTCTTTTGGGTAGGCTTTTTGTGTTTTGTTTTTCTTTTAATCCAATACTGTTTCTGATTTTTCTTAATGAAAGTTGGATGAATTTTCTCCTGCATGGATAATTTGAAATGTTGAAGGATTTCCTGCAGTGCAACTCTGTCACAATGTGATTGGACACGATTTGAATTTAGGATTTAAACCATAGAAAGAAAAATACTAATAGATTGCAAATGCTTCATTTAGTTCACTTTAAAATGATGTCTTTGATTTTCATTTTTTTTATTAGCCTTTCATATCAAAATTAGCCACAAACAGTTCCTAATCTGCAGATATTCTATTAAAGTGCTTCTCTGCGTAAATGTTTTGTTTGAAGGTGGGAAACGCTTGACAGCTTCATGCAACATGATGTACAAGAGCTGTGCAGAGTGGTGAGTACTCTCATAGGCGCGTGAAAATCTGTATTTCTTCATGCTGAATGGTTGCTGACGTGTAGTTGCATGTGTGTTGCAGCTCCTTGACAACGTGGAGAACAAAATGAAAGGAACTTGCGTTGAAGGAACTATCCCCAAACTTTTCAGAGGAAAGATGGTGGTATGTTCTCTCCTTCTTTTCCTGTTTTGATATCATTACTTTTGATATTATATCATATTTTGTCTTATTTTTTTTAATAATCACTGTATTGGAATCGTATAAAAGAAATTTCAGACACGTTTAGCTGTTGGGCGTTTATAAGGCCTATGCTTTGCTCGGGAATTTTTATCAGGTACGGTGGGTTTTGTAAACCGTGTCTTTTTTTTCTTCAATCTATTAAACCAACCCTTTTCTATCATGCAGTCTGACGTGGGTGTGTTTCTGTGCTTTTCTCCAGTCATATATCCAGTGTAAGCATGTGGATTACCGGTCTGAGAGGATTGAGGACTACTATGACATTCAGCTTAGCATAAAAGGAAAGAAAAACAGTGAGTACAAATGTAACCTAAGTGGTTTTACTCAACAATGGAATGCTTTTGCCGCACTAAGTTTATTTTTCACTCAACTACCCATTGTTTTCTCTGGGTTTATTTCCCTTTAACTGTTGATTGCTGATAGTAGAATTGGGGAAAACAAGGATTTAGTATTTTACAGCATCAGTGAAATATTGATTTTTGTCAGTATTGGTGTCTTGAGCTGTTGGTCTTCTTGTTTTCAGTTTTCGAGTCTTTCAAAGATTATGTTGCAACTGAGCAGTTGGATGGAGACAACAAATATGATGCAGGAGAACATGGTCTTCAGGTGAGGTTTCAGTGTCCAGATCTGCAGTTGTTGGTGGTTCTGCTTATTATAGTTTGCTCTCTTTTTGTCTTTGTCTGATGTCGAATTTAGATGGCAGTACTCTCAAATTGGCAAATGATTTAAATTCCAGGTTAGATGACTGGAGTTTAAGAAAAAAAAAGAGAGAAATGTCTTCTATTCTGATTATCTTTTTTATTTATTAGTTTCCAATGCTGGTCTGATGTGGGATTATAAAATTGTATTGTGGGTCTACTCACCTGCCTGGTGTGAACATGATGGAAAAGCATTTGCATTAAGAGGAGAGAAAATCAGTTGTCTGGATAAAACATAAAATTTAAAAGCTGGGGGAAGAAAAAGTTTTAATCAGATTACTAAAATGTTTGTTTCCAATACAGGAGGCAGAAAAGGGAGTGAAGTTCCTTACGTTCCCACCGATCCTTCATCTACAGCTGATGAGGTTCATGTATGACCCACAGACTGACCAAAACATCAAGATTAATGACAGGTAGGACAAGCATACACATCATCTTTATTTATTTATTTTGCGAGGTTTACTTTTGTATTGCTTAATGCATTCTGACCTGCTTAAAGTAGATCACTCCCCATCACACATAGTCACACTTTGTGCCAGTGGCTCTTGCTTGGATATAATTTTAGAGCGTCTGCTCCACATTAATATAGGTTAAAGGTGCAACATGTTTCCAGAAATGGCATTTGAATTTGCACTAAATGAAAACGCGGCCTGGCCTGCCGTGTGATGCTGAATAGGAAATCTCCTCGGTTATTTCTTGTAGGCCCTGTGGTTCCTTAAAAAGCCTTATGTGAGCTAATGGTGCGTTCCCTATCTGAGAGAATGTTGTGACATTTTCCAAACGCATGGACATCTAAGAAGGATAATTTTCCACTGTTTTTTCTCAAGTTCTGAGTCATCCTCATTATGGTGCAGGGGCCACCGGACCCCTGGGGACTCGTATATGTATAGCCTCACGGATGTATTAAGCACGTGGGTGTGGAATATCGTTTAAGTCATGCCTCAGTTATAATATTAACTTAGATTTCTCATTCTCATTCTTTTACTTGGATTTTCTTATCCCTGCCATCCTCCCTCCTCATTCTTTATCCTTTTCATCTCACTTTTCTTTTTCCCCTAAATTATTTTACGTTTCCCCTCAACTGCCCTGCTCGCCCACCCCCCTCCGCCTGTCCTGACTGCTCTTCTTTCTTCCTTTCCTCAACAGATTTGAGTTTCCAGATCAGTTACCGCTGGATGAGTTCCTTCAGAAGCCAGACTCCAAGGATCCAGCAAATTACATCCTACATGCAGTGTTAGTCCACAGCGGGGACAACCATGGCGGTCACTATGTCGTCTATCTTAATCCCAAAGGAGACGGCAAAGTGAGCGTCAAGGAACCAATTGTAAGAACAATTTTTTTAATGCACCTTTCACCAAACATTGTGTGCGTGTGAGAATTTTGATGGATTTGTCGGTAGTCGTGATGTTTAATGATTTTACTCCATTAGCTACAGTTTTATGATGCACTGCAGCTATTTTGTTTTCACTTAGGATTAAACAAGCCTGAAAAGATTAGACTGTTAAGAACTGAGGTTTTCTTTGACATGAATTACTTCATTTGAGATTGGTCACTTCATCTCTAAAATATGAATTGTTATATAAAATAAATAAAGTAGTAAAATGATTCTAGTACCAAAACCAGAATTTACTATTTTAGTCTGGACGGAAGCTACGGTACTCTGTTATCCCGCCAATGGGGATCATAATTTCAGTCCAATATTGAAATCAGAATTTCTTAAAATTGGTCGCTGGTTTTGAAAATATTGTTTGAACTTCAAAGGGGAAAAAATTTTACAATTCCTTTTCCCAATTGACTCTGAAATCTCCTGTAAAACTAATATCTCTTGAAAACTAGTAATGACTAAAAAAGAAATTAGTAAAAACAGAATATAAATAGAACAAAATAAACTTGCTCAGATATGTTTTGGTGCACTTACGCAATGTACTTCTAAAACATCCTAAACATATATTCAGCATCTTTCCAAACTATAGTAAACAAATAGCAGTTGGAGCAGTTTAGTCTGAATATAGTGAGTTTAGGGAGTCGATCAAAACACAAGCCAAGAATGTGTGGAAACTTAACTGTTCATTCTCACCTACATTATCTTCGGGAGCCAAAATTCTATTTGCCATTAAACTTCTATCATTTGCACAGTCCTACTTTTTATGTTAAAGACGGAAAAGTCACGATAGGAAAATATTACACCGCTCCGCTTGTATTCACAGAACCTATTCTTCATAGCTGCTGATCACGCGTCTCTTGATGAGCTGGTATTGTAATAAGGGAGAGTTTGTCAAAAGCCCAGTTAAGTGCTCAACGACGCACACAGTTGGATAAATGCTACCTTCAGGAGGACAAGTACTTTCTGACCATCAGTTTGACACCCTTTCACATATAAACACAAACATCTGAATGACCATTTTGGTCTGTCTATTAAGTTTGAGTGTTTTGTCAGTAATGTGACCTCAGTGTGACTATTCTCATATGAACTAATTTGAGCAACATGTGTGTGATTTACATTTCTATACTTTTTGGGATTGAATGAAAACATCAGAAATAGTATAGTTGTCTTAAGTGCTCTCGTTTTTCTTTCTTCTCTCAACATCTATTGTGAAACCCCTTCACTCTTTCCTCTTGTCCCCATACTCGTCTTTGCCCTTCTCCATCTATCCATCTTTCTCCATCTATCATTCTCTTCCTGCAGTGGTGTAAGTTTGATGATGACGTGGTGTCACGGTGCACCAAGGAGGAAGCCATAGAACATAACTATGGTGGTCACGATGACGACCTCTCAGTCCGCCACTGCACCAACGCATACATGTTGGTCTACATCCGCGAGTCCAAGCTTAGTAAGTAACACGATCCCTCTTCCTGCTCAATATTAAAAATGCATCAGCTTTCAGACGGTATAGGAACTGTACCCGGCATGAAGGGGATTTGATTTCTTCCTTATTTTCTTGAGCCTGTTTGGCAAATAGTTCTCATATTTTATCACTTCTTCTTATATCTCAGGTGAGGTGCTCCAGCCAATGACTGATGTGGACATACCCCAGCAGCTAGTGGAGCGTTTGCAGGAGGAGAAGAGGGTAGAGGCCCAGAAGAGGAAGGAACGCCAAGAAGCTCACCTCTACATGCAGGTCCAGGTACGGTGCAGGAGACGCCAAGTTCCCTCAGCTCTTTGGAGCTCTGCTACTTGGCAGTCTTGATGAACTTGGGCCTTTCAGCCTTAGAATGACACATGTTCAACACAGCTTAGGGGAAATGAGATGTGCTAACTGTTTATGGTACAAGAGAGCCCCGTTTACCTTTTATTGTCCAGCACTGTAGGAAGTACAGTATAGAATTACAACCTTGTTCTGGATGCTTTTCTTCTGCTGAACAAGAAGCTAATAACGGCTGCATTTTCTTTGTGTACAGAACTTTAAAGCTCTGTCCATTTCCGCATCCAAGTTGTTTATTAGGTTTGGCATGGGAAGCTGAAGCAGAATTCAGACGACAAATTGCTTCTGCTCTGGTGTTTGTGTGCTGGGATGAGGAAGTGGTGCAGTCCTTGTACATGTTATGAGCAACTCTGGGTTTATATACTGCGACATAAGTCAAGTGCTGCTCATTATGTATCTAATGTAATGATGTCGTTTGTGATTTGTGTTGCCTTGTATGCAACATTACAAGGGTTTAGTTTTATGAAGAATAAAATCTCCCTTTTCTTCAATTAATGCCACATTGAACAACAAAGTATTATGTTCTCTCTGTACCTTAAAGACTGAGCAGATATGCTCTTAGTTTAATAAAAACTATTTATTTGAGAAGTATATTAATAAGTAATAGGAATGTAACTGTACACACATTCGTACTAAACCGTGATTTTTGTGTGCCTTCACACCCCTAATAAGTAAACATCTAGAATCACCTGCTCCAGGTGTTGCCTGGAATTTCATCTCAAAATTGCGGCCCCTTTAGATATTCTGTTATAAGCAGATAATACACATTTGCAGGACTACCTGGGTGGAAAATGTTCAACAGCTTTGTTCTGTAAATTATTATTTGTTTGGTTTGGGAATTAAATGGTTTCAATACCAAAATCACAGGAGAAACAGTCAGATCTTGTTCAGATCCAATACTGACGAACCTTTGTAAATGATATGCATTTATTCTGTTAAAGACAACAACAAAAACTGTTATTTTGCCAACTTCATCATCACTCATTACTTGTCTCTGGATAATATCTAAAAGTAATGCTTTAATTCCAGTACAACACGTGAAATCCCTGGATGAATTAGTTCGAAAAGAAGCTATAATGAACGTAATTCTAAACCTAAAAAAAGACTTGTTTTCACCACGTTACTTTTCAATCTCTAACTCTAATTGTTGTTGCTGTTTTTTATGTGTAGGGTGTTAAAATGAATGTAGAAATATGTAATTGCTTTGGTCAACAGGCACCTTAGGGAGCTGGAAGATATGATTGCCTTTGGGATTTTATTTTCAATAAATTATTTTCAATTTGAATTTATTTACAATCTATTCTTTTTCCTGTTTTGGTTCTGGTCCACTTCTACTGTCACTAAAGTTGTTAATCTTCCACGTCTGGGTAGATGGTGACCGAGGACCAGTTCTGCGGTCATCAGGGCAACGACATGTACGATGAGGAGAAAGTGAAGTACACAGTCTTCAAAGTCCTCAAGAGCTCCACGCTGCAAGAGTTTGTTCAGAACCTCTCCCAGACCATGGTGAGCAGCCACAGACATGTTTGCTCCGGAGTACCAGAGGTGTATGCGGTTTAAAATCACTACAAACCTCCGTGTTGATCTGCTGCAGGGTTTCCCACAAGACCAGATGAGACTATGGCCCATGCAGGCCCGTAGCAATGGAACCAAGCGGCCCGCCATGCTCGACTACGAGGCTGACTGCAACAAGTCGGTATGTGTGTTTGCACCATGAAGGGCTGTTAGTGGGCGTGTAACCTGCGCTGGTATGCTGATGTTTGTCGCATGCTGCTATTAGTCGGCAGTTGCAACTTTCTCATTGCAATGTGATACGTACTCACTTTGTTTTATCAAGCTCATCTCAAATAAGGAGAGAAAACAAAGCGAAGCTAGAACATATGTTGTTCAGTTTAGAACGCCGACATTTCTGAAACGCAACGTGTCTGTTTGTTTTAGATGATTGACTTGAGTGACAATGAGAACCCCTGGACAATATTTCTGGAAACGGTGGATCCGGAGATGGCAGCCAGCGGGGCCACATTACCCAAGTTCGACAAAGACCGTAAGGAGACTCACAAGTTGACACAATTTCCTGAGGCTTTGGTTGTGTGTGTGTCTTGTTTTTTTCCTCTCCCCCCCCATTGGCATATTTTGGCTAAAATAATATTTTCAACCAAGACTATTCAACTGTGTTCAAAGCTGCCGGTTTTAGGAACAGTCAGACACCTGACTCTGCTCTAAGGACTTGGAGCAGCAATATCCTATAGCTGCACTGGTCAGGCTCAGCAAAGACACCATGATATGAGGATGGACTGACAAGAAGATCAGGAGATAGATAATATTAAACTGAACAGAATTACATTTTAAGACTCAAGGAGCACCAAACAATAGTACGGGGTTGTTTTGTTATTTTTTTATTTAGTTATAAAACGGGCCCCAAGATGAATACTCTTGTGTGCAGAAGAATTAATTTTCTTACAAAGATACAAGTCTTCTTTCTGTGCTGTGTTTGGTCATTTAAGCTGATTTATTAAAAGTACTGCATGAATTGGCCTCATTTCAGTATTGGCGGCCCGATACCGACATCATTAATTGAGCGGGAGTCATAATGAACACGTGAATCAATACAGCACAGCAATCAGGGCCAAATTTAAAAAATGGATCCTTCCATCTTGACATGCTGGCACATATAAGACTGTGTTAGGCCCGGTTCTAGGCTTTTCTTTTAGGGATGTGTTGCATCTTATGTGACTAATCCCCCCCCCCCCCTCATTTTTTTTTCTTCCTCCAGATGATGTCATGTTGTTCTTGAAGATGTATGATCCCAAAACCAGAAGCTTAAATTATTGTGGACATATCTACACACCTATATCCTGCAAAATAAGTAAGTGCTGGCAACTTTTTTATCTCAAATGAATAGCTATAAGATAACAACTTTCTGTCTGTGGTCAAAGTGTTTTTCATCAATGGTTTGGATAATTTTCCGATTCTCTTTTTGCTGTAACCAGGAGACTTGCTGACAGTCATGTGTGAGAGAGCAGGGTTTCAGCAGGAAACAAGCCTTATCCTCTATGAGGTGATCTATAATCACTTTCTTTTTCTCACTAGTACTTCACACTCTCACATTGCCAAGCTCTTCTGTCTGGGTGTACAAACTTTGTCTCAAGTTCTTTTGGCCACGTTCACACATATTCAGAACATTTTTGTCTCACACCTCTGTTTTACCAAATAAGATTTTACAAATCATGTTCAGCTTTACCGGTCTGGGTCCGACTGTGTTCCATGTTGATGTTTTGTATGCTGCAGGAAGTAAAGCCCAATCTAACGGAGCGGATACAGGACTACGACGTCTCTCTGGACAAGGCCCTGGATGAGCTCATGGATGGGGACATCATTGTCTTCCAGAAGTAAGTTTGTGCTCGTGCATTCACATCAGTCTGAGCAGTATTTGAAAACTGACATTTTGGTAGGGATTGTTTGTGTTGAAGTGCTTTGTTTCTGTTCCAAGGCCAGTGTTCAATTTGTAGTGACATTATAAACTTTAAAAAGCTACAAAGGTTAAAATGCTGTCACCGTATGTTGCCATGTGCATTTAAACCAAGAAGACATTTTATTGATGTTGATGATTCCTGCTAGTGTTTGTCTTACCTTTTAGACATTTTACCTTCATTAGTTTCTTCAAATAAAGACTGTGGAGAAATGTGGTTGTTAATTATTAATTACTTTGTAATTGTTTCTTCGTGGCTCATTTTAGTCCAGTAGGACGTGGTTGTGACTTTGACTGTGTGACATGTTATGGCTGAGTTTTTTAAAATTGATTTAAAAAAAAAAAGAAGATATTGATAAAATTTTATTACATTCGCTAAAATTGAAAAAAATCTATTATTTGAGACCTTGATTTCTTGAAGTGATGTCATCAATCTGCTGTTCAACACTCGTGAAGCTCCAGAGTTGATCCTCTCCAATCATCAGGTCCGGATGGGACGAAACTATTTTTTGCAGTGAAGTCGAGTTGAAAGAGTTGAAGTGGAACGGTTGTCATGAATCAGTCTATTCTCTCACAGTACCCCGTGTGGGGTTTTCTCCAGGTGCTCCGGCTTTCTTTCACAATCCACAAACATGCATGTTAGGTTAATTTATTGATTCTGAATGAGACAGGATAGGAGTGTGTTGTGTGTGGCTCTGCCGTGGACCAGGAGAAGCTCCAGCAGATCCCTCTGACCCTAAATGGGAGGAAGCAGGTGTAGATAATGGATGGATGAATTGTCTAACTTGTGATCCCCTCGGTCAGTCCAGTATTGTGCAAGTGCTATATGTTGCTCCGTCATGGTCATAGAAATATCATAATATAAGTGAATTGTTGCTCCACTGGACTGCTGTCATCTTTGTAGAGGTTTTAACCCCACACATCTGGCTGACTATTGACTGGCTTTCTGCTCTGTGAGTAGCTGCTGTGTAAATGACACCCTAAATAAGGTGGTCTGTCGTTTGGTTATGCTGGTCCGACGTAATTGAAGCTTTAACTGAACTTTAGACAAAAGTCAAGGAAAACCCAAAGTAGATTTTGAATTTCCCATTTCTTCGTGAGACTGAGATAAGAAAAAAGTTTGAAATTAGTGCTTCTTTACATTATTTAGTGTTTAGGGTGATATTTCGTTTAGTTGCATCCTTTTACAGTTCATGTGGACTATTTTTGTCTTGTGTAGGTGACAGACTTTTCTGATCTACTGTGGTTGTGGCAGATCAGGCCTAAAGCCTTTCACTTCATGTTGCCATCTGATTGGTTCACCTCTAATATGCGGCATATTAACACTAATTTAAAACCTTTGAAGTCCTGCAAGAACATCTGTCTGATAAGTTTTTGAAAATTTCCCTCAATAGTGGTCAAGAACTGTTGGTTTTGAATATCTTTTGTTTCCCTTCATTGCTTCCCTCAGTTGTTTTCATACTCGCCTTTTAAGTTGTCTCTCACCTTGCCTTTATTTGTTTTCTTTCACCTTCCCCTCCATCATTCCTCCTACCTTTCCTTTTTTTATTCCTTCTCTCTCATCTCTTTATTCTTCCATCTTGTCTTTTTTCTGCCGTCCCGTGTCAATACTGCACAATCTGTCGCTCCAATCAAATTCCCTGTCTTCCTCCGATGATTCAGGGACGACCCAGAGAACGATAACAGTGAGCTGCCTACGGCCAAGGACTATTTTCGGGACCTCTACCACCGGGTTGATGTCATTTTCTGTGACAAGACCATCCACAACGACCCCGGCTTCGTGGTCACGCTCTCTAACCGCATGAACTATTTTCAGGTACTCTTGAGTGAATGTTGAAATTTTCTTTTTTAACAATGATCAGGTAGCAATTACCTTTGAATATGTGTTTAAAGTTACCAAGTTCCCAGGGTGACGTGTAAATGTCACTTCTGTGTCATGTTTTTGTCGTTTCGAGCGACTGACCAGGATGCCAGAGCTGTAGTGATTTCCCCTTTGTGATGATTGTGTTTGTTAGGTGGCCAAGACTGTTGCGCAGAGGCTGAACACAGATCCCATGCTGCTGCAGTTCTTCAAGTCACAGGGGTAGGAGGGTTGTCTCATCTACATACACAAGACGTGCATGCTGTGTGAATGTAGTAGGACTAAAAATGCATGATCACCATAAGGTATTGTTATTGTTTAGTTTCTTTATGCTCTGAATGTTGTGATTTCTACTGAGTCTTGGATATAAAACTGCTACATTGCACGGGGCTTAGCTTTCTCAGTGGAGAACGTTTATAATTGTTTCCTGCTTTGATAAACGGAACATAATTTATACCCAACGTGCGCAGTTCTCAGAGAAAATATTTTGTAACCTGTCCCCCTGCACCTGTCTTTTTGTTTTCCTCTTATCCCTCCCCCTCTGGCTGCCATTTGTCTTCTCAAACTCTGAACCTCTTTACATCTTTCTCTCTCCTCGTCTGCTTGTCTGTTTTTCCTCTCTTCTGTTTCTCTTCTCCTCTCCCCTCCTGCTTCCTTCCCTTCATTGTCCTCCCCCCCTGCCGGGTGGTGTGGTGGCCAGGTACAGGGATGGTCCAGGGAATCCTCTCAGACACAACTATGAGGGAACACTGCGAGACCTGCTGCAATTCTTCAAGCCTCGGCAGCCCAAGAAACTCTATTACCAGCAGGTAATAGCCTAATGCTTTAAGCGTATCTTTTCTTATTTTTTCTCATTTGTTTTATTCACAATTACTCTTTCTTCTTCATTATTGAGGGGATTACTTCATATTTTTCTGGATTTTTTTCCCCCCTTTGGTACAATGATTTTTTTTTTTTTTTCTTTTCAGTAATGCGATTGAAATAAATTACATTATTGAAACTGGTCGGGGGGGAGACTTTCAGGATCTCTCCAAGTTGAGCCTGGTGTCTTCCCGTGCAGAGACAGCTGCTCACAATGATGTGGCTTAGTTCGGTCTTGGCCGAGCTAACTAAATTTAAGCTTAACTTTGTAAGCTTCCACGAAGACACACACGGTTAGGAAAAGACAATAGAGCTTTGTTTTTGTTCTCTTGTGTCACAATACCATTTTCCAAACAAAACAATCTCTAAATTCAAATGAAATTATTAGTTTGAGGCCGCTGTTGCAATCTCACCAATAGCACTACGTTCAAAGACATTTGTACTTAACTAACTTCATTTTCTCTATAGTATTTTCTACAATCTGCCAATATTACAATATTTATTTCAATGTGAACTTTGTGAAAAAACATTATTAAAATATGTGGATCTCCATGTATCGTCCAGCATAGGACTTAATGCTGATGTTAATACGAGAACATTAGATTGTTGTTGCACTATTATACAGGAAGACCTTGATGCGCATCTTCGTGACAAGTTGTTGGGTGTTGTAGTTTGAACAGAAACCAGGCGAAAGAGTGCAGAAAATCATGGTTTGGACTTGACACTTAATTCTTTTGTAGCAATACATTACAATTTTGTTTCTTTTTGTCATTTGTTTGTCCACAGTTGAAGATGAAGATCACAGACTTCGAGAACAGGAGGAGTTTTAAATCCATATGGCTCAACAGCCAGTTCAGAGAGGAGGTAAAACACACATCTTGACAAGCTACTTTTTTTTTTTTTTTTTCCCCAAATACGTCTCTTTCACTGACATTTTGTCTTAAGGAAGCTGGAATGTTTCATGAATCCACACATAATTGACAAAATGTTTGACTCGAGCAAATGTTTGACCTGTGCACGTCTATTGCAGGAGATCACCCTCTATCCTGACAAGCATGGCTGTGTCCGGGACCTTTTGGAAGAATGTAAAAAGGCAGTGGAACTGTCTGAAAATGGCTCTGAGAAACTCAGGTATCCATCTCAGAGGAGTGAGCGTGTACTCGAGCGAGACGGAAATGTGGCCCAGCAGCTATATACTGATAAACTCTTTGAAGCAGCCACACCCTCACTTAGCTAAAACTCTTATCATTTTTGTGAGGGGGAAAAAAAGAGCCATTATGAGGGTTCACATCATGAAACGGTCACAATCCAGTTTGGTGACATTTGGACTTGGGTGGACTTGATGACGTGAGCTGTCCTGTAATGGTGCTTAAACACTGAAACAGTCCAGTTAGATGGGAAGAAGCATTTCTACTCCATTGCGTATGAGATTTAGAAAAGTTAGTTCAGGCTACGTTTTAGTTTTTCTGAGATCTTTTAATCATCAGTCGAACAGTTGCAGTCTTTCAACTCTTTTCCCAGCCTCGTCTTGTTTTTGTAAACTTGCTGTGTCAGATTTTTCTGGAGTAGTCAGCTTGCCCCCTCCTCTTGGTAAAAAGATCTGAAAGTCATACTTTTGAAGAGTTTACATCTGCTGGAAGCCTCTTCTCTGTCTCCCCCCTCTGCAGGCTGTTAGAGATAGTAAGCTATAAAATCATCGCGGTTCACCAGGAGGACGAGCTGCTAGAATGTTTATCTCCTGCTGCCAGCCGCACCTTCAGAATAGAGGTATGTGTCCACTTGCATGGGATGCTCCCCTCTGGTTTTAGTTTATCTCTACCCGTTTACTTTATTTGTAGTCCTTTCCCTCCTTCGGACTCTCCCTCACTTTTCACAAGGCGTGAACATGACACTGTTGACCTATCAGCTGTTTCTGGTACTTCATAATCTGGATAATTTGTCAGAGGGGAAACAAAACAGATAATCACTGACCACTTCAGGCTAAAAGCTGATGCGGCGCACACACACACACACACACACACACACACACCACACCCCTATTGCAGCTCTGCATCACTGCTGCATAGGGAAAGCTGCAGCCACCAGAGGTCATCACGGTTTCACTCTCATCTCTTCCTCATACTGCCAACTCCGACCTGACTGAACTCCTCTAACTTGTCCCGGACATTTTAGAATTAGTGTTGAGGTTTAACGTCATTTATGCAGCTGCAAGTCTCCGCTCACTCTTCTTGTTTGTTTACCTGATTTCAGGAGATTCCTTTGGACCAAGTGGATTTGGACAGGGATACTGAAATGCTAATCCCTGTTGCTCACTTCCACAAGGAAGTCTTCGGCACATTTGGAATTCCTTTCTTGCTTAAGATCAGACAGGTATGGGTCCACGCATCTAAATATACTTAAGTTACGTTTTATCTGTTTGTTTACCCCCCCCCCTAATTCAAACCTGCGTCTGTGTTTTCTCTGCAGGGTGAGTCGTTTCGGGAGGTGATGAGAAGGATCCAGACCATGCTGGACATCCAGGAGAAAGAATTTGAGAAGGTGACGCATCATGCTGTCTTTGTTTTTAAGAGGGGGAAAAATGGTATCATGCTTTTTTTATTAACTGTTTTTATTTTCTACATAAAAACAACAACAATTGCTCTCCTCCTTCAAAGCTTCCCTGTTAAGTGTTGAGGGACAGAACTGTTGGAAAAATGTAATGTCCTCTAACTTGGAGAAGTTCAGTTTCTTTCTTTGTTTTTTTGTTGGAAATTTTCTTTTTTCAAATTTACTGCAAACAGTACCTGTCTGTCTTTCCCTAATGTCACAACAATCTAAAATGTATCTTTTAAGAGCTCTAAAATCAAAATGAACTCTTTCTTCATTGAGACATTTTGTAGATTAGTCTTACAAAGAGGCACAACCACATTGACAAGTGGAACAAACGCGCTTTCACAGGACAGATGTTGCTTATTGAATGCAATTTCTCCTTTGGCACAGCTGTGTTTACTGTTTGAGTTTTTTGTTTCTTGACTTCTACGGTTCTGCTCTTTTGCAAACTAAGGAGTGTCAGGATTAACAATGCATTTTGTGTCACGATATAAATGGTGAAGTAGTTTTTCTTCTAAAATGCCTGGAGAAGGTTTCCTCATGTGTTAAAATCACAGAAGGGGGAAGACGTATTTGTTTGAAGATGAAAATGTGAATTTCTTTTATTGCTCATTCAAGGTTAATGGAAATTTGGCAACAATACAACTCTGCCTTATCCTAGTTTTTGACAGTATTTGTCTTAATTCTGCATTATAATTATATATTCCAAATGTTTTCATTTCTCATGGATAACATTGTAAATGGAAATTGTTTTAGGCTCAGGTCCATCTATTAAACCATGATGCATTTGATTGAGACTAATACTTATCAGACTTGTATTTCTAACTACATTTGTTTGCACTCGGCTCTTTTATTTAGATTCGTTATTTTAAGAAAAACTTGTATTGTTGACTTCATCTGCAGAGTTCTCAACCAATAGTTTTTAAACTTAGATTTACTACACTAGATTTAACTAAGTGTGTGTGTTTCTGTGTTTTTCAGTTCAAGTTTGCGATTGTGATGATGGGTCGACATCAGTACATCACTGAAGATGAGTATGAGGTCAACCTGACGGACTTTGAACCACAGCCAGGTATTTACAGCTGCTCCTTAAATGCCAGGAGTTATTACTGCGACCGACGGTGCTAGAAACTCTGAACGCGTCGCTGCAACCGTGTCCGTACATAAAGCAGAGGGCGTGTATTTATGCGCCGTAGGGCCAGAGATTGCTTATTTAATGTAGTGTCTGCTCGGGCTCAGCAGCAGATCCTGATCTCTCTCAACAGTGCAGAGATGTGCAGTAGTCATATGACGAGATGGTTATTTCATTATGACATCTAGCCCCACATTTTGCATATACTCTAAAAGAACATGTATGACGTCAGTAATTGAGCTGATGAATTAATTGTACTTGTACACTATTCACCAAGAACATCATGAGCATCTGCTTAATATTTAACGTCCTCCGATTGTCGTAAGTCAAACCTGACCGGTATGGTCAGAGAACATTTGTGGTTCCTTCTGATGGCGCTTTTCCACTAGTACCGGCTCGCCTTGACTTGATTTTGGCGCTTTTCCACTCGGGGTCTACCCGTGCCGAGTAGATACTTTTCCGTAACAACTCTGCCGACGTTCTAAGCGGCTGAGTCGGGCTGTATCTGACATCATCACACTACAGGCCACCGATTGGTCGGGGGGTTGGGCGTCAGACGTCTGAGTCAGGAGGTGGAAATCAGCAAAAGAGCCACTCTGGCGGCGGCTTCTTGTTCATTTTATTCGACAAGCAATGGCAGCACAGAAGTCTGCTCCGTGGTCCAACTCTGAAGTGCAGATGTTCATAAACCTGGTGGCTGAGGAGAGAATTCAAAGGGATCGAGATGGTGGGGATAAGGAACAAAAATATCTACCAGGAGCTTTAAGAGTCCATAGCTGCTCACAGCTACCAACGGACTTTTGAACAGCGCCGAGATGAGCTAAAAATAATTAAAAAGCCTCAAATCAGTCCAAACATCCTCATCCTTGAAGCTTCTCTCGCTCTCATTTTTGAACTTGGTCTCATTTGGATGAGGAGCGGTCGGGAAGCCCACTGCTATTGTACAGGAGCAGGCTAATATTGTAACGCAGGTGCTGTTTCCATTCAGGGAACTGTGAATGAGTGTTTTTTTTTTTTATCATCTGAATGTCTGATACAAGTTAATGAACTGAAAAATAAGTGCCCAGTTAGTTTTCAGTTTCTTGAGATTAATTGCACAGAACCTAAGTACAAGAAAATACCCTGTCATTCACAGCACTAGGTTTGATGTTGCACCATGGGACACACCCCCTCACTTTCCTTGTTAACATTCACCTCAATACGCCAATTCTGATTTGCCGGTGACGGCTGTCATTGACGCGCTCTAAGGGTCACAAAGACACTGCCAGGGCGCTGTGAGGGGTTAAGTAGTTTCGGCATGATGTCGTTCCAACACTACTTCTCTTTTCCGAGCACATTTCAGCCTGATTTATAGGATGGATAGTTAAATTAACCACAGACTGGACTATGTAATTCTCCATCATTGGAAACGGATGATCCATACCAGGTCTGCTCGAGATTCCTCGGGCTGGAACTTGGCCATTTAGCATTCAAAGCCCTGGTTCACGCAGGCCTCCAGTGGCACGCAATCCAGATGCTCTGCACAGATGCAGAGAAGTGAAATGCATCCAAATGATTATAATCCCAAAGCAGGCTAGTGTCCTGGCAAGAGCACACCAACACCATTTAGACTTTTAATAACGGTTCACTTTTTCTTCTGAAGAATGTGATTTTTTTTTTTTATGTATTTCTGATGTATAAGCAGTTCTGCTTCAGTGAGTCGTCTACAAAGTAGATTTAGACTTCCAGATGACTAAAGGTCAGACCCAAATTGGTCCTTGTGATCATTTGAGCCAAAATCTGTAACCAGCAAAACTATGGAAACAGTTTTTGAGAATGAGTACAGCATGTATTTTGGATTGTGTAGTTTCACGTCGAGTTACTGACGCCACTTGTCTGATCTGAATGACGGCACCATTTCTTTCTGGCACAAGTTAAGACACTCTTAATGTTTTCAAACTGTCAGTTTTGCTGCACCTGAATTATTTGTGACACCTAAAGTATGTTTCTCAGAGACAGAAGCCACTGCTTCTGTTCACATTCCCACATTTCTGCTCCTGCATTTGCCGATAGGACTTGAAACTGTTGATTGAATTGTTGAAGGGAGCCGGAGATGCATCTAACAACCTCTTGGACTTGTTTGCCTCCACAGGTAATATGACCCACCCCCGGCCCTGGCTAGGGTTGGATCATTTCAACAAGGCTCCAAAGAGAGGTCGCTACACCTACCTGGAGAAAGCAATCAAGATTCACAACTAAAGCAGCCCACCCTCCCTCTCCTTGTCCTCCTCACCCGCTCCGCCTTCCTCCCCTCCTACGTTAACGAACCATAACCACAGACTGTAACCAACTGCGTGTGTGTGTTTGTGTGCGAGATTGTTTGGGTGTGCTCGTATGCGTGTGCATTCATCATTTTTAACACCCCGCCTGGACACCTCTACAGCTCTGCACCTGCACTATGTCTTCAGTGATACGGGATCTTGCTGCAGCTGACGGATTATTCTTCAACCACAAAATAAACTGCACCAACCACCTCCTGACTGTTGATTTTGTTGTAAATTTTTTTTTCTTTTTTTTTTTTTTTTTTCTCGTTAGTCTCCCTCTGCATTTGAGGCTGTTTGGTTGTATTTTTATTTTCTGGCTTCTCTACCTGTGACTGCCTGCTTTTTGTTGCCTGCCTGGAAGTGGGAGAAATTGGATTTTAAGATTAATGGGGTGAAGAGGGAAGTGGAATTGGGATAAAGATCTATAAGTTTTAGGGTTTATTTCTTTTTTTTTTTCTCTTTTTTTTCCCTCTCACACCTAACCCATCAGTTTTTTGTTTTTTTTTCCTTTTGAGTTTTGTTTTGGGGGGTAGTTTTTAAATGAGATTGTTTTAGAGGAATCGTACTGCTGTGTGCAGAGTGTGATGGAAGGATGTGAGGACTGAGGACTAACTGACAAAGAGAAGCTGATGGTCATTTCGTGGAAGACTATTTTTGCATAAACGGCTGCAGGCTGGCGTTCACTCTGAGGCTCACTAGTTGCCCCCAATGAAGTTCTTGATAGTTTCTGCTCCCATCCTGTTAAACCAGTATTTCCAAGTTTACACACGATTCTTTCTCACTTAGTTTGGTTGAAGAGAAAATAATTTTTTTTGTCTCTTTATGCAGACCTTGTATATTAAAATTAAAAAAAAAAATCAGCAAAACAGAATCTGTTTAAAAAAAATAATAAATGGAGAAAAATGAGATTTGTCTGTATTTCATCTTGAACGTTGGCACTTAAAGGTTTCTCAGGACTGGCAAATGTACATTTTGGCTTTAAGGAACACTCATGCATGAAGATTGCCCTCTTAACTCCTTTTTTTTATTATTTGTTTTGGGTTCGGTGGTGTTATTGTTAGTCATTCCTCTGAACACAAACACGCACACGCAAGCTTCCGTCTTCTCTTGAATCTGTCGCCCCCCGGTGGTTGAGAGCAGTAACTGCGCTGTGCTTGGTAGAGCTGCAGACACTTTTAAAGCCCCACAGGTTTGAGGATTGTGTAGAGCCGAAACCAGCATTGTAAGAAACACTTTAAAAATCCCATGATTTTATTTTTCCTTTGTTTTTAAAGCACAGATGGAATGCACCCCTTATATCACATAGGAGGCTCTGTAAAGACAACATTTAAGAATTGTATATTTAAAAATATGAACGTGTAAAATTTAAGAGAAACACGCCTTTCTTGTTGGGTACTGAAGGAGCCAGGTGTTCATATTTCTTGTGTGTAGGTTTATTTTTTTCTTTCTTTGGCTTTTTTGCGTTCCTGATGCACCATTGAATTTTTTTCTGTTACATCTGGATTTTTTTCTTCTTTTAAAGACTAACTGCGGTGGTTTGTCTTGTTAAAAACTTCAATACAAAGATGACTGGCAGAATCGCAACCTTAATTTGATCTTTTCCAGTTTAAAATCATCAGTGTAGCAGCAGTGTACGACAACTATTCCTGTATATTGCCTTTTTGCTGGAAAATGTATGTTGAATAAAATTTTCTATAAAAACAAATGCACAACTCGACTTATAATTGTCCAGACGGGGACAAAATACTGTTGAGTTAGTGGTTTGGGATTCTTGGAAGATCACTGCTGGAGAGATTAATGCACCACTTCAAACTGAGCGTTGGCGATAGAGGGTATGTGGATATTATTCACTGCGGCTGTTCATTTTAGGATGGGGTGCTCCAAATTCATTGAAAAGAAGATGCATGTATTTTTTGTTCATTAGGTTTATATTTATACTGAGGTTTGGTCCTTGGTAGGTCCTTGGGCCTGTGTTCCCTCTGCTGATTCAGCAATTCTGCTTTGTCTAAACTGGCCTGTTTGCTGGTTTGAGATTTCTAGTTTTCCAGCAGGAAGCCTGGGAATCTTCATGGTCATCTCAAACTTGACTACATGATATACAGGTCATGGATGTGGGAAACATATAGTATACTTTAAAAACATATAGTATAGTATACTTTAAAACTGAAATGTCTGCTCACGACCTTTCAATAAAAGAGAAAATGGAGATCAATCTGCACTGACATTAATACCTCAAAGCAAAAGAGTTGTCTGGATTAGATGATTGTGTGGGGGATCTCCAAAGAGCAGGTTATTCAGATATATTGATCACCTGAAATTAAATAGTTCACATGAGTTTAAATGGGAATCAAATGTCAATATTCCAATTTGAAGCCAACAAGGACAAAAGAAAAGTTGCAGTTCCTGGACTCACCACTGGAGGTCGACTCCAAAAGCAAGTCTCTCAACGGCAAATGGATATGATGCATTACTGCGCCTTCACTCAGGAATAAAGGTCTGACTCTTTGGGTTTTCCCTTGTGCCTTCATCATACCATTAAACAAACCATAGCAGGGTCAAGACACGACCACAAAGTCTTGTCGTATAAGATGGGCCGATTATAAACTGCAGTAATCAGCATTTCTTCTATTTTGCTGATATATAAGATCCTGTGGTGGCTACTGATGACAAAAAATTACAAAAACCCCCCCCAAAAGATACACCCTGTGTCCTACAGGAACAGGGTCCAAGAAAAAACCCCCACCTCTGTATTAACAGCAACATACCCAGACAACATACAGGGGGCAGCAAAGGCGTTGAGTAGTGGGAGATGTGTTTATAGTTTTGTGTGTGTGTGTGAGTAGTAAGTCTGTGAACTCTGTTCTAGTTTATTTCAGCCATAGTCCTTCATAACGATGAAGTGTTAATACACACTTGTTTCCCTCCAGTTTTGCATCTGCAGCTTGAAATCCCTGTACTGCAAGTATCTGCTAGAGCTGGCAGGCAGTGCCATTCAACCTCAGGTGTGAATGCAAGGTTAAAGTCTCTCTTTGACATCATGGCGACTCCAAACAGCCAAATTTCCGCAATTTCCACCAGCCGAGCTTACAACTTCTCCAAGGTCTTTTCCATCAATGAGTTCGAAAGCCTGCGATTCTGTTCAAGAATCACATCCAGTTTGCGATTTTGTTCACACAGCATCTGAGCATGATGGTCATTTGCCCCACATATCCATCACACACACATCCTTGAAAGAGCCAGAATAGCTGCTGACGTTTTCTGAATTTGTCGCCAGGTAACCGCCAACTGCAAAAAGCGGAAATCCCGTTGTCAGAAACCAATTTTGTAGGCATCTTCAACATCCTCGACTGATGGATAGACACACGATTCTCCACTTCTGCCCGGAGTCCTGTATTAGGCCGCTAACGTCCCATCGGGGTGAGAGGGCTCCCCTTTGCCGTGTCTTTCTCTTCGAGAAAAGGTGGTCATTTGCATTTAGTTGCGTTTGGATGGAGTATGTGGGAGGGGTCTTTGATGATTTTATCTGCCTGACTGAGGGCCTGTTGGTTGTAAACCACAGACAGAGTTCTGACCGGCAGGCCGATTATTTTTTACTGTGCCAGAGATCTGGGTCTTCCGGAGGAACAGCAATCGAGTGCAGATACAAAGAACTCCTTTTCACGTAGCCTACTATAACATCTATTTTCTTTCTTATGGGGTTAAGAAAAAGTGAGCTGTGCACTAGTGGAGGCTGCACACAGCATCATAATTAAAAACTAAGATACATACTTGATTGTACCTGTATCCCATCAAACAGGTTTTCTATTAATGATCCACACTAACGGTAACCCCACAAAAATTAAAGTCTTCGCTACTGTTCCAACAAGAAACTTTTTTGGCTTTTTTTAAAAATTAAATCTTGATTTGACTTTATTACAGATTGCCTTCCTGTCTCTGTTCACCCTCCTGTTTTTAAAAGTTAAGCCTCGTGTAAACGGGGATGAGTATGCATCGTCTTTTTGTATGTATATGCCATCATTAATGCAGTTAATATTGTTGTCTTTTATGTCTCACAGGCAGATACGTTTGGTTTAATCTGTCTGTGTTTGCTGGTCTCTGTTTCCTGTCATCTCAGAGCTCTGAGCGGCCGAGGCGGATGATCCCTACCGGATCTGGTTCTGCTGGAGTGTTTGTTTTTCCCCTGCTAACTAGGTTTTTTCCTCTTCACTGTCATCTCATGTCTGCTCAGGATGGAGGATTGCATCAAAGTGAAGCGTCAGAACCGAATGGAAGTGAATTAACCAAATAATTTTAATTACACATACAATTCTTTCACATGCAGTTATTTTCCATTCAAATCCTTTTTATTCCTTTTTTTTTAAAGCATCTAGAAACTGCACCAACAGCAACAAGGAAACATCCAATTAGAGATTACGACAAAGACAACCTTAAACAGCCAAATGTTATAGAATATCAAAGTAATTTCATCATTATCTCATCTGCTTCTACAGTTAACTTGTTTTTTTTTTGCTTGTTATTGCAAAAGAAACTAAACAGACTGAGGGAGCTGCAGACACCCCCTCACTGAACAGGTGACCAGTTATTGGACCAAATCATTCATTTATTTTTATCATTCAAATACAATTTATTATGTATATGTATTATGCAATTTATTATGTATGTACTGTATGTACTGTATGTACTGTATGTATGTATGTATGTATGTATGTATGTATGTATGTATGCATGCATGCATGCATGTATGCATGTATGTATGTATGTATGTATGTATGTATGTATGTATGTATGTATGTATGTATGTATGTATGTATGTATGTATGTATGTATGTATGTATGTATGTATGTATGTATGTATGCATGCATGCATGCATGCATGCATGTATGTATGTATGTATGTATGTATGTATGTATGTATGTATGTATGTATGTATGTATGTATGTATGTATGTTTCGGGTTGATTTTTGTTTTCAGTATCTTTGTTCTTGCTTTCTTCTAACCACCCTCTCTCTGTCTGAGGTGATTTTTGGAGATCAGCACAGTCATGGAGGCCCCCATGAGTCTGGCTGATGCTGAATTAGTTTGGCCGGCACTAACCAACTGGCCGGAGGAGAGGGGGAAGATTTGGGCATGAAGTGTTTAGTTATTTTGCTGTATTAGTAGTGTTTTGTTTGATGGATTGAACTAATGGTCAGAATGGTTTGTAGGAAATATTTTGGACTATTTTTGTATTGAATGGTTTTAAGAGACATAGTTGTAAATACACCCCTTTGATTTGTAATGGATGGTTTAATGGATGGAGGGGGGTTGTAAGATGAAAAGACTATTTTTTTTGTGGATGACGTGACCATGAAGTGCACTGTGGAAAAGATAAAGGAAAAAGATCCAGAGCTCTGTCAATACTGTGACTCCATGTTTCTTTGTGTTGGTGGTACACTTCAGTTGACACTGTCGTCCTGCACGACGTAAGGAGTTTTCCCCTGACAAAAACCTTACACAGTCCCCTTGATTTTTGTCCACTTGTGCATTAAACATAAGAAGGTTTGAAATGACTGTTGTTGAGTTACATCTTTACACTTGTGTGCTTCATTGAAACGAACGTCACAGGTAGAAGAACAGCAGGAGTCAACTGTCGTCTGTATAATCAACTTTTATTTGAGACACATTGCTTTCAAATCGTTAATCACAGTGAAGGACCCGAGTCAAAGTGTAATCATGTAATCCAAGTGTGAATTCAAATTATTCCTATATTTAAAGAAGATTATTCATCATATTCACATCTGACCACTGTTGTGTGGTAAGCCAGCTTTTCCTTGAACCTCTCATATTGTCCTTATATCCCATCACTTAAGAATAAAAAGTGTACATTTCTTTCTTATAGTATACATATTAAATAATAAGCAACACAGGTTAAAAGCCACTCTCTGCAGTACCATTTCCAACCACATGGGGGCATATTGAGTACTTTGTCCCACCAGAGGTTCCCTGTCTTAAGCCCCATCTTTGGTTCACTCTTCAACTTTGTGATAAGCTGTCTCCATGTGGTCAGAAGTGGCTTTTATTGTATTTTTCGAATGGTTCATTTCTTTTTTGCATAAACTTGTAACAAAAGGACAACACAGATTTACTGAACAATTACAGCCTATGAGCAGATGTTCATACTTCTTCCTTCAAGTCTGGACTAATGTTGGTTATGTGCTGACTTCTTTCGTAGAGCTGCTATTTCTTTAACCCTATAATGCCAGATGTATCATATTTGATAGATGAATTTCTGAAATCTTTGTAGCATCATGTTAATTAAGAAAGAATAAAATAGTTTCATACTAACCAAAAAATGATAAAAAAAATAAATAAAAAAGACGTAAATGTACCTAATGTATTCATAATAAGGAAAATAATAATTTAGATATTGTTTTAATACAGAATTTGAAGTGTTTTTGATTCCAATTAACACTTCAAATAAAAATACATTTTTTTGTATTATTTCATTTGTTGGCTTTAAAGGGTTAAAATAATGGACAGCCCCTTCAGATAGACAGCTGATTAGTTTAAAAATGTAAATGCACAACCCCTTTCAAACAAAAGTTATTTTTATAAAATATATGTACACACCTTCATTATAACAGCATGATGTTTTGCAAAAGTTTCTGACAATGTAACAGTTCCCGGAACATAAAAGTGCATGTGATTTTTAACTTGCTGGATCTTGTGATATTCAGGACGTCAACCGCAATAATTCCCTGCGTGTCGGCTAACAATGTGATGCAGCATTGAGTCTTGAATGTTTGATTTGACCTTGATTATTACAACGGTTCATCTATAAAAATGAGCTACATTTCACGAGTGACCTTCCTCTGTTTGTGTCAGAAAATGACCGTGTTGTCCACTGGGTGAACCAGACAAATACAGATAAAGCGGAGTGAACTGTGTTTCTTATTTCCGTGGATCCATTCGTGCAGTTTGTCATTTACAGCACTGTTTCTTGTCAACATACAGGACTCTTTGGCAGTGAGGGCACTTGTGGTAGGCGTCTTTAAAGTTGTTCAGGAAGAAGGGGATCAGGCAGCAGCACAGAATCAACCTGCAACATACACAACACACCATTAATGTCATGCATCCATGTAGCAGATTTGATTTGTTTTGACAAGGACATATTTGCTTCAAGGATCTCGTGGTATATACTCCTTTTGTTTCATGACTAAAAATCTATAAAATTGTTTCTATTGCTGACTTGCAATGAATATTAAATAGTTTCTCAAAATAAAGAGAAGAAAAAAAGGATGAAAAATCCTCATGCCCGGTGACTTATTACACAACCACTTCTCCTCGGCTAATAGGCAATAAAAACAAAACAATAGAGATGATATAGATGAAGACACAAGCAACATCAATAAAAACAAAAGCGAGGAAATACAGTGAGTAGATTATTGCTGCTGTGCTGGTCTTTAATTTACAGCCGTAAAAGATTAATCCAAAAAACTCAGTGTACATGGATCATAAATAGAAATAATTTATTAATGAATGGTTTCCATTGTGACCCAAAGTGCAACTTCCTATCTGATTCAGACTCACTATGCACCAAACCTTCATCTCAAACTGCCACAATTCATAGAAAAATGTAACACCTAATTAACTTTTTTTGCCACGTGAAAGCCGTGAGGTATTGCTGCACACATCTGTGCAGCATTTGAATAAAATATGTCCATGTATAGGCGAGTTAAACAGAAACAGCATGTTTTAGACTTATATAGACATTGTGCTCTGATTTTTTTCTCCCTGATTAAGTAATTTATTTATTGGAACTCTTTAGCACAGGTGAGCAAAATAGCCAGAATAGAAATAAAAAATAGTGAGTGTGTTGCCCTTGAGAGTTACATTGAGTGAGAAATCACAGATTTTCCTCAGTTTTAAAGAAAAATGACAAAATGACAAGAAAAACTAGAAACTATTAATATGAATTATTTTTGTACTTGCAAGAATTGGCTGCTCTGCTAAATGTCAATCACACACTGGCTCATAAAACCTCCCTCTTTCATTTGTGTGGGAGCATTTGAACATAAATCTTTTCTTGTTTTTTGGAAACAGTATGATGCACATCTGAGAAAAGTTGTGGCTCGGGTCACTTAATCAAGCTAGTCGTTGAATGGTGCAAAACAAAAATGATCAGATAAAAAAAAAGAAAGGAATGAAAAATTCCAAACAAATGAAAAATAATAGTAATAAACTTTAGTTTTTCCCCAGTGACAACAACATATAGTGGGATTGCACATTCACATAAATACGACCAATAGTAATAACGAAAAATAAGATCTTGGATCATCTATCACTCTTCACCCTCATTATGAATCAGAAAAACAAATAATTTCTTGCGTTGCAGTAATGTGTGCATTGTAAATATGTTTTTATCACCCCCTTCACCACTGCATATGTTCCTTAACATTTATCTGATTGTGTATGCGACTAGTAGTAAGACCTTCATCATTAGATCATGTTGTTAATCTCTCTTGGGACTGGCCTGTCTTCATTTTCATACATGTGATCAGTACGCGTAATTTGAATCTGTTAGCCAAAAAAGCACTTTCTGCATATGGTATTCTGAATTTGCTTCTGCTCCGGAGCTCACACGTAGTTCAGTGCAGACAAGCTCACTTACCCACAGCAGATGAAGAGTAAACACATGAGCCATGCGTATGTTCCTGCCTTGTACTGGACGTCAGTCATGACCTGTTTCTGGCAGGAGGAGCAGGTTGTCCTGGCAGGAGTACGCCCCAGTGGCCCTTCATAGCTAACATACTTTTTTTTGTCTTCTGAAGCTCCTACGCTTGGGCTCATTGTTCCCCCTGTGAAGACTGAGAATGAGAGAGGTGGGAAGGAAGAAGCAGATAACAATAATCAGCAACTCAGGGTAGGATTTATATGTGTTTCCTGGAAGTGCAGCCTCGGGTGTGACGTTACCTGGGTTGATCTGAGTGGCAGAGGCGTCCTGTTGGGTGGGAGGTGTAAATGGGGTGTGGACATGGTAAACCTTCACTCCACTGCTCTCACCTTCACCCGGACCAGAGGAAAGAGAGGAAGGGAGGAGAGAAAGGAGCAAGATGGGGTTAACAGGCTGCTGGTGACAACGGTGTCTGTGAGCATGTGTGTGTTTGAGCATACCTGGTATAAGATAGGGAGGCGGTTCTTTTGCTCTTTCTGAAGTCATAATGCTGCAAAGAGAGACAATGGTCAGAAATTGATCGCTATGACTGGATACTTATATGCTTAATGAGAGATACCAAAGACCTTAATGCGATGCCGTCTGCTGCCACTAGATGAAGCCAAACCTCACTGATTGAACTGAAAAACGTCTTTCAAAGCCCTGAAGAAACTGTCACCCCCAAGTGTCACATATTTAACCCAAAGTGATGGATTAGTGTGCCAAGTATTTTGCATTCCAAGGATGTTTCCGTCTCCATCTCCACGAAACAACAGGGTGTGTCTTGTTAGGGGAGCATGGCTGGCATGTCTCAGGTGTGGTCACTCCCTAAAACATTTTTCAACCTTTTTATTCACAGTGAGAAGCTATGAAAACACATGCTTTATAATGTTTCTATTTGGGTTAATCAAAAAAGTAATATATTGTTTCTTTAATATCCCATCTCTTTCTAATTTTGGTTCAAAGGACACAATAAACCTATTGTGCTCTGGTTTCACTTGTCATTGCATCATAAAATACTTAATCTCCGTTTAAGATGAGGTTTTTGTTTAATTGTATTTTACAATATCAGTTTAAAATGTAATTTTAAATAATATGTGGACATTTTGTCTTTGGCTGTCTTAACTTTCATGTTGTTTAATCCCTACTGTCTGCCAAAAAAAAGCACAAACTAACTTGGAACTGTGATCTCGGTCGTCGGTGGCAACCATCACTTAATAATATGTCACACATCAGTTGTAAAAGTTGACTGACTCAAGAAGTAATTTCACAAAAAAAA